>NW_024424453.1:45514332-45580920 GCF_017311325.1 Ursus maritimus | reverse complement strand
TTCTTTTCTTTTCTTTTCTTTTCTTTTCTTTTCTTTTCTTTTCTTTTCTTTCTTTTCTTTTTAAATCCTGTGACTGTACCTTTTAGCTCAAGGAGCAGAGGTAAAATGGGAACATATACTTGTGTTCAGTGATCCCTCTTTTTAGATATTCTTACCCTCATTCCTGCTACTCTAGATCCCGCAAAATCTTTGTCCATATCAGGCATATGTTGTTCTTCCCCAAAAGATCTCCTTTTTCCAAAGCCTGGGATCCCCTCACTTATTCCTAGTAATGTTTCCTTCAGAACTTCCTGTGACAATAGCTGACATTTATTGAGTGCTTAGTATGGGCCAGACATCCTGAAATACCCAGAGGCTATGTAACATGGCCAAGGTCATATGATTAATAAGAGCAGAGCCACACTGCAATCCTAGAGGCAGTGCTCAAATCTAGATAGAATGCAGATTCTGATTCTGCAGGTCTGGGGGTGAGTCCTAAGAGCCTGGATTTCTAACAAGCTCCCAGGAGGTACCTACATTGCTCCATCCGTAGTCCATACTCCCCATGGCAGGGCCTAGACAGGGTTGCTTGCTTTTCTGTTTTTCCTATTGAAAATAACTATGGTTTTCGCAAAGTGGCTACATTCCTCATGCAGTCTCTTGAGTTTTTCTTCCCGAGCAACAGGCCTGAGGAGCACTCTTGTCCAAAGATCTAGGACTGCTACGAGGTCAGAGATTGCATTTGACATTCATTAAATTAATTAATTAAAAGGCAACCACTATTCAGAATCAAAGAATAAGGTTCCTCTGGGAAACGGTGGAAAGATTGAAGCAACCATTACACAGATTTTAAAAAATTAGGTTCCCCCAAGAAGGAGCAGAAAAGATTGATGGAGGCAAGGTGATTTAGGGTTGAAAGATAGGATGTTTGATGCTGAGTGGCGACAATCGATGTTTTCTGTTCTGCCCTTTTGTCCCTTCTTTCGTCCATATGGTGAGAAATCAACTTTGGCCATCCCCACGCTTCTGTGAAATGCAAACTGCAAGAGGAACTTTAAAGATAGCTTCTAAGAGTGGCATATCATTCCACAGAAGCTTTTTTACTGAAGGCAATTTCTGCCACAATGATTTTTTTTTTTAGTTGCATTTTTTCATTTTGATCTTCAAATTCGCTCAAACTCTGTAACTCGAGCAAGGGCTGATTAGTGCTTGGGGAAAGCCACTTATCCCTGAAGCCTGCTGCTGCCGAGGAAAGGGGCAGGGCTGCGTGCACTAGGCGGGGTGCAGACTGCCAGCCAGGGGCAGGGAAAAGCCTTTCATTCCAGCAACGGGCAGCCCTCTGATTTCCTTATGAAAGCCACCAGCGCAGAGCACGTGGCACCCTACACGGAATACTTAATTACGGAGGCAAGTTATGGGTTCAAGTTGACCGGGTAATCTAATCAATCTTGCTTATTCCAAACTCTAATTTACTTGTCTTACAACTCATTAAATTTGAAATATTATTGATTTTCAAGTAGATGGCTTAGCCAATAAATAAGTGCATTTTATCTTGGGGACCTTGGTTTGAGTTTGATCAGTGGATTCGCAGGTAAGAAAGCTCAGATCCCTTCGTTGGGCAGTGGTTGCAGAATAATCACACCAGACAGACTCCACTGATGCAAATAATTGGCCAGGACCCCATATTGGCCAGGACCCCATATGGGCTATTTTCCTGTTTCTGAGGAGGGTGTCTTGACAACAGGGGACAGTGAATTGTATGACTTGGCCATAGCCGTCTTAGCACTTCTCTGAAATGCAATTTCTTTGTATTCTGCAAATCAAAGATGCTATGAACCTTCTTTTTCGCTTGTACTAGAAACCATCTTGCCGGGTTTTCTTAACCAATTCTGTCTTTGCCCCTCAACAGTCTGGGCCAGATTTGATTCCTACAGAGTGCAAGCAGTCCTCCAACGAAGTCTCTGATGTGGCTTTCTGCATGGCCTGGAGTCTGACCAGCCAGCAGCCCCTGTCAGCCTCAACACACACCCACATGCTCCGGGTGATGATGGGTGTGTTGGCGTGAAGGCAGGGTGATCGAGCAAATCACATTTGTGCTGATTTTCAGGCTCTGAGGTGACACCTTTTGTTTTCTTTTCTTTTTTAGAGAAAATTATTGTATGACATTAGGTAGAAAATCAGTATCATTGGCCATAATTAGAGGTGAACCTTAAAGATAAATTTAGTAAAAATATAAATACAGTGAAAAAGCAGGTTATGCAACTATCAATGCTTGATAGGGATGATCTGTTTCTTTCATTTTTTAAGTTTTTATTAAAATTCCAGTGAGGTAACGTACAATGTAACATTAGTTTCTGATGTACAATTTAGTGATTCATCACTTCCGTTCATCACCTGGTGCTCATCATAGCATGTGCCCTCCTTCATCCTCATCACCTGTTTCGCCCAGCGTCCCTGCCACCCCCAGTTAATTAGTTGAGAGTCTGCTTCTTGGTTTATCTATCACTTTTTTTAGGTGGCACTTTACTTTTTTTTTTTAAAGATATTTATTTATTTATTGAGAGAGAGAAAGCGAGCAGGGAGAGGGGTGGAGGGAGAGAGAGAATCCCAAGCAGACTCCCCGTTGAGTGTGTTCCGACATGGGGCTCTGTCTCACAACCCCAAGATCATGACCTGAGCCGAAATCAAGAGGGGGTGCTCAACCGACTGAGCCACCCAGGTGCCCCAGTTGCACTTTTTAAATGCAATTTTTTGAATAGGTGTCTATTGAGATGATTCAAAAACCTAAAATTATCAAAAGGCACGCAGTTAAAATATTTTCATTGCCCCCAAAGGAAGCCACTGTGTTTAGTTTCTTTTCTAGCCTTCTAGAATGCAGTCTTATTTTTTCTTATTTTTATAAAAGGTAGTATATTCTACACATTGTTCTGAACCTTTTTTTTTTCTTTTAACTTACTGGCATATTTGCGAGATTTTTTCCCATATCAACACGTGGAAAATACCTCATTTTAAAAAAGGGCTGAATAATTTCCATCATTATATATACACCACAATTTATCTAATCAGTCCCCTATTAATGAACCTTTGGATCCTTTCCAATATTTTGCTATTACAAATGCCACTATAATATCCGGCACATAGTACCCACATGCAAAATGACTGTGTACATAAGTTGTTACCTTTGCAAGTATGTGGGTAGGATACACACCCCAACGTGGAGAGCTGGGTCAAAGGGTACATGATCGCTTTGTCAAATTGTCCTCTGTGGGTGTTTTGCATGTTTACTCTCTAGTCAGCAATGTGTGGGGACCTGAAGCTGGCAATTTTAATCCCCCTCATCAAGTACTTACATTTCTAGGTCAGAAGCTGTGTATAGTCAGGGTTGCAAACAACCAAAGGGTCCAATTACCTTAAGGCAGGAAGAGTTTATTGGACTAGGTTGGAAAAATGGAGCACAGGCTTTGGGGAGACCATAGGGGGGAAGCTTAGCCAAGGACTTGCCATGGGACAGTCTCATGAAGATGGTGCCACTAAGCCTGTGGCCACCAGGCATCTCTGTGGAGCCAAGGATCCCAACCCCCAACACTGTCCTTCCTGTACTACATACGGGACCTAATTTGGCTTCTATAGAGTTACAAGAGCAAGGCCCCGAAAACCTCTCTTTGCCTCCTGGCAAGAAGTATAATCGGATGTTGGGCGGCCAAAACAAGGTCCACTGTGAAGACCAACCTACCTTTTCATCTTTCTTACAACTTGCGGGGGTGGGGTGGGAGCACTTTCTTGGATCATTCCGGATCTGTGTTTAAAAGCTCTTGGGGCTCTAGGGTCTGAGCTGGACCTAGCGTCCACCACTGTGCCCAGGGGGGTAGATTAGTGCATCATTTTAGGACTCAGTCAAAGAGTCTACCTTGTTTACTGATCACCTTCTGCATGCTAAGTGAGCACGTGCTCGGCCGAGGATTCGGAGTCAGGGATTCTTCCATCTAATTCTGTTTTAGCTCTTCTGATCAGTGGCTTAGCCTTGGGCAAGCCATTCTTCTTAAGCCTGTTTCCTCATCCACGAAGCAGGGATAATAATATTGACCTACTTTCCGGGGTTGTCGCAGGGATTCACTAATTGATGGCCGCACAGAACTCTGAAAATACCGTAGCACGCCCCACCCCTGGGTCTCCACGTCTGCTTTCCCTTCAGCACTCCTGCTCCGTGTCCTGTATTTTGGGCTGGCAGGCGGAAGGGAACAGATGAGGGATTGGAGCACAAACATGACTTGTTTGGCATATAAAGAGACAGTGAACAGAGCCAGTGCGGAAGGAAGGCAGTTAGCAGTTACCAACTGTTGTTAAGGGTTCTGTGGGGCACCACTGCCACGCGGTTCCAGCGGTCAGGGATCACAAAAGCACAGATGCCCACGTCCTAATTGCTTTCCCTGGTTGTCATCCTCATACATAAATAAATTAGCAGCCCCGTCCTTGACATTGGTGGTGTGAATGGCTCACCCCGAATAGCTGTTGCAGAGGTTCTCGGATATTAATCACACCCTCCCTTCAACGGTGTTGACCTTAAGGTGGAAACGCCTTGCTCTCGTTCTAGCCACTGAGGAGCAGGCCGCCCCAGTGTTTGTGCAGGTGTTGGGGAGGGAGACGCTTTGATTTTATCATTATTATAATCACGACGATAAGGCGTGCAATATGACATTAAAGTTTTCACGGCATTTTGACATCTATGATCTCCACTGGACCTGGGGAGTGTTTCATGGCAGGCAGAAATGGTCATCTCCATTAAATGACAGAAAGACCCAAATTCAGAGTGGTTACAAGACCTAAGATTATCCAGCTGGGAAAAGAAATCTTGCACCTGGCCAGCCTAGCATGGTCTGTATTATATCACTCTCTTTCTTTAAATGATAGATCACTGTCTTCAGCTCTCCCCTTTGATATCAAATTTAATCCACTCAAAAATGGTTAAAATATGCACATCCAGCCTTGATTAAATGCTCACTGTAGGCCACATACTGTGCTAAATGCCTTACGTGAAGAATATCATCTAATCCCCGCCCTGCCAGGTAGGGGTCCTTGCCCTGCTTTAGAGATGAGACAAACCGACGTTCAGAGAGGTTAATAACTTGCCCAAGGACACACAGGCAGTCCAAATGTTCAGCCACAATTCTGTATCACAGGCCTAGAAAGTGCCAGCAGCTGAGAGCCCAGCGATACCCCCGAAAGGGCAGAGGACTGCTTTTTAATGGTTTGATAGAAAAAAGGGGAAGCTGCCTTTGGCCTCTAGCATCGTGGATTGTTCGACTTCGGTTTCTCTCATCTACCAGGAGTTCATTTCTGTAACTGTGATGGGAAGCTGGAAGCCCAGCATGGTAGAGGCCGCCGGACTCTGTGGACGAGTGAGGCGAAGTGTCACCAATGTGTGGGAAGACATGCACGGGTTAGGCTCTCAGGCCCCTGTGTTGGTTCTGTTGCCTTTTGTATCTGAAGCGTCCCCTCCTCCCTCCCCTTCTGGGAGAGGCAGGCACACCTGGGACCCGGCCTCCCATCCTCATCACAGTGCCTCTGATTTCCCTGCAGCTGGGCCATTCAGAGACGGCTTTCTGTTTCGCTTCCTGCCCACAGTGTCTGGCTTCATACAGATGTCTTCTGTCTTTGTTTCCTGCCCCAGGGCTCACCTGAGGTCAGGGACAATTGAGGGATCTCAGCAAGCCCAGACAATGGGGGGGGGGGGCAATGGGGAATGTTCCATCCTCCCTTTCTACAGAAGCTTCATTCTGGGAGGAATCTGTACTCATCCCAGGAAGGCCCACAGGACTGAGCCAACCTCAGTCATAATCCTTATTTTGCCTCTTTCCCTGTAGCCCCTCCTCTGCTTCCTGGGATCACCTCAGAAATAAACTGCCTGAACCCCAATTCTTGTCACAGGGTATGCTTTCAGGTGAACTCAAGCTAAGAAAGCTTCTTTCTTAAATAACAGCAATTAGGGAGTTATTCACATACTCTTTCTTCTAACCTGGGTGGAAAACATGTGTGGTTATGATGGTCTAGATTTGAATTCCGATTCCTATGTGACCTTGGGCAGGTGTGTGAAAGGGGAATTGAAATAATACCTTCCTAATGGGGTAGATTTCTGTACATGTATTAAATGCCTGGGGCAGTATCTTGTGTTCAGTAAGTGCCCAATAATTACCTGATGTTGGTCCAGTTACTGTATACCGTGGTGGTTATAAACCCAGGTTGTGGCATGGGAGAGATCTGTGCACATCCGAACTCATTCACTGGATGTCGAGTGGCCTTTGGCGAGTCCCTTAGCTTTGTCAGTCTCGGTGTCCTTGGATATACAATAAAGCCAAGAAGATGGGTGACCTCATGGAGTCGTAGGAGCTGATATTTGTGTAAGTAGCTTGACACAAAGCCTCGGGCGTGATAGTAGGTGCTCTGTAAAATATAGCTGTCCCTACTGAATCCTCCTGGTCCCCAGATGGATTTGATGACCTCCTCCTCTGTATTCTTTTTATGCTTCCCTGTACACCTCCTAACAGAATTATTGTGCACTTCCCCGTCTCTCTCCCAAGACTGTACGCTTCTCAAGGGAAGAGGGTGCAAGTCGTTTCTGCCTGGATCATCTGATATTGAACCTTCACACGCAGGTGAGACAACCAGAGAAGGACACGGCAGAGAGTCAGAAGAACCTCAGGAGCTGTGGAGCTCAGCTACCTCCACGGATGAGAAGTTTGGTTCCAGAGCCTCACAGATGTCAACTGAAAGGCTATGTCCTGGTGGCTGCCCCAGACAGAACAGGCAGCAAGGCAAATGAGAAGCGGGGTCAAGGAACTGGCCTCAGTTGGCCAGTCACCCGAGGGGGCTCTCTGTGAAAGCAGCTTCTCTGAGGGCAACAGGGTTGAACTGTGGAAGGAGGGATCTTTATCTACCAGTTTTGGTGAAAGTCAGAGGCTTTTTCTAGGAGGCACTTAAGGATTGTCAGTCCAGCCTTGGATTTCCCCAAAAAAGAGATTCAGGGCATGCGGAAGAGTAGGACGGAGGCCCTGCTGAGGCTCCTGGGCAGGGGCCATCTGGGCTGTGAGTGTGGGGACTTAATGTGTGATTGTATCCTCAACGTCAAGTCGGGTTAAGGATGATTGTGCTCTGGAGAGAAGGGGGGAGGGACACAGGGCTGCTGTGTGGAGAAGAGCTCTGGCATCTCCTCAGGGATGAGGAGAAGGCTTGACTTCTTCACAACCTGCCCCTTGAGTGGCTGACCAGCAGCCCAAAGTGGCCTGAGCCTGTGGCTTGAGTGTTGGCCCTGGTTTGCCTCACGGATTCTGAGGGAGACTTGGCTTCTCTTATTCTTTCTTGTACTTCCTCCTCCCCCAGCACACACCATCCCGGCTCATCTTTCTGCACTGGTTTCAGCAGAAACTGAGAGAATGGTGGTGGGAAGGGATGGAAGCCAGAGGGGCTTTCTCTGAGTTGGAGATGGTGGTGGTTGAGGCATGGCCTTCCAACTTTGGGGCAGCCTGGGAGCTTTAGTGGGGGAGGAGCTGAGAACTGCCACAGCGCGTAGGCTGGAACAGAGAGAAGGGGTCATTTCTTCCAAACAGCCAGGCTGTGCAGGGTTCCACTTAAGGGCTTTTTGTACAGTGACCAGAGGCTCATTCCCTCCAGATATATTCCTGACCAAATGGTCTACACTGCCCTCACCCCCATCCCCTAAAGCAAAACTCTCTTGGGTCTCTTCTTACCCACCTGGCCCCTCTTTAGTTTTCTTTAGTGCATATCACCCCTGATCCCCTTTTCATGTTGGTGTTGCTGGATCTTTCTACCTGGCCCTATTTTCTTCTCACTCACTTTACTTGCCTCCTACAAATCCATGACCCCCAAGTCTATAGAGGTAGTCCTGGTTTCTTTTGCCTTTAGATGTCACTCATGCCCCTCCCCCCCCACTTGGATGACTAAAACAGAATGTGTTAACTCCTTCCCCAAACTGTCCCCTCTTCTGAATTCCCTAGTTTGGTGAATGGAATCACCTTTCGCCAGTTTGCCCAAGCCCCAAAGCTGGGTGCTATCTTTCCCTCATCAGCTACTTTTTCCAACACACACACACACACACACACACACACACACACACACACACACACCTCTGCACAAACACATGTCACCAGATGTGCTAATTTCCATTTGTCCTTTGGATCATTCACCTCTTGTCTTTCCTGCTCTGTGCCCTAGGAAGCTGACTTCTGTCGCTACGTCTTCCGAGATCTTTTGCCCTCTGGTTCCGGGTTGTGTTCAGTCAATGGAGCGTCCTGAGAGGAGAAGAAGTTGGTGTATTTATTCTTACTGCTCCCTCCTTACTGGGCTGTGGTTTGGTGGGAACTATATTTCTCCCCCTAAGGTCTTGGCCCACCTTCTCTCCTGGGTTTAGTTCTCTTGAAGTCCCAACGACATCTGCTTCCCTTTGCCCTTTCAGGACGAGGGTCAGTAATAGCTTCCTGCTGTTGCCAGTCCTGGTGTGTGATTGTCCCTTTTGGTGTCCCTGCCTACACCTCTCTGTGCCTTGTCCCTTCACAAATCTCCTATCAGCTGTTATCTCTAAGCAGACTGGCTGTTTCTTGCTAGGGCACTGTCAGAAATATCAGGTCATGCCATTGCTATCTTTTTAATATTTCTCAGATCTAACCTTGACTGAGAAAGAAGGAGCTGTTTTTTTTTTTTTTTTTTAAAGCAAGCCACAAACGGTTCCGGGCAATGGCTCCAGCCGCATTCCTCATTTTTTCTTCTGACCTTTCTGGTGGCTGTTCTCATCAGCACAACGTGGACTTATTGGTGCTATACCTTGGCCTTGTTCCCTGCCTCAGGCACCCTTGATGACCCCCAGGACTGCCCTTTGGGATTTTTAGACATCAAGATTCTCACAGGGTGTCCACACCGATCATTCTCTTGAATGTTTGCATTCCCTATAATATACAATATATGACACGTGAACCATCAAAGCTTTGTGAGAGTGTGGCCTGTTAGTTGTGAAGGGCCCTGTGCTTGCTCTAATGCTCTGTTGTCCTTGTCTTTAAATTATTAATAATTTTTGAACTAGGCCCCACATTTTCATTTTGCACCAGATCCTGCAAATTATGGAGCTGTTCTGTGTACCACACTATGCGGATGATTTAGGCTGTGTGTGGACATGGTAACAAATGACATTCAATCACCCAGAAAAAGAATGACTTCTTTTTCAGCTATCTTTCTATCCTTCTGATCGTGTCAAGGAGAAGTCTCTATTTTGGTGCCAGTGTATCTTTAACGGCATTCTTGCCATTTGCTGATTCTCTTCTTTGTAACAGAGAGTGGGCCTCAGGTTCTAGACCTTCAGTGGGCCACATAGTAACATCATTTTGTTTTCATGGTTACCTTCTATTTATGGCGAGTGCACTCCTTTTATGTTGATGAAAATTAGGTTGCCTTTAAAAATAGATTTAAATAAAAATGAAGTAATTAAAAACAAGATGTTAAGTAAAGAGGTGTAGAGGTGGCACTTGGATATGACAGTTTTTAAGACTTTTTGAGAATAATTGAAGTTTGGGAAACTCTATCTAGGGTAGGATAAAAAACATTTTTCTTTCTGCCTTCGGCTCCCCAGCAGGCCATCCCACACCCAACATGCCCTTGGAGATTCCAGTAAAGGGCTGCTCTGGGAATCAGTATGAGAGCTGCATAGAAAGAATTCACACTACTTCCACTTAAAATATTTGATTTTATTGAAATAGCGCTGATTCTGATACTTCAAAGTTTAACCCAGAAATGGGTCAGATGTAGACGGACTACAAAACCAAGTCATGCATTTAGCCACACCTGCCCTTTGACACATAAGTGGAGAGAGGAGGGATGTGAGTGACTCGACCCTCCAGAGGTGACCAAAGTAGAGCACACATATTTCTCTGTAAACCTAGAATTGGAACTTTCAAAGTCTTAGGCTCGGAGTTTCAGTGCTCAACTGTCGAGTCAAACCACCAGTGGCCAGAGGTGGTCAATTTCCCAATGGCCAGTTCTTGGAGCTTCTGCTTGGATGGTCCGCCTGGGTCGATGATGCATATTCAAGCTCTGCACCTTTTTGTCCCTGCTTATGACATTTAAGGTGCAAAAACTTTCCCTACTGGCTACATTCTTCATCTTATTACACCCATCATTGATTTCATTGGCTGGCATTTAACAGAGAAAGCTTGTAAAATGAAGCTGTTATGCTTGTGGTTTTAGAGGCTGGCACAAACAGACAGGTCCAGGGAAAGACGTGTGCATGAGTGGACAGAAATGCATTTCTACAAGCAATATCCATGCTTCAAGGAAAAGAAAAATCCCCGCTAGCACAGAGCATCTCTGAGTGCATTTTGCAACAGCAAACTCCTGATCCCACCATCCCTCTGGCCTGCAGTGGGTCGTATGAAATGGTTTCATTGCCTGGGAGAAGAGGGGTTTGGAGCAAGTTCTTGAGCCCATCTCCATGGTGTGTTGGGGAGCCATAGATGTGGTCTAATTTCATCCCATTCTTCACAGCTTCTGGGTAAGTCAGGTCAATTATGGTCCCATCTTCTGTCCATCCCTTCGTGCTCGGCTTAGACGACCCAATACTGAAAACCCAAGTTCAGGGTAGAAGTTAATACTAGTAATAATGATGATAATAGCATTGGCTACCTCTTCCAGAATTGATTCGGACACCTTTCGCTAGGTCACCTTTAGGTCTTTTGCTAATTTGAAGGTAGGTGTTACCCTCGCTTCTTTACAGAGGAGCTGGTCGTTTGCCTGCTAGCCCTAATATCCACTTCCCATCTTTCTCTTCTCTTGCTTTGCTTTGTATTTCAGGGAACTGCATTTCCCGAGCCTCCTTGCCAACAACTTTCCAGGCGGCTTTAGCTGATAGGAGGTACTGGTGTGAACTGGGGTGTGAGAGGAAGGAAGAATCCAGCATCTCTTTCTCAATGGCATCCCCGGCGGCGGCTCTGCTGGGATTCCTCCAGCTCTGTGCCTCTGATTATCTACACCACTTCCTTCCTTGGTCTCCCCTCGCAGGGTGGTAGCAGCTTCCTGCTGTTGTTAATCTCTGAGTGGCCTGAGTGTGTCCTTTTGTCTCCTGAGCTCTTACAACCTTAGACAGCCGATGCTCTGACTTAATTTCCCCCCATTTGAAGGGCCTAGGCTGGTTCCTGGTTTCCTGGCTGGCAGAGATTAGCAAACTGTTTCTGGAAAGGGCCAAATAGTAAATATGTTAGGTTTTGTGGGCCGAGAGGCCAAACTGAGGTACTTATATATAGGTACTTATATAAGAAGAGCAGAAACAAATTTCCATAAATTATTTAGCTTAACAGGCCATACAAACGCAGATGCAGGCTGGATTTGGCCAGCAGGCCATAGGTTGCTGACCCCTGCAGGATGGGGAAGAGATTGAGACTTATTTTACGTGATAGGAAAACCATTGAACCATCCTAAGGAAGAGGTGGGATTGGAGACGTTTTTTGAGAAGATCTCTCTGGCTGCTTTGTTGAGAAAAACAGTAGGGGAGCAAGAAAGAATGCAAGGACGCCCATTAAAAAGCCATGGCAACAATCCAGACCAGAGGGGTGGGTGTTTGCACAAAGGTGGTGGCCGTGGGCACGGAGCACAGCAGGTAGACTCAGTCATAGACTCAGTCTTGGGGGCTGAGCGACTGTCCTGAAAGACAAATCTGATCACGCCGCTGAGAAAAGCCATCTCAAAGTCCTGGATAGTCCATAGTTCAATTGGTGAACTCCATGGACTCCTAAGCATCTATTCCAAACCCCCAGATGGGGACATCAATAGAGACAAGCTCAGGAAATGAAGACAGCTGGGAGGCGGGGTGAACAGCCCTTACTTTGGATTGATTTGGAGATGACCGGAGTTATTGTCACCATGTGATGCTTTCCCTGTCATTTTCTTCCAGATTTCAGGCCTCGTAAGGCCAGGGTCTATGGGATTTGCACCTAGCACAATTAAATTAAAAGATAAATGCATGCTTGCTTTTAGCACGCACATTGGCGCAGAGGGTCATTGTCATTTTAAATTCCCATTTGCAGAGGAAGTTCTAAGGCACATGGAGAGAATTCAGGGATCTATAAATTTGGGTGGAAAAAGTGTTATTTATTTTCACTAACATCTAAACAAAACTTAGCATGATGATGAATATATGTCGGAAACCCATGATAAAATTAACAGTTCCACTAGATATTACAGATATTTTCATCTCCTATAGCTATTGTGGATATCGTGAAATATTCTTACTTCCATAATCCTAAATTATTACACTCACTACTAGATTTTATTTACTGTTTAATAAAGATACACAACTATTACTACATCACCAATTTGGTTTTTTTAATACAAATACTTTGGTAACTGTATTTCCACATAGTCGGCTTTTCTATAATCCTGCATATTTATTTTCTGCCCTTCGAAACGTTATTTGGAGAAGGGGTTTACAGGCTTCACCAGACTTCCAAAGCCCAAAGCAGAGCCCATTTCTGCCCTAGTCATGGGTTCTGCTTCTACAATGCTAGTGGACACTGTTGGTCCCGGTTGGGTGACAGGTGTAACTCCGAGTTCCTGAAACCTCTCTTTCCTCGAGCACCTTGTGCTTAGGCAGGAGCTGCCTGTGCTCCCAGGCCTCTCCAGCACAGAAGCACTTAGCTAATTGTGCTGAACTCAGGGCCAGACCTCAGGGGAGAGAAAGCAGCCTGTCTGGACCCCTTTGGCAATCCATTATTCCCCAAAGCAGAGAGATTGATAGCTTCTGCACATCTTGGTCCAGCTAATAATTCTTCAGATGCTGCTTTAATTCCAAAGCACATAGCCACCCCAGCCTTTTTTTCAACCTGTCTCTCAAATGGGGGATAGGGAAGTGACTCCCAGAAATGGAGCACATGCACTATATGGGGATGATTTGAACAGTAGCGTTTCTTACTCCTGTCCATTTCCACGGCTCAGCCACTTCTGACCACCAGTTTGGATCCCCCCACCCACTTCGCCCCCATCCTCTGTTAACCTCTCTCAGCTTTGCTTTTCAGCTCACACAATCTCCTCCACATGTCCTGGAATTACTTTCTCTCTGATCAGAAACCTCTCGAAATTTCTTGTCCTTCTCGGAACCTCTCCAATCTTCGATGGAACTTGAGAAAATGGAGGCCTCTGGGTCTGAGTGATGGAGTGAGGTGGGAAAGGAAATGAGGTTATTGTTCCCCCTGCTAGTGGCTCAGAGACCCTTGCAACAACTGCGGGGCTCTGGGAAGACTTTTTTTTTTTTGATCAAGTTTCCCCATGACATTGCCTTCATACAATTGCCTGCATACAACAAATTCCAAGCCCACCCTGAAAGCTCCCAAGTTTAAATAACGAGTTTCTGGCAGGCTACTCCATGATTCAAAGTGCTGGGCTTTCTTTCCCACTGCGGTTACAGAGAGCTCATTGCTGACTTAGTCCTCCAGTACCTCCAGGGCATTGCCTTCCCAGGATGGGTCAGAGAGAGTATTGCCAAGACACAGCCCTACTGGGAGCTTCTCTGTGAGGTCTTGCTGAGGCCTGGGGACCCTGGGATGTAGCAGATGAGCAAAAGGGGACCCAGGGAGCTTAGATGCTATGCCCCGGAGGCCCATGAAGGATAGGCAAAGGAATCCAATCTGGAACCCTAATCTCAAACTTTTTGCTTTTGTGTCAAGTCTTTTGCACATTTAAAAAATCAGCTTGTCTTTTTATTTTTGAGTTGTAGGAGTTCTTTATATCTTCTGGATGTTAGCCTCTTTTCAGATCTATGATTTGCAAATATTTTCTCTCATTTTGTAGCTTGCCTTTTCACCCTGTTGATTGTTTGAGGATAGTAACAGATTTGGCCTAACTTCTGTCATCCTAAGAATCTTTGGGATCTTGTTCAAAATACCTATTCCCAAGTCCTTCCCGTGGAAGTTCTGATTCAGGGGATAGAGGTCAGGACCCACGAATCTCTATTTTTAATAAGAACCTCAAGTGATTCTCAAAGAAGTTTGGAACACTCTGGATTTTACTAGAATAGTTGCTCAACTGTAGCTGTACAATGGAATCACTTGCAGAGCTTTAAAAAAATATTACTTCCTGCTCCTACTCCCAGAGTTTCTGAATTAATCGAGAATGATTAATTCTCAATAAATAAAGACCTTGGGAGTGGAATTTTAAAATGCCTCCAGGGGACACTAATGACCAGCCCAGGTTGAGAACCACCAAGGCCAGGGGCCTGGCTCCTGGCCTAGTGCCTGGCTCAATTTGGATTTGCTATACTGGAAGCCTCACTTGCTTATTTTGAAAGTGATTCTTACATTTCTTGTACTTGACAACAGTTCTTCTCTGCTGAGGTCAAGAGCTTTATAGATGAAACTGACATTTGTGGCCAAAAGTCTCCATGTTGTGGTGGGGAAGTTGAAAAAGAAAACAGACCATGAGTTACTTCATAGCTGTCCCAGGGAAGGTCTGTTCTTTTGTGGTAAGATCCAAATGCTTCCTCCTACAGAAGTTATTAGCACCATCGACCGAAACAGTTTGTTGCCAGAACTGCACAAAAAATGAGCCTTTTATCCCTGGACCACTGGACAGTAGTCCTAGTACTTGCAATTAGCCTGGGCCCTGGGAAGCAGTCTATTCATGACAAAAAATTCTTCTCAAAGATCATTAAACAACTGCTTTCAAACTATTTCTAGGGGCGCCTGGGTGGCACAGTGGTTAAGCGTCTGCCTTCAGCTCAAGGCGTGATCCCGGCGTTCTGGGATCGAGTCCCACATCGGGCTCCTCTGCTATGAGCCTGCTTCTTCCTCTCCCACTCCCCCTGCTTGTGTTCCCTCTATCACTGGCTGTCTCTATCTCTGTCAAATAAATAAATAAAATCATTAAAAAAAAAAAACTATTTCTACACTGTATGTATGGGTGTGGGTGTGCGGCTTTATGGGTCTAAACACCAAGACGGGGCAAGAAAAGCTAACTGGAGAATTTATAAATTAGCTTCCCTTGATCCCTCAAACAAGCAAGCTAATCATTTATTCTTAGAGGGAGTGTGACACGAGACAAGAATGTGAGGTTAAGATTCCAGAGCTCATTCTTTTGCCTCTTCTTCATGGACCTCTTGGGCATGACATCTAACCTCTGGGTCTCAGTGTGCTTATTTGTAAAATGGAGTTGATAATACCCACCCAGCCTGCCAGAGGATCAGAGGAGGTGAGGCATAAAAGGTATTTGTTAACTTGGATGCAAATAAATGTTAGGCTTTTAACATTTAATGAGGCTTTTAAACTTTGTAAGTGGTGGTTATTACTGTTGCTCTGCTGTTTGGAACTCTTGTGTTGATCAGTGGGTATCACTTCCACAAATCTTATCTTCTGCATCAGAAAGGCGAACCCTTGGCCTCTACAGAGGAGCACAGAGCCACGAGGACGGGAAGTGTGTCAGTACAAATATTCTATCTGTATGTGTTCGCGAAATGATTCCCAAACACCACCAGCCTCCCATTGGATGAGCTGAATGCAGGCTACAGCATTGTATTTCCTTCAGTGCCTTCCAGTCTCTCACCAGCCATATCCAAATCTAATGCAAAGAGAAATTGTCATCACCATTTGCCCATAATTAGAACTCATGCTTGCTGGAGCGTTGACAGTCCTACTCCTAAGTCAAATGGAAACCTGCTTCTTTCCACTTGTGGACTCAAAGCCATTCGTCCTGAATAGTGGAGTAATTTTCCTTCAGTGGGTAGGGATTATTTGTTAAAATATAGATATGTTTGGGATCTTAGCGTGGGACCGTGTGCCTTAGAGGCTGAGGGCAGGTGCCCTTGGGAGCGGGGTGCAGGGCAGGAAATGGTAATTTGTGGGGAGATGCATGAGAACTTCCCGCAGTCATGTATATGGAAGTAATGTTGATGTAGGAGAGGTTATGCTAAAAGAGATAGGAGGAGACTTTTGTTGAGCACCTACTGACACTCCGCTAGCGATTACCTCGGTTTCTCATTCCATTCTCCTGGCCATCCTGCTGCAGGGGCTCATTTCCATTTTTACAGAGGCCAAGCGATGTAAAGTAACTTGATCAGGATCTTACAGCCTGAGTGATCTGTCCGGTTCCAAAGCCCACGTGTATTCTCTGCATCTCTAACTCCAGGGAAACCAACCACAGTGACACTGACTACAGACGGATACTGGAAAACCATCAAAGGGAGAAGAAAAATGCAAACATTGTGGTTTGATATATAAAATGGTGCGATCAAGAGTCATTTATGTCCCATTTATGCCTAATTAGCACATAGCACAATAATGATTATGATTAAATATCTGACAGATGAAGTTGGCTGCACATTTTATTTGATCCGCACAGAAAGCGCAGTACATCCAGGCTCCGTCTCCATTTCTTGCCCACGCAGTGCGGTCATTTGTTTATAACTTCAATAAATTTTGAGTGACGTTGGTCAGTAGGTTCAGTCCAGAACCTAGAGCCCAGACATACAACGGGGCAGAGGCGCGCACGTCCAGCCTTTGTGTTAATGTCAACAGAAGAACAGCCCATTAATTTGCTAATTATTCTTCCCCGCTGTGTGCAGGTATCATTAGGAAAAACAAATACACTGCCACTTAAGTGACTCGAAGTCCCTGCTTTTGTTATTGAATTTGCTCAGATTGGTTTTTAAATTTTGTGATTATGATGAGTGTCTAGGTCCACGGTGAATGCGCAAATTAATTTATTGTTCTTGGCTAGAGAAGAGGGATGGCTTAAATTCACAAAGGATCGGGGTAGGGAGGGATACAGCGGTGATGAGGGAGGAGGGCAGCGCGTTAGACTTCCGAAAGCCTCATTTTGTTACTGTGTGCTGCCGAACTCCCACCTATGTGTTTTTCCCTGGCCCTAATAAGAGGACAGTAATCCTATTTACCTGCTATGGGATGTCTTAGAGCCTGAAAGCAAACCCTGAGAGACACGAATTTTGAGCGCCGGTAGTCTGCTTCGGAGGTGAGCTAAGAAAGCATGGCCGAGCTGCTGGTGAACAGCAGGTTACAGCTGCGGGCAACCAGGGGTCAGTGCCGCTAGCACTCTGTATTCCTTTACTGCTGTGTAACTCGTTACTCCAAAATAAAATGGCTTAAGACAGTAAATACTTCTTCTACTTACATTTCTTCTAGGTTAGTGGCTTATCTGGGTGGTTCTGGCTCAGGATCTCCCCTAAGGTGATAATCGAGATCTTGGTTAGAGCTGCGCTGATCTGAAGGCTTGAGTGGGGTTGCACGATCCTTTTCCAAGGTGACTTGACCACGTGGCTAGCAAGCTGGTGATGGTTACCGGCAGGAGACCTCAGGTCCTCACTGGGTGGTTGTCGCCACAGGCTGATTGTGTGTTCTCATGGCAAGCTGCTGGCTTTCCCCAGAAGCAGCGATTCAAAGGGGAGACAGCATTTCTATGACCTAGGCTTAGAAGTCACCTAGCAACCCTCCCATCATATGCTGATCATCAGAAGTGGGACACTTGGTGTAGCCCATGTCCGAGGGGAGGGGAATTAGGCTCCCCCTTTAGAAGGGATGAGTTTCAAAGGATTTGTGGGCGTCGTCTGTGTGACACTTGCAGCTTTAAAATATTCCTTTCTCCCCGAGATCCAGACCCTGAGAGGCTGGGTTGTTTCTCTCCCAACCCCCATTGTTATTGGTTGAAGTCGCTGGGGGGTGCCCTGGAGGCAAGAATGGGAGAGAGGAGGGGAGGGGCGTAGACCTCCAGTTCTGCATAGCTTTTAAGAGCTCCTCCCTGAGGCACCAGAGGTCCAAGCAGAAGCCGTACTGCCCAGACTGATGTTCGTTTACAAACAGAGCCAGTTCAGGGAGCTGAGCTCAGCTTAAGCCGGCTCTGAATCCATTCTTTCCATTTTCCGTAACTGGAAGCACCTGCCTTGTCTTGCCTTCACCTTCTTCAGCTGAAAACGAGACTGAGGCCCTTGTTCCATTTCCTACATTCCTCTCGCTTGGACCAGGAAATGATTTCCATGTCAATGGGAGGTATTTATAAACACGTACACACACACATGCATTCACAAAGACAAATTGCGCCCCTCTGTGCTTTGCTATTTCTGGCACTAACCTTCATTATAATGCCATATTTGTGTAATTACAGTGCTGCAGGAGTGGATCATGATTTCAAAATACAGTCAAAATCCCCATCAGAAGAAATGGGGAAGAAGATGGAAAACAAATGCAAAGCATTTAAAAAGTCCTCATGGATGAGTTTTTCCGTTGCCGTCTGTGCTCAGGCCTCCAGATGCTCCGCCTGTGGCTGTACGTGTATGTGTGCGCGCGCATGCGCGTGTTTACATTTTTGCTGCTATTATAGGTCTGGCCCTGGAACTACAGTGTGAATACCCACTGAAGTGGCTTACCACTTGGAGATTACCATCCTTCTGCATGATTAGATTCTTCTGTTTAATTTTCTCTGGTCTTAATGGTCATGAGATGTTGGCCACGGGGTGTATTTGTTATGCTACATGTACCCTCTCTCACTCCTCCCTCTGCTAAGGATATTTTTTTGCATTAATTTTTTTAAGTTGCTTTTCTATGCTTGAAGAATAGTCTTCCACTTCCAGTGTTTACCTGTCCCTCCATCTCTGCGTTCCCTCTTCCTCCCATTATCCTTTTGCAATATCCTGAGCCTCGTCCCCGGCAGAGATGCCTGCAGATTCAATAGCATCCTCTTTTCTTGACCAGGCAGCATGCCAGCTAGAAGATCAGGGGTCTGGGTGCTTTGTGTTGGGGACACTGCCTCTCCTGCTTGCTGCATTCTTGCGAACCTATTGAAATACTGAGTCCCTTTGCAGTGCCTCCAAAACCAAATCCTTTTCTTTTCCATTTTTGGCTTACAGGGAGTGGGGGTGGGGGTGGCGAAGGCACAATATACTTTGCCAAATCTTTAAACCTTAAAGCAGCTTATGCATCCAATTTGGGGGCGGCCTTTTTGTTCCAGAAAATTCCCTGGGGCTATCTCACATAAAATCCCACTCTGAATAACATATTTGGAAACATTGGTGAAAATATCCCTTTGGCACATTACAATTTGCCAGACTGGGGACAAAGACTTCAGGAGAAAGGGAGGGAGTATTTTAGATGATTATTATTCATTACTTTTTGGCTGGGGCCAGATAGTATTCACTCACTCATTACTCTGGATCAAAAGCTTCTAGGGACTGTTAAGAACAAGCGTTTTGATCATCTCTCTTCACTCTTGTTCTGTCTGTTCCTGGCTATTGTGTGCCTTTGTGCGTGGAGGGCAAGGAGGAAATGCAAGGAAGGGGGCTGGTGGTGTCAGAATGTAAATGCGATGTCCAATTCCTTCTGATTTCTTCATTGAAGTGCCACAGGAGCACCTCAGTAGTTGTGTCCCCCACACCGAGCACTTCTTCTGGGTTGACAAGGAAGGATAGTCAGAGATATGGTCAGTCGCCTTACATTCTATTAGCTTTGAAACCTCATTCTTGTAACTCTGTAGCCCTTGAACTCTCTTTAAGGGTCACTGGAGGGAGATCTTTGTTTAAGAGACAGGATGAGGGAGGGAGTATGTTATGTGTGCCTTTTGGTCTGTGTCATTTGTGGCTGATAGCAAAGCTAGAAAACAGGTCAGTTTCAGGAAGTGCATTCAGTTTCTTCATTGAAGTGATAACCTATTTTAAAATAATTTTTACAAATTAAATATGGATTCTTTTATGTAGATTTCTCTTTACAGACCGGGGCTAAGGAGACCTGCTTTCCCCAGGAATGTTTTCCCTCCTCCCTACTGTACCTTCTTCGGCTTCTGAAATCCTACCCTGCTTAACTGCTGGCTAGGATCTCCTGTCTGCTGGTTCCCCATCACTGATAGCGTTTTCCCTCATCTGCGGCAACTGCACGTACTCTAATAAATTAACTTCGCAGGATTGCTGTGTTAGAGGTTGTGGTGGAATCCAGCGAAGTGTAGCAAATTATTTTTATCTCCCGCTCCCTGTTAAGCAGCGGTTGTTATTCTATTATCTATGTTTTGAATCTAGCTGTTTGATCCTCGAAGCCTAAAAGTAGCTCCCGTGCAGCTTTATGGTATTAGGGACGCCAGTTGCAGCTGTAAATTCCTCTGGCTGAGCCACATCACTCGCCACGTCCTGAAATATATGTTCAGCTGTATTTTCCCCCGGCATCCCTATATACTGTAGCCTGTAGTGATATTACTTCCAAATACCTTTCTCGTTCCCTTCCAACCCACCAACCGAATCGACAATCTGAATGGACAGCAGAGATAACATTGCCACGTCTCCCACACCGTGTGGACCTAGTTTCTTATGTAGCTAGCGATAGAGTTGGCATCGTGGGAGGTTTGCAGAAGCCAATCTCTCTTTTTTTTCTAGGGTTACAATTGGATTCTGTACGAGAAAAGAACGCTTTGGTGGAAAGGCTTGAGGTCTCAGATATTATTTCTGTCTGGCCATTTTGAGACGACAAAGGAAGGCCTTGGTCGTTATGCCTACATGTGACAGGATGGTCAACGTGTCTTATGTAAATCTCATGTTGGGCTGGGAAAAACAAGGAAATTGGAGAGGTGCATTTACCCCAGCTCTGATGGCAAAGCCCTAAGCATTCTGCCTCGGTGGGTTTAGGCAAAGAGGGGAGGCGATGGGAAGAAAAGAGGAGTGTAGGAAGGTAAGCAAAGCGAGCGGCTATATTTGATCATACTTGGGGCAAGAACAGGGGTGTTCCTACAAAGCAATCAATTGTCTGAATCTGTTCCCTTCTCCTTTCACTATTAATTTGCTTTCTCCTGATTCCAGCTCACGACTCCTCACGGCCCCTAAGACGTTCTCACGACCTTCCATGATACACACTCAGCATTCTCTTGCCCATTTCCTGTTTCAAATGTCCAAGAAAGAGAATCCCACCAGCCTAGCTGGTCTTGTCATCTGAGGTTGCCCCAGAAGCTGGGGTCTGGCTCTTCTGGCCTTAGATCTGCACCCTTGGCTGTGGCCAGAATGGCAGGGCCAGGGGGAAGCATAGATCCTCCTAGGCCCCCGTGAGCCTGTGGAAGTGGGGGTTACACCCATTCTGGGGAATGGCAGGGAGCAGCCCGTGTCACCTCAGGGTTTCCTGCACAGCAGACACACACATTTACATGTGTAATTAACTGTGTACCTGCAAAACATAGGACGAAAGACCCCGCAAACAAAGGAATCTAGCACATGACACTTGCGGGGTGCCTGCTGCTGATACTTCGAGGTTTAAAAGGAAAGCCTTCTGTGTTAAAACCCACAGCAGGGAAACAACAACAACTAAAACAAAAAATCCTCAAGAGTGATTTACTTACGGAAACATATATAAACAGTCATTTATGCCCTTAGAGAAGGAATAAAAGATCAAAGTTGGAATAACAGAACAAAGAGCCTTCTTTTTTTCCCTTTTTCTGCATGAGGAAAATCACCCAAGGACTAGAGATTTCAATATTCGGTTGTTTCTCGGCTATGAATGCAAATATGTACAATCCAAAAGTCAGCTGGAGGCTTAGTTGGCCCTTGAGAACTATGTGAATTCGCCTCCAGCCCCCAAATTCTGGGGCCCGTGGAGCTTTAAATCCTAGATTTCTGCTACCTGCTAGGGTGGAATAGAGGTGGGATGGGCACGGGTGTCCTTTTGGCTTTCTCTGCCACTCAGGTTCAGCTTCCTTGAATCTGCCCTTGTCCTGTAGCACGTCTACTCTAGTTTGAAACTGCCTCCTTAGGGAGGGTTTCCTCAGGGGTCCTTACGAGGGGTTTCATTGTACAACAGGAGGTCTTTGCCATCTCCTGGCCCGCTGTCCCTCCCTGCCGCCTCCCAGATTTCTCCAGGTGGCAGGAGGTCCTACTTTTCTCTTTCTTCTCTTTTGCAGAGCTACTCAACTTTCCTTCCAGATTTCTTCTCCCTGGTCTTTACCTCCAATCCTGTAAAAAAAAAAAAAAAATCTTAACAGAACTGAGGGACTGCCGCTTAGTCTCTGTGCTTGTAAGGAGGCAGCTGGGGTTCTAACTAGCCCATAGATAACAAATGAGGTACTTATTTAAAAAACCTACTGAGGTGTGAGATTAGAACCATTGTCCCCCTTTGTCAATGAGAAAACTTGAGTACTGGGTCAAGTTGGGGACTTGAGGTCACTATATAACCAGGGTGGCAATGTGAAGTCATGATCCAGTAGGTTCCAGTAGATTCACAGAATGCCGTGAGCTTCACGCACCTGCATTTTAGCAAGACTGTTCTATCAGTTTGTTAACATCCTCGGTGAAGTTCATGGATCTATGTGCCTGGACACCTGGGTGGATTTCCTTCTGGCTGATTGGCCATTGCCAGGGAGTGCTAACTAGTGAATCACTATTGAATGAAACAAAGGGAGATTAGGGGCACCTGGCTGGCTCAGTCGGTTAAACGTCTGCCTTTGGCTCAAGTCATGATCCCAGGGTCCTGGGATGGAGCTACACGTCGGGCTCCCTGCTCAGTGGGGAGCCTGCGTCTCCCTCTGCCTGCTGCTCCCCCTGCTTGTGCTCTCTCTCTCGCACTCTCTCTCTCTCTGACAAGTGAATAAATAAAATTGAAACAAATCTTAAAAAAAAAAAGTAGAATAAACTTTGGCACTTTGTTGAATCGAGTACTCACATTCCTTCCTGACAGTACTGTGATTCCATTTGGGGGCATTGCCTCTCTTCCGCTGTGGGCAGTTTGGGTGAAGGGGAAATGCAGGTGGAATTCTTCTGTAACAGATGCTGAAAGTCTTGTCAGCCAGCCCTTCCTCTTCCTGCCCGTACAGCCAGGAGCCAGTCACCATACCTGAGCTCGGCCAAGAGGACCTTTCCCCCAGCACTTCAAATTTTGAATAGAGTGATACAGACAAACAGATGATGGTTAGAGCTTGTTCATTTCATAGCAGCCTCCTCAGCAAGACTGACATGTTCCTGATTTTGGCGTTGCCTGGTTCTGTTGCTCCCAAGCATGATTCTTTGACTTCCTTTTAATGCATATCTTTTGCCTATTTCCCCAGACTGTGTTTCTGTAACTGCAACAAGGAACCTAAATGAGAACAGACTTCTCTAGTAGTATGTCAAATTCTGTCCATGTCTCTTTGCCTTGTTTGCTATTATTATTCCATGACTGGGATAAAAATGTGGACGGCGTCAGGGTCCAGAGTGATTACCAAAAATGGAAATGATGGATTAAAATGGGTGAAATATTACTAATAAGGATGATGGCAGCTTGACATTTTAGATGCTAACTGCACATCGACTTAGGTAAGAGGTAGGATCGTGTGTTAGGGTAATAATAACAGCCCCCATTTAGGCCTAGCTATTGGGATGCTTCAGGGAAGACACTCTGTCCCCCAGAGGAGGAAATTGAGGCTTGAGGTGAGTCAGCTAACACCTGATTGCTGTAGGGTTCAAAACACCAGTTCTGGCTTTTTCCATAATGCTACAGGTAGTAGCCGAAACCGTAATCACAGAGGATTGCATCTGAGAAGGGTGCCAGTGAGGGCAGTTCTGGGTCCAAAATCTGTAGTAAGCTCAGGTGTAGTTGCAGCTGATGGGGGCCCTGGGGGCATTTTAACCCAGGAGCTGAGGCAAAGAAACCTGCAGTGAATAATTAAAATCAAGGTGGTGTTCATGCATCGCGAGACTCAGCATAGCAAAGACATCAGTGCTTCCCGAATTGATCTATAGGTTTAATACAAATCTTATAAAAATCCCAGCATGTTTTTTAATAGACATAGACAAGCTTATTAAAAAATTTACGTGGAAATGTTCAGTACTTTAGAATAGCTAAAATATTTTGGGAAAAAAAAAAAACAGAAGAAAGTGGGAGTCATCATTCTATCTGATATTAAGCTTAGTATACCACTATTGCAATCAAGACAATGTGGTCTCAGTGAAGGGATAGACACATGGATCAGTGGAACAGAATACCTAGGTATAGCCCCACACAAGTGTGTCTGACTGATATTTGAGAAACTTGCAAAAGCAATACAGTGGGGAAAAGACAACCTCTTCAACAAATGGTGTCAGAGCAATTGGACATCCGGGGGGGGGGGGGCGGAGAAAGGACCCCAACCTAAACCTCATGTCTTATACAAAAATTCATTCTAAGTGGATCATAGACCTAAATGTAAAACTATAAAACTTCGATAAAAAATGTAGGAGAAAAATTTCAGGATGTAGGGCTAGTGAAGACCTCTTTTGGCATCCAGGAGGGAGTTGGTACATAAAGCCCAATCCATAAAAGGAAAAATTGATAAATTGGACATTATCGGAATTAAAAACTTTTGCTCTGTTAAGCTACATTAAGAGGATAAAAACACAATCTACAGACTGGGAGGCAATATTTGCAAGCCACATATCTGATAAAGGACTTTCACATAGAATATATACAAGAGCTCTTAATAGTCAACAGCCAAAATTAAACAAACAATCCAATTAGAAAATGAACAACAGACGTGAATAGACATTTCGTCGAAGTGATTATACAGATGGCAAATGAGCATCTGATAGTATATTAAATATTATTAGCTATTAGGGAAATGCAAATTAGATCCACAATGAAGCATGACTACACACCTATCAGGTTGAGTAAAAGAAAAATCACAGCAATGGCACCAAATGCTAGCAAGAGTGTAGAAAACTGGATCACTCATGCATTCCCATGGAAATGGCAGGGTGGCACTGCCACTCTAGGATGGAACTTGGTAATTTCTTACAAAACTGTGCATACACTTTACCATACAACCCGGAAGTGCACCCTTTCCCATAGCAATGGAAACTTACATAAAAACCTAAATTCGAATGTTCACAGGAGCTTTTTTTGCTATAGCCCCAAACTGCAAACAACCCAAACATGCTTCAGTGGGTGAACAGTTAGACAAATTGTAATTCACCGTAGCTTGGAATACCACTCAGCAATAATAAAGAGCGGGCTATTGATACTCACAAAAACTTACATGGCTTGCAAGTGAATTATGCTGAGGAAAGAAGCCAGTCCGAAAAGGTTGTGCTATATGATTCCATTTATAAAACGTTCTTGAAATGAAAAATAAAAAATCATAGAGATGGAAATAAGATGCCAGAGGTCAGAGGGTGGGAGTTGGCTGTGGAAGGGTAGTGTGGGGGGTCCTTGTGATGGAACTTCTATATCTTGACTGTGCTTTTGGCCATACGTATCTACATATGTGAAAAATTGCACAGAGCGAAATACACCCACATATACATGCACGCTGTGTGTGGGTGTAAAACTGGTGGAATCTGCAGCAGGTTGGTAGATTGAATCAATGTCAGTTTCCTGGTTGTGAGATTGTACTGTGGTTAAGCAAAATGTTACCATTGGGGGAACTGGGTTAAGTGTATACAGATATCTCTTTATTATTTCTTCTGTGTGAATCCACAATCACCTAAAAATATAAAGTTCAAAGAAATTAAGTGCACTACTAGGAAATCCAGAGAGGACCTCAGTCAGTAGCTGGTGTAAAGCCAGCTCTCACCAATTCCCCAGCATGGGCCAGTGGCAGCTCCACCTGCTTCCAGGGCCCAAGTTTTCTCCACGTGACACTGTCTCCAACTGACCTCCTGTTCCTCCATCCTAAGACCTAGACATCACAGTATCTGGCACGTAGGGTCCATTAAAGCTTTCTGGAGGAGTGAGATCTTTTTCTGATGTCCATTTTCTATGAAGTCAGCCCAGTAATTGGCTTTACTTGATTATAAGCTTTTTTCACTGCTATTATTTTATGATCACTATTACTTTAACATCTTACATGCCTAAACTACAAAGCCAGGTCACAAAGGGGAAAAAGGGAGTGCAACTCGCCAAGGAATTAGCTGCTGAATTCCTAACTTCTAACTAATGTTTCAAAGACCGCAGACTGAGAGTCGTTGAAGGGTAGTGGAGAGGAGTAGTTACCACCTAAGATGGGTTGACCGCGTCCTAGAGCAGAATACTGAGTATCTCTTCAGTGGCACCAAGAGGAAAGCTTCGTTTAGCTTATTTACTTTCCAAAACAGAATGAAGACTTCTGAGGTCAGGACCAAATAACTAATTTTCTGAGTCACCACGGTAAAACAAAACTCGACAATTGTTTGGCGTAGAAGTTCAAGGACCTCTCTTCCCATTTATCACTCCGAATAGAAGTTAGTTATAAAAATAGCCCTACTTGATAAATAAAATCTTAAAAAAAAAAAAAAAGCCCTACTTGAGAAGAGCACAACGACACAAACAAGAAGTCTTTGTGTCCTTCCAAGATCTTAGAGTGGTTCCTAGGTAGTGGGCCAGATTTTCTTACTAGGCATCCAAGGGAACAAGTCGTTTTATCTGCCAACGTTTCCTCCTTAAGTCTTGCAAGAGTCCTGAGCTTGGAAGTGCTCAGCATTCATGGAGGTCACTCATAGCATTAATCTGCCACACAGATACCCGACCTGAGTTAGAAAAGAAGACATAAGGAAGAAAAAATAAAACCGAAGGTTGGATCCACCTTGTTTCGTGCATATGAGGCTTGAGTTGAGTGCCTGTTCTCTAAAATAGCAAGGATGCTACTTCTAACTGTATCCTGAGGAAGTTCTGGAGATAAGAACGATCTCCCGAAAGATTATGCCAAGCCATGAGTAACTTCCTAAGAGCTCCACCCTCCCCTGTGGGATTGTGTTAAGCATTGAGGCACAGTTCCCGGCATGAAGAAGGGGTGTGTTCCTTGTTAACTGTTGTCGTCATCACCATTGTAGCAGTTACGATGATTCTGACCATCCGTGCTGAGGAGCGAGGAAAGCATCATCGGAGAGCCTCACTGCCTCTCTGCTCATTCTGGTTTCACGATGTCAGAGCTGAAATGAGATCTCACAGTGGTGCCAGTTTTCTCATTGCCCTCTGACCTTCTCTCTTGACATGTGGAGGAACAAACACAGCTTTCATGAGCCTCAAACCAGAGGCAGATAAAGCATTATCGCTCCGCTTGCAGAGGTCTGTGTATTCAGCAGTATTTGGTTATAGTGTTAGGACCTGCTATGTCTGGCTGTATCAGTCAAACACACTAGCCAGTACTTCATGCCCTTCGTATGCTCTGTCACAGTGAAGCGGCGAATGGTATATCCTGACCCTTTGGCATCTCTAAAAATTATTTCCTTACACAGCTAATATGATGGCTGTTTGACTTACAACAACATGCCTTGTTTTGTTTAATGGTGAACTCTATGTCAACATTTCTGGCTCTGTAATCTGCAGGGGGTAATGCTGACTTTGGCTCAGGCGCCAGAGAAATTGCTCTAAACCATTTACACCCAGTCAGAGCAGATGCCACAATTTCATTATTTTGGACCATTATCAGCTCTACCCAGAACCCAGTGCAGCCACTATCCCTTGCCAGATATGTCTGTATCTCACGGTGTCAAATTGGAGTGGCAGACACAGCTTTATTGATACTGCCTTCTGGAAATTTCCCACTTACCAATATGTTTGATTCTTGGAAACATGATTTAGTTTATCCCAACAAAATCCTGTAACATCAAATGTGAGCAGAGGGCTCAAGATTAGGTTTTAAATGGCTCATTTCTGGTTCACTTTGCGATCGCTGAATGGATAATTCTGAGAAATTAACTATAGAAATCCATATTTTTTTGACAAGCCCTGTTGGGATGTCATACCTATTGCATTCCTTGGTCTGTTCTATCTAAAAACCCTTACTTCAATGACCACCCGTAGGCTCTTCACTTCCCAAACTGTATCTCAAGCTTAGACTTCAAACTGAACCCAAACCAGAACATGCAGCTAAATATACCATGTGAAATGGTCAGTGAAGGAAGACCAGATGTAAAGATCTGATAAACACAAATATGCTCAAAAGGCAGTTGTCAGAGAAATGCTCGTCAAAACGAGATGTGATTTTTAAAAATTTATTGAAGTGATGAAAATCTGTGGAAGGGCCAAGATCAAAGTCCCATATTCCTTAGCTGTTTTCGAGAGTTTTAAGCCATGAATCACACTCTAGTGATTCGACAGAAGGTCCTAGCAGACATGGAGATAATATCCTATATCTTTCTGTGGGATATGTTCAATGGGCAAGCATTGTGCTGAGGGCAAGGGATGGCAGGCAAGAGCCATTTAGGACACAGTCCTTGACTTCAAGGACCTCAGAACTGGGGCGACCAAACTAACAGACCAAAGGATTAGCAAACATTGAAGGTGAAACTCTGTGTCATGCTCTACTTTCCAAAATGGAAGTTACATGAAACAGAGATGGCCTGAGATGAAATAGCCAAAGACATAGAAGAATGGGGTCCTCGAATCGGAACTTCAGGGAAGATTGTGTAAAATTTCAGGGAGGAGAGGGAAGGCACTGCAGGAGAGGCTCCTATGTGAGCACAAGCAGAGAGGCGGGATCAGTAGAGCACATTTGGAGACAGCAAGAACAAAAACATAATAAACATGGAGGCTCTTGAGACAAAATGAAGAATAAGGTTACCCAGCACAGGCTTGATTATGAAAACCCTCAAAAGCCAGGAAGAGAAGTCTGGAATGAATAGAAGGCCATGGGCAAACATTTTACCTCAGTGAACATTTACTGAACACCTTCCATGTGTTCTCAAGAGGGTCCTGAGGAAACAGAAATGAGTGGGACATGGCCCCACCCAGAAGGCGTCTACAGGTCATGGGTGAAAATAGAGGTGAATGTGCAGTCTTAGATCAGTTGGGCAGGAGTATATAGAATGGATGAAGAATTAAAGAACCTCAGGGGCACCTGGGTGGCTCAGTCGGTTGAGCGTCTGACTCGATTTCGGCTCAGGTCACGATCTCAGGGTGATGAGACTGAGCTCTGCATCAGGTACTGCACTCAGTGTGGAGTCTGCTCAGGATTCTCTCTCGCCCTCTCCCTGTGCCCCTCCCCCTGCTTGCACATGTGCACGCGCTCTCTCTCTCTTTCTCTCCCCCCACCAAATAAATAAATAAACCTTTAAGGAATACAGGACCTCAATTCCACCTTGTGATAAACTAATGATTATTGGGGCACCTGGATGCCTCAGTTGGTTAAGCATCTGCCTTCGGGTCAAGTCATGATCTCAGGGTCCTGGGATCGAGCCCCAACTCAGGCTCCTTGCTCCTTCTCTCAAGGGAGAAATCTGATTTTCCCTTTCCCTCTGCCCCTCCCCCTGCTAATGCTCTCCCTTGCTCAAATAAATAAAATCTTAAAAAAAAATTATTAGAAATGATAGTATTATAAGTATTATAAATAATATAGTAAATATCATTATAAATATTAGCAATGGTTGTAATGACCTTTGATAAAACAAAGGCTGAGGCAGAATCAGACCAAAGGCAAGGGTATATTTAGCAGCTCTTTTTAGAATTTTGGGGTGTTTGTAACTCAATGGCTTCAGCTTTTGAGCGTCACTTGAATATTTGAGACAAGAGAAAAAGTTAAGGTTGCCATTATTTAGCAAATATTTTTTTTTTCAGTATAAATATGTCCTTTGCAACATTTGTTATTTATCTGAAATTCATTTTAACTGGGCATCCTGCATTTGCCTTGGCAGGCTAGGAAAAGTCCTATTTAACATCCTGTTACAGTTTTAACTGCTCACTTCTTATGGCAAAGTAAGTACAAGTTGAGTGCACCAGCTGGACATTCAGCAGGGGCATGGCCAACTTTGGTTTGAGTGTATGCATATGATAAGTACTTGAAAAAGTCCTTCTATACTGCAGCAGTTAAATATCACACAAGAAAATATCTGATTGCAGCAAATACCATTATAGAGAAGAACCCTATGTAATAAATCTTTCACCAATTTCTAAGTTCGAATAAGGGTTCTTAGCAAAAGAATTGTTTTTTTGACCCATGCATAATAATAATCTCTGCCATATTTGCTTAGTCTTTTCATTGTTCTTAAGTGTTTTTTATCCTCTACAATTGATGTACTTGCTTGTGTATTGTTTTCATTTCCAGAGGAAAGAGGATACAGGAAGTGTGTTCTTCATAATTTTCTTGTTTTGGCATCAAAGTTTCCAGCTGATTTCCTATCTCTGACATCCAGTAAAATCTACTTAGGTTCCCAACTGCTCACCAAAGTCAAACAAAATCATCAGAGACTCCAGAAGATCGAGAAAGGGGTGAGGGATAAGTATCAAAGACTAGGGGCCTTAGATATCAATTTCATTCTCCCAATAGGTCCATGGAATTCTTCTGCTTTTTTTACTACAGAAAGATTTGACCTCAGCTCTGTTTTCTTACTCACTCTTGAAAACTGGGGGTGTGATTTCTAGCCTTGTAATTTGTGTGATAAAATTCCATAGTCACAAAACCATTTGGAACTTGGGTCATTTGTAAGTGTTGGGTATTTGTTGAAATACATAATAAATGCCCAAAGGTATGATTTAACCCAGGAAAATGCAAATTCACAATAAAAAACACATGGAAGGTACGTGGCGTCAACAGGCATCTCTTGTTGGCAAGCAACAGAAATCTTCAGAGAGCTCAAGTGAGAAGGGGTTTATTTTGGGGGACTCCAAAGATATTTTGCAGGAGGTACAGCTGTTTTAACAAGAAAGCTTTGAGAAGCTCCTTCCTTCCCTCCTTCTCCCTCCACCTCCTCCCCCTTCCTCTCCCTATTTCTCTATCACTAGGGAGAGCACGTACGCACACATATCCCATATTACTGCAGCCATTCCAGAATGAAGTTACACCTCTGTTTGCCTGAACTTCCGAGTCTTGCACAACAAATAGAACATTGGTATCTGAGTTCAAACTTCCATGAAAGCGATTCTGAGTGCTTACCTTTTAACCAAGTGTCCGTCAATAAGATGTGGGAAGGACCTCAGGGTTCCCTGTCTCCTCAGTGGAGAGAACAGTCCCATCAAGTGACATGAGGATTGAGGTATTTTCTCTTGCATTTTTTCTCCTCATGTCTCCTAATCTGAATAAGGGGCTGATGTTGTAGCCTGATTTTTATGAATTTTTGTATTTTTTTTAATCAAGTTCTAAATTCACCAAGTAAATCCTTCAGAACTTTTGGCTTTGTGTTACGAGTTTCGTGGTTTAGATTTCCGCTGAAGCCAATCATACCATATAGACAGAATTGGGATGGAAGTACTGCCCCTAAGATCATTTTTAAAATGTCTTAATCTGTCTTGGATTTTTCAAGGTCACTTGTTCCATCTAAATGGCAGGCCTAAGTTTTTTGCAGCTGACTATTTTCTGAAGGCATGGAAAGAAGGAAACATGTACTTTCCCAGTATTACTGCTGTGTCCCAGCCGAAAGGGACAGTGTCACTGATATGAAGGTGATTGTGGTGGAAGGGGGTGCTTCCTAGGGTGCCTTAGACGAGCCATGGAACAGCCATTCTCGTTGCCTCCCATTCTCTTTTTTGAAGCAGATATAATTTAATGGCAATTCCAATACACACCCAAGACCCCCTTTGGCTGATGAATGCTCATATCACCAGGATAAGTTAAGATAGCACTCGATATAGCTCAGTGTTAAGAGGGAGAAGGAGAAATCTCTTTAAATTAAACTCGCTAATCGAAGGCTTGAGGCTTAACAAAGGACATCTCACTGAGTAATTGGTTATAGCAATTGAGTTTTCTAGAGATAAGTTTTTTGGCCTTCTCTCAAGTTGTATTGTGCATCGTGTATGAATGGGAGTGGACAAGAGGGAGTGGAGATGGCCTTTTATAGGCTTCCGGTTAAGCTTTTAATTTACACTGGTTATCTATACCTGTGGGTGCTCCCACATCATTATCTGGGAAATAGTGGAGGAAAAAAAATGGCATTCTATTTTCTGCATCCTCTTCTTCTCGAGATCTTGCATCTTCATTTAAAAGCAATCAGGTGGGCAGGTGAAGGGATTGGAAAAAGGATGGCTTTTAATAGCTTTTGAGACCAAGATTCCAACTTCCTCCTTACAGGCTGGCCCACACTTCTGCGATATCCAGTATGGTATTTTCAGTCCCACCTTGTGTGTTTTAAGAATTTTTTTTTTCAGATTAAAAATGCTTTAAAGAAAGACAGCAGGGTATCTGGAGGTGGCATAAATAAGAGACAGAGTATTCTTAAAAATCCACCCAATTCATTCTATTAGTCAGTTACGATGTAGCACTCGTCTTTGGTCTCTGTCTACAAAGTCAAGGATAAAGTGGTCCCTATAAAGAGCCATCTACAGGAAGCATGCCCCACTTAGAAATGCTAGGTAGTTATTTGTCTGAGTCTACCACTTCCCTCTCTTCCCTTTCCAAAGGACCTTAGGTTGGGTGGATGCCAGGGTGCTGGAGTCTTAATCTGGAGGGTGAGCCAGTCAGAGTCATAGAGGGAAGCCAAGTGTTGTGCACCCAGAAGTCTGTGTGTAGACACCAAATCCGTAGGGACAGAGGCAGGTTCAAGACAACGATGTCAGTGCTAAGATTGAATGGCAGGTATTAAGACCAAAGGAAGTAGAAAATATATAGGGAAGGGACAGAGGATGGTGTTTAGAAAGGTGGGATGGGAAGGGTCTCAGGGAGCTGGAGTTAGGGCTCAACATTTAAGTGTTGTGTGAGAACATTCTAGGCCAGTGGCGCTCAGCTGCAGTGTCCTAATAATATTGGCCTTTGACTCCTGGGAGCAAACAGGATGGTCCATGGGGCTGTTGTGTATGCCCTGCAGAGTAACCAAGAAGCTGACAGAGTCCCCTCTGCAGGGAGAGCATGACCCTCCTTCACACTGTCCCACAATAGCTGGTTCACAAGAAAAAATTCTCCAAGACTGTGAGTGCTGGGTGTCCATGGGTTACTACAACTCTGTGATGCATGAATGAAACTCTCAGGAAGACAAAGAATGGGCCCATGGCGCCATGGAGGTGGTTCTTGGAGGCACCCGTAAGGAAAGGATGACTGAGTATCTCTGCATTGACTGCCATTCTTTAGCCCAGCAAAACATACATCTGTCTGCCAAGCTGGGTGTGTCCTGCTCCAACATCGGAGCCATGATTAAGGAGACAAAAATAGTGTAATTTTGCTTGAGTCTTGAAGAGTCCAGAAATAATGGATGTGTCTGACTCCTTACTTCATGGGTGGGTGGAGTGGGCGTGGTGACTGTCCCAGGCATGGACAACTGGGACCAAAAATTAGATTTTATGAGACTGGTCTTACCCAAAGTAGAATGGGGGAGCAAGAAGGCAGGCCACATCAGAGATGCCATGGGAAAGCCAAGGGTCAGACAGCAGTGAAATAGTACATATATACACAGATCCAGAGGTCTAAGGAGGGACTAACCAGGTTAGGAGCCAGGGATCAACTCTGTGGATAAGTCAGAAAGAGACAAGGATGAGAATGGGGAAGAGTGGTGGTGGGGAAACAAAAGGATGTGCTATCAATTGGTAAAATAATCAGGAGTGTATTTTATTAATGTAGTATACCGTTCAGTCTTTCAAGAAGTATACATTCATACATTTATTCAACAAATACTTAAATGCCTATTATGTTCCAGGTTCTGTGCCTAAATCTTGGGATGCAGCAGTGATGGGACCCAGACACCAACATGGTGTGACAAGTACTATGACTTGCAAGAGATTTATGAGAACATGTAGGGAGAGCCCCTACACGCAGTTTGGAGAGAAAAGGGAAAATTCTTTCCTATTGGTAGAGAATGCTGGGCTGAGGGTCAAGGACAATGTGGGGTTGGGTGGAGGGTGCTCGTTTGGAGCAAAGGGAACAGCATATGCAAAGGCTGGGTGACAAGAGAGAACACAGTGCCTTGGGGACGTCACATAGTATTTGGCCCGGTTAGAGCAGAGAGTGGAAGACAGGATTTGGGGAGAGGGCAGTGAGGGTTCATGTAAAGGCAAAAAGACCAGAACTGGAAGGAATTTCTAAGCCATGGTTAGGACTTCGGACTTTGCTCTAAAAGCCATAGAGAGCCACTGGAAGGGTTTGGAGCAGGAGAAACTCCCCCTGAGCTGTGTCGGGAAAGACCACTCTGGCTGCAGGTTGCATAGTTCAGGGTTGACATGGCAGTGAGCTGGTCTAGGGAGGTGGCAGTGGAGCTGGAGAGACAGGGTGGAGAGAGACTTAGATTGTCGAAGTGACAGGGCTTCTTGCTGTCCTTGGCCCGAGATTTAAGACGGCGGGGGGATGGGGGTGGAGGGGTGGCAAAAGAGGAGGCAAAGATGACTCCGGGGTTCCTATATTGGACAGTGGAGGGCGGATGGCTATCAGTTGCCATTTGGGGAAAGTGAAAGGAGAATTGGGTGTGGGAGGGAGGGCACGAGCTCAGTTTTGGATCTGTTGGGATTTGGGGCTGCAGTGTCCGTCTAGGTGAGTGGTAAGGCTGCGCACGGGACCATGCAGAAGCTTACTGTCAGTTAACAGGTAACGGTGATTTTTCTCTTTGGTACGGCTGAGGATCGGCACTAGGACATAAAAAATCTGGGTTGGAATATGCCAGAGGGATATAGATAACCCTCAAGTTCGAACCTCGATGTACAGTAAACAAGATTTCGCTTCCGAATGCAGAGACAAACAAATGAGATCTACATCTCTCAGCGCATGAGAAAGAATTCCCACTTGTACGAAGAGTTCTGGTTTGACGAATTCCTTGATGTGCTTCTGTAACAAAGCAATAGCTTCGTGCTGTGTTTCACGGAAAGGTCTGCAGGGCACGCCCAGAAAATGGTGTATTTCACAAAAGACTCGCCATCTCCCTGGGCTGCCGAACCCCTGCGCCTGCGCCTTTCTCCTCGGGAGGAGTCCACTGTGATCGGTGTACCACTGCCCAGCGCCTGCCTGTCTGAAACCCCAGAAGAGAGCCATCTGTTGAACTGCGGAATGTGTTCAGCCACAAGTCATATATCGTTATTCAAGCCAGGGCGTGCTGCTGCTTGTAGAATTTTTTATAGGTGGGAGCCCAGCTTATGTTCTGAGTTAGAGCCTCTCGTCTGCCTGTGGCAAATTGCGGCATATGCTGGCGGAACTTCCCTCCTGGGTGATACTTGAAATATTCAAGATATTTGTTCAGACATTCCACTACCCCTTTTAAACAACTCTTTCTCGATCTCCGTTCAATCTTTAAGTACAGAAAAGTGTGTATGTGTGTGTGTATTTGTTTGCTTTGGATTCTCTCGCACCAGAGGCATTTTTCCACTTTCTCATTAGAAATTTTCTCTTTGTCCAGAAGGAGGAAAACTTGCGGAGAACACACTTTAAATTAAGTTCTTGTTCTTTTTTTCAAATGACCCATTTAAGTATGCTTTGAAGGTTGGAATCTGGCATAATATATTTGTAATTTTAAACTGTTAAAGAGAGAATAGTTGTGAATTTAACCCGGTACCAGCGATACCTGCTAAGGAATAATTCCATTTAATAGCTTCAAGTTACATAAAAGCCGTAGCTTCAAGGGAAAGGAAGCGAAAGGTAATGGAGGTGGTTTAGGAGAGAAACACGTTGTAGGAGGCAGATCAGTTATGTGGGTTCATGCTTCAGGTGCCGAGCAATTATCGTCTTTCCTTCTAGCTCTGCATGGATCAGAAGGACTCTATTTCTTGAGTTAAGAGGCAAGAACTACCGTAGCAATGCACAGGTCGGGAGGGCTGAGCATGCTAACTGGATGGGAAAGTTCTAGACATCAGGAATTTCCTTTTCTAGACTCATTAAATTCCGTTGCAGGAGAAACACATTAGGATTTTTCCCATGTGGTAAGACTCAGAGTTCTGGGTGGTTTTAGCTGTAAGAGGTTGGGGGGGAGTTACGCTGGAATGATAGCTACTGAGGGAAGTCCTTGAAAGGTGCCCTTTCAAGTCCTTGGGTAAAGCCCAACCTTCTTAAAATGGCACATGAAGCTTTTATGGTTTGGCTCCTAATTGCTTTTCCAGGCTTCTTTGTTGCCTTCCTTGCCCATCCCTCTCTCCAACACCTTAACCTGTCTTCCTCCCACCATTCCCAGCTCCTACTCCCACCACATCGTGGTACTTGTATGAAGAGTGACTTTCTTGAACATGTCATATTCTCAACTCAAGGACCCACTGTGAGCTTTGTCTTCCATTTCCTCCACGCAGGCTTAGCTCCACCTCAGCCTCCACGTTTCAGCGTAGATGTCACCTTTCTCAGCATCCTTCCTCACCTTTGTATATGCACCAGTGATGTCCTGATTTGCCCCTTCGACTGCACTTACAGCACTGCGTTGGAGTTTCTTGTTCGATCACCTATTTCCCTGACAGTGTCAACAGTTCTATGAGGACCGGGGCCGTGTCCACCACCTTGTTACCGTGTTTCCTGTGTCTGGTACATAGCTGGCGCCAGAATAACATTTGCTGAATTGAATTGTCCAGTTGACGAAACTTCTAGAGCAAGGTGCTGAACTGTACAGTCCTTTGTATTTCTTCCATGCTTGTTCCATCTGTGTATCCTATTCAGTCAACTTCTATGAAAATGTTAGGTAATAGTTACCCTCAGCTTTTAAAGTGAAGTATACTATTATGAAAGAAAGAATAGAATTAAACAAAAAACATGTGATTTTCTGTATTTCAAATATGCATTCTTTGGAATAAAGTAAAAGATCTAATTTAAAACCAAATCTGATTCCTGCTGATGTCGGGAAGCTTACCTTAGTGAAGCAAGGATGACTTAGAAATACATGACCTTGCTGCTTTTTTTTTGAAGTGATGTGATCGGTGATGAATCACGGTTCTGTTGTTTTTTTATTCTGTAAAATGAAGATATTATGACTTACTAAATATAGTTCCTGGAAGAATAAAATGATTATAAAAGACTGGCTATGACCCCTGGCACATAGTAAAACTAAATAAATAGTGACTTCTAATGTCTGGTGACAGGTGGGAGCTACACTGTGGTGAGCCCAGCATGACCTATAAACTTGTTGAATCACTATGCTGTACACCTGAAAGTGATGTAACGTTGTGTGTCAACCATATTCAAATAAACAAAATAGTGACTTCTCTATTTATGAACAGGACTATCTCTAAGGGACTGGCTTGATCCCTTCCAATAGGTGAGGTTTCTAGAGAAAAGCATGAGCTCACAATGCTCTCCCTTACTGCACGTCTGAGATATTCTTTTATGTGTCCCTGTGTGTGTGCACATGTGTGTATGTGTGTGTGTAATGTTCATGCATGTGCCCTCACTTTGTGGACTGTGCATCGTAGACGTTGACGTTTCCAAAAACTTTTCCCTTGTAATCTGTATTTTCATCAACTGTCTGTTGACCTTACCATGTGGTTCAAAGCATCACTTAGGTGTTACTGACACCTTTGAGCACATCTGCTCAGAACTGTGCATAGAGGATTGAAACTTTTGAGGGTGTGTGCATAGTAATATAAAGCTCTAAATAAAAAATTAACAGATAGTTTAGAGCCCTCGTTACAGCCATCTGTGTTAACTTCCCATTACAAATTAAAATATCCATCTTGATGCAAGTTGAATTTTTCCAAAGCACCTGTTCTAAAAGGCAATGTACTTTTTTATATAATCAGAATGGCAACACTTGAAAATACTTCACTTTACTGGAAAGTCAGTTATGTTGCAGAATAAATTTTCTCCATGGGAGGGTGATAGGTCCTCATATGTAATAGGGAAAATCAATACCCAAATAAAAACACCAAATAACATAAACAGAGATCACACACAGATTTCCTTTCCATTCTCTTTCATCATTATTATTATTTTAAGTAGGCTCTATGCCCAACGTGGGTCTTGAACTCACAACCCTGAGTTCAAGAGTCTCATGCTCTACTGACTGAGCCAGCCAGGTGCCTCTTAGTATTATCATTATTATTATTATTATTATTATTATTATTATTATTTTAAATAAGCAATGAGTCCCTTTGGCTTTCTTCTACATTTACAAAAATCATTGTAGAAGCAGAGGTGTGATCAGTTAACAGCGATTGAATTCTGAAAAAAACAAAAAACCAATAACAAAGCTTCCATCTAAAATCATTCACAGAAATTGGAGCAATTTTCAACACAACCTTGAGGATTAGGCAGCTTATTTGTACCATCCATTTTCTTCCACACCAGCAACCCATTTAGTAAATAATTCTTGTAGTGTGGTTGTGTGATATACTAGTATTTTCCTAATTTTGCTACCAAGCCAAATAACATCAGGCATTTCATGATGTAGGTGTCTTTGAAGACAGACTTCAGTACAGACTAAAATAAGGGAATTCTGGTTCGTAATGGCTGTACCATTTTCTAGGCATTATTTACTGTAACTGGGTAACAAAAGAAATACCAATGTTTCCTTAAAATAAGACAATTTGCAAGACCTGTCACAAGAAGTGGCAAGATTTCTCTTTCTTCTTGGTTTCTTTTTAACTACCTCCATAAAACAAAGGAATTGCCAGAAACCTCTGGGTGCTTCCTCTCTCTTCATGGAAAGGACTGCTTAATTGAAGTTGCCGACCTTCTTTCCTTTTCCATTCAAAGATCACCTCTACCCCCTTGGAGGGATGTCAGGGGAAAGATTTCTGCCTTCCAGGAGCCGTAGAGAGTTATAATCATCTGTCTCCCTATATTATATAATCTCCCTTGAGCACATTAAAAAGCCATAAGATGCAAAACATATAGTATATGTACTTTACTACCTTTTAAATACAGGCTCTTTGAAGACATGATGGCAGTGTTCAAGGGTGGATAGCAGGAGAGGCTGGATTTAAATAAATTTCTGAGCAATTCTAAGATTCTGTGATGCTGTCACTTGCAGTATCTAACATATTGCTCTGAACATCACTTCTGTGGGCTGATGGCCAATGTTCCAATGTTTATTTCAGCTTCTATCCCATACTCAGGCAGTTTGTCATCCATTTAATGCCCTCCTCCTCAAAGGTGGGAAGTCCTGGGTTTTGGATTGTTGAGTGGGGAGGTGCGGAGGAGAAGAGGCTGGAAATCATGACTGGGTTTGATCTTAAGGACGAGCCACTGAGCATTTTACAAAGTAGTGATACAGTAAGATTTTAAATTTAGAAACATCACAGTTAATTCTGGGTAGTGGGAATACAAATATTCATTTTATCGTTCTTTGCACATTTCTATATTTTCAAAAGTCTAACTCAAATGAATGAAGTAGAACTCACTCTGGCTATGGAGCAGAGAAGGGGTTGGAAAAGATGCAATGCCTTTATCAGGTGAAAATCGGTGATAGTGATACCTACAATGATAGGTGTTAACTGTGGCAGTGCCCCCAGTAGGAGCAGAGATTCGCAAATGGATCGAAGCCTGTGTAGGAGATAGAATCAGGATCAGACGTGGGTGAGGAGGGCGAAGGAAACAGGTGTCGTTAGTGTTTCTGGAAGTGCCAGCTGGGTGAGTGATGGTCCACACAGGAAGATAGGTGGAAGGTGATTATGTCCACTTGGGACAGTTTGAAGTGTCTGGGAGTTATCTCAGGAAAGATGCCTTACAAGCGGTTGGATTTCTGAGTCTGCAGGGCAGGAGGAAGGCATGCACTGTGGATACAGGTTTGGGCACTGTTGGTGTGTGGACGTCCCAGGAGTGTGTGAGACACGACAATGGGAGAGTGAGGAGTGGGCGGGGTGGGGATGGAACTCTGGGGAATGTTTACAAGTACCGCAATATTAGAGGAAAGAAACTAAGAAGTCTCTTTGGAGAGCTTGTTTGATAAAGAAACAAGTCATCAGGGCACCTGGGTGGCTCAGTCGGTTAAGCGCCTGCCTTCAGCTCAGGTCATGATGCCAGGGTCTTGGGATCAAGCCCCACATCAGGCTCCCTGCTCAGCAGGGAGTCTGCTTCTTCTTCTCCCTTTGCCCTTCCTCTCTGCTTGTGCTCCCTCTCTCTCAATAAATAAATAAAAATCTAAAAAAAAAAAAAAAAAAGAAACAAGTTATCAATTGTGCCAAAGAGATCAAGGGGGATAATTCTGAAAAATCATCTTTTTCTTTAAAAGATTTTATTTATTTATTTGAGAGAGAGAGAGAGGGAGAGCACAAGCAGGGGAGGGGCAGAGGGAGAAGCAGACTCCCTGCTGAGCAGGGAGCCCCATGTGGGGCTCAATCTCAGGACCCTGAGACAATGACCTGAGCCAATGGCAGACACTTGACTGACTTGAGCCACCCAGGCATCCCCTGAAAATTCACCTTTGATTGAATTTAGCAATAAGGTTTTCAGGGAGAAGAGTGGTGGTGAAATAGCAGGGCAAATAGCCAGATTACATTCTAAAGATTAAATAACAATAATAGTGACATTTTTGAGAGCTTGCCCTGTGCTAAGCTCTTTCCCAATATTGCCATATTGTATATGAACCACAGTCTAATAAGTAGAACCAGTATGAACTCCATTTTACCTGAGCAAACTGAGACATAGGTTAAATCCCGTGCCCAGGATCACGCGAGTCAGGCGTGAGAAGAACAGCTCCGACTCAATCTGCTTTAATCCAAAACCCTTGTGTTTACTGGCAAGAAGAGAGGACAATGGGTGTAGGCTCGACTTTCAACAGCTGGGATATGATGTGGGCGAGGGAGGAAGAGAGAACTGGAAGGGCCGGCCCACGGAGAAGAGGGCACTTGTTTGCATGCTTGTTTTTCAGGTGGGATAACCTGAAGTATATTTAAATACTGTTGGAGAAGAAACTAGTAGAAATGGAGAAGTGGCTGATCGGGAGAGAGGAGGGTTGGTCTACAGGGTGGGTGTCCTGAGAAAGTGGCACAGGGTGGGATGGGATCCAGAGGATTCCATTCTCACTAACACTTAGCACAGCAGTAGTCGTGATCCCAGGCAGGGGTGTAGCCGGGAGAGAGGGCAGACGGGAGAAACGGAGACAGGCTGCAAGCACACTGAAGGCCCAGTGGGGGTTGGAGACCATGAGGTTGAAGTGAAACCCATGTGGGGCAGAGGAGGGGCTGCAAAAGTCTAGTCTAGACCAGGGCTTAGGAAACATTTGAAACAGGAAATAGATAGGTAGATAGATGGTGTTGAATTTACACTCGCCTTGCGTCTTCCCCTGATATTAATTTATTTGAAAAATTTAATCTATCACGCCAGTGAGCTGCTATCCCTTTTCTCATAAAAGGAGAGAAAAGAAAACAAATGCATGGGTGTGACTTTTGTGGAAGTTTGGATGTCAGATAAATAGAAGCCCTCCATTAAGCTTATGTTCTGTATTATCTTCCACTCCTCCTTCAATGTTCAAAGTCTCTCAAAACTGGGAGAAGGAGATAAGAAGGAAGAGGAAGGAGGAGGAGGAGATGGGGATGGGAGAGAGAAGAGGAGAGAGGGGACCCTGGTGTGGCTTTGGGGTCCTGGTCAACAGCAGTATTATTAAGAATTCCAATATTCCTTGAGCTCGCTGGCATTTCTTTATCTGGATTTTCATTTTGTGGAAATCCTCCTGGGCCCTGGCCAGTTCACACGGTGACTTTGTAGCTCACAGCAGTGACGGACAGCTTCACAAAGCAGGCCTGATGTCTGACAGACAGCCACGTCTCTCCCACTAAGTGTGGGATCTGGACGTCTGCGTACCTTTGCAATCCCCAGCATGGGGATACCTCTTGGGCCCCTCAATCTTTGCCTGACTCTTTCTTCCTGCTCTTCTCTAATTTCTGGATGGTATTTCATGCATCATTTTCTTGACAGGAAGAGTGGAAGCCCAATTGAAAGTCCAGGTGCAGTGACTGGCCTCGATGTGAATGAACTGTATTTTAAATTCAGGGCTGGCTGGCTTTGAGGGTGACCACGCGAATCTCCCTTCCATGGAGATCTGCTCCTCTCCCTGGGAGAACAGAGTCACTCTGGTGGCCGTGGACACATTACTTGTGGTGCTTTCAATCTAACACCTAATGGGTTATATCACTACTCACAGTTGGCTTTAAATCACGGGTTCTTTAACCAAGTCACAGAGGAGCTGAAAGATGGACAAGATTTTTAGGCTAAACTGCCCTACTTCTTGGTGAATTCTTGCGAATGGGGGATTCTAGAGTCGTGAACTGAAATTCTACCACACTGAGCCAGGTTTCATGATACGAATCTTGTTCCCCTTTGACAAGTGTGTACAAAGCACGCTTTCATGTTATTCCTTCAGCAAATAGTTATCGAGTGCCTCCTATGTCCCAGGCACTATTGAAAAGGGACTCTCGTGTTTCATACCTCTGTGGGCACATGTTTCTTTCTGTGATTAAGACCAAGTATTTGGCAAGGAGGAATTAGAGCTCCTATTTCTTGAGCACCTTCCATAGTCTACATGACATTACTTCTAGGCTCACCAAGAACGCATTGGGGTAGACAGTATGATGCCCATTTTGCAGATCTGGAAGTTGAGGCTTAGCAGTGTATAGTAATTTACCAGCACATGGCAAATTGAACCCTTGTCTCTCTGTCTTCAAAACTCATGATCATTCTACCAGTTGAGCTCCCAGAGGAGAAAAGCAGAAACGAAGTGAAGATTTCAGTTTTCAAGGGCTTAGATTATTTCCTCGTACAATTGTGTTTTAGCACTGGGAGCAGCCATTTACTCTTTTATCCTACATAAGGTCGCTCAAGGAGTTACTTTCTTAGCAGTGAGCCTGCCTGTGAGGTCACAGACCGGCTAAAAAGTTATTGAGTTGGGGAGGGAAGTGGGAAGACCTCATTCCCAAGGCCGGGCTAACTGGAGAGCCCTTAGCTGTCTTGAAAAGCGATATGGGCTGTAAATCATCATTCATTTTGTACTCACTCTCCCGTCCACCTGACACCAGTGATAATCATTAGCTGATGTTGAACAAGATGCCGACAGCAAGAAGGGAGGGGGTCGTCTCGGTTGAATGCTCCCGGGGCCCCTTTGCCCGTGTGGTCTGTTAAGCCTTGTGCATACTCTGGGAGGTGGAGACACAGCAAAGGCAGGGAGGGGGACGTAGGAACGTGTACGAGTAAGAGAAAATTCAGTATTTGGACTCAAGTGTGCCAGGCTCCAAAGTCTTTACTTGTACGGCTCTCTTACTATAACAAACAGGGGATTTAAGGAATTGTTTGGGGTGGAGAAGGAAGGAAACGAGGGGCTCAGTGTCACCACAGCTGCAGGCAGACCCCACACTCAATCTCCTGGGCTTTTGCTTCTTCTTTTTCATTTCAAAGGGGTGCTTACTTAGAATTGTGAACCTTGACTTGAGCTCCTTGCTACTTTCATCGATTTTCTTATTGGATATTTCAAGGCTCTGTAGGTCCTTCCCGAGGAACGTCCACATCTGGCAATGCTACAAGGTCAGAGGAGAACCGCATCTGGAGTTGGGAGGCTCGGAGGACTGGCTGTACTGAGTGGCTGTGTGTCCTTGGGAAAGACCCGTAAATTCTTTGGGACAAAGTTCTCACACTCTTATTTTCTTTGCATTTTAAATGGACATAAGAATAGCTGCTGTATTCATTCACTCATTGGATCATTATTCATGGATCTGTGCAAGCATTCATTCACTCACTTGTTCCTACACAGGGCTCTAGTCTAGCCGAGGGAGTTACGGGGGGCACATGAGACAGACAGCTCACCTGTTTTTCCGCAGCTTAACCTTCTAGCGAGGAGATGGGCCATGAACAATCCGTCACACTGCGAAGATAGTTTTGGATTGTTTTAAGTACCAAAGATGGAGGGGGAAAAAACCAACAAAAAAATCTGAAATGGGGTCCTCAGTGGAGAGGGATGGCCTAGGCTGGGGAGAACAGGCTAGATTGGGAGGTCAGAGAGGGCTCTCTGAGGAGACATCATATGAGCTGTGGACAGAGTAAAAGAGCCCAATGGAGGGAAGGACGCCCAGGAAGGAAGAGAACAAAGAAAAGAGAACTAAATGTGTATTTGGAGCATTTGAGGAATAGAGGGAACACCCAGATCACTGAGCTCAGGACCCAGTGATAGTGTATGTGTGAAAATACCTTGTATATTCTAAATAATTATACAAAAACAGCCTGCTATTTTTATTTCCTTTCCTGCCACTCAATTTTCCTCCCTCCCTCCCTCTTTCCCTCCTTGTCTTCCCTTCCTTCTTTCTGATGTGTCTTCTGTATCAGTGATTCTCAAACTGTGATTAAAAACCAAACAACGATAGTTTTATTTTTATTTTTTTAATCTCCAATATGTTGTGGGCTGACACTTCTGTAAATGTCCCAGGACTGTCCAATGACTGCAGAGCATTCTGCACACAGAACTTGACTCCTGTGTTTCCGTCTTGGTGGCCTGATGGTGCACTGTTCATGGACCACACCTTGAAAAGCACTTTCCTACAGGGGCGCCTGGGTGGCTCAGTCATTAAGTGTCTGCCTTGGGCTCAGGGCGTGATCCCGGCGTTCTGGGATCGAGCCCCGCATCAGGCTCCTCTACTGGGAGCCTGCTTCTTCCTCTCCCACTCCTCCTCCTTGTGTTCCCTCTCTCGCTGGCTGTCTCTCTCTGTCAAATAAATAAATAAAATCTTAAAAAAAGAAAGAAAGAAAGAAAGAAAGAAAGAAAGAAAGAAAGAAAGAAAGAAAGAAAGAAAGAAAAAGAAAGAAAGAAAAGCACTTTCCTATAGACCAGGGCTGGTGGCCCAGTCCTGCGCTCACAGGCTTGGTTCCTGGCGGTTGCTGACCACCCAACACACTCTGTGACCCTGTGCGGTGACTGTCATCGGTGCCAAGGAGTGCAGAGGAGTGGGCGTCGTGTCCTGCCATGCGGGGCTCAGGGAAGGCCTCCTGGAGGCAGGGGTGACATTTAAGAAGACTTGAGTTTGAAGGTTGCGTGGGAGTTTGCCATGTAGACGAGGAAGAGAGCCTAGGAGCAGGGTCTGTTTTGCTATTGGTCAATGTATCCTATGAATAAGGAGCATTTTCTTTCAACGGGGCACAGGGTTCAAAAGCACACTGCGGGCATCAGTGTAGACAGATAATATTCTGGGCCTGAGGGTGTCGTTCTCTGATGGCTGTAGATCCTGGAGACTCTCAGGGACAGCGGCCTGGAGGCCTGCGTGAAGCATCACTCTTAGTTTTTCCTGCTACGGCTATATACGAAAACAGCCCCGTGAGCCCAGAGCCAGGGCGGCCCTGTGGGAGATCTCACACGGACTCTGGGAGGAGAGCAACGACAGGCGGGCATTTCCCGCTAGGTCTCGTTCCTTTTACTGAGTTTGAAAAGCCAGGGGGGAAGTGTCCAGCAAGGATAGAATCCTTGCCAAGGTGAATTTCAAGCTGACTCAAACAGGCTTGAGCAATAACGGCTGACTCTGAAACGGGGATGGACACGGTTATTAAAACGATCAAAGCGGGCCTGGGGTTATCTGTAACAGCCTGGGCTGGGTCCTCTGCTCCGTGTGGCCGAAGCGCCCAAGAGCGTAGCATCCCGCGCCCTGCCTGGTGGCATCTGCGATAAAGACAAGTGTCACGTTCCCAAGAGCAGTTGTGCTCGTCCGGGGTGACCCAGGGAGTTTTTTCTGATACCCCAGCCGACCACTCGGGAGGTCTCAGTCCTGCTAAAAAGCAAAGCAACACAGAACTAACCCCCCCTCCCAAAGGAAACCCCAGAGACTCTTGGCTCCTAAGGAGAGAAGTAAGTCTTCTCGTTTTGTCTTCATTTTCTGAACAACTAACAAATCAAGCAGAGGCTGTTGGGGAGACTTACGAGTGGAGTGTTCCTCTAGGTGAGGAAGCGGTGTTGCTCTGGGCCCCCTTCTGAATAGCTACTTTTGGTTTGGCAGACATAAGCTCATTATCCTTTCCTTGGGTACTTTTCTTGCCCTGCGATGGAAAAATAAATAAATAAAAGATTCTTGGAAATGTAAGATTTGAAAAGAGCCCAGCAATCAATGAGAAGGATTATATTTTATCACTCGGTCTCAGGGCACATGGGCACCACAAGTTTCCACGAGCTAGAACTGTTTCCAATAGAGGAACGCCACGTTTGTGGCACTCTGGAGCAGACTGGTTAAAAGCTTTGGACTTTCGAATCTATTGTCTCAGGGTTTAATTCCGACCCTGCCAATCCTCACTGGTGTGCATTATTTCACCTCTGAGTCTCTATGCCTCATGTGGAAAATGGGGTAATGGTAGCACTTATGAAGGGTCCTTGTTAGGCTTTAAATGAGAGAGACCAAGGGGGCCCTCGGCACAGTGCTGGTCCACGGCGGGGGATGCTCTCCATGAATGTTAGCTGCTGTCATCACCCTACACATTGTTACCTTTGCGGTTGACTCACACCGTGGGGCCCCATTACTAGGTCTCTTTGCGGACACCATCGTGGCATTTGATAATCAGGGGACTTTCCTGCCACGGGTTGCCCCACCGCTGTCCAACCAGTATGTGAATATTTTTTTAAGATTTTATTTATTTATTTTTAGAGAGAGAGAGAGAGAATGAGCGGGGGAAGGGGGTGGCGGGGCAGAGAGAAATGCAGAAGCACACTTTCTGCTGAGCGCAGAGCCCTATATGGAGGTGGGTCCCAGCACCTTGAGATCAGGACCCGAGCTAAAGGCAGATCCTTAACTGACTGAGCCACCCAGGTGCCCCCGTTGTATGAATTTGTTAATTCATTTGATTTTATGTAGCCGTGAGTTTATACTACAGAGCTCGCTGCTGTGGTGGACATAGAAAATGGACTAAACATGGCGGACAACCATCGAGATTTATTGAAGATCCACGTAAGGGCTTCCCTACTTCATCTCGCTTGATTCTTAGCTCTACAAAGTAGGTATATTACTCTGGTTTCACAGATGAGGAAGAAAATCCTGAGAGGTTGACTTGCCTAAGCTCACACAGCAAGTAAGTGGAATAACTGGGGTTTGCACCCAGGTCTTTGCGACTTCTGAGATAGCACTTGTCTTTGCACCACCTCATTGCCTTTGCTGAGCTCACTAGCTAGTTGGGTGAGAGAAAATGCACATAACATAAGGCAGGGTGTAGACTACTACAATGCTAGAACATTTGAGTTGGAAGGACAGTAGCAGACCACGTCAGCCACTTTGCCAGCCTTGTCTATGTCCTCTTGCCCGAGGATGCATACCCACAGTCACTGCTGAGCCAGGAGAGGGCAACGTGCCTGGGCCTAGGAGCCATAGCAGTCTAGACCAGTGGTGGGCCCTTGACCCAACTAGGGACAAGCTGATCTCAGTATTTTAGAACGTAGAGACTATAGTTGGCTGGAGTTGGGTTTTTGAATTAGGCGATTGTGTAGAGACAGGGATCGTATACTACTCTCTTCTTACCGTGTAACACATCATCACAAATTTGTAGGTTAAAACAACACCCACTTATTAGCTAGCAGTTACATAGGTCAGAAACCCAAGCCATGCGTGGCTGGGTTCTTACAAGGCGTATAGTCTTAAAAGGCTGAAATGGTGTTAGCTGAGTCTCCCATGGAGGCTCCAAGGAAGAATCAATCCACTTCCAAGTTCTTTGAGGCTGTTGGCCAAAGTCAGTTTTTGTGTGTGGTTATAGAATTCAAGTTCTTGCTTCCTTGCTCACTGTTGACTAGGATCTGTTCTTGGCTCCTCGACGCAGCCTGCAATTCATGCCATGTGGCACCCTCCACCTCCAAAGCCAGCAATAGAGAAGCTCCCTCTCATACTTCTAATCTTTTTCTCAGGAAGAGCTCAGATCCTTTTAAGGTTCACCTGATTAGGCCAGGCCCACCCACATAGTCCCCTTTTCTTAAAGTCAACTGTGCCATATAATATAACTTCATCATGGAATTGAAATCCATCAGATTCGTAGTCCTGGAGATTATGCAGGTATTATGGCAGGGAGTGGAGAGTCTTGGGGGTCATTTTAGAATTTTGCTTAACAGAAATGGGGTTGTTACTTGGTGGGAGGGTAATATACAAAGGGAGTAAAAGAAAAAAAACTGGAAGGGAAAAGAAACAGAGAGAAAGACAGGGACAGAGACAGAACGAAGAGATATGGAACGGCAGAGGCAGTGAGCAAAGGCAGGGCCAATGCTGAGCCACCCCAGGGAAGTGGACTCATGCATGCATGTGTTAAAGGAGATTAGGTGGCCTTTTTTCCCCAGCACAATTCCAGTTTCCAGGCAGGCTCTGATGAAGTTCAGCCTCCAGCCCTTGGATTCCATGAAAGATCCCGGTGAACCTGTCATTCATTCCCCCCTATGCTTGTTCTAGTTTGAGGAAGTTTCTATTTCCTGTAACTGAGTGAATATGAATCCCTATCCATAATTAGAAACAGTCTCAATTCAGAGACATCTAGCTTCCTTTGGCTTCGCGTCTATGCTGTCTGCGCCCTGTCCAGACCCCACGGGCTTTGCCACAGTAGTGCACACTCACCCGCAGACCTCCCTTGCCAGCACCCATATCTCCCTCTCTGCGCTCTTCTCTGGTGGCGGGGGCTTCTCGGCACTCCACTCCCCATCCTGGACTGGGTCATTCACACTCCCTGGGAGCACCCCTCAACCAGTGGATCCCATAAGTGTTGAGAGCTGGTGTGTTAACTATCCCTGCTTCCTCATCACTCCAGTGGGGAGATACAAAGCACACATTCTCCATGGGTATCCAGAGTCAGATACAGAAAGTGGTAACCCGCTCCCTTCCCTTCCCCTGTGTCACTTGCCCTTTCCTTACTGGGGTATTCAGGGATTAGCTCTCAACTAAAACACCTGTACCCCCAGGACCTTCTTCTGGGTGAACGCACCCTAAGACAATTACGTGGAGCTGAGTGTCTATGGGGACAGGGGGCTAGTCCTTGATGGCATCTGGCCATGGAGTTCTGCCATGATGTCCATCTCCCTGTCATTTTCTCAATCAATAGATTGTCTTAGAGATTCTCTTGCTTCCATCCTCACCTTCTCCTTGTTACTTCTGGCTGGCCACGGCTCTATCTTCCTGGCCACATGCACAGCTGGGCCAGTGGGAGTCCTGGCCCTGGACTTCAGTGTTCAGATGCAGGCCACCTTCGGTCAGATTGGAAGCCGAGGGAATATTTACTCAGACATTTCCCGCTTTTCAGTTTGCCTCCCGTGTGCTCTGTGGGGGGAACCCAGCTGAGGGCCAGAGGACACAGGTGCTGGTGGTATTGTCCTTGCACGCCAGCCTCCTTGGTAGAGAGGAGGGTGGAGAAAGCCCAGAACAGCTCTGGAGGGACAAATGGAAGATTTGCAGCACACTCTCATGTTTCTTGGGGAAGCATACTCCTTCCCAGGGGCTCACTCCGGGGAATGGGTATAGGGCAAATCTCGTGTGCATCCAAATATGCACATCTGCGTGTTCTTGTGTGCACGTGCGTGTGTATGTGTGCTGGCTAGGTAAGTGCAAAATTTCTTAAGTTTGCTGTAACGCATTACCACGCTTTTAGTGGCTTATGACAACAAATTTATTTTCTTGCAGTTTTGGAGGTCAGAAGTCAAAAGGCAGTTTCAGTAGGCTAATGTAAAGATGTCCAGTAGGACTGGTTCCTTCTGAAGACTCCAGCAGAGAATGTCCCCTCATCTTCTCCAGCTTCCAGAGGCCACCTGTACACCTTCGCCTCATAGCCTCTTCCTTCATTTTCTTTTCTTTTTTCTTTTTTTTTTTTTTTAAGATTTATTTATTTAAGAGAGAGAGAGAGAGTGCATGGGGGGAGGTGCAGAAGGAGAGGGAGAGAGAATCTTAAGCAGACTCCCCATGGAGGCGTGGAGCCCAACATGGGGCTCGATTTCATGACCCATGAAATCATGACCTGAACGGAAATCAAGAGTCAGATGCTTAACTGACTGAGCCACCCAGGCGCCGCCCCCTTCCTTCATTTTCAAAGGCAGAACCCCAGTCTCTGTTCCAAAGCCACTCCCCCTAGCTCACCCCCCGCCCACATAGCTTAATCCTCTCTGTAGTCAGATCTCTCTCTGCCTCCCTCTAATAAGGACGCTGGTGATTACATTTTGAGCCCATTGGCTCAGGATAGTGGTCCCATCTGTGGTCCCAAAAAGTTCCTTTTGCAGTATAAGGTACCATAGTCACAGGTTGCAGGGCTTGAGACCTGGGCGTCTCTGGTGGTGGTCAGGGGGGTGATTCAGCTCACCAGAGTAGGTGTGTGCACTTGAGTCAAATGGCTTGAGTTCGAATCTCAACCCTGACATTTACTGGAGTCACAACCTCAGACACACGACTTAGTCCCTCTGCGCCTCAGTTTCCTCATCTGTGAAATGGGGATAATACTGAGAGCATGTACACTGCATCATTATTATAAGGATTAATTGAAGTAACTGATGAATAGCTCTTATCCCAGTACACAGTAAACGTTCAACAAATGTTGGTTACTATTGTTTTCATGGATGTTATTTAGGGCCATTTTCTTCTGCTAGTAGCACATCTGTGTTTCTTAGGGAACTTCCTCCATCTCTCTGTCCCTTCAGTTCAGATGGGGCTGAATTTACTCCCAGCCCCTGGCTGGGTGTGGAAGCCAGGCCTACACCTACCAATAGGATTTCCATGCCTTGGTCCCAGGGATGAGTTCAAGGATAGACACGGGAGCCAAGCATTATGAATCCCTGAGTTCCATGGAATGATCAGGAAGGGAATATTTCCATAGCTTTGCTGAGCACAGAATGTGTGAAGCTCCTCCCCCTCTATATGTTCCCCCTCCTCCCCCTTGTCCTCTCCCTCCTCCTCCTCTTCTTCTTCTTCCTCTTCCTCTTCTTTTTGTCACAATGTAGCACCGACCTGGAGGATGGGAAGGAGAATCAAGGTCGAGGGAAGGAGGGAAATTCTGAACTCTATGGTTAAGCCTCAAATCCAGCTGATCCTGAAACTAGAACTTTTGTGGCCTTTCCAGTTATGTGAGCCAACAAAGCCCCCTGCTTGCTTAAGCCAGTTTATATTGGATTTTCTGTCATTTTTAATCTGAAAGATTTCCGGACAGAGTCATGAGTTGTAGGGATCTTTTCTTTCTCCTAGAGAGGGTAGAGATTTATGGGCCATTTATGGACCTGAGAAGACTCACAAGAACCCAGAAACCCCAGCCATTTGTCTGGGTCCCCAAAATATTACTGGAGAACAATGAGGCCCCCAATGTTCTTCTTCATTAATCACAATGACGGTGATGACAATGATGGTAACTTATCAAATGCCTCCTGTATAGCATCCATGAGGATAAATCGTTTCTACTTCTTGCAACAACCCTGCAAGGAAAGGATTATTTTACAGACAAGGAACTGGAAGGCAGGGAGGTAAGGTAAATTGTCCAAGGTCAAATCATCGGTGATAGGCAGAAGTAGGAGTTAAACATGGGTCCTTTTGGAGTCAGAGTGTCTCCTTTCTTCTCTGCTCCAATATCTCCCAGGGGCAATAAGGACAAGACCCCACAAGCAAGAATTAAGTGATACTGTGTCGAGCATAGCATAAGGCATGGACATGTTGAATCACTATATCATATACCTGAAACTAACGTAACATTGTATGTCAACTATACTTCGATTAAAAAAAGATAGAGTAGGTAAATGGAAAAAAAATAAAGAATTAAGTGATTCTGTTTGTTATAGCCATGGCCACTGGGCCTTTGTGGAGATTGGGATTCTCCTTTTCTTGTGCTATGCTCTGCTCCTCAGAGGATGCCGCCAACACCTGCATTTGGAGAACCGCCCCACTTCGCCTGGGTTCATCCATCTCCCATCTTTCCACATTTTCCCATGCTTCACTTAAATCCCTTCATGCCCTGTATTCGTATCCAGGGAATTTCCTTCAGTGTTCAAATTAGGCATTATATGTGGTTAGCATTCTTTTATGCACTGGATTTATCGTTCCTTTTTTGTTTTGTTTTGTTTTGTTTTTTGCTATATGTCTAAAGTGAGACAAGAGGTACAATGTAAAGAAAGCAGAAAGTAGTTACTGCTTTGTGAGCCTTTATACCCTAATAGGTAATGATAGCAATGGACCAGAGAATGACCAATGTACAACAAATGCATCCATACGTATGTATGGATGGAGTATTGTATTGCAATGATGAATCCAGGTTGGCCACTGGATACATCTGGATCTAAGCTTTACACCCACCACTTTGTAACTCTGGGCAGGTTACTTAATCATCTACCTCTCAGGTTATTTAACTAAAAATTGAGAATGATAATAATTTCTCATAGGGTCGCTGCGGGAATGGTAGTTATTATGTGGGAGGATTCTAAGTGTTGAATGGCAGTTATAAATGTTAAGCACTTAGCCCAGTGCCTGACTCATAATGAGAACTCAACAATATTAACTATTTTTATTAGTGTATGTACATATAATAGAAAGTAAAATTTCATAATATATATACATGCCATCTAATAGATACAAAGTGAGGAATATGGATTTGCAAAAGTATAATAATAGCTAAAATATATGTCTGGTTAGTGTAGTTTGGAAAGGATGCTTTTCATGGGAAAAACTAAATCTAATCCATTCAGACCTCAGGAACCAGGAGTCACAGGTTTTGACACATGGTCTCTGGATGTAGTCAGGATGCAGCAACATCTCATCAGGCCTTATTTGGGCCACTCACCAACTCTCAGGGGCTCAACAAGGCAAAGGGTCACTCTAAGAAAAGCAAGACCCATAGCTGGTCCAGCGATCAGAGCTGATGTCCTGGTGCCCTGGTCTTAGCAGAGAGAACAAGGCAGGAAGTATTCTCAGATGTAAAGACAAAATCCACACAAATCTTACATCTACTCATTTGCTGACTTTTATGTCTCCCCTAGATCTTTAAATTATTGTTACAGCTCTGGTTCTCCTTTTCTGAGAGCTGCCACAGAATTAGTGCACCCTTGAAGCTTTGTCTCTACTGATGTGGCCCCACCTTTTGGCCACTGTTGATTGGACAGTGGGGCCTATGAATCCTTCCAGGATTTTGGAATCTGGGGTGTGTAATTACTACTGAGCCTTCTGAACTGAGGACTTAGAAACTCAGGAGCTTGGGACAGCTGTACGTGGATAATGAAGAAAGCAAGTCCAGAGAAATGAGTGAGGCAGATGTAGAGAGAAGTAGAAATGAGAGAATGAGAGGGTTGAGGGAGGGGTGGGGGGACAGAAGAGTCCAGAGTCCAGTCCTGACTGCTTTTCAGTTATGGGTTCCTGCCACCTCCGTGCCCCCCAAAAGTTCTTCAATATTTTGAGTCCTAATAAATACTACCCCCTTTCTCTCTCTCTCTCCCTCTTTCTCTCTCCTTCTCTCTCTTTCTGACTAATGCTAGCTTGAGACCTGTTTTGCTATTTATTTTAAAAATTGTGTAAACAGATAACACCCAGCTTGCCCACTACCTCTTTATAGTCCCTTTTAAAAATGCAATATGGATTTCATTAAATATTTCTGTCCAATTAGGGACACCATGTACAAAGTTAATAGACACCTACCATATTGAGAGAAAATGTTCTTGCAACCTCTAAACTGGCAAGTGACAACTTCTAGACTATACAAGGAACTTTACCAAATCAACAAGAAAAAGCCCAATGCTCCAGTAGAAAAATAGGCAAAAAATATGAACAGGCAATTTATAGAAGAGGGAAACCCAAATGTCTAAGCAAGCTATAAAAAATACTCAAAATCATTAATAATCAAAGAAAGTCAAACAGTAATGAGTTATTACTTGACACCTGTTAGATAAGATAAAATCTGGACATAGAAATCTGGATATAGAAAATCTGGACAGGAAGAAAGATAGCTGGTGGGCACATAGACCTGCATAGCCATTGTAGAGTACTCTGCATTCTTGGGTGTGTGAATTCTATGTGTACTCCATGACCCAGCAGTCTGCTCTGGGGGATATAGCCCAGAGAATTCCCACATTTGTCTGTAAGAAGGGTATGGAAGCTCTGTCACTTCAGCATTGTTTGCAGACAGAGGGGAGGACTTGGAAGCAAGTCCATCCCTCCTGGGGAAGCACATGGGCAAAGTGCAATTTGTGCACAGAGATGGCAGCCAACAGTTAAAAGAAGTGACCTGCACTGCCCATGGCAACGAGGATAGACATTCAGATAGTGCTTAGTAGAAATTGAAAGAAGAAGAATGAGCTGTGTAATGTAATCTATAACATATAATAAAAACAGCAAACAGCGGGCTGCCTGGGTGGTTCAGTCGGTTAAGTGTCTGCCTTCAGCTCAAGTCACAATCCCAGGGTCCTGGGATTGAACCCCGTGTCTTTGGGCTTCCTCCTCAGAAGGTAGTCTGCTTTTCCCTCTCCCTCTGCCCCCCCCCACCCCACTCATGCTTTCTCTCTCTCAAATAAATAAATAATAAAAAACCCCAGCAAATAGCAGTGTCCATTTAGAACATGCATCTTAGAAACAAGAAAGTAGTTGCTGTTGGGGAAGGGGACAGGAGAAAAAAAAGACAATAAAAGGAAATAAGTAAATCAAGAAATAAAACAAGAGAGGGGCCTTCTATCAACTGATCATGGTAACGTTCCATGACCAAAAGATATGTTACCTCTACCCTTTCCATAGAGACCCACATTTTTAAAATGAGGGGGGATTCTAGTGGCTCTTGCTTTACCTAAAAGCCTTAGGCTGGGAGCGTAGAGAGAAAAATGACATAAGAACCCTTGGGCAGCGTCCTCTTCGTATTGCTCACAACAGTGTTTTCTACCAGATGAGTAGGGGTGATTCAGATGGATTTGGAAGTTTCGTCATGTTCCCATCTTCTTCCCCCATCCACTNTTTCCTGGCTTGGAATTGTCAGGATTTATTACAGTTACAAGGCTCTATCTTTTCCTTTTCTCTGTTCTGTTCAATTCTGTTTAATTTAAACCTTGCTTTCTCTTTCTCCAGATTGTTTTGGATTCAAACTCGCTGCCAGAGCACCTCCAGATCACTTCCCCTTGGCAGGGCTCACAAAATCAGGCTTGGCACAGTCTTAGCTCTTGGTGTGGAGATCTTCAGTGTGGCATGGTCTCTCAGCTGACCATAGTGATGTCATAAATGGCCTTGATGTGCTCCTGCAGGACAGATGTTCTGTAACATGGAGTCTGAAATCACCATGCAAATTCAAATGCGTCCATTGGGCATAGGATAGCCATGGTATTGAATGTGGTTCCTAGCTTGGGGGCACAGCTGGTCCATGAGATTGTTCACAGCTCCCAAGCAGATTGGACAGTTCTCTTGGCTTGATTCTATGTCGTGCTTACATTGTTTTCTCCTTGATTTTATGAAAAGAACCCCCAGCTCCCTTATATTATGAGCTGATTTAATGATCCAGTCTTACTGATGGAAATACTAAGGAAATATCTAGAAAACATGCATGTTGTTGTCCTTCCCGGACTGCCCAACTGAAATGCTTAAATATTTGGCCAATAAACATTGCTGAGATCAGCTGCCCCTTGTTTTATTGGTATCTGTTTACAGATTGAGACTTTAATGGTCAGATTTTATAGTCTTTCATGTAGTTAGATAATTTTACTGGTCTTGGCCAATAAAGTGCTGTTGGATAAGATCCTGTCCCACTGAAATAGTTCCAGGGGCCTCAGTGAACAAATTATAGACACACACACACACACACACACACACACACACACAGCAGGGGAAAGGAGGGAGGGATGAGGGATGGAGGGAGGGAGAGAGAGAGATTGAGAGAAAAATCAAGGTCAAAGTAGACTGAGAAACACTTCATCTGTAGTTAGGGGAATATGTAATGATCACTATTTTTCCTCAGGAGGATGACTCATAATCCTCCCAGGTTCTTCCTCGGCCCATGTGATAAGGAACATGGCAGGTAGAAAATAAACCTTGTTCTTAACTTCAGTGTTTTTTCTCCATTCCTTATATAGGCACCAGCATCCCTGGACTTGATAGCTGAAGAAACTAAAGCTATAAATTAAGCGTAATGTTCTTATGTTAATTCTATTTTTATTGGGCAGGAGTGATGTTGGTAAGGGAAACTAATTTCCTTAGAAAACAGAATGAATCAGTGCATGCTAAAACATGGATGAACTTCAGAAACATGCTAAGTGAAAGAAGCCAGATCCAAAAAGCCATGTATGATTCTATTTATATGAAATGTTCTCAAAAGGTGATCAAAAGAGAGCAGAAGTAGATTAGTGGTTGCCTAGGGCTGGGAACAAGGAGTGACTGCAGGTGGCTAGAAGAGATATTTATTGGGGTGCTGCAAATGTCCTAATATCAGATTCTGGGGATGGTGGCAAACTCTATGAATTTACTAAAAATCATTGAATTGTATACTTAGGACAGGTGAAATTTATGGTAAGTAAAGCATACTTCAATATATGCCTGTTAAAGAAGAAGAAAACCATGCCAAAAGAAGTCATAGGTTACAGTTTGGAATTGTAGAGTTGGCCCTATAAGCCAACTCTTCTCCTTTTGCTTCCTAACCTGAAGGGAAGTGGATGGCTAGTGTCAGAAGTCAATCGCTTTCTGTTGGTCTATGTAGACACTACTCAAAATGCCATTCAGCAATTGGTTTAGAACTGAATGGATGGATGTCTTAGATCTTGTCACTACACTGGTCAGAGATACCCCACCAGGTGCTGGATAATGGCCTCATGCCTGTATCACTGCCTCATCACTGGGCTCTTCATCTTCTCAATTCATGGTCTTCTATCCATAGAAAATGGTCTCTTTTGGACACTGGGATCACCATTTACCATCACTGTCGAATGCAATACAGTGTGCATTTTTAATCTTATTTGTTACCACATTATGGTAAAGTGGTTTCTTAGGGGTCTGGATCCCACTCAAAACACCAGCTCTTCCAGGAGGAGAAACTGTGTTGTGTTCATCTCGGCGCTCTCAGGGCTTGACATAGAGTGGATGCGCAGTACATTTTTACTGGTCTCAGATAACTTGGTTTGCCCAAGAGTTGCTACTGACCTTGTGGAAGGGGATGATAAAGTTGAGTTCCACTAGGAGGCGTAGGACAGCACTAAGTCAAGGTTGACCGATTTTCATAGTATCGATTTTCTTTTCCACAGCAATGCTGCCTAAAATACCACCCCAGCTGAGTGGCTGACAACGAAGTCAGATATTCTTGTTCACGCATCTGTGTGTTGGTGGAGGGTTGGTGGATCGCGGCTTGTTCGTGTGAGCTTAGCTTGAAACTGTGGGTTAGGTCTAGGTATTCTCCACACTTTTTTGTCATCCTCCTTGGACCAGTGAGCTACCTGACGCCTGTTCTTCTCATGGTTGGAACTATCCAGAGTATAAATGGAAATATGTGGTGCCTTTAAGCTCTGTGCTGGGAACTGTCATGACACCACCTACATCCCACTGGCTAAAGTAAGTCACACGGCTAAGTCCCACCTCAGTGCATGGGGCCGTGGACTCTGGCTTTAACTGGCGGAACTGCAAAATCACCAGGCAGAACGTTTATGACAGAGAATTAGAAATAACCATCATACCGTAGGCTAATTTGTAAATGCTTTTCCCGATAAAGCCAGGTTGGAATATTGACCCATAGAAAATGTGTCAGAGTGTGTGGAGACATGAGGAATGAGGGTTTCCCAACAGACCCACTTGTGACTCCTAGTTGTGAAAATCCCTGCTCTTTCATTTCAGCAGAATTTGGCTTGCTAATCCCTTCCATAGGCACAAGGTTGAGAAGAAGTTCTGCTCATGGGAGGCACTAACAGAGCCTTTGGTGGCTTCGAAAGGAGAGGCTGAGTTGAAAGCTGAAGAGCCACACAGATAGCTCATCGTCTCTCTCACCTGCCTAGGACACTGTCATCCAAGAGGGACATGTGAGAGGGACATGAAAATTGTCCCCAGCACTCATGGAGGCTGCAAAGTTTCCCTCTCTGAAAGAATAATGGTGAATTTACTGAAAGCCTTCTATTTCCTAAGGTCGCCAACATAGCAGGATCATTTAAATAAAATGTTTCGACCAGCGTGTTCCCAGGCAATGCCTGCTACTTTGTTTTCCAGCAGCTTCCTTCCCCTGCAGTAAAAAGCCTCGGGGAAGAGCTACTGATCGACTGACCAGAGGAGTGACTTTGAAAGCCCCAGACGCATTGACGCCAAGTTGCACCAATAGACTATGGTTCCCGACTTACTGTGGTTCAACTTGGGATTTTTTGACCGGAGGATGGTGCAAAAGCAATTCACATTCATTAGAAACTGTACTTGAATTGTGATTGTGGTTCCTCTCCCGGGTTGGCAGGATGTGGTGGACCCCCTGTTGTGATGCTGGGCAGTGGCCACAACCCTGGGTCAGCCACCTGTGCTGAGGGTGAAGAACGAGGACACTGACAACCCGTATGTACCCAGACAGCCATTCCGTTTTTCACTTTCGATGCAGTGTTCAATCAATTACGTGAGCTGGGCCACACTTTCCTAGGAAATAGGCTTTGCGTTAGAAGGTGTTGCCCAACGGTAGGCTCGTGTAAGTGTTCTGAGCATGTCGAAGGTCGGCTAGGCCAAGCTATCGTGTTTGGGAAGTTAGTGTGTTAAGTGCATTTTCAACTTACAGTATTTTCAACTTATGATGGGTCTGTTGAGACATCACCCCGTGGTAAGCCAAGGAGGATCTATATAGTCAAATATATAAACACATGCCAGAGGACCTGCTGGGTGCCCTGGCCTCTTTTCCTTTCTTTCTATTAATTAGCTTTAGAAAATAAGTGTAATATTTTTGCTCCTTTTTTTGTTCACCTGGACAACAATTATTTTCTTACTCATTTGTTCGTTCAACACTTATTGTTTACTATGTAGTGACAGCAGGGTATGTTTCTGGCTGAGGTGACCAACCATCTCATTTTGCCTAGGACTGAGGGATGTCCTAGGATGTCAGTCTTCCAGTTTTCAAACTGGTTCTGAGGTGCTGTGGTGAACACCTCAGCGTGCGCCCTCAAGAAGCGAGCATTCTAACCAGAAAGAACACCTGTTCAAATTACACAGACAAAGAAAATAATGCAAGCTGTGATAAGTTCTCTGAAGGAAGAAATCAAGAGGCTTGAGGTAGAAAATAACAAATGGAAACCTATTTTTTGTGTGGTGATAGAGAAGAGGAGATGTCTAAGCTTAGATGTGGAAGGAGCTTTGGAGCTGGCCGGGTGAAGGGGTGGGGAGAGAACATTCAGAAAGGGTAAGATAAGCCAGGGGCCTGAGGGGGCAGTGAGCTTGGTGTATTTCAGAAGCCAATGAGGCATTGGGCTGAAGCAGGGGAAGCCAGGAAAAGGAGCTTAGGGTGAGGCTGGAGAGAGGGTAGGGCCTTGCAGGTTATGGTTGAAAGTTTGGATTTTTTAAAAAAACTTTTATTGACATTTAAGATGCATACAAAAAAGCACACAAACCATAAGTATGCTCTTTATAAATTTTCTCACACTCAAGATTCCTGTGTCATCAATACTCAAATCAGGAAACAGAACCCAGCCGGCAGCCCAGAAGCACTCCATTGCTCCCCTTCCCATCATTATGGCCCCACTCCTACCAAGGGTACACACTAACCTGGCATTCATTGGTTTTGCCTGCTTTTGAACACGGTACAGACAAATCATACAGTAAGCTCTCTTTTGTTGTGTTTTGCTCAACAGTGTGGTCTGGAGATGCAAACATATTTTTTTGGTGATTGAAATCCTTGTCATTGCTGTTGAATATTCTGGTGTGTGACTCTACTAGAACTTATTTATTCATCTACCATTAATGGACATTTGGTTAGTTTCCAATGTGGGCATATTTGTGAATAGTGCTGGTAATGCTAATAATCTAGTACTGTCTCGTAACTGCCTTCTGGTATTTTTACGTATATACATATATATGTGTATGTTTGTATTTCGGGGGTATGTGTGTCTATACCTAAAGATAGGATTGCTGGGGCTTAGGGTAGGCACGTGTTCAGCTTTAATAGATACTGCCAAATAGTTTCCCAGCCATTTTGTACAAATCTACACTCACCAGAAATGTGTGAGCATTCCAGTTGCTTCAAACCCCCTCCAACACTTGGTATTTATTCCGTCCTCCTTGTTCACTTTAGCCATCCCGATGGGTGTTGTGGCGTTGCATTATGGCTTCACTGGTCCCTGGTGATTCATGAGGCTGAGCCCCTTCTCGTATTTATGCTGCCCATTTGGATATCTGCTTTTGTCAACCATTTGTTCAAGTTTTTGGCTCATTTTTCTATTGAGTAGTCTCTGTTTTTCTCATTGATTTGTCTGAGTTCTTGCATATTCTAGCTCCGAGTCCTTTGTCAGATATATGTTTTGCAAATATGTTTGTGGAACTCACTTAGTGGGTGCCTTTTTACTTCTCTATAATGAACACAAGTTATTCAGTTCAAAGTAATTAAATTTATCTTATTTCCCCTGCTGCGGAGTATTTTTGTGTCCTTTTAAAGAAATCTTTGCAGATTCTGAGTGTTTGGAATTGTATGCCACGTGCGCTTAGGATCCATTGACAGGTAAGAGCAGGAAAGCGACATGACCTAACTTATGTTTGTAGACGTGCATGTGTGTTGCTGTCTAGAAATTAGAATGGAAGGGAAAGGAGAGGAGGAAGTGAGTCCACGTAAGGCTCAGCTGCATCAACCCAGGTGGGACATGGTGATGATTCAGAAATGACAGGATTCACACATGGGTTGGCTGGGGTGGTGTGGAGGGAAAGGGAGAAATTAAAGGTGACTGATGAGGGTATTGATGCCATCTCCTGAGATGTGGGACCTGAAGACACATTGGGTGATAAGGAAGGAGGGTTTTTTTTTTTTTTTTTTTTAAGTGAGATACATTTTGTGCATGTTAAGTTATGTCTCTGAGGGACCCAAGTAGAGCTGTCTGGAGCCATCTAGATATGTTAGTTTGGATCTCAGGATTGGTGTCAGGAATGTGTGGTGTGTGTGCAGGGTGTGGTGTAGGGGAGGCAGGAGGTCTGAATTCAAAGGCCTTCAGAGCCTTTTCTGATTTCTCCAGAGGGAAGATTGATCACTCCTTCCTTTACATGCTTCTGTATTCTGTGCAGATTTCTGTCATGTTATCGGTATCTACATTTTTGTTTGTTTGTTGAAAAAAAAAACAAGAAAGAAAGAGAGAGAAAGAAAGAAAGAAAAAAAGAAAGAAAGAAGAAAGAAAGAAAGAAAGATAGATAGATAGATCTTTACACATCTGTCTCAATTAGTCTGGAAGTTCATTGAGAGCAAAGTATCTGATAAAGTGTCTGTACTTTGCACGAGTCATTCATTTTTATTAACCAGATGAATGAGTTTCCTTAAAAGGAAAAACACTCCCCCAAAAGGCTTTCTGAAACCAGGACCCACCAATCAACCAGCATTCACAAAATGTTCTGCAAATTCCAGTAATAAGTCAATAGGATAAAGAAAAGCCTCAAAACTTGAGCAAATAGAACAAAGATCATTTCCAGGATCTTCAGGTTGCCTTCTGGCAGTGAGTAATGAAATGATTTTGAGCTTTGTGCCTGGGCACATCTGATGGCTGCTTATGGAAATCGACTGCCTGCTCTGTGTCGGGGTCACTAGGAAGATGCAAAGGAACTAAAAAAAAAAAAGGCAAAAATAATTGGGGCAGAGGAGGGAATGGACACCTTTTTCCAAAATCCTCCTTCCTATGGCTTCAGCAGCCCCAAAGTTGGTTCTTTTCAGAGGCAAGAGGAAGACCTAATGCACCAAATGAAAGGCATGCTGTTCTGGAGGCTGGTTGTCAGTATTAGGACCCACACTGCCCTAGCTCACCACTTCACTGAAGCTGGTTCCAGTGCTTCTCAGGGAAGCAGGACGCTTAGGGGAGGCAGAGAACAAGAGCAGAGTTTCAGTATGGTGAACTTAACCTACCCAGAATATTGAAATCCTGCGTCTCTTTGTCTGGACAAGTGATACCCAATAAATGCATAATTTGAGCCACATATGTAATTTAAAAAATTTTGATGACCGTATTAACATAGGCAAAAGGAAATAGGGGAAATTAATTTTAATAGTGTATTTTATTTAACCCAGTATAGTATAATTATTTACATTTAACCTGCAATATAAAAATACCTAATGAACATCTAATATCCTTTTTGTTTTAGTATGAAGTCCTCAAAATCAAATATGTATCTTAATCCGACTAGCCACATTTCTAGGGTTCAATAACCCCATCTGGTGAGTGGGTACCATATTGGATGTTGTGGACTTAAAAACTGACGGAGTGCCTATTATTTCTCAGAGTTCTGGCTTTGGTCTGACTTCTGTAGACCTTTCTGAGGTTAAGGGCATCTTCTTCCACTTGCCTCTTCTCCCCAGAAATACCCTAAAGTCCCAATTTGCCTTCCTCTCTCCTTAGGACTGCTATCACCCACTCAATGCCTTCCTTCTTGTTCCTCCTGAAGCCAGCTGTGGATGAGACCCAGTCCTTCTCTCTGCCTTCCTCCATTTCCCTAATTTGGGGCCAGAAGTGCCTTCCACATTGGGCTTTCCTGGCCATATCATGCAAACACAGGAGATAAAATAACAAATGTGGGGGAAATAAACATTGAAGAAAAGCTTCAAAATCCTTCAAGTCTTTCCCTGTGTAATGCCTGACTTTTCACTGAGCCGGAAGCCGGAAGTTCTCCCTGCTCTTTTTTCCTCTGTGGTGTGCCTTCAGTATTTATTTCTAAAGATAAGGCCCACCAAGCTCCCGCTTCCGTAGCTCCCACCGTTAGTAAAGGCCAAGAGGTGGCTTCCTACTAATGGTCTGTCTTCCTGGCTGTCTGCCCAAAGACACACAAAGTGAGATTGACAAGCAGACAATCTCCGAAGGGCTCTGAACTGACTGACAAACCTCTCACTGAATCTCTGCCTCAACCAGGCATTATCAGACACCGTTAGGTTTTTTCCTCCTACCGGACAAGTTGAACATGAATGATCACGTGGCATGAAGAGGGGCACGAGGTTATGATGAAATGCGGGGTGGGTGTTAATGGACCTGAACTGGGGTGGCAAAAGGAATCGGCTCCATTAGCTTGTTAGAACTTAAAGGATTTTTAAGGAGGAAATAAAAGGTGAAACTCATTTATTTCCATGCCGGCAAAGATAAAAGAGCTCTGGCTGAAGACAGACTCCATCACCTCACGCCTCTTACGTACCACTGGCAGCATTAGCAGCTGGGCTCACATACGTGCTGACATGCCCAGTGTGCTGACAGCTCTGTGTGCCAAACACTCACTCTGTCTTCCTCTCCTGTCTGCAGTGAAATGTTTGACAGGCCCGGCCCCGGGGGATTCTTTCTTGGTGACCTCCTCAGAGAGGTCTCACCTTTGGGAGGTAATCTCTGTGAACGGTGCCGTTGTCTGGGATTTAGGAAAAAATGAAGTAAGCAAGGCGGCCACTGAGGTCCCACACTGAGTCGAAAGGTCAGCCTGAAACCAGCTCCAGGTTGTCAAGAAGAGGGCTGATGAGCAAACTTGGGTCATTTCATTAGACATTCATACAAAATAAGAATATACTCTAAATTCTGTCTCCGAAGAGCTGTTGTGGCCTGAGTTATCAATCATTACCTGTCTTGGCCACACAGACTGGGTATTAATGAGTGCTCTCTAGGCAACCATTCTACGCCTGTGTTAGGTGTCTGGATGTGGAGGTCTATAGGGGAACTTTATACTTCACGGTACAGTCAAGTGCTACAACAGGAGTCACACTCCTAACTCGTTCTAATGAATGTCTGAGCACGTTCTAATAAATGAAGGGAGGGGGACTGGGAAAACCCAATCATTATGAAAAATGTTATTCCTATGGTGGGCGATTAAGATGTATTAAGTCCATTTCACGTAAGAAATACACAGATCAGAATCGTGGTAGGTTATTCACAGAGCTGAGTGCTAAAGCTTCTCATTTTTCTAAAGGAAGATGGGAGACTCAGAATTCATGGGATGATGAATCCAGTCTATGATTTAGATGAAGGTTCTCACTGCCAGCACCATGGTAGATATTCTCATTGCCTCATGCCCAAATTATTAGAGAAGTCTTTTTTTAGACGAGACGGTTGGAGCTCATCCAGGAGTCATTCTTACTTCTTCCTGGGTAGCATAGCTCCAATTCTATTCAAATATCTGCTGTTATCGTGCCCTGGGATATGAGTCATGACCGGCCTAAATGCATGGTGTTCATCTGATTCCCCTTTGGGATAACTTTATGGTTAGGCATGGCCCTGTGAGCCCACTGTGGCCAAAGATATACAAGGAGAAGATGCTGTGGAACTTCTGAAAAGTATTTTCTTCTTTGGGAAAATGACAGGAATGCCTGGAGCCTCCATCTTGTGGGACAGACCCCAGACTGAATGTCTACACGCTTTGCCTCCTCAAGAAGTCAATCCTGAGAAACATATTCGAGGTCAAGAATATTTGGGGAGCACTCTCAGGAAACATCAGAGAGGAAAAGGAAGGAAGTCAGCAGAGTGTGTGTTGGGAGCAAGCCTGTGCCTGCTGGGACCCTCTGGGACAACGTATAATGCACACCTCGGAGCTGTCCCACCCAAGAGGTCAGGAAATCTAAGTATTTACCCATCAACTCAACTCCCATAATGCCTTGTTTGAGCACTGCTGTCACAGTGTTAGCTCCCTAGTACTTCCTGCCTGCCCTACTCCTGGATGAGATCATTCCTGAGGCCAGAACGAGCCCACAGGCAGAGAATGGCAGGTGTTGACCATGGAAAGCCTTTGGATCAGGGTGCATTGGAAGCGTGAGTTCTCAGGGATATGGGTGGGCTGCGCCAGTTTCTGCAAGGCTACATAATTAACCAACTCTAGAGCCATTGTCTTCCAGATTTTTTTCTTATAGGAGTTAATCAATTCCTATTAGTTAAGCCGTTCTCAGGAAGGTGCTCTCTTACAGAGAAACAGGGCTGATATTCAGTCTGCACACACTGGTAGAGCCGTATGAGTTATTTACAGCCAGCATCCATTCTGATGACGCAGTCGCCTGCTTTCACTGGTCAGTGCCAACTCTGTGCCATTTAAAAAATATTTCAAGTGTCACCCCTGTTTTATAGAAGAAGCATCTAATTGATATACCTCCAACTCAGTCGTTTTCTCTGCTGGCTTCTTCATTCCCTAATTTGTCCACAGATTAATGACTGACTAGCAAATCTTCCTCAAATACCATTGTCATTGTATTGCTCTCTTTCTTGAGAATCCATAGTCCAAAGATGGAATTTCTTTTTTTTTAATATTGATTTATTTATTAGAGAGAGAGTGCACATACTGGGGAGGGGCAGAGAGAGAGGGAGAGAATCCCAAGCAGACTCCCCACCCAGCTGGGAGCCTGACTCACCAGATCTCACCATCCTGAGATCACGACCTGAGCCGAAACCAAGAGTCGGCCGCTCAACCAACTGAGCCACCCAGGGCCCCCCAAAGATGAAATTTCATAACATGATATTCACAGTCTTCTGGTTCTGACCTAGACGTCTAATCCTGTTACTTACTACTCTCATAAATAAATCTTTAATAATAATAATAGTAGTAGTAATACAACCCCTTCATTTATTGAGTGCTTGCTTTGTGCCAGACATTATGCTAAGTGGTTTACATGCATCATCTCATGTAATTTTCAGAACAATCCCAATGAGTGGCTTGTATCATCAGACCTATTTTATAGATGAGGTGACAAGTTTGAAGAAGTCACCCATTGAAAGGAAGTAGATTCTAGGCATTTCTAAATAGAGACACTTTTCCACAATTTATTCCCATCTGGACTCTATGCTTCAGTGTATTTGTATATTTATAATTTGACCAGTGCCTTGTATACTTTTTTCACATATAGTAAGGACCTGAAACAGTCTTTGCTGAATAAATGTTCCCAAAGCTCCCAGTCTGAAAGACTGACACTGTGACTTTTTTCCCTGAATCTCTCTCTGCCTGTGTCTTCCGTGACATCACTTTGCAAAAAAGGAGGACATTATCTCGAAACTGATAAGAAAAATAATATAAATCAGAACTAACTGATTTAAATATTTATTGAGGGCACGTAGAAAAAAAGATTTTCATACATTGCTAGTAGAAGTATGAGGTGTTTCTGCCTTTTCAGAAAGCTGTTTTGGTGGGTTCTATGAAAATGAAAAAAATATATATACATTTCCTTGGACCCAGCATTTACAAACTGTAGGAATCTATCTGTAGAAACAAAAGCACCATGAAATATATGTAAAAATATTTTTATGATATAGTTTGTAGTGGCAAAAACTGGGAAAAATATATGAATGTTGAATAAATTATGGTTCATAATTTTACCATGAAATTGTATGCAGACATTTAAAAAGGCCAATTAAAGCTATTCAAGATGATTTTGAGGAATTAGCACAAGGTAGTATTCAGTGAGAAATGCTATACACCGAAAAGATTAATAAATTTGGTTTTTGCAAAGTAAACAGTTACCCCAAAACGGTATGTATGGTGTGTCTGTGTCTGGAAAGGATTGTATGAGTACGGGGAAAAATCAGAAAGACAAAATGTTGGTAGCATGCATTACTTAGTGGAGGGGCCAAGCTGGGGCAGAGGGCCGCTTTGGCGAGAGGGAGAACGAAGCTATTGATAAAAAGAGAAAAAAGGCACAGCAGTAAAGAAAATGATCACTATCCTATATCTAGGCAAAATTGGGTATGTTTGGGTGTGCCTGTGAGTGCATTAAATTAGAAGTAATAACATCAAGTAATAAAATAGGTGACGACAAACTCCTATTTTAATCCCAACATATTCTGCAAACTCATTCAGACATTGTAGCTATAAACAAGGAAGGTCTGATCCCACCCTTAAGAGTGGTGACAGCAGCTGCCTTTTTCCCTAGAAAAGTCCAGTC
>NW_024424453.1:45343860-45514316 GCF_017311325.1 Ursus maritimus | reverse complement strand
CCCCGTCTTGGTCTTGTGGTCACACCCATCTTCCTGTCCTCGCAGAATGTTGACACGCTTGGCCAGCATCGCTGTCCTCCCCATAGGCTGGATGCCCTCCTCTAGTTTTGTTCTTTCCCCGGGAGGATGTTGCTTGCCCTTAGGCAGGCAGGTATTTAGCAACTATTAACTTGAAGATGGAGTGTTTTTTGTCTTTCCGTGTCCCTGCCCCGATCCCTCAAGGTCACTTTCAGCCACTTCACAATTTCACGCATGTTCACATTGAGTAATTGATGCTCTCGTTGAGATTTCTTCCTCGGATACAGGGAAGTCAACGTTCCCACCTTTGATTCCTAGAAACTCTCCAAAAGCCAAAAGGTGGGTGAAAACTACAGATCCAAACTCCATTCTTGGCAAAACCAAAAGAGAACAAAAATTTCAAACTGCAAAACTGATGAAAGCCGTGGGTCCAGACCGAGGTGCACGAGATGTAGACAGAACCACCACATCTAAAGAGATGGGAATTAGCCAGGCGCACGTCACCCCTGGAAGGTGAGAGCTGGTGAAAAATCCGTATCTCGGCAGTTGCCTGAACTCCCCAGTCTTTCAGGAGACTGGATGAGTGTAAATAAAGACTCACATGGGTAGGGCATGTTTGTAGGAAGTTGTTTTTCTAGCAGTGGAGGAGAGAAAAGTCTTTGCATCACAAAAGGCTCTGTGGTTGTCTGTCTCCATCAGGATCATGGGGAGAGGGAAAGAAACACACACACACACACACACACACACACACACACACACACACACACTATTCAGGTACACCTGGAACAGGAAATCTACGTGACTCCTTACACATGGTGGTTAGAGAAAGCACTCACCACCTTCAATGGTGAGTCATGAAACACATGAAAGACAGGATCCATCCAAGGAAAAGTTGCGGAAAACAATACAAAATGGTGGCAGAAAAAGACACCTGTTCAGAAAAAAAAAGTTACTATCAGAAAAATAAAAACAGGGGCGCCTGGGTGGCACAGCGGTTAAGCGTCTGCCTTCAGCTCAGGGTGTGATCCCGGCGTTCTGGGATCGAGCCCCACATCAGGCTCCTCTGCTATGAGCCTGCTTCTTCCTCTCCCACTCCCCCTGCTTGTGTTCCCTCTCTCACTGCCTGTCTCTATCTCTGTCAAATAAATAAATAAAATCTTAAAAAAAAAAAAGAAAAATAAAAACAGCAACTGATTTTTCTACATTTTTCTATTTTTCTAAATAAATGTAATGATCCTATCAACTTCCTGGAGCCAGAACATAAGCCAGAAGTGTATGAGCTCAGAGAAAAGATAGAATACGGGGAGATGTCAAATGTGACTTCAGTAAAACACGTGAAAACACCAGTGAACATTAGAGTACCACATAAATGAACATTACAGAGGTATCTATTAAATAACCTCGAACAACTGATTAAATCAGATGGCGGAGGTAAAGGAGGGGAGGAGGAAAGTAACTCTACGAAACCCATCATTGTTTACGGGATGGAATTAACAGGTACTGTATACGTTACAATCATAAAAACAACCACTAGAACAAAAATAGGTAGGCTACTAAAGATTCGAAGAAACACAAAATAGAAAGCAAAAGAGGAGATGATGAAGAAAATTTTGAAACTAGAAAAAGAAAGCATAATATAAAATAACAGGACACACATAGTTATCGTGTCAGTAGTTATAAATAAGCTAAACTCTGTGGGGAAAAAAAAAAACGCCTCTCAGATCTGGATCACGGAGACATATCCTAATAAGACATATCCTGGACTTCAAAGATAAAGAATGAATCCGCTGGGACGTCACTGCGAAGAGGAAAAAAAATCAACTGGCTACAGACTTGCCCCAGCAACAGCCAATGCTTAAAGACAGTGGAATAACAGCTATAAAATATTCTACGAACTAAAATGGGATCCAAAGATTTGATCCTCAGATAAAGGTTGTTCAAGGATAAAGACCACAAACAGAGGTAAACAGGAAGCAACACAAAAACTGTTTTTCCTGACAGCCTTTCTTGAGGTGTCTACTAGAACAAGGATTTGCAAACTATGGCCTGTGGGGGAAACCGATGAGCTGCCTGTTTTTTAGAATCAAGTTATGCTGGGGGCGTCCGGGGGGCTCAGTCGGTTAAGCATCTGCCTTTGGCTCAGGTCCTGATCTCAGGGTCCTGGGATCGAGTCCTGTATCTGGCTCCTTGCTCAGTGTGGAGTCTGCTTCTCCCTCTCCCTCTGCTGTTCCTCCCCCCCCCCCACCCCGTGCTCTCTCTCAAATAAATAACATCTTTAAAAATGTAAGTAAAATCAAGTTGAGTTGCAGTGTCGCTGCACGCATGCATTGCCATCCTGTCTATGGCTACTTTTGTGCTCCAACAGCAGACTGCAGTGGTTGGGACACAGATCTTAGGGCCTGCTATGCCTAAAATGTAGAAAACTTAGCTGGCCTCGGCACGAGACTAGAAGCTCTTTAAAGGCAGGTGTCTTCCCTTATCCTTGGCACTTTCTCCCATACATATTCACAGAACCCACCAGTGCATTAGTTCTCATTCTTTTCCCTCACTCATACCATCTGTCTTCTGGGTCTTCCCTTCATTCCCCAAATCAGCCCTTAGTAATAGGTAATAGGGGCATGGGAAGGGTCAATAGCTTTGCATTAAAGGTCTGCCGGAAGCTGCGAGGAGTTAACAGACTGACAGCGAGTGAGTCTTTCTGCAGGTTTGCATTCACTGCATTTCACGCAGCTTCAAATAATACTAAGAAAACCTTTTATTTGTGCAATATCTATAGATAATAGTTTACTTTCTCTTTTGTCCTTTCTCTGCCCAATTCCCAGTAAAATTTGTTCTGTTACTAAAAAAAAGTTTTAAGGGAAGAAGGGCTATATTTAGCAGGTCTAGAAATTAAACGAAAGAATCACTTGTTAAATCAATCCTATTTTTCTCTCCTCAGAGCTTTTTTCGTTCCCCCCGCCCCCCAGCATTTTTTCTTCCTGGGCTAGCTTAGAACCCTAAGAAGGTTCTGAGCACTGGGGAAAATGGATATCAACCAGGATATCAACCTCACTTCTCCAAGAGGCAGTGGCAGTGGTGATTGAGAATGTAGGCTCTAGGGTCAAAAAGCTCAGTTTAGGGGCACCTGGGGGAGCTCAGTTGGTTAAGCGCTTGCCTTCGGCTCAAGATCCTGGGATCAAGTCCTGTGTCTGGCTCCCTGCTCATCGGGAGCCTGCTTCTCCCTCTGCCCCTCTCCCTACTCATGCACATGCACGCTCCCTCATTCTCTCTCTCTGTCAAATAAATATATAAAATCTTTTTTTAAAAAAAGCGCAGTTTAAAATCCTTCTTTGTCCCTTGCAAGCCATGTGGCCTTGAATGTGTTACTTAACCCTCATGCCTCAGTGACCACATCTGCAAAATGCATATCCTAATAGTATGTACTTCATAGGCTTATGGGAAAATGAAATGTTTTAGTAAAGAAAAAGCACTCACACTCATGCTCGGTACATCCAAAGCGTTCATGAGTGCCAGCTAGTGTTACTATTGCTGGGGCCATCCTTCGGTGTTTACTGTTAAGGGAACAGTTATGAAGGATTGGCGTGCGCCGTGCTGTCTGCAGGAGAGCCGCAGAGAAGAGCCTGGATGAGAGGGATGTGCATGGCTCTCAGGCTCCTAGCAGGCAGTGTTTTCTTCCCCTTGATATCTGCAGGGTGGAGACTGCCTGCTCTGTCGGCCACAATAGCTCCGCCGTGCAGTGTTGGTGTCTGTTCCCTGCGGTGTGGGGCCAATGATTCTTCAGGAATTCCACTTTCAGCTGGCTGTTCAGTGAAGATGGCAAAGATGATTCCCTACTGCTCCAGGAAGAAGTAATTTCTGGTTTTTGTTATTTTTGGAAAACTTGTTGGTACGCCTCATTGCTGGCTAAATAGATAAGACGGTTGCTCGCCAGGAGATTTCCATGCATTTGGGGGGCCGCCAGGAAGTGATGATGCATAATGCTGCTTTAAATATTACGGGTCTTAAGGAATTACTTTAATGTGATTGTCGCAAATAGGAGTCACCTTACTTGGGAGCTGGATAAAGCCAGTCATGTTATAACACAGATTGTCTGAAAGCATGAACAATGGTCATTTACCTGGTATTGTTTGGTTTTGTTTAGATTTTATTTATTTATTTGTCCAAAAGAGAGAGAGAGAGCACAAGCGGGGCGGGGCGGGGGGGGGGGGGGGGGAGAAGCAGGCAGAGGGAGAAGCAGGCGCCCCGCTGAGCAGGGAGCCCAATGCGGGACTCGATCCGAGGACTCTGGGATCATGAACTGAGCTGAAGGCAGATACCTAACCGCCTGAGTCACATAAGCATTCCCAGTTTACCTGGTTTTGCCCACTGGAACTATAACAGACCTCCAGTTCATCACGTTCAGATTGTCTAGCTGCAACAATACCCCAAGATGTACTGTATATGTATTTTTTATCTTGGGCTGTTCTCATGACAATAAAAGAGATTAGGTAAGAATGATCTAATCCACACTAAAATTAGAACAACGTTCCATTGACGATATACGAGCTTTAAAGTGCTAGAACAACACACTACAAAAGATAAATAGTAAATTCTGATGCAAAGGCGAAATCCCTCCTTTCCAAGGAAAGGGTAATGGCTTTTTGACACTGAGCCCCCAAGCAAGTGGCTTTTATTTTGTTTTTGTCTGGTTTGTTCTGTACGGGATGAAAAAGTTTTCCTCGACTCCCTCAGGGTCCCTGGCTGGGTGCAAAAAGCAAACTGACAAGGACAGATGAACAGGAGAAAAGCACATAGATTTATGTAATAGAAATGTTACGTGACCTGGAGCCTTCACAAGGAAATGACCCGCTGCAATGGTTAGAGCTGCGAGTTTCTCAGTGAGGGGGGGTGGGGAGCGGGATGTCGTGGGGGAATGTGATGGGTCAAGGACCAGGAGGTAAGCATAGTAACCGGGGGAGGGGGGGGCACTTAGCAAGGCCCTTGGTTAGGATTCTTCTAGGTGTCCCTTTGTCTTTAGAGACAAGGGCGCTCCTTTCCTCCAGGTATAGGGAGGACGCCTCTCACAGGAGGGCTTTGTGACCTGTTTCAGGGATGAACGCTGAGAGGAGGTGATAATCTGCTCCTGCCATTTGCTCAAACTCCTTCAGCTTCGAATATTCAATATGTTAAGGTGCCGTATTTTGGGGTATCATGGCCTGAACCCTATCATTTCCTCTTGTCCCCTCCTGGTTCTGCTGACCCTCCTCGGAGAGTCCGGCTCTGCTCTGCAGGCATGCCACTTTTTTTCCTCCCAGCCTCTTCCTATTTATCACAAATTCCTCAACTTTTATGATTCACTCACTTTGTATTCCCTTTTGGGCAGCTCCTCCCCGCCCCACGGCGTATCTGTAGATGTTTGGGTCCAGCGAAATACTGGCCTTTACTTTGCTAATTACATATATGAATGACCATTGTCTGTTTTTCTTGGGACTGGAATATTTTTCCTTTAAGAAAGTGAAGATTTCTCTCTCCCTCTTTTTTCCAAGAACTTGTCAGTCACGGTAGCAGGGAGTAAAACAAGGAAGATGGTGATGTTGGTGCCAATAGCACTTCCTCTCATGTAATCCCCACAACTACCCTATGAGAAAGTCTTTATGTTCTTTAATATTTAATTATAATTTATATATAAATAAATTATATTATAAATTATATAAAGTATAATTTATTAATAATAAATATTATTTAATATTTAATGTTATTATATTCCTTTTACACACAAGGAGATTGGAGCTCAGAGAATTTAAGTCGCTTACCAAAGATCACATCACTAATATGGCTTGAAGCTGGGATTGAAATCCAAATTCAACTACCTACGGAGCCCTAAATTCTAACCATCAAGATAATAAAATGTAAATATTTACAAATATAATTTTAAAAGATCAGGTGAGCCATGGTGTAATGCAAGTTATAATTGCTTTGAAGTGGCTACAGACTAGAAAGAACTTTAAGGATTCATCTTACCTACACCCTGAAACCACTCTCTACTACAACCAGACCATGAGTTCTTTAATAACTACTTGGAGTTCCTAAATGTTGGTCAGATTCAAGGATTGCCTAGTCTTCAGATACTTTTTGCTTTCTATTCTAATTTTTATAATGGAAATAAAAACTCAAATTTAAATTTTCATTTAATAACAGTGGTAGATAATAGACAACAGTTAATGACCCCATTATAATTTCTACTACTCTAAATCGTGCATCAGTAGTAACATTTTTAACGCTTTGATGGTTTCCAGGATGCTGGTCCTGTATGTGGGACTTGCATGAATGAGCACTAAAATAAGAATATTTAAAATATGCATTTCCTTGCTTCTGTGTTGTCAACATTTGGAAGACTGGTTTATTTCCCACTACCTTTTTAATATATTTGTATTCTGTGCATCAGTTCATAAACACAGTAGAGGAAGCTTGACTGATGGAGAGTGTAGATATGGACACAGCATCTGCGAGACTCAGAAAGGAAAGAAGAGTGAGTCTCTTCTTTTCTTGGGGCCTGGGGTTTTTATTGAGGACAGTGGTCTGGTGCACAAGTCTTTCCAGGCATCCAGGAACAAAGACGAGTGTTGAAGTATTTTCCATAAGTCACTTATACCCTGGAGGCAGGGGTCTTGATGAGTCCGTGGTCTTGGAAAATGTTCATGACCACCCCGCCTGGTCACTCTTTGGATGTTATCTATGGCGCTGGGAGACCAGAAAGAAATCATTAACTCCTTGACCTTTACAAGGAGGACAGACATACGTGTTCTATAAGGCCTGTGTAAGACGGGGGTGTAGGTCTTAGTAAAGATTGAAGCAAGAAAAGAAGCAATGTCTCATGGGGTCCCTTCAGGTTCCCCGTCTCAAATCCTTTCCCCAGGCCCTGTTTCCATGTTGGGAATTGGTCGTGGCACCCACAGGGACTTCTCTTGGCCAGCCCACAGTAACATCTCTTGGTTACTGCTGGCGTATTAAGGCGCCTAAGTTTGTTTGCCTTGTTTGTGTAGATAAAGGCTATTGCTAATGGAAACCTCAGAAGCAAAGTCTGCAAAATTGGTGGGCACAGATCAAACACTTAAAAGCTGTTAGAATGCTCACTGTGTAATTCTGAAAATGTTGTGTTAGGATAAGTTGGCCATGAAATGGGTTAGGTTGACACTGTATCCCCTGCCAACCTCGAGAAAATTTCCATGCAATGAAAGGTTCACTGTAAAACGCCACACAATCCCCAACCCAGCGGGCTGATCTCTTTCAGGTATTCATTTGCCTCCAAGAGACCCAAAGGCTTAGCTAAAAGAGAGGGGATCCTTAGCCAAAGTGTTGAGTGTGCCACCTTCTGGTATACCTGCTTATCTTATGTTGTGCCTGAGAACTATAATTCCCAGAGCTATAAATATCTACAGGAATGGTACGATCTTACTATCAACAACCTGCAATTGCAATGGCCATTATGAGGACTATTCCAATAAGATAAGATCATTTAAAAAGTAGACTTGAAAGCAAGGGTTACCAAATCAAACAGGACGGGAGAGCTATTTTAACGGGCATGCAGGAACGTCCAAAAGATTTCTAAATTCTACAATAACTTCATTGAAAGATTCTTTGCAAATACTGAAACATTAAAGAAATGAAAGATACTTACGACTAAAGAGTATAAGACAGCTGCAAGACGGATGTAACTCTTTCTGTTCCCCTTTATCCTATATTTGAGGACTCGTTCCAGCAATTCTCTGAACTGCCTTTCCACTCTGAAGAAACTATTAAACAGACACCTTTTACAAGAAGACCACCCAAAGCTTCAGGGGATCCTCTTCAGCTCTCCTTCACACTTGGGTTAAAGGATGAACCAAGGGCCAGAGTTAAAGCATTTCCTAAACCCAGAGAGGATCGTCAAAGTTTTTGTAAGTGGGTTACCTCCTGAGATTAGTGGTTTGATAGAAAAGGCAAAAAATAAAATGGGAGGCCTGTGGTCTGACTGAACTCATGATCATAGCCAAGCACTTTGAAAGGACTTTGCAACAAGACCATAAACAAAGTCTGCCAAGTTAGTAGCCTTACAGATTCTCCCATATCTACCCTCAAAGGAAGGCCTTTGTATGGGGCCCTCCCAGGGATATTGGGACTCTGAGGATTTTTCTGGTAAATTGCTACTTGGTTCCCTTAAACAGCTAAGAGAAAGTAAAATGAAAATTAACCGTAAACCTTGACAAATTCTGGTAAATACTGGAGCTACACTCTCTACTTTAAACCCCACTTGGAGCTTGCAGATGGGATCCCGTGAAAATCAGCAGAAGGCAGCTCAGGGTGAGAATTCTTACGAAAGTCAGCCCTCCCACATCTCTGTAGTACCTAGGAGGGGGAGAGAAGAACATTCTTGCAGCTTCTTTGGGGATACCTCCTGCATCCAAAGCGTTGTTCAATTTTTCCAGTGATGCTTACTGTTTGTCCTGGCTGAAACCTGACAGGATATTTAGAAGTATTTTTCAAGTAGCTCTGTGGTCAGAAGTTGGCCAAATTAGAAGCTGATAGGTAGAGCCTGACGGGAACGTTTTTAAAGGCCTTCTCCACTAAGCTAGATTGAAACTGTGTATCCAGAGGAAAAGAAAAACCTTTTGAAGTTTTTGTGAAAAGATTTACTAAAACATTCCAAAGACAAACAGCTCTAAATCCAGAACACAGACATTTTTTGATTTCTATTTTAGTTGGAAATCTTTCCCTGATATAAAAAAGCAAATTGAAGGTAATATGGTTGGACGGGTGGATTAACCTGTGATATCATTTAAGGTGTGACCCAATTCCTTGAGAAATTAAAATCTGGTCACCTTATTGTACAGATCTTGGCAAAATCAGAAATGTGCCTTCGGAAATAATTCAAAGTCCACCTATCCTTTTTACCAATCCCCAAACCTCCCCCGTTTATCTAAGAAGGCTTCTAAGTATCATAAAAATTCTGGCCTTAGGGAACAAAAGTCTTTCTTGGAGAAACTTGAATTTTTCCCCTGTGCCCTTGAGAGGTATATGTTTTTTACCTGGTTTTCTTCAGGAACTCTTATTAAGACCATTCGCAATTCCTAAGATGGAAGGGAAAGATGTTGGGTGGGGGAAGTTTTTTAAAAATGCAAACGTGTTGAGAGCTCCCTTGCCCAAAATCTGGTCCACAGCTTGCTTAAGATTACTTGCCAAGGTCAGACACAATTTTTTTTTTTTTTTTTAGGATCAGACTTTGTGATCTTACAGAAAGTTTATATTTAGTGTACTGTGTGTTTCCTGCACAGCCTATCTTCTCAGCCATTGCCCATAGGTGTCTGAGAAGCTGCAGGAATATGCAGGTGCAAACTCCCAGCCCAGCTCTATCTCTGACCTTGGGGGGAAGGACTGAACATCACGGGGCAGAGCTGATAGCCATGGGGGGCAAATACAAATCTTAAGTGTCTTCTCCACAAATATTAGTAGAAAAAGCTTTCGCCGTCTGAACGGGTGAACTTAACTTATTCCAACTGTTCTTTTATAAGCTAGTGAGTTTTACCCTTCTCATGGCTAAAATTTTAGAATGAAAACTCTAAAGTCTCTGTTTGCATCTGTATGTTTGTGTTAATATCTGTGTTGTAGATGCCTGGTACTTTCTATCTCTAATATCCAAAATTAATTTGTAAAAGAGCTCTACTTAATTGGCGTAAAGAAAATTAAGTGCTTACATAAATTAAGTATTCCTGAAACTCTCAGAAACGATAGAAACTAACCCAAATATTTTTCAAGTTCACATGATCTGAGATTATCTTTTGTAAATAAAAGCTAGTTTACGTTTTTTTGTTCTGTTTTGTTTTGGGGGGTTTATGGTTTAGTTAAAACAGGCATGTCTTCAGAGTTATCAGCATTAAATATAAGACTTTTATTCTGAGTTTACTAAAGTTTAAATAAGTTTATGTTACCTTCTAAAAGTTTGTCAGCAAGAGAGCCCTCACAATAGCTTGGGATGATGGCGGACTTTGTCTAATGTCTCATAGTGTTGCTCAGTATTTGAAAAATAATTGTTAAGAACAAGTGAATTAAATAGATGTAAGGATTTATGTAGTAAGAGTTGAAGAGTTAAAGGATAAGAGTTTTCTAGGTGAACTTTAAAGCATTAATTATGTTTTATGGTGCGCATACTTAAAAAATAGTTTCCAAAATCTTTATGGTTACTTGGAACTTAAAATTTTGCTAAATTAAGTCCAATAATGAGTTAAGTTCATTGAACATCTAGATCATTTCCAAATAAGATAAAATATTAATTACTAAAAGATTCGTTACTGAACATAGGTTTACCTGCTTTGGCTTCACATTACAAAGGAACTAAAGATATTTGGGTCTGTTAGTACAGGTGTTTTGTGCTGCACTGGAAAATTGTACTGTAAGGAGGCGTATGTTTCTAGAAATTAGGAAACATATTAATAAATTTGCCAATCTAAAGAATGCTGGTGTAGGGGCACCTGGGTGGCTCAGTCGTTAAGTGTCTGCCTTCAGCTCAGGGCATGATCCCGGGGTCCTGGGATCGAGCCCCGCACTGGGCTCCCTGCTCTGCTGGGAGCCTGCTTCTTCATCTCCCACTCCTCCTGCTTGTGTTTCCTCTCTCGCTGGCTCTCTCTCTCTGTCAAATAAATAAATAAAATCTTTAAAAAAGGAAAAAGAAGAAAGAAAGAAAGAAAGAAAGAAAGAAAGAAAAGAAGAAAGCTGGTGTAACAGTTCACAGTTATTAATTTCTTTATTTTCACTAAAACTTAAGGTTTTTAAAGGTTAAAAAATTTTAAATGTGTGAACTACTAAAAGTAGTAAGGAAAACATCTTTGTATGCAAGGAAAGTAGGATGTGTGTTTTTGGTAAAAGAAAGTATGAAGAATGGGAATGCATTTTTGTTGAGGGAAAAGAAAGTAATTTTGTCATAAAAGTGAGGCTGGTTATTTCAGAAAAGGAATGAGGAAAAACAGGACAAAATCTGAATGTAAAAAAGAAAGTCATAGGTTTGTTGCAAAAGGAATCTTGAGAAAGGAATTTTTATGCATGGTCAAGCTGACTGAGATGAAAATAAATGTATTTGAGTAGAAAAAATAAGTTTTTATATCAAACATAAACTGAGCAATATTAGAATTTGGTTTTCTCTCTGTTAAAAGGACAAAAATTCTTTTTTGACTATTGGCCTGTTCTTGATAGGCAATTGTAAAAGACTTTTCTTTACCTTATAAGTAATCTGCCTAGAAAACAAAGATTTTGTGTCTTATCAAAATAATTTCCTATATTCCATATTGTGTTTATTAGGTCTTTGATTACTCAAGGAAACTGAGTCTTGTCTATTAAAACGGCTGTTTTGTTTCATTTTTTACAACTATGTAACTTACTAGTGCTTGCCCGTGAAATCTGTAATTGTCACATTGGTTAAATGGATAACTAAGTATTGTTTCACAGTGACCCATGAACCTATTTGAACAAGTGTTTTAAAACCTTTTGATATTTTTGACAAAATTCCCAAACATCCCCAGTTCTAAGTGAAGTTTCTTGGCCTGGAAGTAACTTTGGGATTTTTTTTGCCAGAGGAGCCCTGGAAAATCATAAAAGATTTGTTTTCTCTCCCTATAAAAAGAGAAATATTAAACTAATTAGGCATATTTGATAGGTTAAATTACATGGGAAGCATTGTCAAATAAGAAGTAACACTAAGCCTTCTTTATGTTGTATTTGTAGACATATACCCTATCGATGTTCCAGAGATTGTCTGAAATACCTGGAAGTCTGATCTGTCCTGGTAGAATGTTATCAGTCATAATTCCAGTTAGTATTTTCAAATCTCGTATATCACAAAAATGACTCTAATTCCTTATCAAAGGAACTCTCAACAGATCTTTAACAACGGACATTTTTCAGCCTTCGTCATTTAATGAGAGTTACTATTCTACACAGATACTTTTGCAAAAGTGTTCCTGCAAAAGTGTTTCATCTCTGAGGAGATTCATGGAAAGGACTTTAACAAGTACAAGTTTCCGATAACTTTGAGATCATAAAACTGAACTGGCAAGAATTTCCAGAACTAATAGGAAAGCTGGATCTAAGCAGGACAAGGGTTCATTATATGGGACTGAATGAAGGCAGGAGGAGGATTAGAATTTTTTATGACTTTTTGTTTGAAATATTGCTGGTTCCTTAATGTTGGTGTCCTCCCCCCCACTGCCCCCAGATTTAAGGAAACCTTTTCTCCTAGAGTATCTATGACTTGCAGCAAGTTGGGAAAGTATACCTTTGTAAACAAAGATGAAACATTGACTTTTTCGCCCTACCTGATCCCTTCAGAATTCAGAAACTCTTAAGTATTCTTTTCATGGTGATATAGTTAGTTATTTGCATAAGTTCAATAAGAATCTATTCTCCTTGTAGTAGGACACATTGGCTATATTGCCAAGGCTTTGGCTGGATTGTCATGTTTGAGAGAGTTGTGTACAGACTTGGACTGACCAGACAGCTCGTTAAACTGGTGGAAAAATCAGCCTACTCTCTTGCTTATAGAGTTCCTGGCAGCCTTACTAGGCGAGTAAAGGAAGATCACTCCTGGCAGGCCCGGGAACCTCAGGATATTTTGGGGGACCACAGGAAGAGAGGAATTTACCCCAACTGTAGGAATTCAAATAAAATCTAACAGCAAGTCCTTGGCTTGCCTTCTCGGCCCCAGAGGTTTTTAAGGGTACAGTAAGAGGTGCCTTATGAAAAGTTCCAGCAAAGCAGTCACTATTCTTATTGCCCTTCTGTAAATAATCAGGTCAAATTTAATGCAAACAAATTCCTTTTACTGTGATAATCTTGGTTAAAAAATGAGAGATATAGAGAGAAAAATTATGTATACACCACCTAGATATTAGATTCTTGTCTTGTTAATCATCTTTGAGGGATTGTTAGACACCTGCGAACTGGACTAGATTCCGAATTCTCCTAGTTTTCTCAAGTATCTGGCTGCAACTCTCCAAACTAACATTTCCAATTTTCTCCCACCCTTCTGATTTGGAGTCAACTAAGAATGAAGTCTGCCCTTGAACCTTCTTGGAAGGGATTACACAAGTCCTCCTCACTACTCAGATGGCAGCCAAGCTTCAGGGGCGTGGACCTTGGGTCCACATCTCTCAATTCAAAAGGGCTCCTCCAGAGTCCAGGAACGGAAATGTCAGTTCCAGCTGCAGCGCTCAAAATCAAACTGATGGGGAAGAGAAGCAGCTGATACCAATGCAGACTGCTTCCACCTAAGACGCTGGATCAACGCTTATTAATTAGCTTAGTTAAATGTGAAATGCTTTCTTCTTTTCTTTTCTTTCCTTTAATCTGGTATTGGCCTGGAAAGATAACACCATCATTTGTATCTCCTAGGCCATTGCGAAGGAGGGTAACCCTGCAGACTGCTGGATGTGTCACCAAAACCTCTGACCCGTCCACGATGCTAGAAGGAGTGTCACCTTAGCAAGAGTGGTTTGTGCCCCGACAGGACTAATCTTTGTCTGGGTGGTTATCATCCTCCTTGGGGCTATGGATGCCCAGATAGCTGGTGTATTGTTGGGCAGTGCCCCTAGCTGTTCATGAACAGACGCCTCACTGGTTGACTCCCCTGAATTTACATTGTCAAGTTAGAAAGGACCTACCTGGAGGCTTTCATCATTCAGGATTTGCTTCCTGTCCTTTTTCTCCAGTTAGGAGTGAATACAAGTGAGGCTGTGATTGGGAAACTCTTCTTAACTCTAGAAAGTATTGCAGAATCTTTGCCATAGCAAAAGTTACAACAACAAAGATACTTAGACTTGCTGGCCAAAGCTGTTCTTGCCAATAGGACAGCCTTTGATTATCCTTTAGCTGAACAATGAGGTATCTGGTAAAGTGGCCAAGACCCCAGGCTGTACCCGGATTAGCGCTTCCGGGGAAGTTGAAACTCAGCTAAATAAGATCACTGAACAAACCACTTGACAAGGGTCTTCCTTTGACTTATTTGATTTTGACTGGTTTGGGTCTTAGGGACCATGGCTCTGAAGTGCATTCCAGACATTGAGAATTATCCTGCTTACAATAATCATAGTAGTTTCCTTGGCATGCTGTATTCTCTCAAAAGCTTTAAATGCGTGTTTGCAGTCACCAACCACCAAGCAAATGATCTCCCTAACACTGGACTGTAAAAAAAAAGGAACAAAGAGAATGACCAACTTAAAATGTGAACTTGAAGTCAGGATCTCTAAACACTAGAGAGATTTAAGAAAAAGCATCGTGAGCTCTGAATACCACACAGGATCAACAAAAATTGTAAGAATTACATCATGGTAGCTGAGTGTGGTGCTAATGCCTTATATTTTGGTCCCATCTCTCAGTTAAGTATAGAGTCTGATCAAAAGGGTGAGTTAAAAAAAAAAGAGAGAGAGAAGAGAGAGAGAGAGAGAGCCAATAGGCCCAAAATGGAGTCACTTGTGCTAAGCTCATATCACCAAACTGAGACTTAATGCCTAACCTAATTGCAGTTTCAGCCTCTCCCAGGCATGTGACTCTTAACCAGTCAGTCTAGAATTTCCTGGTCAGCACTAGTGAGGTGATCTGCCTGATAGACCTTCACCAACCCCTAAAAGGTGACCTTGGCTGAAGCAATCAACTCTCTACTAGTAACTTCCATGTCCTGCCCCTTCTGCCTATCGAAGTCTTCTATTTTGTACAACTCCTTGGAGTTCCTTTTTATTTGCCAGATGGGATGCTACTTGATTCATGACTCACTGAAAAAAGCCAATTAGATCTTTAAATTTACTTAGTTGAATTTTGTTTCTTAACAAGCTGAAGATGAAAGATGTCTGTGTCTGTGGAGGAGAAGGCCAGTTATAGAAGGGTACCAGGAAAAGCCTAGTCAAGGAGGATAAGAGTTGTTTTGCAGATTTCCGTCAGGGCCTTCTCCACTGATAATAGTTCCTCGGGATTTAGAGTCATCTTTTTCTTCCAGTTAGGGAGACTCTTACAAATGGAGATTTCCTTTATAAATGTAAATGTCCCTTAAAAAGGGTAACTCTACTATGTTTTCAGAGCTCCTTCTGTGTCTGCAGTTTTTCAAAAATAATCAGCTCAAAATAGTCCTTATGCCAAAGAGGAAATACTTTAGGGTGGCAATTCTGCTTTTGCTACCTTCAATTCATAAGTGGAATCATATAGTATGGATTTGTGTGTATGTGTGTGTGTGTGGCTTTTTCCAATTATTGAATTTGTAGGGTTCATCTATGTCGTCCTGGGTAGCAATAGTTTGTTCTTTCTCTTGCCGAGTAGTCCGCTACTCATAATATGCCATTATGAGTATATTTCAACCATATCACTCTATTGGTGGTGGACAATTGGTTTATTCCCAATTTTTATCTCTTTTGAAAAAGGTTGTAATAAGCATTATTGTATAAGTCTTCTGGTGGACATGTACACTCATTTCTCTAGGGTACATAGGTACATATTCAAAGTTGAAACTGCTGGGTCATAGTTGTAGTTGTAGGAAGAACCACCAAATAATTTTCCAAATTGATCCAGGAAATTGGCACTCCCGCCCACCCACAGTGATCAGAGTTCCATTTTCCTAGATCCTCACCAACGCATGGTAGTCTTTGAATAAACGTAAAGGCTATTATTAGTTTTGTTAGTCTTTCATTCAATCTTAATGAAAAATATTCATTGAGCCCTTATAGTATAGCAGGCATTACAGTGTAGTAGTACGGTATGGTGTGGTGCGGTGTGGTATGGTATAGTATGGTATAGTATAGTATAGTATAGTGTAGAATAGTATAGAATAGCATAGTATACTGTAGTGTATAGGATGGTATAGTATAGCCCTTAGAATAAAGCAGTGTGTGCTGTGGATAAGACATTGTTTCTGTTGTCACGGATCTCGTACTCAAGTTAGGGGCCCAAAGACTGGTACAACCCATATTATATGCACATGTACAAGAGAGCCAGCCTTTTCAAGGAGAGGATTATCATTTCATGTACCTGGCATCCAGAGGCCACAAAGCCTCCTTAATTAATTGATGTAGCAACTTGGTAGTAGCACCATGGTCTCAGTTTCTTTCCAGGTCCCCACTCTGGCTTCCAAGGTGTCATTTTCTTCCTAAGCCTGGTTCCCCTCATGGTCTAAAGTTGGCTGTCATAAGCACTGTGGTTCTGGGGCTTCTGTTCAGTTCTGTTCAGTTTATGTCCCAGCATTCCAATCAGGTCCGGAGATCAACCCTGATTACAGAAGTCACATGCTGTGTTTAAACCAACGAGGAACCACTATTTGAGTAAGGGAAGGATTGAGCTTACTCTGAGGGGGGGGAATATGCAAGAAGAGAGTTGGCTACCCAAATAAAATCTGGGTGCTATTAAAAAGGGAAAGATAAGATATGTATTCGGTGGGCCATCAACTGTGTCCATTATAAGCAAGTAGCTCTGACTTCTGATTTTCTGGACTTTGAGACACCACTGGTCCAGGTTTTAGACCAGCACTAGGGATTCTGATTCAACAGATCTGCATTTCAACACCTCTCCCCTGCTGTTTCTGGTAATGAACCACTTTTAAGAACCACAAGAATATATGACTTCAGAAAAATTTAAAAACAATGTTTATGAATTCTTTTGCCTAATAGCAATAGTGCAGATTCATAACATAAAATTTAGAAAACACAGAAAAGATCATGACAAATTCAAAAAGATTTTTTCCCCCTCCCATGGGAAATGCCGGGATAGTATTTGTTAAGTGGAAGTACAGAGCATGAGCTTTGAAAAATCTATTGTGCTCCTTTCTGATGAATGCTCTACATTTCATTAGAATTCTTCTACGTCTTCAGAGCAATTTTGGGATCCTTGCCAAGAGCTAATGGTCCCACTGTACTGTTAGCACACAGGGACAGAGGAGCTTTGTCATGTCATCACCAAGACTGGCTTTATGGAGAGAGTCATTAATCAAGGCAAGCAGGGCACTTTGCAAATATCCAGGCCTGGAGAAGTTGACCGTGTCAATTGAAGACACTTGTACCTGGGAGAATCTGAACATGACTCAGCCTTCCCTGGAGACAACCGGGCTTCAAAAATGGCATTACCTGAAGGACTTCCTTGGGGTTCAGGATTGATCTTTTTATTTTGCATGCTTTGATGAAGGTAAGCTTCTTGTCCCACACCTGCAGGTTCAACTGCACACCTAACCTTTGGGCTATAGGGACATTTGCCCCTCCCAGCTCTGTGGACAACCCACCACTCTTGCCTTTCCAATACCATGTTCACACCCTATCGGAAGGGAGTTTAATAAATACAGGGAAGAATTTGTAGATATGCTGGGTTTTCAAATTAGCAGACAATGGTAACATAAACGCTCCAACATGGGGGTCCTGGGTGGTGCAGTCAGTTAAGTGTCTGCCTCTTGGTTTTGGCTCAGGGCATGATCTCAGGGCCCTGAGATTGAGCACCACGTCCGGCTCTACACTCAGTGTGGAGTCTGCTTGAGATTCTTTCCCCCTCCCTCTCCCTCACCCTTCACTCCTCCCCCTGCACAGACGCTCTCTCTCAAATAAATAAATAAATAAATAAATAAATAAAATCTTTAAAAAAATGTTCCAAAGTTCTACAACATTCAAAGCCTCCTAAGATTTTTGTAAATCATTTTACAACCCCTGGAAATTATAGGCATAGAGTAGATCTTCTTTTCTTCTTTTTATCCATTTTGTTTGTGCCATGGATTCTTTTGAGAATCTTAAGAAAGGTAGGAATCCTCTGCCTAGCAAGATAGATGATAGATAGATAGATAGATAGATAGATAGATAGATAGATAGATAGATAGAAAATAACTTCAATGTATATTTTGGCTTACCTTTGGATAGGTTAATGGAGCCCAGGTTGAGAAATATAACCCCTTGGATGGATGGTTAAAAAAGTGGACTCCTGTGTTAGGCAACCATAATTTATTTATTTGCCTGCCGTGCTACTTGTATGATCTTCAGCAAGCTACTTAATCTCTCTGTTCCTCAGTGTCATTGCCTACAAAATGGGGATAATGTGAGAACCTACTTCTTAAAGCTACCGTGAGCCATAAATGAGACAAAGATACGATCTGCCATAGAAGACAGTGCTAGAGATAGATACAAAGAGTCGGGAGGAACTGGATTTGAAACTCACTATAATACTTGATCTCATTCACTGGTTTTGTTGCTAGTAGGCCAGGTCCAAGGACCCGAGAGGGTCCACAGGACCGGCAAAGAGGGTTCCTGGCTATGCTTAGGGTAGAAATCAAACGTGAGCCAGCCAGATGTGAAAGCAGAGTTTATTGAAGGTATAGAGGGAGCGCAGGCACAGACAGAGTGTGTGGGAGACTCAGAAAGGAAAGGAGTCTTTTCTATATTTGGGGTCTGGAGTTTCTATTGAGGACAGTGGTCTAGTGTACGTGTCCTCTCAGGCTTCGAGGAATGGATTAGAACAAAGATAAGGGCCTGGTGATATTCCTTGGCGTCAAGATGTCTAGCGCTGGTGATCCAAAACACGCATTGATGACTCTGTCCGATCATTCTCAGCTGGTCCTTCCTTAGATGCAATCTAGTCTAAAGAAATCATTAACTCCTTGGCCCTTGCAAAGGAGGACACACACACTATTTGCATTCTGGGGCATGGGTAAAGTAGGGTGGGGGTGCAGGTCGTAGCAAGAACAGAAGCAGGAAAAGGAGCAAAAAGCAGATTTTTACAGAGTCCTTCAGTTTCCCTGTCTCAGTTTAAATGACGTTGCAGACACTGTCCACTAGATCACATAGCATCCCCTTTACACGAAGTTTGGTTTATCTGCTCTGCAATGGGGAGCCACTGAAGGGTTTTAAATAGGGAAGTGGTTTGTTCAGATGTTTATTATTTCATTTCCTGTGCATTAGGTGTGCAGACATTATACAAAATGGAAACAGAGAGGCCACCTGGGGGAAGAGAGCCCTAATCCAGGAAGCTTCTTTGGGCACATGCCAGGGGAGACGCTAGGGACATGAGCAAGAATGTTAAAGAAAGAGCTACATTGCTGATTGAGAGGGAAGGTGAAGAAGAGAAAGATGTAGGGGTACTGCTAATGTTTCTGTCTCGGGCGGGTGTACGGTTTAGTACCATTTAGTGCCATTGGTCCAGGTAGCTGCTGGTTCTTGTTGGTTTTTATTCTGATTTAGCAGAATAATAATGACAATAAACTAGGGTTTGAATGCCTGGGTTTGAGGGACCTCTGGATGCTACTTAGAGATGTCCAGATGGGACTGGACATATGAAGGGGGTTGGAGTGGGTTTATATGTGGGAGTTATCCACATAAGGCAGTACTTGAAGCCTTTAAGAACTTGGAACAGGAAAATAGGAACAGGAGGCAAGGCTAGAAACACATCAGCACTTGTTGGGCAAAGCAGAGCCATCGGTAAAAGAAGCTGAATTCAGCCAGAGGCGAGGAGGGAAATGATCATTTGGGTCACAGATTCCAAAACCAGGAAGAGAAGAAGGGTGCATTCAGTAAAATCACATGACTCTAAATGGTCATGTGAGCTCAGGACCAGAAGGCACTCGATGTTTGGTTTCACTAGCATGCTGGGGAAACCTCACCATCATGAGCTGACAATGGAGAGGGGTTCAGGACATGAAAATCATGGACACGGATGACTTTCTTGGTCTTTGGGTTCACAAACCAAAGTGGGGTGGTGCCCAGAGAAAAATTTGGGGAGGGGAGTGTTCAGGGATGAGGAAAATTACTGATGGGAGAAATCTTGGATTTTTTCTGTTGATTTTGCCTACAATTAATGAGGCTGGCTGTCCTCTTCCCAGATTGAAGGACTTCCAGAATAAACATTGACTTTTGTCCCAAAGGGCCCGCTGTCGTCTGCTACTGTGCTGACTGGCTCTCCAGCGTCCATTTCTGAGAGATATTTGAACATGGCCCCCTGGAGTTGTGCAAAGCTGCCACTGCTCCCAGGACTCCTAGTTAGCTGAAGTCCGTCAGCCTGTCCCCTGCTCTGGCCGCAGGGATGATTAGGGGGTGGGCACATGTCTCAAGTGAGGCTAATAAGAGCTAGAGACACTTAATTTCAGAAGCTATTTCAACTCTCAGGGTTGTAGACCTAAGTATTTCCAGATGGGTTCCAGGAAACATACACCCTAAATGCTATTTACAGTCACTTTGTGACCATGAAGGTGGGAAACCCAATGAGGAGCTGGACAACAGAGGGAGAGAAAGCAGGCCCTGCCGACACTGAGCCCATGCACCCCCTCCTGCTGCCTTCCTCTGGACATGGGGCTAGAACATTCCTTCCATTGTTTAGGCTGGTTGGAGTTGGATTGTTTCTTATATGTAACTAAACACATTCTGTCCATGTACCCTTCCATTTCTTTGAGCACAATTTTAGAAAGAAAAATTCAATATCCACTTCTTTTTCTTCTTTTTACTCGGCAGCGTATAGGGATATTTCACATCCATGATCTCATTTGATCCTGACAAAGACTGTGCATTTTATAATTGAACGTCTTTAGCGGACAGTGGGGAACTAGAATTCACATCTCGGGCTGTTACTCATTACATCGCCTTGTAAATCCCTCTTAAATACAGTCAGCTGAATATTGAATTCGTAGTTCCTTTTTGCTGCTAGTTCTGCCTCCACGATATGTTTATATTTTTATGTATTATTCTAAATCACTGAAGCCCTTTACAAAGGCTGTGGCCTTGAGTGAATAATCCGTGCCTTTGTATGAAAAGGCATCAAATATTAATGAGTTAGAAAAAAAATCACAAAGCTTTTAAAAATGTTTTTACACAAACAAGCTCAGATGGGTTATATCCTCGAGTCCTGAAGGAACTTGCAGGCTTTACCTTACATTTTAAGATTACTGTTATATAAATGAGTGAAACCATGTCATAATTGTCTTTCTCTGCTTGACTTAGGAAAAGAAAGGGAAGAAGAAAGCGGGGGTAAACAGATGGGGGAATGAACCATGAGAGACTATGGACTCTGGGAAACAAACTGAGGGCTTCAGAGGGGAGGGGGGTGGGGGAATGGGATAGGCTGGTGATGGGTATTAAGGAGGTCACGTATTGCATGGTGCACTGGGTGTTATACGCAAGTAATGAATCATGGAACTTTACATCAAAAACTAGGGATGTACTGTATGGTGACTAACATAATAAAAATTATTATTTAAAAAAAAAGATTACTGTTATAATCGTTGTCTTTACTTTTGAAAATTTTTGGAGAATGGGAGAGGCACAAGAAGGGTAAAGCTGGGGAAAATATGACCTGGTTTTCAAAAGGGAAGTGCAAGGAATTACATACTTAACGGTTGAAATAAAAAATCTAAAGCAATTCTAGAGAGTAACCAAGAAGTGGCAGTTTGTGGGAACTTGGCACAGAATTTGACTATTACCGGTATGAGTCCCGTTAAGCTATCTTGGTCACTGATGATAAGTCAGTCATATCAACAGCAGTTAACTTTTAAGAAAGAGATTTATTCATTTGAGAGCGAGAGAGAGAGTATTGCCAGTGGGGGGAGGGGAGAGGGAGAGAATGATCGAGCAGTGTCCTTGCTGAGTGGGGAGCCCGATGTGAGCCTTGATCTCACAACCCATGAGATCACGATTTGAGCCCAAACCAAGAGTCAGTCAGATGCTTAACCAACTGAACCACCCAGCTGCCTCAGTAACAATAACTTTTTAACTATACGGTTACTATCCTTTTTTAAAATTGAAATGTAGGTGACATACATATTATATTAGTTTCAGATGTACAACATCGTGAGTCAACATTTATACATTACGAAGTGATTGTTATTGTTTGAATGGCTCAAAGTCATTTCATATTCTGCGATTTCAACAGAACTTTTGACAGTTTCCTCTGATGGGCTTTTCAGTTAAGATGGTCAGGTAAAGGCTGTAAGATCAGGGTTCAATAGAGTTATGTGAAGTTTTATAATACAACCAATGAATGATTGTGCACATGTGTGTGTCTCAACTGCCCAGAAAGACGTTCAATTATACACTTCAGCTGATGGCACGCTCTTCGCTTTAGTCCGTGCAAGCTCCTGCTTTGTCTTACTTGATTTCATTGGTTATAACCCTTTCATGCCCACTCCCAGCGCCATTTCACTCCGTAGACACTCACTCTGGCATATTTAATAGATGAACCTCCTACCTTTCTTCATATGTTTATTTAGATACTGGTGTAGCTTTGAAAATGGGTGGTGCTGTGTGTATTTATTTAAATTTATATGAGTGTAATGGAGCTATGAATACAATTCTTTCTTTTTTTCTCCATTCAGTGTTATGTTTTTAAGAACTGTTTATGTGCTCTGGGTAGATCTAGCTTATTGCTCCTGACTATGAGTTTTCACAGCACTTCTACCACATGCACTCGTCACCTTTTACTTACGTATTCTCCTAGAGATGAATCTTGCTTTCACAAATGATGCTGGAATAAACATCCCTGTGCATGTCTCCTCATGGATCTGTATGACAGGTTCTCTGGGGTATGTACTCAGGATGAATAACACCAAACTGTTCATCGTGTTGTCTGAACGAGGTAATACTTCTGTGAGTCGTCTACGAGGATTCTTTCCTCTCATAACCTCTATGCATTTGATATTAGCCAGCTTCTATTATTGTCAATGCTATTGGCATAAAATTGGATCTTCTTATTATCTTTTAGCATTTCTCTGATTAATAGTGAGATTGAACATCTCTGCATTTTTCTCTAAGCCATTCGTGTATCTCAGTTTTTGAAGTTCTGAATCATTGTTATGGACCGAATGTTTCTGTTCCCCCCAGAATTCCTATGCTGGAATCTAATCCCCCATGTGATGGTATTGGAAGGTGGAGACTGGGGGAGATAATGAGGTCATAACGGTTCACAGCCCTCACGAATGGGATTAGTGGCCTTACAAGAGGTCAGCAAGCTAGCTTGTTCTCTTTCCACTATGTGACGATACAACCCGGAGGAGGGTTCTCACCAGAACCTGACCACGCCAGCACCCTGATCCCAGACTTCCGGCCTCCAGAACTGAGAGATATAAATTTCTGTTGTTTATGAGTTACCCAGTCTATGGCACTTTGTTACAGCAGTCCGAACTAAGACACATCTCCTTAGCCCATTTTTCTTTTCTTTCTTTTGCTGATTTTCAAAAATTCCTTACTGGTTCTAGATATTAATCTCCTGTGGGTTATGGATGACTCAAATATCCTCTCAATCTGTCACCTGTCTGACAACTTTGTGTCCTTTGTTAGAGAAATTTCTCTAATTTTGTTGTGGCCAAATCAATCAATTTTCTCTCTTACACTTTATACTTTTTGGAGATCATGTATAAGAAATCCTTTCCCACCCCAAGTTCTCAGAGATATTTTCATATATTTTCTACTCTTATCTTTATGGTTTTATCTTCTCTAATTTAGGTCTCTAGTATACTTGGAGTTTTGCATATGTTGTGTATGGGTTTCGGCTTCATTCTCCAACTGGTGAGCCAATTTTCTTTAACTACATTTACTAAATAATCCAATCATTTCCTCCCTAATTTGGGATGCCAGCTGTGTTGTACACATACACACACACACACACACACACACACACACACACACACCTGAAAATCTACGTATACATCTTTGGTCCCGTTTTTTTGGACTCTGCTATATTTCATTGATCTGTTTTTCTTTTCTCGAGCTAGTAACACATCTTAATTGATAATAATGTGGTTTTGTACTATATCTTGCTGACCGTTGGGGTAAGTCAGCCATTTTTGTATTTGTAAAGATCGTCTCAGCTTTTTGTAGAAATTTCTTTCAGAAAATTTAAAATTCAGTTTGTCAAGCTTTTTCAAAAATACTGCAGAGTACTAAAATTCAAAATAGACCATAAAAGTAAAATTAAAAGCTAAAATAAAAATAAAATCTTTTGGTGTCAAAGACACCAGTAAGAAAATTAATAGACAAGCTACAAACTGGTAGAAAATATTCACAAAATAGATATCTGACAGAGGACTTGTATTTAGGATATATAATGAATGCTTAAAATTTAATCATAAAAGGTAAACAATCTTAAAAATGGGCAAAAATTTAAATAGACACATCACAAAAGAAGATACTGAATTGCCAATAAGCACATGGAAAAATGTTCAACGTAATTATTTACCAGAGAAATGCAAATAAAAACCGCAATGAGATACAATTACACACCCACCAGAACAGCTAAAATTAAAATAACTGACCATAACAAATGTTGGCAAGGACATGGAACAACCACAAATTGTTGGTGGGAGTGTAAAATCACCATTTTGGACAAGATCTGAGAATTTCTTACAAAACTAAACTCTTAACTAAACATAACCTTATGGCACAAACATTTCACTCCTCGGTATTTCCCCAAGAGAAGTGAAACAGTACACTTATATAAGAATGCTTAGTTTTGGACATAATAGCCCCAAACTGGAAACAGCCACAATCAATAAGAGAATGGATTCGCAAACTGTGGTATAATCATCCAATGGAATGCTATTCAACAATAAGAAGGAATAGACTACTGATACAGGCAACGTGAGAACAAAGAACATGAGAACAACTGAAAACGAAGGGATGTATGTCGCATGGTTCTGTTTATATGAAGTTCTGCAGCAGGCAAGTTTTGTTTTGTTTTTGCTTTGTTTGTTTGTTTGCCTTTTTGTGGGGAAAAAATGAGAACAGTTGTTGACTATGGCAGGGGGCAGGGGTTGACCAGGAAAGGCGGTGTTCTATATCTTCCTAATGATCTGGTTACAAATGTGTATGTATTTGTCAAAGTCAGTGCACGTGCATTTAAGATTTGTGTATTCATTGCACGCATAGAATGTACTCATGTGCATTTTACCTTGAAAGGAAAAAAAAAAACCAGAAGGAAATATTGAAGTTTAGGTAATGGTATGCCCTTGAACATATTAAGAGGGGAAGTGCGCTGATGTTTGCAATATACTTGAAATGGATCCCACAACTGAGGTGGGCTGATGGACAGAGATAGGTGGATAGATGTGTGTTAAAGCAATTCTCGTGGAATATTAGTAGTAGAATCTAGGTGGTGGGTATAGGGGGGTTTGTTATAAATTTTTTTCAACTGGGCAGTTCTAATAATTTGGTCATTGTGTTAGGTTCTTTAGACAAACAGAACCGATAGGAGATTAGGTTATATAGTATGGGATTTATTGTAAGGAATTGGCTGAGATGATTATAGAGGCTGAAAGTCCTACAATCTGCTGTCTGCCAGCTGGAGACTGCAGAGAGCCAGTGGCCCAGTACCAGTCCAAGTCTGAAGGACTTAGAACAAGGAGTGCCAATGGTGTAATTGCTATTCGAAGGGCAGGAGAAGACCAATGTCTCAGTGCAGTCAGACAGAGAAAAAGAAAAAGGGAGAGAAACCAACTTTTCCTCCACCTTTTTGTTCTACTTGGGCCCTCAATGAGTTGTATGATGCCCACCCACATAGAGGAGGGCAATGTGCTTTACTTAATCCACTAGCCCACATGCTAATCTCTTCCAGAGACACCCTTACAGACACACCCAGAAATAATGGGTAACAACACAGCTGGGCATTCTGTGGCTCAATCAAGTTGACACATAAAATTAACCATCATAATTACTCTCTTGAGTTTTCTATCTCATTGACCATATTATTTTCAAGCGATGACTACCTGTTTTCTGCTTTCCCAATCTTACAGCATCGCTAAGACCATGGTGAACCATCATGATGATAGCATGGGGTGGCTGCTGTGGATTAGCTTGCTAAGCGTCTTTCCAACCTTGTTTACAAGTGTGTTTAACTGAGGAGGGTGCGAGGAATGTAGCATTCGTTTTTCTGGTGTGCACTTGGAAGAGATTGCATGGTCTTGGAAAGAGCATTCCTGCAGAAGCTTTCTGGTTCAATAGGCATCTTCCAAATAATTTTTATGTCTCATTTTAAATAAAAATTATCTAACATTTGATATACATAAAATAATAAAATTTGAACCTGTAAGTTATGACACGTAACAACAAATTGATCCCCTGCAGTGTACCCACAACCCAACTTGAGAATTAGAATATTACCAACAAAAGGATCACTTTGGGGAAAGGGGATCCCTCCTGCATTGTTGGTGGGTATGCAAGTTGGTACAGCCACTCTGGAAAACAGTGTGGAGGTCCCTTAAAAAGTTAAAAATTGAGCTATCCTATGACCCAGCCATTGCACTACTGGGTGTTTAATCCAAAGATACAGACGTAGTAAAGAGAAGGGCCATATGCACCCCAATGTTCATAGCAGCAATGCCCACAATAGCTAAATCGTGGAAGGAGCCAAGATGCCCTTCAACAGATGACTGGATTAGGAAGTCGTGGTCCATATATACAATGGAATATTACTCAGCTATCAGAAAGAATGAGTTCTCAACATTTGCTGCAACATGGACAGCACTGGAGGGGATAATGCTAAGTGAAATAAGTCAAGCAGAGAAAGACAACTGTCATATGATTTCTCTCATCTATGGAACATAAGAAATAGGATGATCAGTAGGGGAAGAAAGGGATAAAGAAAGGGGGGGTAATCAGAAGGGGGAATGAAACATGAGAGACTATGGACTCTGAGAAACAAACTGAAGGCCTCAGAGGGGAGGGGGGTGGGGGAATGGGATAGGCTGGTGATGGGTAGTAAGGAGGACACGTATTGCATGGTGCACTGGGTGTTATACGCAACTAATGAATCATCGAGCCTTACATCGGAAACCGGGGATGTACTGTATGGTGACTAACATAATATAATAAAAAATAATTAAAAAAAAAAGAATATTACCAACAGTATGGAGTCTGCCTGTATGTACTTCCATATCTCCTCATTCTGCCACATCACCCACCCCAGAGGTAGCCACTGTCTTGATTTTTGCTTATAAAACACTTGTTCCTTAGATACTGTTATCACAGTTAGATATGAGCTGTTTTCCTGTTTCTAGTTCTTGCTTTTTTCCCCCTCAATACTGTTTCCAAGATTCATTCCTATATTTGTAGCTATAGTTCATTCAATTAGTAATGCCATAAAATACCCACTAGTGTGACTGTTTCATAATTTATTTACCCATTCTCCTATGGCCAGACATTTTCAACTCTTCCCTTATTTGCTACAATCTTATTATGAACATTCTAGTAACTGTATCCTGGTATATTTTTGCAAGAGTTTCCCTAGGGTGTACTGAAGCAACGAATAACTGTCTTCGGATATGTGAACGCTCAGATTTACAAAAGAGGGCCAAGTTGCTTGCCACAGTTGCTCTAACAATTTACCCTCCCATCAGAAGTACAGACGAGTTTTCATTGACTCATAGCCTTTGGGGCACAATATTATCAGAGTTCTTAATTTGTGCTTATCTGGTCTATTTAATATATCTTCTTATGATCTTAATTTGTATTTCCTTTATTGATAATATAGTGTTTATTTGCTATTTGTCATTCTTTTCTGTGTGAAACACCAGTTCATGTCTTTTGCCCATTTTTAATTTTTTCATGTTTTTTTAAATTGATTTGAAGTGTTTTCCTATATTCTAGATACAACTACTTTGTTATATGTATTTTGAAATATTTTTCCTGTTTTATGATGTCTTTATGCACTTTATTGTATTTTTCAACAAACACATATTCATTTTAATGTAGAATTTATCAATCCTATTATCTTAGTGATTTTTATCACTTGTTGAAGAAATTCTTTTCTACCCCTGTGTTATAAAGATATTCTATGAATAAAATGGGCTAGACATTTTCATGTTCTTTTCTAGTTTTGGATCAGATTCCCCCTAAGTAGAATAGGCTGGGGATAATATTTTATATTTTATTGTCTGGAAGAATTTAGATATTTTGGAATGATGTATTTTTTTAATTTGATAGAATCTTCCTAAAAAAAGATCTTGCCTATGGGAAGATCTTTAATTACTGATTTTATTTCCTTAATGGTTTGAGACCAGGTAGGCTCTTTTTCTTCTTGAATCAATACTTCAAAATGATACTTTTCTAGGAAGTTGTCCATTTTATCTTTTGTCAAGTTTATTGGCATAAAAATTGCTCATAAAGTTTTTTATTCTTTTAATCTGATGTATCTACTTAAATGTTCATCTTTTCATTCCTATTATTATTTATTTTTGCCCCTACCCCCTTTTTCCCCATGCTTAATATCACTGGCTTTTGTCCATCTCAATAGCCTTTTCACGGAGCCAAGCTTCGGTTTTTGATTTTGTTCTTTTGTCTACTCTTGCTTTATCTCCCTCTTCCTTTTATTTTCTGGATTTGTTTTATTGTTCTTTTCCAAATTCTTAAGTTGGATGTCTAACAAATTATCTTCCAGGCTGTCTCCTCAATGCAAGCATTTAGAATTATAGATTTCCTTCAGAGTATCAGTCCTGTTTTGACCCACAAGTTTTGAAAGACAGTCTTTTCCTTATAATTTAGCTATAAGTATTTTTAAAATTTTTATTAAAAATAAAATTTCCATTATGATTTTTTCACTGCCTATGTCTTTGATTTCTGTTTCATGAACTTCTGCTCTTTTCTTCATCCTCTTGTTCCTTTATTTAGAGTTATTCTGCATTTTCTTTCTCAATTCTTATACTGATAATTAGCTCAATAAATTTTAGTCTCTACTTCTATTATAAGCAGTCAAGGCCATATATTTCTCTCTAAATACCACTTTTGAAGTTTCCCACAAATTCAGTCCAGGATTTCTTCACATTCCAAATTCTCACTGTATGAATTCTTGCTATGTGAATACAACAAGCAAATACATTACACACACACACACACACACACACACACACAAACTCACACATTTATATATATATGATAGGTCTGGAGATTTTCATGTTTTCTCATCTGCAAAAAGGGGTTCGTACCAGTTAAGTTTCTTTCAGTTAAAAAAGACAAGAAACTCAATCCCAGTCTCCTTAACAAAAAGGGAATATGTTTGCTAATGAAATTTAAAAGGCCAGGGGTATGTATATTTTAAGAGTGCCTTCAGGATTGGCTTAACCAAGGTGAAGGAAATTTCCAGGCACTACTTTATGTTCTTCATTTCTTGGCTGTGGTTCCTCTTCATCGTCTGCGACCTCGAGCAGACTTCGCCCAGGAAGATCACCCGAGTAGCTTCAATCCAGAAGTAAAAGAGCCAACTTGCAACATCGCAGTGACAAACATGAGGATGAAAACCACAAAATAAGAACATCCAGAAAGAAAGCAGCATGGATGCCTAATTGTATCATGAGACCACTAGATCACTGTGTTGCTTGGTGCATTAAAAAAAAAAAATTAAATACTCATTTTTTAAAAGCTACCACACGTAAGTTTTTCTGTTCCTTGTTGCCAAATACAGTCCTAACTGAAAACATTTGAAAAGCACATACTATAGAAACTGACTCAATCACGGTTCAATCATAGCTCAGTGGATCATAGCTATTACCACTTCAGTGCTCCCCAGGAGGTGGTATTTGCTTGGAGTCTGTGGACTAGGTTTATCAAACTATACCGAGTGGGTGCTACAGATATTTTATTTTTAAGACTTCCAGGAGGTCAGATCTTTTTCCTGAAAGCAGCCTGCTGCCTGGGAAAGGAAATCAGGGATTGGGGAATGTAAGTGATGAATGCAGTTTAGAACTTCCTCTCTGATGAAGTGGCTGTGTCCCATGGAGCCCTTTGTGAGTGAGCATAAATGGGATTGGGGAAAATCAATGGGTAATTCTGCCTGGCTGGCCTCTAGGTCATTTCAATTGTGGTCTATAAGGCACAGAGAAGACAGCTTAAAGAAAATTCAGGGTGGCCATGACTTACAGAGTTTCCCACCCCTCATCTAATTATCGATTCTGCAGTTCATATGAATTGAGAGATTCTGCACTGATCACACAGCTGTAATTGAGTACGTCACTGTCTTTTCTGCGCAAAAAAATGGCTATGTTCATCTCGTCAAGTGGAATAAGGTGATTACCTGCACTGTTGTTGCATAATAGTTATTCCATCAATAAAACATGATTTCACATCTTTCAAGGGGAGCTAAAGCAGTAACATTTACTTCAAAATGAATGGGAGGCACTTACAAAGCCTTTCTATATAAAATCCTCTAAGCCATTTAAACGATAAGAGTGGCATTTCTAAATTTACCTTTTGATAAGCTGTAGCTAACAGAAGGCTGAGACAAATAATAGCTTAGTTAAAAGGAGCAGAAAAAAATATTGAACCAGAAATCTTTCCCCCTCCTTGCTTACATTGATTGTGAAATGGCTGCAGCTTTGTACCTCTCCCAGTACCCCTGCCTTTTGTCTTTTACAAAGTGACATTATCACCTCTCCCATCAGGGGTGGTGTCTGGAGCCTGTCTATGGGAGTTTTGGAGAAATCAGAGAGGCAGACAAGCCACGAGAGAGTCTTAACTATGGGAAACAAACTGAGGGTTACTGAAAGGGAGGTGGGTGGGGGGATGGGGTAACCAGGTGACGGGCATTAAGGAAGGCACGTGTGGTGATGAGAACTGGGTGTTCTACGCAACTGATGAATTCTTGAACACTACATCTGAAACTAATGATGTATTATTTGTTGGTTAATTGAATTTAAATTTTAAAAAAGAGAGAGGAAAAAAATACAGCCCCCAAATTCTTTGACACTCCTTTCACTGAGAGATTGACCTACGCTCCCTCCCCTTGAATCTGGATGGTAACTGCTTGACAAAAGGAATATAGTAGAAGTGGTGCCCTACCAGTTTCTGGACCGAGCCTCAAGAAACTAGCAGCTGCTGTTTCCTGTCTCTTGGGATGCTTGCTCTTGGGATCCAGCCACCATGTTGTAAGGGAGCTAATCTGGCCTCTAAGAGTCTCCCAGGGAGAGGAGTTGCCAGCCATGTGACTGAGCCATCTTGGAAGTGGATCCTCCAGCCCTAGTCCAGCTGTGCAGCTGACATCTGGTAGAGCAGACATGAATTGTTCCCACGGAGCCCTCACAAATGGCAAATTTGTGAGCAAAAGAAATGATCGCTGTTTTAAGCTACTAAGTTTTGAGGTGGTTCATTATGTAGAAATTGCTGGAATATTGCCCTTGAAGGTAAGCTGGCTATGTGTTCTGCTTTGGCCAATAAAATATAGATGAAATAATGTGCCAGTTCAGACCACAAACCTATACTTAAAAGGCATTGGGCGTTTCTGGTCCATCTTGGTGCTCTGCCTTTGGGGCCTACCAGCCATCCTACCCCCAGAAATGTAAGTGAGACCATCCTACACCAGTCAGCCTCTCATTAAGTGACCACAGATGCATGAACAAACAAGATCCACCAAGCCTGGTCCAGACCAGAGCATCTCGAATGTTTCTCTTACTACAATCATCTTGGCCTTAATCATGAATGGGATCTGGAGAGGCATCAGATCACCCCAGTGGGTCCTTCTCTATATAGCAACTTGGGAATAAACTCCAACCATGATACATGTCTCTCAGAGAGTGTTACTAGGATACACTTAAAAATAGATATAAGGTAAGGAAAAAGGAAATTTTGAGATGGCAAGCTGAAGTAATACCTGAAAATAACTCTTAATACAACAATGAATTTTAAAAATGAAATACATAGGCAATGGAATGCAATATAGCACTGAAAATGAATGAACTAAAACCACATGTATTAATGGAAAATCTCACAAACATTATGTTGACTGAAAAAAGCAGCTTGAAAAAAAATATTTTTTTAAGATTTTATGTATTTATTTGTCAGAGGTAGAGGGCGAGAGCACAGGTGGAGGGAGCAGCAGAGGGAGAGGGAGAAGCAGGCTGGGAAGGACCCTGGGATCATCACCTGAGCTGAAGGCAGATGCTTAACCCACTGAGCCACCCAGGCGCCCCCAAAGTATTCTTCTATTAGGCATCCGCAGTGTTACAGCAGCTGCCATGTACTTGGACCTGACATTTATGTTAAGCTGCATGATGATTATAGCCTATTCGATAGGGGAAGTACGGATCTCATCAGTTATGTAAGAGCATTTTTAAAGTTTGATTAAATTTATTCATATAAAAATAAAATCTAATAAAGTCTAATAAGTAGTCTATCACAATCAATGAGCTATTGATATTTTAGTGGACAATCATTCTTGACAACTATGGCATACAGATGCATAGACATATCCATGATGTTAGACTTCAGCTTTGCTTTCATCAGTTTTATGAACGTTACTCTGAATTTGGTCACCTACTAAGATTTTCTGAAATTTTAGTTAGTGTATTTATTTAATATATTCAGAATGTACCTGTTCGTTACTCCCAAGGACTCAGGCTTTGCTTGCAGGCAATGGTTGACTTGGAACTCAATCAGTGCCTCTGGGAACGGGAGCACAATAGGGCAAATGCCTAATTATTCTGACACAGTCTGAAATTTGCATTACAGAGGCTGACACAAAGCTTGAAGTTTGATTCCTACTTACCCGCAAATTGCTTCTGAAATTGTGACTTTTTCTCAGCCAGAAAGCTCCAAAGATCCACGAGATCTGTGATTATATCGGCTCACAGCCCATCACTGTGGGGCAAGAATCCCATCCCCGCTTGCCACCTTCCACATCTGGTCCGTGATTGGATACCAGCCCTTCTGAGAACTGATCAACAATGCTCTTTCCTCCTCTGTAGTTTTGCAATTGCTGTCAGTTCGACTCAATTCCTGCCTCCCTGTGAGAGATGTATACTTGCACCGTCTTTGACATGTGACTTTGCAGTGCTCCCCCTGGAGAAGGACTACTGGACTGTGGGAATAAATGAAAACCACGCAAGCAAGCAAAGGCTATTGTTCAGAACTTGCTGGAACAAGGGAGTCAGCCACCCTCACTCGCATTTTGGAAGAGACTTGTAGCAGACGGAAGAGTAGGAAAACTTAGTAGGGAGGCTTGGGGTCTGCTCTGATTGGACACGGCTGCCGTGAGGAAGCAAGGTATTGCATTTGATTGGTTGGGTATATATATTTGGCTTTCTCTGGTTGGTTCCAAGTTGGAAGCAAGGATAATAATTAGGGAAGCTGGTAGTTATTGATCCAGTCCTAGCCGTTTCAGGCTGATTGTTTACAGAAGGTGTTTGGCTTCCTGGATTATTACTGGAGATGGTCGTCTGACTTCCTACAAGTCTGACTTATAAACTGGCCGGCTTCCCTAGGCTGATTTCTGTAGACAACGGGTTTGTTTCCCGGGCTGTTGCCTGCGAGTCACGGATAAGGGTTATTTTTATTTATGGTCTGGCCACTGGCCATTTGCATATTTAGCTTTTCAGTACAGAACTCTACAAATTAACATGTATTTCACAGAGGTTGAACTCTACTCAAATAATAAGTTGTAAGCCAAATACAAGTACATTCTCTTAGAAAATTAAATAATCTTTTCTGTAAGCCTATTAAAATAAACAGACATCCCACTTCCCCTTTACTATATTTCTCAGTTTGGGATAATTTTTTTCTTAAAACTGTATATTAGGGAAGGACAGATACAGGAAGTTGGGAGTAATCCATGCAGTTCTGAGAAAGGTAGGAACTATACAAGAACTGGACCGAAGCATGGTAATTATATCAACATAAATTTAATCCAGGAGGGAAAGGCAATAATGGAAAGATCTGTGGCAACCACGGGTTGAGCAGCATTCTCCAATCTACTTGACCAAGTGTAAAACTTGTATCTAAAACCCTTTTTCTGGTTTACTCCTTTAGTCTATTTCTCAGTTGGTTCACAATCCAAGAGCCAAAGAGATAGAGATCATCTACTTTTCTCCCCGCATCTTAACACTAATTACTTTCTGAAACAAATCAGTCAATAAACTAGATAGATAAGATCTGTTTCATGGACTGTCTTCCAATGATGCGAAAGAAACTGGACATACAGATCTCTTTGGACTTGAAATGCTCCCTTTCCCCCTACCGGAATAGCACCTGGGCCGATCGTACTCTGCTCTGAAGTTTTTTAAAATCAAACCTCGAGAATTCTCAAATTCCTAACAGGCAGGTGGCTAGAACCTACGAATTCATGTTTGTTTGATAATTAGACACATTTCTTTTCCCCTAAAACATATAAAATGAACAACAGCCCATGCCATCTTTCAGGTGTCTCTGGCATTCTGTTACCTGTCTTTACCCATATATAGACTTATTCATTCTGCTAGGCATGCAATTATGTGCCAGTATTTCACAAGACAGTAGGGTGGTATTGTTAATAAGAAAAAGTCTTCCAAATATAATATTAACTTACATATAGATTCAATTAACTGGCTTCAACCATGAAGCAAACAAGAAAATCTCTACTTATACTTTAAATTTTATTTGAACTGAGTTTTCTCAAATATTTTAAATTGCTATGTAGTTTACTAATCCCTACAGTGTACTTTGTGGCCAAAACATTGGTCACCTGGTTGCCCACTAGGTGTCAGTGCATCCCCATACTGAAATTATTGGTAGAGTATCCATCTGGTGACAAAAAAAAACAAAACAAAAAAAAAAAACACAACTGTTTGCATGAGAGATCACATCCTACCTCCCTCTTATTGGTACAAGAGAGATGCCACAACCAGGTCAACTTTCCATTCTTTTACATAGAGGACAGACTCAAATCACTTTCATCATTGACGGATCGACATCTGGAAGCTCTGGTTTCAATGATCACTTTCTTTTCCCCTTGTTAAACATGGCCGTCTCCAATTGCAGAGAATAATCGATGCTTTGGTTTTCTGTGTTAAATTAATGACACAGAATGGAACTGAATGCCAGGATCAGATGACACACAAATAAATGTTTCTCTCCATCATTTGACTCATTTGTAATGACCTCCAAAGTGGACAGTCATACACCCAATTATTACAGCCACACTGCCTAGAGTCACTTCATCTGTAAACCATGGAGACTCAGTAGCGTCCTCCCAACACGTGCTCAGAATATGTTTAAAATGCACAATATGGGTAGTGTAAGGGAATCATACGCTCTTGGCTTCTCCTGAGCAAGTATTTTAAACAGGATGCTCTTGGTGCAGTCTCAGAGGCATTCAGTTAGTTCATAACTGTGGTGCCAGAAGCTCTTTGGATGGGAACAATTCAGATTGTCAGTCTTGAATCATATCTAGTTGGTACATCAAACAACATTTGCCCACGTATGCACTCCGGTCCTGTAGGATAGGAATATATGGTGTAAAAGGTCTCATAGAGTATGCTCACAAGATGCCACGAAACACTCTGGGAACACCGAAACCAAACACTTTTCTCAGATGCAGGACTTCCCAGCACCATTAGTATTCTTAGGTGCATTTTGACTATCCAAGAAGAGACCACAGAACCTAAGGTTTGACTATTTTCTTTTTAACCTTAGAATAATTATGTTGCAGATTATTTTTCCAAACAAGGTGATTTTCAAACGTGAAAAAAGACTAAAAGTCTTGTGGATGACAATTAGACACCTTGTCTCAGATTCACCTTCCATTCTTTCCTTCGCTTCCCTTTCTCATCATACATTGAGAACATCTACTATGTCAGAGGCTACGTGAAAACAATATAATAATGTAGGCGCCATATGAAGGACGAAGGCGTTTACTAGGGTTTAATTTTTTCAGCAACGTGTAGTAACATTTGCATCTCCATACATTTTACATTTAGCACGGGGTCAAAGTCAGCAAACCCCCTGAACAAGGCAGTGGGCATTGCCGTTGGACCCATGCTTCATTAGGGAAGGACATATTTTGCTATGCTTTCGAAAGAATCCTTTCAATGTGTTTTGAAATCTTTCAGCGAGGGATGGACAAGAAAAGTTTAGCCAACAGGAATTTATTAGGCAGATTTGGAGTTGTTGAAATGACAGAGGCAAGGGTTTGGAACAGAATTAGCTATGTAAAAAGAACGCCTAAAAAAACCACAAAGGGGGAACATCAGAGGCAAATGCTGGGGCACAAATGCAGAGAAAACCGAAAGCATGCAATGGGAGCACAGTATCCAATGAAAAACAGGGCCTGAATGCCGAGAAGGGGGCTCTCGGTTTGATACTTCGCTTGCATGCATAGCGAGAGACTTCTTAAAATGCTCACTGAGATTTGAACGAGGCAAACCTCAGGCTGCCAAATATAGATGAAACAATGCTGACGCTGGGCCTCATCTCCCCTGGGAAATGCTTGAATGGTGGGCACCATCTGCTTTCTGATCTGTCAATTTGCCCCCCACGTCATGTCCTGGGGATGGAGATCTCCTTCCTTTACAGATGCCCTTGCTCACCTCTTCTAACAGATTTCTAGTATTTTCTCATAAAACTGCAGAGAAGGCTGAAGGAGGTGTGAAGGAGAAAGTTACAATACTGTCTTTGAAAGAATGTTTAGAAGATGCTTAAATCAGGAGAGTGAGCCGTATCAGGGAGAGGAATGAAAGGGTGTCATGAAACTCAACCAGTGGTCAAGGGCCGGGGTTGATAAATTTAAGGCTTTGATAATCATTTATGTGCAGCTTTACTTAAGCACCTTGAAATGCAAAATAAAATCATTTTTTAAAAAGTCTTGAAATTATGATATACATACATTCAGAAAATGGAACGTAAGGATCAATCTTGATCAATTTTCACAAAGCGAATGGTCCCTTCTTCACCAGCACCCAAATCAAGAAACAAAACATTACCAGGCTCCCACAGGTGCTTCTGGGCCCCCCTTCTCCTCAGTACCCCAAGCCAAGAGTAACCACCATCCGGTCTATGAGAGCATAGGCTAGGTTTGCCTGTTTCGGAGCTTCATTGAAATGAAATCTTACGATATTGTGCTTCTTTGTGTATGTTTCTCTTTCACTCAATACTGTGTTTGTAAGTTTCATCCACATCGTTTGTGTAGTGTAGGTTGCTCATTCCCAGCGGTGTAGAGAGTTTCATCACAGATACACACACACACACACACACACACACACACACACACACACACACACATATATTTACCATTTATTTATCTATTCTACTATTGACGGACATTGCAATACTTTTCAGTCATGGGTGCCTGAAATAGTGCTGCTATGACCATTTTCGGACATGATTCTTGGCGAGTGTATGGACAGGTGATGTTACACTAAATGTTTAAATGTATTGACACAGAACTGACAGAATCTCATTTTATTTTATTATTATTGTTTTCAAGATTTTATTTATTTATTTGACAGAGAGATAGCAAGAGCACCAGTAGGCAGAGCGGCAGGCAGAGGGAGAGGGAGAAGCAGGCTCTCTGCTGAGCAGGAAGCCTGATGTGGGGCTCGATCCCAGGATGCTGGGATCATGACCTGAGCCAAAGGCAGCTGCTTAACTGACTGAGCCACCCAGGCGCCCCAGGATCTGATTTTAAAAATCCATCCTTCATTCTCAGACACACTGTTCCCAAGGGAAGTTCAAACCCACCAAAACACAGTGCCACCATCTTGCAAAGGAAAAGCAGACAATGCAGGCTGTCTGTATGTAACCCTGCTGTCAGCTGCTTTTTGAGATGCTGTCTGTTGCAGGACGTCACACAGGGTGCATGTGGCCATAGGAGACGAGATCTTTACGTTATAGGGTCACTGAGATACCGGGTGATCACAAGTGAGTTTGCTCACAGGAGCAGTTCTTGACATATGCATACAACACCCCCAGGCCTCCACCCCACCTCCATGTCCTCCCCACGAGCCAGGTCAGCTACACTGGGTGAAGTCTGGGCCTCACATCCTCACATACAGTGTCCCTAATCAGCTGTTCTCTACACACACACACACACAGGCCTGCTTTGCAATCTGAACCTCAATTTAGATTCCCCACTCTTACGGTGACTCCCTTCAGAGTTCTCTGATTTTTCCTGCTACTGGCCTCTGCCAGGGCCACCGAGGTCCAGTAAATGTATCTATATAACTTGGAACTTAAGAGGAAGGGGGTCTTGAGCTTGCTTGTATTTCCCCCAGAGGCCCTTCTCAAGTCTTCTGTCAATTAATGGATTCAAACAGACACAGGGTAGGCAGATACCACGTGATTCCATCTGCCATCATCCCTGAGCTCTGAGACTTGGCAAAGCTAAGACGATTTCTAACAAAACAATGGGTACCTGCTTTTCATTTGTAGAATTACACAGAAATAAAGAATGCTTTCTCTGTGGTGACCTATTATTGGAATGATAAAAAGCAAGTTGCAAAAGGATATAGACAATATAATATTATTTGTGTAAAGTTTAAAACCCCAAGAAATGTTGGTGTATTTTATTGAAAAAAGTTAAAAATAGGCCTAAGAATGAAGCATACCAGTCGCAGGATGGTGGTGACCTCTGGATTGGGGTCACTGTAGTGGGGTTTGGGGAAGTGGGGAGACCTGACTTGCATTTGCGACTTTTTTCCCCAGAGTGATCTAAAGGAAATATAGCACAATGTTCATGTCTCTATTATATTCTGTTCTGGACTGCACTTTATGTTTGAAACGTTTTATAACTTTTAGGGGCACCTGGGTGGTGCAGTTGGTTCAGTGTCCGAGTCTTGACTTCAAGCTCAGGTCTGATCTCAGGGTCATGAAATCAAGCACCATGTTGGGCTCCGCGCTCAGTGTGGAGTCAGCTTGAGTTTCTTTCTCCCTCTTCCTCTGCCCCCACCCTCTGTGCTCTCTTTCTTTCTCACTGAAATAAGTAAAAAAATCTTTTAAAAAAGAGAAAAATTTCATAATTTTTAAAGTAAATTTTAAAAATCATCTACACTTCTCAAATGCTAAGCTGAACATGTGAAGGTGAAAAGCAAGAAGGAGAACTGTAGATACAGTTTGATCTCAACCATGTGTCCAACAATGAAAAGAAATTAAGAAACAAATCATAATAAGATATTAACAGTTGTTCCCAGTTGATGTGAATAGTGGGTGGTGCGTGTGTGTGTGTGTGTGTGTGTGTGTGTATTAGAGATAGTATGTGTGTTCTTTCTATGCCCCCTCATTTTCTCCAATTATTGAAGGAACCCAGAATATCCTATTGTGGCATAAAAATGATTTTGAGCTGAAGACATTTGAGAATCAACAGATACAGAAAAGAAGGCCTGACCCCCTCTTATCTGCCTAAAAGCAGAACCTTCCAAAAGAACTCAACTGTCATAAATCCCCCTTCAAAGGAGTTTTCCCACACTGGGGGGGAGACAAGAAGTTGGAAGTGGGATGAGAAATTGCAAAAGCAAACATTGTCACAAAACTATCATACTTCCCATCGACTCTCCTAAAGGCTCATTTATCTTCCTGAAAGTCATTCATTTTTCCATAAGTGCCCTCGCTCCCCCTCCCCTTCACCTACTGAGATGGTAGATAAGCCCACATTCTAGTGGCTTCTTTGAGCCACATTTCTATAGGCTCCCATGTACTTGTATGAATAAACCGTGTCTTTTCTCCTGTCCATTTGTCTTTTGTCGGCTTAATTTGCAAGCCCCCAATTACTGAATCTGAGTGGGTAAAGGAAATGTTTTTCCTCCTGACATTATCTAATTATTTACCTTATTATCTAACTTGTATAAATGAGGCTTGGGGGAAAGAATGGACTACACTAAAGAGACCAAAAATCTGGGCCAGAACCAGTGAGTGCTTGGGCTGGATACTGATTGCCTGCCCCTCTTTGCCCCGCCTGTGGGAATTGCAAGTTCACCTCTGTTTCCTTCCACCTTGCTCAGAGGAGGGGGGCGAGCTCCTGCCCCTCCGGCCGTAGGTTCTAACAGTTTTCTTGCGTGAGAGCTAGGTTTCAGCTCTGGGTGTTCCAAGCTGCTGTGCCGTTGAGAAGAGATCAAGAAGCAGCCCGGCCGTCTCAGCTAAGGAGTTTCACTGAACCCTTCTCAGGCGCTGGCAGGGGCTGATAACCCCGTTTGAAGAAGGCCTGCCATCATTTGGCTCTTTGAATCAGATCTGTGCTTCCTAAGTTGCAAGAAGGCACTTGTCAGAAGAGGGAGCCGGGTTAAGAGCAGGACCAACAGGGTGAGAATGGGCTGCTTCCTGGAAGGGGGCTTTGTTCAAGTTGCAGGTCACCTGGAAGCAAAGCTGCAGCAGGTGGCAGCTCTGAGTCAGCCGAGCTCAGATCACCGGCAAATGGCCCACCCTCACCGGCCCGCCCTGCCGCCGGTGTGTTTTAGAGCTCTTCGCCAGGATTCCGATTCCTGGAAATCTTCCTTCCATCCGTCAGTGAAATCACTCCCATCCCTTATCCCCTAGCCGTGCTTCTCTGACCTTAATGTGCCTCCGGGTCACCTGGGGATTGAGTTAAAATGTAGATTCTGCCACAGCAGGTCTGGGGTGGGGCCTGGGAGTCTGCATTCCTAACCAGCTCTTGGGTGAGGCTGAGGATTGTGGTTCACGAGCCGTACCTGGACTAGCTAAGCACCTAATAGCCCTTTCTCAGTTTTTACAAAGAGTACGTATGGCATCATTTGGGTTAACTGCCAGAGAAAGAAGACAGATGTCTCCCGAGAACCTACTATATGCCATGCACTATTAGCTCATTTCATGCCCATATCTGTTTCTTACCTCAGTCTACCCCAGCTGCCATCTTCTGTTCGCTGAATTGTGAATCATCTTTCAAGACTTGGTCCAGCAATCCCGTATTGAACAGATCCTTTCTTGAAGGGAAAGAAAGATATACTTCATTCATTCTCTCTCTTAACTCCCTATCAGTATCTGTCAGTTATATGTAGGCTTTGTAGATGACGGAAAAGCTTTCCCTTTACTCTCTTAGGTTCAGTGACTGAGGGTTGCAGATTAAATTTGCAGAAGACTGATTAACAGGAGAAAAAGTGTCCAAATTTTATTAAGTTTTACGTGCAAGGGAGCTCTGCCCCAAAATGTTCATTAATGAGATGTGGTAATCATTTCACAATGTGTATGTATCGCAGATCTTTACATTTGACACTAAATATATACAATTTTTGTTTGTCAATTACTCCTCAATAAAGCTTTAAACAACTAAAAAAAGATGCTATCAAGGAAATATTGTTAATTTTGTTAGTTGTGATATTGATATTGGGGTATGTAAAAAATGTCCACATGTAGTAGAGATGTGAAGGGGGGCCGAATGTCCACCCCAAAATGTGCCACTTTAGCATATCGATTATTTTGAATTAAAGGTACTTGGGAAACAGCCAAGCACACTCTGACCCTCCTTTGTCCCTCTGAAAGTGGGAGGTAAATTTCCCGTGTGAAAGGTACCCTCCCTACACCAGGGAGGTAGAAGGACTTCTCATCATCAGAGAGGGAATTTAGAGCCGAGAAGGCTGTATGAATAAGCCTCCTTACTTCTTCACTCATTCACTACACAAAACCCCGACCCCTTTGTCTTGTCAACTCTTTACAGATGTATTGTTTCTTGGTCTATAAGGTAGCTTCCTGCTCTGGTCTTTTCTTCGAGTCTCCTATTTTTATGGGGCTCCCATACATACAATATTAAATCTGTTTTTCTCCTGTTAACCTGGCTTTTTATTTTGGAGTGGTTCTCAGCTGAGAGCCTAGAAGGGAAGAGGAAAAATTATCTTTCCCCTCTACAGCTGCATATGGAAATATCCAGAATGAAATGGCGTAATATCAGGGATTTTCTTTAAAATAGTGCAACCAAAGTAAGGAGAACAAACAGCGAAATATTATAATTCAAAAGTTTGGTGGATGGGTTATGAGGGTTCATTCTGCCATTTTCTGTACTTTTGTGTATTTTTGAAACTGTCATGATAAGAAGTTAAAAGAAACAAAAGAGAACGAAACTACTCAACCCTAACAATCAAGCTCCTGCGCATAAAACCCAAAGAAGTTCTCACTCAGGACTTACATACGGGTATTCCCTGCAGCCTGGTCTGTGGTAGCAGGAGCTAGAGTTGAACACAAGCATAAGGACAAGTGACGGGAATATACGGGGATAATACACCGATCAGCAGTGAGCAGCAACCGAGTCTGTGGGATGCACCCACAGCAATCTGGATAGATCTTAAAAATAGAGGGCCGAGAGAAAAAGTAGGAAGCTAAAATCTATACCACAATTTAACTTTTATCTATTCTTTTTATATTATATATTATAAATCAAATATATTTTTATTTAGTATATATAATTTATATGTAAATTCACACAAATCTCATTACATATTTTCCAAAGACACTTTAAAATTCTGGAAATTGTATCCAACACATTGGCATGGCTGCTTAGAGCGGGGAGGGGATTGGTGACGGCAGTGGGAATGGAAGGGAGTCACTGAATGAAACAGGAAAGTGGCTCTACATGGAGTAATCATGTTAGTGCGCTGAACTTGGGAGTATGATTACCTCCACTTTTCAAGCTTGACGTCTGAAAGACACAAAAATGTCCCACACAGGACCTCTTGAATCAAATGGGAAATAGGAGGGGTAGGAATTTCCATATTTTTTTCCAAGTCCTCTCAGGTGATTTTTTTTTATTTTAGTGATTTATTGGTTGCATAGAACACCCAGTGCTCATTCCATCACCCAGTCCTCCTTAATGCCCATCGCCTAGTTACCCCACCCCCACCCACCCCCCCTCCAGCAACCCTCAGTTTGTTTCCTAGAATTAAGAGTCTCTTATGGTTTGCCCCCTCTCTGTTTTCATCTTAGTTTCTTTTTCCTTCCCTTCCCCTATGTTCATCTGTTTTGTTTCTTAAATTCTACATATGAGTGAAACCATATGGTATTTGTCTTTCTCTGACGGACTTATTTCACTTAGCCTAATACCCTCTAGTTCCATCCACTTCCTTGCAAATGGCAAGATTTCATTATTTTTGATGGCTGAGTAATATTTCATTGTATATATATACCACATCTTCTTTATCTATTCATCAGTCAATGGACATCTGGGCTCTTTCCACAGTTTGGCTATTGTGGACATTGCTGCTATAAACACTGGGGTGCAGGTGCCCCTTAAGGTCACTACATTTGTATCTTTGGGGTAAATACCCAGTAGTACAATTGCTGGGTCATAGGGTAGCTCTATTTTCAACTTTCTGAGGAGCCTCCACACTGTTTTCCAGCGTGGCTGCACCAGCTCGCATTCCCACCAACAGTGTAAGAGGGTTCCCGTTTCTCTGTCTCCTCACCAACATCTGTTGTCTCCTGAGTTGTTCATTTTAGCCGTTCTAACTGGTGTGAGGTGGTATCTCATTGTGGTTTTGATTTGTACTGCCCTGATGCAGAGTGATATTGAGCATTTTTTCTTCTGTCCATTGACCATTTGTATGTCTTCTTTGGAGAAATGTCTATTCGTGTCTTCTGCCCATTTGTTGATGGGATTTTTGGGGTTTTCTTGGGTGTTGAGTCTGGTAAGTTCTTTATAGCTTTTGGATGCTAGCCCTTTGTCAGATAAGACAATTGCAAATATCTTCTCCAATCCTGCAGGCTGCCTTTTAGTTTTGTTGACTGTTTCCTTTGCCGTGCAAAAGCTTTTTATTTTGATGAGGCCCCAATAGTTCATTTTCACTTTAGTTTCCTTGTCTCTAGAGACGTGTCTAGCAAGAAGTTGCTGCAGCTGAGGTCAAAGAGTTTTCTGCTTGTGTTCTCCTCTAGGATTTTGATGGATTCTTGTCTCACGTTTAGTTCTTTCTTCCACTTTGAGTTTACCAAGTGATTATTAAACACCAAAAATCTAATCTATCTTAAGGGTGACCACCTGATTCCTGGTCACCAGGCTAGGCCAAGGATAGCAGAACATAAGCTCCCCGGAAGGGCAAGCAAAATTCTTCCCAATGTCAAATTTCTGAGTGTGTGTAAATACGAATTAGCTCCAAGAATGAGGTGCTATATAAATGCTGATTGCTCCTGGCAAACTTAATTTCCTACTTACCTCTTAGGAAATTTTCTTTTCAATCCGCCTGCAAAGGGAGGGAAAGGATCTGTTGTTCTTCTCACCATTGTTAATTATAATAAGAGTTAGGTGTATCACAAAGATGAAAGAAGAAAAGAGAATATCCCGTATTGGTAAAGGGAGAGGAACAGGCAGCTTTAGACACTGTGTATGGGAATGTGACCTGGGATAGCAGTAAAATCATCTTAAGATTTCCCCTTAGGAATTTATCCTCCAGAAGGAGTCTTATGAATGTGCAAGAAACATGTTTAAAAAATGGCCAGTTCCACATAGATTGTCATTGAAAACAGAAAGGGAGCAACCCAAACATCCTTGAATATGAGATTAATTGATTTTACTATGGTATATAAATCTATTCATACCAATGTAGAAACATCTAACATGTAATATTTCCAAGAGATATTGCTGAAAGAAATGAATTGGGGAGACTAGTATGTCTAATATGAACACAAGTTTTGTTTTCTAAAGAAGGAATTGAAAATAAACTATTTTAGCATATGTATGGACAAAGTTGAATGCATATACTCTGAATTGTTTACGATGATAATCTCTATGGCATGAGATGGGGGAAGTTGCATTTTATATATTATGTATTTATGAAATAGTTGCATGTCAACCAACTCTGTATTGCATTTATAATTGGAAAGAAAACAACAAAGCTTTGTCTATCCCCAGCAAACGAAGGGGATAAAGGTCTCAAATCTAAAGTGGCCTCCATTCTCCTGTACTGTATACTGTAGGACTTGAGACAACATACTGTGAGAACATATTTTGATTAATTAGACATTTTGTGGTCAAGGAGGTTTACTTATAGGAACTAACTGGCTTATCATACAAGCAAAATGAAACTGTTTCCCCTTAAAGCAAGCAAAAACTACACCAGCAAGATAACCCAGCCAGACCAAGTGTTTATACAGGCTTCAAGAGAATATAAGTAGCTCCGAAAACCAAAAGCAACTGGTTCTCATAAGATCTATAATCTTTTGAGCTAATTATTTTCTTCAATATATTCTCCATTGAAAAGCAGTATAGATTTCTTGAAAAAAACTATGAAATTGCTCTTAAAACAATACCCTCCTCCCCCTCCCCTAGCAGAACAATGATAAACCAGGGAGAAAATCAGAGTGCAACGATGGGGAAGGACTTGTGAGCACTTCAATGGCAGTGACCCCGGGGGTGTGTCAACACACAAACCTGTGACTAGTTGGTGCCCTCACCCTCCATGGGAGGCTGTGCCCCGGCTGTAGGATGCTACAGAGCATGCGTCATTCAGGTCAGGAGATAGAGAGAGGGAAGGTGTGTTCATAGCCCAGGGTTTCCTTCCCATGAGGTTTTAGGGAACCAATACCATTATGAGGTCTTTGTAAGCTGTGCCAGAGAGACCTAAGACGATATCAGCAGACGGAAACTAAAGCTGGGATTTCTGGGCCGGTAGGGCAAGTGTTGACTGCATTGTCAACGAGTTGGTTGACTGAGCAAGACAGTTGCCTTTTTAGGTCTCAGTTTCCTTGTTTGAAAAGTGAGATGAATAATTGTATAAACCCAATTCAACCATTTATCAAATAAGGTGGTTATAAGGATCAAATAAGATAAGTGTTGAGCATGACAATAGGTAGTTAGCAATTGATGTGTAGTACAAATGACTGATTATTCACCATTGTTGTTGATGAAATGAACTATATTTTGAGACCAGTATTTTGTTAGATGATGTATTACTTCTCTATTTCTGTGTAACAAATTACAACTGGCCCTTTAACAATAGGGAGTTAATGACACTGACCCCCCTGCACAGTCAAAAATTCACATACAACTTTTGAATCTACAAAATCTTAACAGCCTCCTGTTGACCAGAAGCCTTACTGGTAGCATAAGCAGTCAATTAACCATATTTGGGATATGTATCATATACTGTATTCTTACAATAAAGTAAGCTAGAGAAAAAATGTGATTAAGAAAATCATAAGAGAAAATACATTTATAGGACTGTACTGGTTTTATTGAAAAACATCCATGTGTAAGTGGACCCACGCAGTTCAAACCCATGTTGTTCAAGGATCAAATGTAATCAGAATCATAATATTAACCAACAACTTACTGAGTGTTGTCTGTGTGCTAGGATTGTACTAAATCTTTTTTTCGTATTAGCTCATATAATCCAGCTCTGCAAGAGAGGCAGCACTATTATCATCCCATTTTCCAGATAAGGCAACTGAGACACAGACAAGTTAAGTAATAGCTCAAAGATCACAGAGAATAAAATTCCTGCTACCAACTTTGAACTTCAGATTGCTGCTTCTTCACTTCCATGTCCATTTCTTTCTTTTTTTTTTTTTAAAGATTGTATTTATTTATTTGACAGAGAGAGAGACAGCCAGCGAGAGAGGGAATACAAGCAGGGGGAGTGGGAGAGGAAGAAGCAGGCTCCCAGCGGAGGAGCCTGATGAGGGGCTTGATCCCAGAACGCCGGGATCACGCCCTGAGCTGAAGGCAGACGCTTAATGACTGAGCCACCCAGGTGCCCCTCCATGTCCATTTCTCAGGCAACTTCACTTTTGGCAACTTTAACCCAGACCATACAAGGAAAGAGGTTCTGGGAAATGTAGTTCCAAACATAACTAAGTTGCCAAAAGAGCAAGAGAGTACATTACACAGCACTGTATCCCTGGGTGTTAAGTTGCCTCTGGAAATAGAGAATCTCTAAGATCACTTTTGTTTTGAAATATTCATATTTGACTTTCCATTGGTCAGCATCTTAAATACTACTGTAGACAATTAAGCCCTTTGCAATCAGAACTGGAAAAAATTGTCAATTCATGTTTGCATACAGTAAGGGGAAATAACTTGTATTGAGTGTTTATTGTATGTCAGGCACAGTGCTAAGATCTTTTTAGGTATCGTGCCATTTAATTTAATTGCTATCTTAGTGTTATTGGCATGCCTGATTTGCAGCTGAGGGAGCACAAACCTGGAGAGGCAAAGCCTTTATCTCACAATCGTGTAGTTAGAAACGATAAAAATAATAACTGACTTTCGCTGAAGGCTTACTATGTGCCTGGCACCGTAATTTCATTTTATATGACCACATAGTATCATTTTTTGTGACCACAATACTTGAGTGAGAGGCTCTTGTTATTCCTGCTTTACCTGGGAAGATAATGAGGCACAGAATACTTCAATGCCTTGTCCAAGGTCAGATAGCTACTCACTAGTAAGGCCGCCGGTGGTGGAGAGGTCAGTGCTCATCAAACATTGCGTGTGCTCTCTGATTTCTCCCAGAGCTGCTTGGTTAGTTGTGGACATGTGACGACTTACAGGCTACAAATGACAATGCACAATAAGCAGATGTGTGTCACTGCGGGGTCAAAGCAGAGTGTATGTGACGTTTTTGTATTCTGTTTTCTCTTACTGCAGTACCTAGGGATAGCCGGTGTGGGGGAGGCTCCCTCAGCCTGGGTCCCCGAGTAACTGTGTGGAGCAGAGCCACCTACCCTAATATGTAACATAAGCAAGAAGTTACTCTTTTCTTACGCTGACATTTAGGAGTTCATTTGTTACTGTAGCATAACTGGCCTACGCTGACTAATGCAACCCAGGCTAGTCTAACTCCAGAACGTCTGATTTTTTTTTAACCACTAAGCTATGCTATCTTGGCCAAGTAGTAGGGCTAGGAATGAGGACCTAAGTATAAAATAATACATGTGATTGCCCTTCAGAAATAAGGAAGCAAACATGGACATAAGATATCTAGATATCGTGGTGAGTCCCATCGGACCACAAGTATTTGACTTAAAAAGTCAATCGTGGCGATCCATGATAATTCCCCTTGGCAGAATTTCAAGGGCTATGTGTCATATTTCACGTGAGGAGCAGAGCTCTCTTCTCTAAAAGGAGGGGGAAGAGGGAAGGAGAGCAAATTAAAATATAGTAGGTGACAGCAGAGTCCAGACTGCCACCTGTTTTTGTAAACAAAGTTTTATTGGAACGCGGACACACACTCCTTTACTCATTTTGTGTTTTGTCAGTGGCTGCTTTTGCTCTCCAATAGCAGAGCCGAGGATTTGCAGCAGTCACCCCATGGCCCACAATGCCTAAAATCTTTGTCCTCTGGACTTTTACAGAAAAAGTGTGCGAATCCCTGACCTAGGTATTAAAAAAATGACCAGGAGGTACAGAGCTTTCCCTTAGGAACCCTGAAAGGCCTTCCAGATTTTTCCAAGGGTCCTGATTATACAGTAGTCCCCTCTTATCCTTGGTTTTGTTTTCCCTGGTTTTGGTTACCCAGGGTAAATCAAGGTCGAGAAGCAGATGATCCTCCTTCTGACACGGGGTCAGAAAGTCAGTAGTAGTCTAACGCTACGTCAAAGTGTCTATGTCATGCCCCCCACTTCATCTCATCACATAGGCATTTTATCATCTCACATCATCACAAGAAGGGTGAGTACAGCACAATAAGATATTCTGAGAGAGAGAGACAGAGAGAGAGGGAAACCATATTCACATTAACTTTTATTACAGTATATTGTTATAATTGTTTCATTTTATTATTAATTGTTAATCACTTACTGTGTCTAATTTATAAATTAAACTTTATCACAGGTATGTATGTGTAGGAAAATACATAGTATATATAGGATTCAGTACTATCTGTGGTTTCAGGCATCCACTGGGGGTCTTGGAACATAACCCCCGCAGATAAGGGGGCATTGCTGTATTCTGAAAATTCCCTCCTTAATCACACTTTCAAGTTAAATTAAGGCCTCAAAGGGCCCCATAAAAATGCAAATAGATTATCTGCTAACTCATTGCCCCAGTTAACACCTTGGCACTAATTCCTTTGCAGTCCTGTCTGTCTCCAGTACATCTCTGAATGAGAGTAGTGAGCTGTGGGGGAGTGAGGGGGGAAGAGGAAGGATATTGGGATGGGTTAGGGGCAAGATTGAGAGGCTTCTGTTTAAATGGCTGGTCAGCATGGCAAATAGAGTCAAGACCACTTGTGTCAGAATTTGGGCTCTGTTTAGAGAACTCATAATCACTCTTCCGTGAGTGGATCCAACTACATTGCCAATCTCTGTTCTTAGGGTTTGGGGATGAAGGACGACAGCATTTGATTTGGGGAAACACAAAGGCCCAGACCCTCATAAACAATGTAACATCAGCTCTTGTGAGTAATTCTTAGCTCTTAAGGTCCTGTCACACACTGGTGCTCTGTCTGGAGTCCCCTACCCTGTGTTCTAATTGGCTAAACTTTATGCATATTTCAAGGCTCAGGTTAGGCTCATCTCCTCCAGGAAGCCTTCCCTTATTGGCCAAGAGTGGGTGAGGTCTTCCCTAAGCCCCAGACACTATACCCATTACCAAAACTTTCCAGGCAAATGGGGTTCCTGCTTTGGGTCCCATGCCCCTGAGGTCTTGTCTCAGGTCCCTTGTAGCCTGTGCTCCTTCCCTGAAGTGAAGAGTCCTGGCCCTGTTTCTAGATTGTTCTCTGAATAGCCAGGACCCTGAAATTTCTATCCCAAATGGCTTTAGTCTATTTCCAAGTACCTGCAGAACTTCTTCCCTAGATTCTTTTTACAGAGGATAGGTGGCTAAGCATCCCTGGTTCTAAAAAATGGCCAAAGGGCAGCTGCTTGGGGTGGGGGTGATGCTGGATCCAGTTTGGACACATTGGTGTTGAACTGTTAATGTGTAGGATGGAGCTTGAGATAAGAAGAGAAGGTAGGTAGGTTTCATAAGCTGCAAATGCTAGTAGTGGGCCTAGCCATCAGATATTGCTCTGATTCTGATGCCATTAGACTGTGAAGAAATTGGGGGCAGGCGTTCTTCTCAATTCTCAGCTGGATAAATCGCGAGGTGCCTTGTTAATTGTTGCAGTGTAGAGAAGCACCTGGAAATGGGACACTGCTACAGCCCTTGTGTCTTCCCATCTGGAGAAATATTTTCGTAAAGGCTGAAAGTTCACCCAGATTCTCTGTCTCCGTGCACCATCCGCAGAATTCCATTGCTTGGAGGTGCCTGGGCTTGAAATGAATAAGGAACCCTTTCTGGCAGGTTTTGCTTTTACCACCTGACCTATTTCTAAAGAGCGAAGCTTCATTTAGAGAATTGGTGAAGTAAATTGACCTTGCAAAACTGTAATGAGACCACACTAGCCTAAGAAGACTCGAACTGTGAATTCTCAGTGGTGAGTTGGGGAGAGACATGGATGTACTATGAATGAACCAGGCTGAGACCTGCCCCAGCCAGCAGGGATGTTTCCATTCCACAAGCAGAATTCTGACTTACCTTGTTTATTTATTCAGGACCTTGGCAGTTCAGTTCTGTTCAACACCTGATTTTGAAAATTGATTTATTAAATACCCGTTATGTTAAATATTCAGGAATGTTGTGAGCCACTTGAAATTAAACATAGTGGAAATTGCTATACAATGGAAATTGACAAACACTACAAATTAGAGCTCCCTTCCTCACTCTCCCCAACCCCACCGAACCCCCACCCCCGACCCAACTAATTCACCAGCACACCACTGCTTACCCTGCAGAAAACCTCTTCTGCTTAGGAGTGCAAGAGTCAGATACAAAAACACATCATTTCTTTACATTGTTATTTTTTTTTAAAGATTTATTTATTTTAGAGTGAGAGAGACTTTGAGTGAGTGCAGGGGGAAGGGCAGAGGGAGAGGGAGAGGGAGAGAGACTCAAGCAGACTCCCTGCTAATTGCAGAGTCCGATGCAGGGCTCATCTCAGGACCTTGAGATCACAACCCGAGCCTAAACCCAAGAGTCAGACCCTAACCCTTAAACAACTGCACCAACTAGATACCTCAAAATATTTATTTTTTTAATCATAAAAGTATATATGCTTGTCGGAATAAATTCAAAAGAACTGAGTTTATGAAATATAAAATAACAGTCCGTTCTCTCTGAATCCCAAATCCTCTCTCCTACAGAAGTAACTTTGGAGTAGAGCCTACTAGAAGTTTTCTACAGTTACACATGTACATAGAAACAAATCTTCTCTTTTGGATAAACGGATTGAAGCCACACATGTTTTTTAATGCCTTTTTTCCTTATAGGAATATATTTGTTCAAGTTAGATAATATACACCTACCCCATTCATTTTAGTAACTAAGGGTATTCCATAGCACTGTCTTCTTAAGGGCCAGTTAGCTCATTTCCATTTGTTTTTTGTTTTTATTTTTGCTTCTACAAATAATGCTCTAATAATCATGCTGTGTGTCTGTGTGTCTGTATATTTCTACGCACGTGCAGAAGTCTTTCTTTAGGATGGATTCCCAGGACACAAATTGTTAGGTGGTATCTTGGAAGAGAGAGCTAAATTGTCCTGTAAGAGAAAATTGTACGAATACCCCCTATTTCCAGCAAGTGTGAGTGTGTTTATTTTTCTAAATTCTCCCCAACAACAAAGTTATTAATATTTTTAAGTTTTGAAAAGTTGTTGAAAGTTATATTTTATTGTTTTAACTCGCATTTCCTTATTCCCTAGCAGGACCAAGTGTCTTATTTTACATTTGTATTTCTTCTTTTGTGAATTACCAATTCATTTTCTTTGCTCATTTTTTGATTGAATTATTCATTTTAGAAATCAATGTGTAGGCGCTTTCTAAATAAAATGTATTTTGGCCATTAGTCTGTAATGTGCACTGCAAACATTAGCTTCAAGTCTGTCTTTTGATTTCATATTATGCTTATCTACACAGAAGTTCTATAAATTAAACTATCCAGGGGATGGTTTTGTGTTATTCTTATAAAGGCTAGTCATATCCTAAAGTATAAACACATTACCTTATATTTTTCTAATACTTTCTATTTTTCTTTTACATTTAAGTTTCTTGATTGTTTTTACCTCTCCAGAATTTATTTTTGTGTAAGGGATAAGGATAAAAAGATATATGGAAAAAGAATGCTTCTTGAAATAGTGTTTGAACGGCAAAAAAATTGGAAATAACTCTATGTCTATTACTAGATGTGTAATTAAATATATTATTGAAGCATTAGATAACTAATAAAAAGAACTAGGTCTGTACCGATTGACATGGAACAGTGTCTTTGTTGTGTTAGGAGAGGATACATGTCAGACAACTGTACATGGTATGCACAGTGAAGGTTGATGCGTAAGGCCATGTACATTTCGTACTGCTAATTCCATAGACTATGGCATGATTGCCATCCTTGCAATGGTGCAATGTAGCAGTCCTGTTAGTCACACTGTGCCTTTGGCTGATAGGCGATGCATATCCTGCTGGTCTCTGGTGAGTCCCCCTCATCTTCTTCCCTCTTTTGATATACCCCTGAGCCTTCTCTTTCCTGGTGGGCCCCCAATTAGGTTTTCAAGACAGCTTTAGACAGAGCATCTAGTAGGACCTTGGGAAACAAGCAGGCTTCCCCGCTAAACTCCAGCAGGGCAGACCACTTCCCTATAGTGTCTCTTCCCACTTGGCCAGTTTGGGATCCCATAGCCAGCTTTCTGTTTCTGATGGCCTCTGGTAGAATCAGGCACTTTTCTGGGAATTTTGATTCATCCAAAACACACAGGTGAGAAAGAAATGCTTGTTGGTAGTCCTTGAGTTTGGGGGTAGTTTCTTTTCTTTTTCTTTTTCTTTTTTTTTTAAGATTTTATTTATTTATTTGACACAGAAAGAGCCAGGCAGTGAGAGAGGGAACATAAGCAGGGGGAGTGGGAGAGGAAGAAGCAGGCTCCCAGCAGAGGGACCTGATGCGGGGCTCGATCCCAGAACGCCAGGATCATGCCCTGAGCTGAAGGCAGACACTTAACGACTGAGCCACCCAGGAGCCCCTGGGGGTAGTTTTTTTATGCAGCATTGTTGTGAAAATAGCTGATTGATTTTCCCCTTATTCTATGAAAACAAAATCCTAATTTTACTGGGGCAGCAATAAGCTCAACTAAAAAGGATACATTTTTAAGCTTTCTTAATTGCTTGATGTGTCTGTGTCACTGAGTTTTGGCCAATGAGATAAAGTGCTGGGTCAGATTTCCAGGAAATTTAATTAAAAGGAACTGACTCCACCGAGAGGTACACCCCTTTTGCCCTTCCCTCCCTTCTTCTTCCGGCTTCCAGCTTCACAGAGGAGAACTAGAGAATCAGGGGCCACCTTGGGATCATGAGATGCCTTCGAGATTGAAGCCAAGCTCTAGGACAGCAAAGGAGAAAGGCAAGAGCCTGGGCCCTGATGCCTATGGAGCCACCATAGCAGTCCAGGTTGCCTGCCCCCAGATTTCTCTTACTTGAGAGAAAAAGAAGCTTCTACCTTGTTTAAGCCACTTTTAATCCTAACGGATTATGTTCTAAAGTGTTGAATGAGAATGCCAATTATAACTGTCTACGCTTTCATTGTAAAGATATTAAAATAGAATATATGTAAGAACAAAGACAGAAAGATACTAGAGCTAAATGATAAGCTTGTCTTGATTATGTGAAGGGAAATGTTTGCTGAGTGATGAATGGTTAGGGTCAGCCTGGATGAAAAGGCAGTGTGCCAGGCAAGAAAATAGCTTTGGCTTCTAGTTCTAGTCGTGAGCAAGTACTAGAGGGGTCACCTTGGGCACATCATTTAATTTCTCTGAGCCTCGGTTTTCTCTTTTGCAAAACGGAAACAACTCAGAAAATCCTACTGAAAAGTTAATTTTGATCATGAGAAATCAGCTACAGCTCAGGTGACCATGAAATTTATCATCCTATGGAGACATTTTTGGAGGACAAAGGATGTTACTGGGACTTTCCAGGCTACACCAAGTGTGATGGGTTTGGGACTGATCCTCCTCCATCCAGCAGGGGGACATTTGAGTCCAGTGTTTGGTGTACTTGTTGGTTGTAATGATTAGCTTAGTTCCTACGCATGTAATATACATGAAGACATCTTTTCTGTTGTGTTTTCCCCCCCACAAGGTAACTGGAAGAACAACTAAAAAATTATATATTCATTAACTTCACAACAATGCAATTTCGTATTTTACGTAAGTGAATTATTTGGCCCCATTCATCCCACACTAGAGAATTATACTGTGATAATACCTATAGATGAACAGCTCTCACGGTGGTCACAAGAATCACATGAGCATCTATGAATACTTTGAAAACCGTAAAAGCTTGTGGAAATGCTAGGCATTTTCACTGATGGAGGAAAAATGTGAAATGACAGCAGTGATCACCTTGGAAACACAGAGGTCAGTGGCCAAGAGATGATGACGGCAGACATAAATGATATGCAAATAAGACCGTAGTTACATGTCCCCTCCAGACCTTATCTGCTGAATATGGCCTTTGGGAAAACTGTGATGGAGACAGCTTTGGTCAAAAACAAAGAAATGGGGGTGCCTGGGTGGCTCAGTCGTTAAACGTCTGCCTTCGGCTCAGGGCGTGATCCCGGCGTTCTGGATCGAGCCCCATGTTGGGCTCCTCAGCTGGAAGCCTGCTTCTTCCTCTCCCACTCCCCCTGCTTGTGTTCCCTCTCTCGCTGGCTGTCTCTATCTCTGTCAAATAAATAAATAAAATCTTAAAAAAAAAAAAACAAAGAAATGAAATAAAATGGAAAAAAAAAAAAGGTACGTACTACAATATTACCCAAGTTTAATTCCTTTGCCAGCTAAGCCCATTAAAGCGTAATTGTTACTGTCACTGACTCCAATGTATTATTAAGTACAAAGAATTATTATGATGATTGTTACTCTTGCAATTATATAGTAAATGGACTCTTTTAAAGCAATTTGAAAACATTAAATAATTTTCCTGTAGGAGCAGCCCCCAAGGAGGGGTGCAGTTATGGTGCTGTGCCTGACCACGCACACAGGTGTGAAATCATGCCTTGGACATATTCTCCACTTGCCTCATCTCCTGTCTGGAACAGGCTGTGAGTACCTCATTCCCGTTCACTGATTCACATTTATTCATTCATGTACACTTATTCGAGTGCTTAGCATCCACTAGGTGCTTACTACAGCCGCGAACAAGACTGCAAATGCTGTTGGCTTCTTGCCCACCTCCTCCACTTCGGCCTGCTTGTGAGCCCTCCAACTACCAGGACCTGTATCTTTTTTCCTGAAGGTAATCTCCAAGGTAGGGAGAAGTCATTTACCACCACACTCAGCCGCCCCGAAACAATGACTGATCAGAGTTAATGTATAAATACCCCGACTTTCTCGCCCTTCAGATGGGAAACCTCTGTAGCATATGTTTTACAGTTTCCTTGAGTTACCCCTTGGGATTAAAATTCATTTACCCAGAATGGCAGTGGCTTGATAAAAGCCACCTTTATTGATTACTTTCCCTTCTCTGTCACATTGCTTTCCTGGGACTCTTTGGAATCCCTTCCCAAAATAAAATAGTCACATATAATCCTTGTCTCAGAGTCTGCTCTTGGGGGGAATGCTTGAAGACATAATCCCGGACTTCAAGGTGGTATGGAAGAAGGATTACAGACTCAGTTGCCTCAGGGACCAGGCAGGTGTGGTAAATGATTGAAGCAAATGGACATTCTTCCCCTGAGCGTACCCAACTACCAATATATTTGGTATTTAAGTCTTCGGCGCTGCCTAAACACCTTAGCTTTACTGGCTATTCTTTCTTCCCAAGATATAGTCCTTCCTTCCCAGGCTCTAAGGAGGAATGATTGCTACTAGGTAGTAACTGAATGACCGATAGTCCATTCAATAACCCGTTCACTCACTCGTTAGCTACCCATAAGCTTATCTACTAACCACTTATGCGTCCATCAACCCATTTACTTACCAAGCATTCACATACTCACCATACACTCTATCTTCTCACTCATCAATCCACACATATATTAACTCATTGACTCACCACCCATCCAACCATCGCCTTACCGCCTCACTACCAATACTCAAACACTTTTCAAGTCTTCACTCTGGGCGTAAGATCATGCTAATCAAAGTAAGGTTAAACAAGGAATTTATGAAAGGTCGATTGGGACCTTCATAAGCTGACCTCAACATACCTCATTTCTAGCTACTTCCTCTCCTTGAATACTTTAGTCCATTAGAAATTTTCTGAATTCCTCAGGCTGTTTCACCTCAAGATGTGTTTACTTTGACTATTTCACCGGTTACATCTCCCTTCCTATCTTTATTATGTGGATAGCTGGTATTTATCCTTCAAAGCCATCTTGACAGTTGATACCTCTAATGGATACTGTGGTTTGCCACAGAGGGCCCCCCTCCAGGACTGAGGCACTCATTCACTATACTTCTGGGGTAGGGGTGTTCATGGCTGATGGCTTATAGCTTCCCACTCCTCAGGGGCCTGACGAGTCCATCCGAAGGTACGAAGCCCTGACCCAGTTACCACAAATTAGATCTCTCTTAAGGTCCATCCCAGCCCAAGAGGTTCCTGTGGGATTGGTTGAGATCTCAGTTGCAGTTACAATACAGTTTATACTCTCCCTGGTTCAATTTTGCTCTTCTCACTCTCTGACCGAACACTCCTCAAGCAACCGTCTGCACTCAAATCTCAGAGACTCGGGGTCGATTTCTAAGATAACCTGACCTGGCTTTGCAAAGTTTTCTCAACTTCTCCCAACCCCTGCCCCAACAAGTTAGAAGGAAACAAAGATTCAATCAGTTGATCACCCCCTCCTCTATGCCCTCAGGGTACTTAGTTCATATGGCACGTCTGTCAGGATCAGTTAGGAAGACAGAGCTACTATTAATGTTATGGAATATCCTAGTCTGTTGGGGCTGTTCTAACAAAATACCACACACTGGGTGGCTTACAAACAACAGAAGTCCATTTCTCACCATTCTGGAAGCCAGGAAGTCCAAGATCGAGGTGCCAGTGTGGTTGGGCGAGGGCCCTCTTCCAGAGCACAGAATTCTTGCTGTATCTTCGCATGGGGAAAGGGGGTAGGGAGCTATGTGGTAGGTCTTTTGTAAGAGCATGAATCCCACGCATGAGAGCTCTGCTCTAATGACCTAATCACCTCCCAAAGGCCTCACCTCTGACACCATCACTATGGTATAAGGATTCCAACATGTGAATTTGGTGGGGGTGGAGGGGATCAAACATTCAGACCATAGCATGAAAATACAGGATTTAATACAAGACTTTTTCTTACACAAAAATGGAAAGCATTGAGGAAATGAAGGTCTGGAAGTGAGGTGTCAGAGCATCAGACAGATAGTAATTCCTCATATTTGCCAGAAGCACAGAGTAGACAGCTGGAGCTCACAGGGAAATCTGAGATGCTATGTATGTCTGGCCGGAGACGTGTGACTCCAGAAGAGGTACTCATGGAGAGCAATGTAGAAATTGCCACCTCTGTGAAAGCTGTTGTCCTTGTGGAATCTGTCATTTTGACAGGATGCAGTCAATTGCCTTGTGGTCAACTTGGGGTCACTGTTGGTCAACAGGGCTGGCAGTTGGGAATATGAGGTGGGTGAAGATAAAAGGAGAGGAAGGACACCCTGGGGCCCTCTGGGCATATCTCTGTTTGTTTCTCGTCATGTTGGGCCATGACAACCTCCTAAAGCCATGGCCTCTGCTTTCTCTTGCTTTCCAAATCTCATATGAGTTCCTTCTAGTCCACTTTAACTTAGAGTCATAAGGAAAGGTGATTCTAGGGAATGTGGTTCCCAACAGGGAACCAAATAGGAGTGAATGGTCATGCTGAGTTGCCAACATGCACTCCAAGCACATATAATATTAGGACATTTAACATATTGCTTCATTGTTGGGTTTTGCTGCCCCGAGTCTCTGTCTGGATCAAGAGTTAGACCAACTACAGACTGTGAGCCAAATCTTTCCCACTGCCTGTTTTTGTAAATAAAGTTTTATTGGAACACGGACACATCCACTCATTGTTTATGGCTGCTTTCTCTCTACCATGGCAGAGTTGAGTAGTAGTGACAAAGATGGCATGGCCACCAAGTCTAAAGCATTTACTAACTGGCCCTTTACCGACGATGTTTGCCAATCCCTGCTCTGGACTGTAAGATCTGTGAAGGCAGGAGCTGTCCTACTTATTTTTGTGTCCCCGCTGTCAGGGTCTCACACACTGCATGGGAGAGTCGAATAAATATTTGTTGAAGTGATTGAATGAATTTTGGAGATTGAACATAAATCCATACAATTATTAACATAGGAGTTGATACATTAAGCAATACAAGTAGGCATAGCTATTGGAGAAACCAAAAACTGTGCTTTGGGGCAGAATATGTGAATTATTATCAGGTTGTGCAGGCGGTATCAGGAAATTCTGGGTCGATTTGATGAAGGTACTAAGTTCCAGAAGAGTCAGGAGAGAAATCGGAAATCAGAAACCCCGGATTTTAGACCTGGCTCTGTTATTTTCTAGCCTTGTAATCTAGAACAAGTTGCTAAGGGCTTTCTGATCCTCCTTCTCAGCTATGGGGTGAGTATAAGAATATGGGCTTGGCCAAACTCAGAGGGTTTTTGTGGCAAGCTAACGATATGGTGGTGTGGAATGCTCTGGAAACTGTAAAGCAATACCCAAATAAAAGGCATTACTTTGCAGTCAGAGATAATTTTCAAAATTAACTTGGAACACCACTTTTGTGAAGCCTACATTCTATTGGTGTTTTCTCAGGGGTCTTAAACCTTGAAGGCTTGTTTGAGTCAACAAGATCTAAGACTGTGCCCCTGTGTGGGCGACGATGCCTCCGATGTCAGAATATAGGGTGGGATGTTGGCGGAAAATGGCCTTTTCCTTCCAAAAATTCTTCAGGTCTTCAATTTCTCCCGAGCAATGGGGTCCATCTTTTTACAGAACAGCATCTGATTTGTCAGCAACCTCTAGGTAGTTTATTGATTTAACATTTCTTCAGAGATGCTAAGAAATATGTGGTCTGCTGACAGCAACAGGGAGCTGTGCCTTAAAAGGGGAATCTGATGGCTTGCTCCCAGCTGTCCTGGCTCAGAGCCTCTGCAATCACTGATTTTCAGAAAATTGTTTTAAATAGAGTTTATGTTCCATTTTGAGCCACGTCTTCTTGCTTCCTCCTTTCCCGACAATCAATGGGGATGGCAGTATCTTTGCGTGCCACCTCACACGCTGATGCTGAATGGAGTCATTTCACGGTGAAATAACCTAAATGGAAGAGAAATCTGCTTTGGTCAAATGCTGAGGTTCACTGTGTCAAAACAATCAGGTTCCAGAAATGATTTGCAAAAATCCATTTCTTTATTGTTTTGGAGCACAGAGACCAAGAAATCTACGGAGGAGGGGTCCTTGACCAAGCGTCTGAAAGGCAGGGCAGGCAGGGGTCCTAGAAAGTAAAAGGAAGGAAGTCACCTTAGAATGAACTCCCCTGGGGGGAGGGCCCCCCAACACTCTCTTGACTCCCTCCTTATTCCTTTCATAGCTCCCCACTTCCAAGGGAGGGCACTTTACAGCTCTGATGGGGCTGGATTTAATTTGTGGATGGGTCACTGTGCCTTAAAGGTCATCAAAGGCTTCAGGATTTCTTTCTTTCTTGTGATTGGTGTCTCCAACAGCAGGGGTGTGGTCAAGGTGCTCATTCTCCCAAATTCTCCATTTCCCCCCATTTCCCCCCTCTTGTCTTATTGTCAATATTTAGACAAGAGGGAGAAGTAGGGGGCTAGGATGACCAACTGGCTTGCCCTGGCCATCCTGGTTTTAACACCCCAAGTCTAACACTTTGAGAACCCCCTCAGTCTCTAGCAAACAGACAGTTGTTCACTCTGGGCCCCATTTTATCCTCCAAACAAAGCTGCCTATTCCAACTCCACTGTTAATGGTGTGCTGTGTATTGGGGATTTTGGAGGCTGCCTCAGTTATTAATAGCTACTTCAAGAAAAAAAACATTTTTTGAAATTCTCATTTGGCTTTTTCCCCTTTACTTGTTCTCTTTTTCTGGAATCCACTGAAGAGAAGAGGTGAAGAACAGGATGGGTCCCTGGCTCTAATGGCTCTAGAGGTCACTTTCAACATCTATGATGGCAGTGTTTTGTAGACGCAGACACGCAAGGAGCCTGTGGTATGTGGCCTGGGGAGCAGGAAAAGCGAAGAGGTTTATGGAGACCAAAGAAGAGGGAAAGGGAAATAAAGATTTTTTATGACAATATGTCAATTCTTCAAAGGGGTCTCATCGTGAAGGCCATATATTTTGGTCAACACTATTGAGCTCCCATGTCGTGTGGGGCCCCAAGACACTTGGGTGAGTGACCCAGTCCCGCCCCAAGGGCACTTCATCCTGCTTTCCTGGCCTCTGTCTGTGGTGTGAGCTTCACTCCCTCCTTGGGCAACATGGAGGGAAACCTTGGGGTAGCTCTCACTGGAAATCTACACTGCGGCTTCTTTCCCTAGCTGTGACTGTGTCAGGAGAGACCCACTCGCTTCTAGAGTTCTAGTGAAGTGAAAATGCCACATGGTTTCTTGGCCTGAGATAAACAATATTTGTCATCCAGCACAAATGGGCATTGATCTCTTTAGAAGCCAGATTTCAGGGAGGTTCAATGTCCTTGGCAGGCTACTAAATTTGAGACGATCTGCTCGCCTTCTGGGCAGCGGGGCTGATTTTTCTGATCCTTTAAGAAATATAAGTCATTGTTTCTGGAAAATTGCTTAATCCTGGTCTCTTCCGGGGTCACCTCAGGTAGGGAATGAACCGCTTTCTTCTCCATTGTGAGTTTGGTTATCATTACCTCATAGACATACCTTACGAAAACTGAAACATTCTGTTCTTTTGAAAGATGAGTGACTCTGGCAAACTCTGGGCCCCATTCTTTGAATAACAAGAAGCAGCTGGAGCAGGATAGGGATTGTCACCTTTAGAGAGGGCACAGAGTTCTGAGTCCCCAAAGCCACCCCACCCGCTACTGTCTCGCTCATATTGTACAATGGGCCATTTCTCATTTATATGGTTCCCTGGAGCCCATGGATCATTGATTCTGTGAGCCCTGAGTTAGAGTCTATAATCATCACATCCTCTTCCATAGTGACCATATCCTTCCTCCTCTTCGCCTCTCCTTCCTCCCCCTCCTCCTCCTTCCTTCCTTTTCTGCCAGCCCCTCTCCTCCCTCAGCAGCTCCCTGACTGGTAACAGGGAGCTTACACAGAAGCGTGCGTCACGACGTGCAGCGGGCCTAGACCAACCACTTCAACACAACGTCTGTTCCTCGCGACCGTCTAAATCAGCAGATCTCGAAGTGTGGCCCCCCGAGCAGCAGCAGCAGCATTTCCTGGGAATTCACTACAAATCCCAATTCTGAGGCTCCTCTTGGATCTCCTAAATCAAAAACTCTGGCGATGAAACCCAGTAGTCTGTGTCTTCTAGGCAATTCCATCACTCGTAAGTCTCAGAATCACTGGTCTGCCCGGCGAGACTCCCGTTTGCTGAAAATACAATCTCAGCCTGTGGAAGGCAATTTGTTTCTCTGGCTCTCATTTGAGTGTCACGTAAAACCCCTCCTCGTTTTTTTCTCCATATGCAGTCTGTGGAAGTGAAAGAAATGTCTGTTCGCAGTCCAGAGATCACCATTTTGTGAGACGACTGAAGGCCTTTTAGCTGCAGTCTTGTTCACTTCGGGTTTTACGAGGCGTGTACTGTTGTCCGGGACAATCCTTTCCCTGTCACCGGCAAAAGGAAGGAAAGAGGTAGCAACCCTCCCTCGTGGTCTATTGGCCTCGATCAGGTACTGTTTATTCTGCTCCTTCCTTGCTCCTTAGGCATAAATCTTGTCTCACCAAACAGACGGGAAGTCCCTTGCAGGCAGGGGCTTCCAGCAAAACCTGGCTGCTTGATTTGAAGGAAACAACTTCATTTGCTCCCTTTGCCTGAGGTGGTGGCAGGAGCTGGAAACCCTGCTTCTCAATTCGGCTGAGGATGCCTCTGAGAGCAAGCACTGCAAGGTAGCTCCTGATCCCATTGTCTTGGCGGCAGGTGCCTCTATCACGTGGCCCGAGAGCCCTGCAGGCTGAGGGTCCCTCTCACGGAGGACTCTGCAGGTGCTCCTCCGAGAACAAAGCCCAGGAATCAATTTCTCCCCAGCGTGCTGACCGTGGCCCCAGGGAGAAGTAGGACTCTGATTCTGGGATAGCTGGGAAGAGGCAGTGGGTGATGGGTGATGATTGGATCATGTGGTTGTTGGCAAGACCTTGACCGGACTTCATACGCTTGGATTGTGCCATTGATTAAACACCTGGGTGGAGTCAGTCGAACTTCATCAATTCCTTCCTACACCCTTCTCCTTATACGTTGGAAATTGAGGAACAGGGAAGGTAAGGGATGTGTCATAGAGCCAGTAGGGGGACCATCCGTTCATTCATTCACCGATGTCATCATTTCATATGCCCTATTAAGTAACATCTGTGTGCCAGACGATGAAAGGTGTGTGAGTGTGTGTGTGTGTGTGTGTGTGTGTGTGTTAGGAGTTTCTTTTCTGTCATGCTCCAAATAATAGCTTTGATACTTCTGCAATTGATTTCATTAATTAAGTTAATTTTATTCATAATGTTGGGACGTAAGAACTGGATGCAAATGAATGCTAATTTCCGAATTAATATTTCGAGCTAAGGTCCTTGCCATTTTTTAAGGTATGACTGTTGAAGTGGTTTTGGAATTCAGAAATAGAAGCTTCTGTGCTTCTCCTTTCTCATTTAAGCTGGGTAGGCTCCCACTCTGAGAATGAAGTTTCTGAAGTCTTGATAACTTTTTCCTTTTTCTTTTTTTTAAAAAAGATTTTATTTATTTATTTGACGGAGAAAGAGACAGCCAGCAAGAGAGGGAACACAGGCAGGGGGAGTGGGAGAGGAAGAAGCAGGCTCACAGCAGAGGAGCCCGATGTGGGGCTCGATCCCAGGAACCCGGGATCACGCCCTGAGCCGAAGGCAGACGCTTAACGACTGCACCAACCAGGCGCCCCTGAAGTCTTGATGACTTCTGTCCTAGTTTTATTCTAGCTCTTGAGAAGTGCTCATTAGATGCTGGGAATGCTGCCCTTTGCTTTCTTCCCTCGTGACTCTTTTTGGTTCTGGATGTGAGAATTGATAATAATGGATTCTCCTCTCTCTCTTCCAATTCAGCTTTTCGTTCTTTGCTCTTTTGCTTTGCACATACACCTGGTAACACATGGCACTCAGAGAGAGGAAAAAGTGCCTGGGGGAAGGTGTGTGTTTCAGACCTCTCCTTCCGCTGACTTCATCCATCACACATGTTTCTCTGTTAGCTTCAGGCCCAAGGGGAGGAATTCTTATGGAGACCGGCGAAGTGGAAAACGTTACTTACCTACGGACAACAGTGACCTCACAGCACGTGCTCTTTGGGGATTTGGCAATGAGGTGTTTGTCTCAATGGAGGAGTCTCACCGCAGATGAAATTCCACCTGCTCGTTCTGAATGTCTCCACACGACAATAGCTCTCTGCCTTCTGTTGGGTGTGTGGGGGTAGGGTGGAGAGGTGTTCGGATTTCTGCTTGGGAACAGAAACTTCTGATTCCGTGTCTTTGATGATTTCAGAGCTTCCCTGTGAAATGGGAGGGATGGTGAAACAGGCTGCTCGTGGCTATATCCAAGAATGTATATTCTGGACCAGACTCCTTGGCCCAACCCATAGGACATTTGAGGATCTAGCCCTGCCAGTCCTGTCTGTACCGGTGCCTGTCTCTCCTTCCTACTTTCCCACAACCCAGCCATAAGGAAGCTCCTTTCCATTCCTCACACACTCCACACTGGTTGGTACCTTTGGGCCTTTGCACACGTGCTTTCAGAGTCAGTTCACATGGGGGACACGTGATCATCTTGCAATGCCCCGGTCAAGCATCACCCGCTATATTGAGCCCAACAGAGCCTCGTCTCTCCCACCTCACCCCACCCCTAGGTAGAGTTGCTATCGTTTCTTTAAGTTCTACTTGTACCTATGCTGGGGTGTTTATGATACCATTTTGCAATTGTTTTCTTAAATAATAGGATACTCTCAGTGTTTAAGCACAGGGATTCTGAAGCAAGACTGCCTAGGCTCAGTCCCAGTTCTGCCACTTACTAGCTGTGTAGTCTTGGGCAAGTTACTTGGTCTCTATACGTTAGTTTCTCCATCTGTGAAATGAAGTAATAATAATCACACTTACTTCAGAAGTTTGCTTTAAGGAGTAAATGAATTGTCGTTATTCCTCTTTCTCTTCCTCCCTTTATGCACCTCATTTTTTATGCCTAGTACTTTTCCCTGTATGCAAATTGCCCTCAGGAATGGTGGATGCAGTCTAGGATAATTGATTTTGTAGTTTTAAATTTCCTAAATAAGCTTCTGCAAATTTGTAGCAGAAGTAATAGTGTTGAATGTTGACGTCTCAAAATACTACCCAGGGTAACCTGTTGATAAAGCAAGTCTGAGTTTATTGCTTACTACAATAAGGAGATTCTTACATTGACAGAGTCTTAATACCATCTCAGAAAGGGAAGGGCAGAGTTGGAATATTTGTGATTCTATTAGAAGTGGGCAGGGGCACCTGGGTGGCTCAGTCCATTAAGCGTCCGACTCTTGGTTTCGGCTCAGGTCGTGATCTCAGGATTGTGAGATCAAGTCCCTTGTTGGGCTTCGTGCTCAGGGCAGAGTCTGCTTGGGATTCTTTCTCCCTCCCCCTCTGCCCCTCCCCCTGCTGGCACATGTATGCTCGCGCGCTCTCTCTCTCTCTCTCAAATAAGTAAATAAATAAAATCTTAAAAAATAAGTGGGCAAAGTTCAGGACGAAATAGCTTGGGACTGGTTGACACAGCAAAGGGAGAATTTCAAGACAAGGTGTTCAGAACAGGTCTGGCTTGCTAATGAGCCTGGTTGACTTATCTATTGCTGTTTGTTGAGCACTTTTGGGAAATCTCTGAAATGCACAATAAAAAGTATTCAGAATTTCATCTTCCTGGGCAAGAATGTCCTGAAATAGTCATGTTTACATAGACAGTAAGTTGGGTGGGCATAGATGGTTCTGGTTCTCAATACTTTGAAAGATAAAATAGTTTTTATTTTCAACAGACAGGCTTTGATGGGGTATGGTTTGTCGTGAAATCCCACGAGGCTGAGCTGCGAGCATAAACCATAATGTTTGGAGGATTTTGAGAACACAGTACATACACAACAGAGAGGGGGAAATACAGGATGACATGGGAGTCTTGGAATGCCACGCAAGAGGAGAAACCATCTAACAGGTGGAAGAAATGAGGAAGGAATGATACTGGACCTTAAATGCTGTTGCCTCTCAGAGAAGTGCCTGGTGCATCTTCTGTAGGAAACGGGAATGATGGAGACCCTCAGATATTTGGGAATCTGAGGGTCGAGGGGGCTGGAATTCCATTTCTCATCTGGAGCTAGTCGGTCAGCCATTTGTGTTATGCCAACAAGACGCAGCCGAAGTAGGCTAGGCAGAGGCTGCAGGCCTTGTCTGGAGAAGGGCTGGGGGGGGGGCGGTAAACACCCCTGCCTCCCATGTTGGAGTGGGACCAGGAAGTTTGCGGAGAGCTGAGAGCTGGCAGGATATCCAGGGCATCACGGTGGCACTGGGTGAGGGGACTTCATAGAGGAAGCTGTGGACGGTTAATGCCAGGCCAGACACTGGCTATGGAGAACACAGCCAAGGGTCAGAGCAGCACCCGTGGAGAGAAGACATGGGGCTCCCGGGTCGATTACTGAGCGTTGCTTCTTCTGGGAGAGTAGGTGGTGAGCAGCAGCAAATGGTGTTATTTCAGTTATCTGTTACCACAAAATAATCTGCCTCAAAATGCTGGCTCAACTGCAAACCCATAACAAATCCGGGCAGGGGGTGACTGGGCTCAGCTCACCCATTCTTGCTCAGCGTCTCTGACGTGGCCGCAGATGGTGGCTGGGGCTGGGGTTGCCGTAAATATTTATTGGCTTGTTTTCCTCCTGGGCTGTGAAGACAGACAGCTGAGAGCAGGCCCAGCAGGATCCGCCCAAGCTTCTCTCTCTCTCTCCAGGCGGTCTTTCCACAGAGCAGCGCCCAGTCTCAGACTTGTGACGCGGTGGCAGCGCCTCAGAGAATAGAAGGTGCTAGAAAACACCTTCACAAACTCAGGTGAAAAGGTAGTAAGAACACGAGAGGCAATTTGACCACAGTACAAAGAATATTCTCTGGAATAAAAACCCACGGTCTTTGAATCTCAAAGTGTTGCAGATGGATGGAAGCGGATGGTGACTGCTGAGACCGCACCGAAAGCTCGGGAGCAGGAATTTAGAACCAAATTGCAAAAAGAAGGAAATCCTGGAGCGAGATTGCGAACATGTTTGTACACAGATCTATGAGGCCTAGCATGTGAACAATGGCAGTTCCGGAAGGCACAAGGAGCAGAAGAAGGAGAGCTTATTTATAAACAAATATAAAAAGAAATTTATCTGAGCTGATGAGAGAGTTGAAGTGAAAGAAAACCACTAGTTTGCAGAGTGAAAATGTTCCATGTAACAAGCAGTATTAAGGAGAAAAGCCATATAATTCAGTATAACCTGGCACAGTTTCATTTTTTTAAGATTTTATTTATTTATTTGATAGAGAGAGCAAAAGTTGTAGGAAGGGCAGAGGGAGAAACAGACTTCCTGCTGAGCAGGGAGCCTGATGCAGGACTCGAACCCAGGACCCTGGGATCATGACCTGAGCCAAAGGCAGATGCTTAACCAACTGAGCCACTCAGGCGCCCCTATCCTGGTATAATTTCTGAATTTAAAGGGTAGAGAGAAAAATCCTCTATGCTGCGAGATAGAAAATAAAGTTATGCGGAAAAGAGAATCACTGTCATTTGACTGTATTTTGGCAACGCTGCATATTAGAAGAAGTGGCATTGTGTCTATACACATTTCCGAGAGGAAAGCTCTGTGCTTGCAGAATCTCATATGTAGCCGGGATATTATTCACCTGCCAAGGTGAAAGATTGAAATCTCCGGATTCGCAATAAGTCAGAGAAAGTACCTATGAGTAAAATCACTGAGAAAGAACTCTAAACAAACAGACCCCAGAGTGATAAACAAAGGACAGTGATGGAACGAATGAGAGTATGAGACAGGAACGCTACCTGAAGATTCTGAGGTGGAGGAGGCCTCTTAGCTGGGTGATAATCTGTAAGTAAAAATATCAAAATGTCCTCATAAACCCGGAAGGAGGGAAAGTAGATACATTTGAAAGTTTTTTTTTTTTTTTTTTTGGTTTTATTTATTCATTTGACACAGAGAGAGAAAGCCCAAGCAGGGGGAGCAGCAGGCAGAGGGAGAGGGAGAAGCAGACTCCCCGCCAAGCAGGGAGCCCAACGCGGGGCTCGATCCCAGGACCCCAGGATCATGACCCGTGCCAAAGGCAGACACTTAACCAACTGAGCCACCCAGGTGCCCCTTGAAAGGCCTTATCTTAGGGGGTGTAAGGAGGAAGAGAGAGGAGTCAGGGCCCGTGATCTGTACGGGCCCCCTGCTCGGAGGGGCTCCGTGCTTGACCTAACATTCTGCCGTTGCTGTTTTGAATTCATTAATAACTTGGAACAAGGGGCCCTGCATCATCATTTCGCAGTGGGGCCCGAAAATGACAAAACTGGTCTTGAATAGAGATCGTTAGCAGGCTAAATTTAAATCCTGAATTGACCAAGTTGAAATCCACGAGATGATGAGTTACTGTGAGGGGAAAAAGAGGAAGATGTTTTCCCTGGTCAGCAGTGGTGGCTTGGAAACTTGGTTAAACTGAGAAATAGAGGAAAACATGTTAGATGTTTATACACCAGCCCCTCTGGTGCGTATAGCCCATCATGTGCAAGCTCTTCGAGGGCAGAGGCTCTGAAGTCCGCAGCTGTGTGTCCTCACAGGTCTTCTCCCCGAGAGGCCGACTAGGGGCGGTCTGAAGGAGCTACCTGACATCTTGAACCATGCCGCACAGCCTGCAACTCGAGAGAGATCGATTTTGAGAAACAGAAGTCTTCTTAAATTGAAGCATTCTCTGTATTGAGGGCCAAGAGCTTCTGATGTTTTATTTTCAATGAAAAGATTTTAAACACTGCCAGGCACCCTGCTGAAGGCTGCCAGGAGACACAGGAGAAATAAACCAGGGCTGCTACTCACAAGTGAGTAAGAACTAGTCACCTCTCTCAAGGCGTCTCTTCCCATGTCTTGGACAGACTTGCTCCTGTGTGTTCTCCCTTACTAGTTTTCTAAGTTTTGCCTTGCTATGAATGCTCTTTGTCCAACTTATGGAATCCATTCATCACACCCGCCAGTGCGGGCACCTCAGGGTTTCACCAGCCAGCTTCCACGTTCTTCTCTGGTACCGAACCTGACTTTGTTCTGCGAATCCTTCCTACCCATGGCCAGAGTGGATGAAGCCCAGGAGAACCTGCTCTCTGCTTCTCTCATTTGGTGACTGGGTGGCCCCACGCTCTGTCATGCAAGCCTGAATGCTTTTGAGAGTGAAAGGGGGGTACTGTTGTTGACTGTGCTGGGACAACAGGGAGACGGGGACTCTTCCAGACAGACTTGGATGTGCGGTCACCCTAGTTCAGAGGGGCCACCTGACCCAAGGCAGTCCAAGCAGAATGAGCATCTGGGAATGCCAGGAAAAGCAGCAGCTCTCTCCCCGGAGACTATTAGAAGAGACGAGCTCTTTCTCTGCCTGGTGCCATGTAAGCGTGTCAGGCTGGGAATTGCTACGGTCTGTGTTGTCCTGCTGCTCCCCGAGGGTGACAAAGCCAACATGCAGAGGAAGGTGTGGGAGGGAGGGTGGAATCCCAGGGAATCAGAGCTCGAGCCGCCGTGACACAGGTCCCCGATTTCCTCCACACCCTGTCTGCAGGAGAATGCATTTCTGTCCTACCTTCACCTCCATACAGAAGCCTTCCCAGAGCCCTGCCCCAAGCCGACCCCTGAGCTGAGCTCTTAGGTGATACAGTCATTTTCCTATGGACTATTTCCTTCGGGAAATCCCAGCATGATCTCAGAATAGATCACGAAGCTGTCCAGACACCAGCTCTTCGTCCTAAAATTCCATATTTATCATTTGGTTATTTGTCGAGTACTCATTTTGTCCCATTCATTCAAGCTTCAAATCTTGGCGTCCTCATTCTCTTAGATCTTTGTTTATCACATGAGTTGCATGGCTGCATTTTCTCCTCTACAGCCAGCTAAAATTTTCCAAAAACTTCTCTGAGCTATGTCTTCCCTTCCATGCTTCCTCTTGACTGACTTGAAGCTTCAAATTATGTTGGCTCATGTCAGACCCTCCTCACTAGCCTTCTGGCTTCCAGACTCTCTTCCTCCTTTCATGCAAGGATGCGTAATAATTTTTGTGGCATTTCCTTTTTGGTGCCCCATTGGCATAACTTCAGGGCTCTGCCAAATAATGATTTTTAGATGCACAGAGTAAAACACATACAATTACAAAGTAAACCAATTGTATTAAAATATAGTTATTGAAATAGACCCCCCCGGAAACATCTACTATAGTAATATAGGTGCTTCTCTATTAATGCCTCAGACAATAAGATCCAGTGGTAGGTTCAGTAACAACTATAATTTTAGAGCTGTAAGGAGTGTAAATGATATTTTTATATATCTGCAACAACTGTACTGGGATAGGAAGAGATCCATAACTTTTGTGCTGACCAATATACAGCTACTAACGATACTACTGCCATCTGGTATCTACATTCAAGGTTGAAGAAAATGCTGCATTGCCATCAAAGATCAGTGTAAATAAAAGGTTAATTTTTTTTTTTCTACCTAGGTGCGTGGATCCCAGGTTAAGAGCCCCCGTGGTCATCAGTCCTGCATGTAACTGCCAGGTCAATTTCGTCCACACAATTATTTCCCTGTGTCACTTCTTTCTTCTACCCACTCTGACTGTCTATTACTCATGGGCCCAAAATCAAATTACTGGGCTTGGCATTCCGGAGCCTTCGTGATACTTGCTCCCCTACCTTTCCAGGCTTTTCTGACACCATCATTCACCTTGGATTCTGCTCCTTAGCCAGGTGATTTCTTTGTTATTTTGAGAACACGGGAGGTGCGCACTTCTAAGTTCTACCCAGGCTTCTGTATTTTCTAGTGAAAGAAATATCATTTGCTTAAGCAAAAAAAAAAAAAAAAAAAAAAAAAAAAAAAAAAAAAGATCCGAGCATAATGGATCCAGGTGCACAAATAATGCTTCCTGGTATCTTTCTCTCTAAATCTCTTTTTTCATCATTGGCTTTAATTTCAGGTAAGATCCCTCGTATTATGGAAAGATAGGACTAGAAATCCAGGCATCTGTACATTTTTTTTTTCAGCTTACCAATCCTAACTGCAAGAGAATCTCATTATAAATGGTATCAAGAAAAGCCCTTGGAGTTCTAGCTAGGATGAAGCTGGGGTCCCTTCACTTTCCTTGAATTGATTACTGTGATCACAGAGCTGGAATGTTTTGAACAGGCCTGTTGATGATGGCAGCGTATTCAAACCACAAGGACAGAACAAGGAAGGGGAGCACCCCAGGGAAAAATCAGGCTGCTGTAACCAGCAGAACGGTTCCTAATATGGGCAGGCCTAACAATAGATAATCTGCTGCTTTCTTCAAGACTGGGTTCCAATTCTTTCCATAAAATATGTTCTTCCTCTTCATTTTTCCCTAGGCAAAGCCATCCTTCACTCACAGAAGGGTAGGTAGGATAATTAATATCACCGAGCATCTACTGTGTGCCAAGTGCTTTCTATCCATGTCCCAGGCTTAAGATTCGGAGTCCCAGCTCCTGAGAACAGCGGTGGAATTCAATTTGCTACTCCATAATCAAACGCAACTTGTTCTTAGTGGTGGGGGGAAGTTTTTTTGTCACATCAAGATAACTCAGATTCTTCTGGCTTAAAATTTAATTTCTTTTTGAGGCTGTACTCAATCAATTCAGGCTTTAAACTTAGTTAATTCAGAGTCGAAATTCCCTTTCAAGGTTGATCTCCCTTCTTAAGGGGGTCTCCCTTCCCCCTCTGTCTGCAGGATGCTGCCGGAGTGCAAGGGAAAGCGGGCACAGCAGCACCACAGCTGCAAGGCAGCGGTGTAATCCAATGGCTGCCCCCACAGGCCTCAACCGGGCTCCCTCATGCTCGCTCATGGGAGTGGGCCTTCATTCCCGCCGCATGCTTGCTGCCTTGACTGTGGTGCGTGGACCAAGCCATGGGCTGGCAGACATGATGTCTGTGTCCTTGACACCCTCTTTCTCCTGACCCCGGGTGCCTGCCAGTGTGTGGATCCTTCAGCCTTCTGCTGGGTCCCTCCACTGGGACGTGAGGAATTATGGAGCTCAGTGGGAACCACAAAAACTATCTCAGGTGCTCTTGCTGCCTCCATTTCCCATCCTACTCTCCTGTGGGATGCATTCTGAAGGGCTCCCAGGGGGTTTTCCCCCAGAGCTACTGAAGTGAATTGAGGTGGAAGCCCCTTCACATTCAGCATGTCCTGAATTCACCTTACCTGGTTTTTCTAGCATCTCACACCATCTCTAACTCACCTTCTCTATGGGACAGGTGGCCCACACCTTACCTGTAATCCTGTCCTCTTCCACATACCCCTGGGCGAGTATCTCTTCCCTGAGTGGTGGCTGAGCTTCCCTCAGGACACATCCTTCTCCTCCCCACTCAGATCCTCTGAGTTTACAGACTCTTAACCTTCAGAAGCAACGATCTTTCTTTTTTTCTTTCACTCTCAAAAAGTCACAGATTCTAGAAAATGAAAGTCCTAGCTTCCTTAGCTAGTTATCTCCAAATATGCTTTGGGAGTCTATTTTGAATGTCTCAAGCTGACCATGTAGCGTTCTGCTCCTGTCTGAGTTCTGTTGTCCTCCTGAAGGGATGGATGCTCTCCCTCCCAGCTGGAGAGGAACAGCTCAACAGAAACGACCCGTGTTAGTCTCTCGTCACTGCTGTAACAAACTGCCACAAGCTCAGTGACTTAAAATAATGCATCTTCAGACCTGTAAGACAAGGAGGCCGAAATGGCTTTTATTAGACTGGAACCTATGTGTCTGCAGGGCTGCATTCCTTCTAGAGACTGTCGGGGAGAATCTATTTCCTTGCCCTCATTAGCTTCTAGAAGCTGTCTGTACTCCTTGGCTTGTGGCCCTGCATCTCTCCCACCTCTGTTACTGTCTTCACGTCTCCTTCTCGGACTCTGTCCTCCTGCTTCCCCTTTATAGGGACCTCTGTGATTACATTGGGCTCACCTGGTACACCCAGGATAATTTCCCCATCTCAAGACCCTTAATTACATCCTCAAAGCTCTTTTTTACCATATAAGTTGACATTGTTATGGATTCCAAGGATTACGATGTGGGCATCTTTAGGGGCCATTATTCAGCCTTCCACACTACCCAAAATGAAAAAAAAATTATATTAAAAATATTGCAATATATTACCTTGTTCTGTGTTCTAATTCCTTGTATCCTAACAATGCTATGCATCGAGTGCTATTAGTCTTATTTGACAGAAGAGGAAATTAAAGTTAAGTTTGGGCCAGTCATTGTCTGACTCCAAAGCCAGTATTCTCTCTACTACGTCACGAAGAGTCCTTCTTCCCTCACAAGGCTACCCCAGCCCACATCAAATTTTCCTTTATTTTTTTTTTAAGATTTTATTTATTTATTCGACAGAGATAGAGACAGCCAGTGAGAGAGGGAACACAAGCAGGGGGAGTGGGAGAGGAAGAAGCAGGCTCATAGTGAAGGAGCCTGATGTGGGGCTGGATCCCATAACGCCGGGATCACGCCCTGAGCCGAAGGCAGACACTTAACCGCTGTGCCACCCAGGCGCCCCTCAAATTTTCCTTTAACCCAAATCACCAGACCGTGTCTTCATGTGGCAACTTTCCATTTTGATTGTATACCGTTTGGAGTATATTCAGAGTATAGTGTGTGTGTGGATGCTCGTGTGTGTGTGTGTGTGTGTGTGTGTGTGTGTGTAAGCCTTTCTTACCAGACAGAGTCATAAATGCCTAAGCTGGGATGAAATCTATTGCCTCTTTTGAACCGCTACTCCAATAGAGTCACCATGGGGTAGCCATGCAGTAAATATGTCGTAAAGTCTTGCTGATTTGATAGTTGGTACTAGAATCTGAATCATCCAGTCAGCCAGCTAAAATTTATTGAGCTGTAGGCCCTGGGCCTACTTGAAAGACAGAAGCAAAAGACAGACTCCATGTGCTGAAGATATCCACACTCTGGTTCTAATCATAGTACCTATTGTTCCTCTCCCACGGAATACCAGACCATGGGCCATGCCCTGTTGGACCACTCTATGTCAGTTATCAAATCCTCACCGAATTCTGAAATTTAGAGGTGAGCCTTTTGAGTTTTTGGTCCCTTTGCTTCTCTTCCTGTGACTCTCTCTTTGTCTCTCAGACCATTCTCATGGACAGGTGCATCCCAATTTTGGATTAACAAAATAAGAGGACCATTTGGTAGTTCCAGTCACAAAAAGATAGACACATGGAGCCTGCCATGCTACCACGAGAGGAAACTGTCCAACCTGATCATTAAGGACCTTGGGGTTTAAGGTAATTCAGCATTTAGGCTTTCCCAGTTCCCTAAATATTCTCATCCAGGGACTATTGGTCACGACCCCAGGTTTTTGTAATTGGTACAGCTAAAGGTACTGGACGAACTAGAGATGACTCTGGGGCCAATGGGATGGCAGCTTACTAAGCCCAAGTGCATGGCTGCTTGACGAGTCCTGCCAGTGAGTCTCAGAAGTCTCCACGCTACGTTCATCCTTGGTCACATTAATATTTTCTCCACTTCCTGGCCACCATCTTGTCTTTGATGAAATAAGGTAGTTGTGTGTAGGAAAAGAGAAATTGAAAAGAAAATAGAAACACAATATGAACTATTGTTGGAGCCCACTGAGGGTGAAGCATTCGTTGGGGGACTTTATGTACAGTATCTCATTCTTTCTTTCTAAGTATCTCTAAAAATGTAATTATAATTGTTCCCATGTCTCACAGATGGGGAAATGGATCTCATAGAGGTTAAGTGACTTAAGCCGTGATATGGTGAAGGACATTTTCATATCCTTGTCTCTTCCTTTCCCCAAAGCCTGCATTGCTCTGGTTCAGGAATATACCAAGGGCGTTTCCTTTGGTTTCCTAAACTACATTCCTTGGACCAATGGTCTGTGACATGTAAGTAACATCCATACCCCTTTCACTCTCCCCAAATAACAGGTTCTGTAGTCAACTACCTTTTGGATACGCCACCTTCCCTGGTCTTAGAGAATTATCATAAATGAGCAAACTGAAGACCTAAAAAGCCCATCAGTGGAGACAACTTAGGTCAAGCCCACCTTTCCGACATGTGTTTCACGATTGTAATGCTGTATTTACAAGAAACATGGCTTCAACTTCTGCGGGCACATAGGTGCTCGGGGACCATGCACTTAGCACACAGGCAGTGCCCAGCTTTGAAGGGAATGCAAGAGAAGTAGAAAGAGGAGGAGACGAAGCCAAAGGAAAGAAGCATTTGCTGTTTCCTCCTTTGAAAACAGGAGGATGTCACAAAGGATGCCCAAAGGCGGTGAAGACTTCCCACTCTCTCCTGTGCAATCCTTCGGGAGGGAGCATGTGGGTCACAGACTGCTTACGGAATCGTTGTTACAATTATAAGCATTAAGGAGTGCCCTCTCAGTCGGTTAGCTGATGCTGCAAGGGATACACTGCGATCATATGACTAGCCTGATTTTCTGGGTCGAGGAGAGCCCAGAAATGAGAAAGAGCCTCTCCCTCCACTTCCTGGATCCTTGTGCGTTCGCCTTCAGCGAATACACCTCAAGATACAATTTTAAATTAAAAAACAAGAAAGGGTATTGGATTAATTCATCATGGCTGGTTTTCTACCCGGAACAAAACTGACTTTCTAAGCTACCCGTCCAAGCTTGCGCGGGAAATGGCACAAAACCAGGGCTGGAGTTTTCACAGCACGGTCACTTCCCAGTAAGTCCGAAATCGAGGGCTGAGCAGTCTGCGGAAGAGCAAGGCTGAGCCCGGGCTTCTCCGAGGCACCTGCCCCCCATCTCCCGGCTTAACAGGGCTGCCCTGTTCTTGCTGCACTGTTTTATCTGCTGATTTCAGTGTGCGTTGCTGGCGGATTTTGAGTGGAAATTGCTATGTGGTTAATTATACAGGTAATGAGCTCTGGGGAGTTTGCTTTCAGATTCCCTCACTCTAGGTGACAAGTGAAGAAAGTACCACATAACATCTTCTGCCCTTAGGGAGTGAGTTAAAGAGAGTGAAAGTCAGATTTTGAAATACAACACATTCATAAGAGGAGCCTCAGGAATGCCTTTCTCTCTTTCTGCAAAGGCCTTTTGTGGAGAATGGGTTTCCCTGCCATGGTTATATTCCTTTACACGTTTCCGCGTGGCAGCACAGCTGTACCCGAAGGGGAGAGAAGAGGTGATATTTTACTAGCATCACTTCTTCCCGGTCTTCTGATGGCTTCTACAAGCCTGCAGAAATTCCAGGCCCATCCACGGGTCTGTGTCCCACCAAACAGATGTTAAATGTAATCAACTTTTAAGCACCCTTTCTTAGGAAGCTACCAGAAGCTGTTTTCCATGATAAATGAGAAACAAAAAAAGTGGAAGGTTTGGCAGTAAGGCAGACTGACAGTCCCACACAGGAGCGCTGTGCAGGAAAACCCTGGGATGAAAATGAGGGGAGGCCCGGGGATGACAGCTGTGTGGCAGACCTAGAGGACAAGACAAAAGGCTCTAGCAAGGACAGTTTTAAAAATAAAAGTATAACCGACAGAACACTGGCTATGTTTCCCTGTGGAAAAATGAACTGGGCGGCTGTAGGATGGTATAGAACAGCTAGCAATAGTTAGAGAGAAAACGAAGTAAATGAAGAAAAGTAAGGCAACTATGAAATCCAGAGAAAATGAAAAGTTATACAAGAAGGGAAACATTGATGGTATACTACTTATACTACTTATGATAGAAGTATAATGAAATGAAGGACCTATAAGTGGAAGGGTAGGGGTTATAAGAACGCTAAATGTTTACCTGCTATTATAAGTCATCAGGAGATAATTTCTAAAACTGGCAAATGAAGAAATAGCAATAAAATATATGCTTTGCTTAGCTGTGAAAAACAGAAACATGAACTAACAATGAATTAAACTAGGCAAAGTTTTCATTTCTTTCTCACTCAATATAGCTAGACAGTCTGGGGTGGTGGTGATTTTTTTACTCCATAAAATCCTCAGTATATCCCAGTCTCTTATACTGTTGTTCTGATGGGATAGGCTTCCATTCCCAAGTTAACCCCATGGTTCAATGTGGCTGCTTAGGTTCCAGCCATTATGTCTGCATTCCAGCCATCAAGAAGGAAGAAAGACTGAAGAAGAAAGCAGTCAAAGGATATGTTTCAGCTGTCTTTTAAGGAAGTCTCCTGAAAGTTACATAACTACTTTTACATCCCTTTGACCTGGGATTTAGTTGCATAAGTATACATAATTAAAAGGAGGACTTGAAAAAAGATTTTTTATTCTGGAGATCATGAACTCAGCTAAAAATTGGGGTATGTATATCTACACATATTATTTAGAAAAGTGGGAGTAAATTCCAGAAATATCTAAATTTATTGGAATTGGTTATGGATTGGAAAATGAGGCTTTTGGATGGGGATGGGTGGTATATATTATTGCTGCATTTTGTTACAAAATTTTGGTAACTTTATCTCTTAACTTTTTAAGAAATTATATGCATTGTATTATATTGATAAATAAGGTAAAAGAAACAATAGGTGTCCCTGGCATGTGGGTGTGATAGCAGGCTCTGCAGGTTGGGAAGATGTTTCTCTTTATTTTTTCCTTGTCTTTATCCCTTGGTCATTTCTAAACATAAAGTGAATCTGGTATTCTTAAGTTTCATTGCAAATTGAAAAATTATGATTCCAAGTTACAGAGAGATAATAATTGGGCTTATATGATCTTCCCTCTACTCTACTTTTCTTGCTTTCCTATGAATACAAAGAAAATCTTCCCAGGGTGCCTGGGTGGCTCATTCAGTTAAGCGTCTGCCTTCGGCTCAGGTCATGATTTCAGGGTCCTGGGATGGAGCCCCGTGTCGGGCTCCCTGCTCAGCGGGGAGCCTGCTTCTCCCTCTCCCTCTGCCCTTCCCTCATGCTCGTGTTCTCTCTCTATATCAAATAAATAAAATAAAATCTTAAAAAAAAAAAAAAGAAAATCTTCCCAATAGACATCAGAAGCAATTATCATGGCAATAAACGAGTGATACAACTCAGAGGCTTAAATAAGATCTGTTTGCTTCCAAGGTGTTAGACACCTCCTTTTGAGAAGCTAGGCATTTTTTACTATGGCTTTCCTCTTAATTCATAGCTTTCTAAACTGTAGAAAACAATGGAGTTTTAATCTGGAGATTCTGATTTCACCAGTCCAGATAATAGCTCATGCCAGATTTATCTTCCCAGCTTCTTTGCTGGTAAATATTTCCCTCTTTCCAAATTCATATCCACCCCTGACTTAGAGAAGATCTCGTTGATTCCAGCTTTCTTGTCTCAGTGAATGGAAGTGCACGTCATGAATCCTCAATTCCTCTGCCCTGTGAAAATGATCCATGGCCACAGAGAAGAAAATAGAATGTCAGATGAGAAAAACACAGTGCAAGTCCCAAGTAAGTGCCTGGGGGATAGTGATTGAAATGACATCGATAAAATTATTATTAGTTGTGCAATCATTATTTAATTGAAGTTCAATTTACTGTAGTTGGATTTACTAAATAGTGGGTTGGATTTTTTATAGGTCACCTCTGGTGTTGGACAACTCTGCCAGGCAGGTATTACCATCCTCCTGACTTTAGAGATAAAGAAGCAGTGCAGGCATGTGCCGTATCTACACCAAGGGGAAACAGCGGATCCGTGGGGCTTGGGTTTTAGCTCAGGACTGTCTGACTTCAGAATTCTTGCTCTTTGTTTCTTTCATTTTTAATTAATTTATTTATTTTTGGGGGGGTGCAGAGGGAGAGAGAAACTCTAAGCAGACTCCCCGCTGAGCTCCAGTTCACAACCCTGAGATCACCACCTGAGCAGAAACCCATGAGTCCCAGAGCAGAAACCAAGAGTCCCATGGTAAACCGACTGGGCCACCCAGACACACTAAAGTCCATGCTCTTTGGATGACATGACTTTGAATTTCTGGTGGCTACTCCATCCTAGGTCCAGGCGTCCAGTATGTTCTGAACGTGTCTTAAGGGCTGTACTAGCTTCAGTGAAGAACACATAACTGGACCACACAGAATTCATAGTACTCGCTTTCCCTGTTAGAAGTGCCCCGGTCCTGTTGATCAATTATTCCATTATTGTAGCGGATGCTGGCAGTGCCCCATGCGTATCCTCTCACCCTCGCCACCTCAGTATGCACCATCTGATTTCCAATGTCCAGCACCGCATTTCTTTCATCTGGAGCTGTCTGTTGTCACTGGCTTTGCTAACAGGGCAGAAAAACTAGGGAGGTAATGCCACCTGGAACTGCTCTCCAGCAATGATGGCTGACACCTGGTGTATCAATACGCCAACTCCCTCTCCCCTTGCATGGGAGAACTGAGGTGTGGGCCCTATCCTGGCTCCGCCACTCCCCACAGGATTAGTCTACAGTTGTCCATAGCAGTAACTGGCTGGATAATGAGCCTCCTATGGGCTGCTTTTCCTCCTATGTCCCTGTTTTCCACACCCTATGGTGTGTCCCATAGCTTCCAAATAATGTATTTGCATTCAGATTCTTGTCTCAGCGTTTCCTTGTGGCAGTAATTCAAACTGAAACAGCCTCCTTATTTATAGAAAAGTCGAGGACCGGGCAGTTTGGTTTAAAGCACAAACTTCATGGCTGAAGTGAGACTGGAACTTGACCTTGACACATGGATAGGATTTGGGTAACAGGTGGGGAGGAGAGGACAGCACAGGTGAAGGTGGCCAGATGTGTGGGGTGGGGGGGGCAGGTGAAGAAATGGGGTGCAGATTGGGGGTGGACTTTGGTTCTGGAGGATGAGGTCAAGGTCAGACTGTAACAGAGGAAAAGGAGCACGCTCAGCAGGGAACAGAGCACTCTCCCAGGTGTTTGAGCAGGGCCAGAAACTGTCGGACGCACTCTTGTTGGAGGCCGCGTCTGGCCGGGAGCAGGCAGAGAGGAAGAGGAAGGAGAGTGCTGCGTCAGAGAAGCCAGTGGGAAAATGTTCCTGTGATGGAAATAGGAAGAAGGCTGCACCTCGAGTGGAGGCAAAAATACAGCTAGGAAGGGTGGTTGCGAGTCATTTCAAAGGAGAATCCGTTGTATTTAGTGGCTGTATTTAGTAGCTACAAAGGATGCGCGAGATGAGTCAGTGGCGACTGCTCTCCTCAGCCCACAAACCTCAAGCTGTGAGCAGTGCTAATGACAGGCTGGTGCAGCTGATGGAAACCAATTCCCTTCCATGTTAAAGTGCACCCGGTGTCTGGTGCTCTCTGCTTCTCCTTCCCAAGGCCACGCACAGCCCCTGTTGAATGGCCGCAACTATCCAGAGCGCACCTTTCTTGAATGAACTGGAATGGTGCCCAAGAGCTTCGGCGGGGGTCAGACTGAGCAGAGCTCAAATCTTACTACCGTTTCCCAGGTGTGTGGCCCTGAGCAAGCTTAGTAATGTCCCGAGCCTCGGTTTCCTTAGCTTTTCAATGTGGATAATAGGAGTTTTTCCTCTATGATGGTGCTTTGAGGATTTAACGAGAGAATACGTGGAAATGGTCATTACGGTGTGTGGCACTCCAATAAGTGCTGAAGAAATGATGTCGATTATTCCTATCAAGGTAGGATAAATGGTCTTGCCTTTGCAATGGCCATAAGAAAATAGGGCTATTAAAGTTAAAAAAATCTATCTCTGTCTATATCAGTATCTGTATCTAAATAGCTTTCTCTATTGTGAAAAATAATTTTCCCTCTACTCTTCTAGGTTCTTGACTGAGAACCCCACGTAATAAAAGGTGGATTAACAGGAGAAACACAGAAGTCTAATAACATGTATACTTCCTGTACACATGGGAGATACCCAGGGAAACTCAGTAGCTCCCTGACACGGCCCAAGCCACCACCTTAAATACCATCTCCAGCTAAAGGCAGAAGAGGGTGAGGGGTTGGGGAGGAGGATTATGGGAGGTGGCCAGGAAAAACACAGTAAACAAGGGTAAGTTTGTCTTGCAGATTTAAGTCCTTGCTTCTCTGTTGATAAGACTTTCTAGAGATTGAGTCATCCTCCTCTTCCTGGTACAGAGAGGGAGACACTCTTACACTTGAAGATTTCCCTTACAAGTGTGAATGTCCCTCACCAAAGAATAATTTCCACTCAGAAATTTTCAGAGTTCCACCTGTGTCTGCTGTTTCTTAAACATAATTCTTACACCAAAGGAGCATATCGAGGGATGGTATATTCTACTTCCCTTCACTATCTATCCATCTGAGGCCTAGAAACAGATAATACTGTTCAGGATTCTGCAGGAAGCTGGGCGTTAGGATTGTGGATGAAGAAATAATCTTCTCGGCTCCGGACAATTTTTTCATCTCTAGATACCTACAATATTGGGGGAGTTTCTATTCTATTCTTTGTGCCAGAGATCATATCCCATTTCATGGATAGCTTTAGGTCAATAAGTAGGTCTATTTTTTGCTCTTCAAAAGGCTCCCAAACACAATTCATTTCAAACAAAAGTCACCACCCACCTCGCCTCCCTTTCATGCTCCCGACCATGAAAACGGTCCTGCACACACAGAACTCTGGGCGCCCTGCTCAGCCGCTCAGTGGGGGGGATGGTGATGTGAATTCTTAAACACAGACCCGAGCTAAATAGGCACAGTTGTCTTGCAGGGCAAGGATGACAGAGGGAATGCACCCTCTTTCATTCTGTTCTCAAGTCCGTACTGCCCGATTCTGCAGCTGGCCAATTCACAAAGCAGCATTTCAGAGAGGGGTTATTTAGCCTGAAAAAAGCCTCTGAATTGACTAGGATGTCTTCACGTGGCCTTTTTCTTGGGCTTTCTCTGTGTGCCTGAGGCTTTCTGTTCATCCAGGACTGATTCTTAGGTAAGCTGTTAACTGGGCCTTCTCTCCCGACCTCACACCTGCCTGGCTCCGGTTCCTATGGCCGCCCCATGCACACGCTGCAGGGCTGCTCATGTGGCTGGATTTGCGCATGGATCCTCAGCTCTCCTCTGGTCATCAGGGGTGGCCACCGTGCCGCAGCTCTCAAACTGATCTCCCGTGACCAATGTCTCCCATGGGATCCAACTTCGTGATTTCGGATACTTAACAGAAATCCCCAAGTGCTGGAAAGGCCTCTCCTACATCTCAGTATCAAAGTGGCAAAACCCTGCACAGACTGCTCATTTCCGTTTTCAGGGGCTCGGGCCCTCAGCTGAACTGGAGAAGAGCAGATTTCATGAATCCACCCTGTCTGGCTTCATCAGAGCAGGATTCTGTCCCCTGAGAGCAAAACCCTGGGCGTGTAGCTGCCTGCGTGAGGCTTCAAGGGGGAGATGGGGAGTTTGGAGAGAAGGAGATACACATCTTTTAATAAAGGCTGAAATGTTAAATTGCAAAAGAGGAGAAAAAAATCATTTTGTTTCAGTCGGGGTGCCAGCATCGGGTAATTATAGAGTGGAATGATTTGAGGATTCGGTTTCTTTCTCTAGAAAAGAACTGGAAAACTACTGAATGTGGGGGCACACTTCAGGCCAGGGGAGCGTAGGGAGTCACCACTCTAGAGTTGTACTTCCTCTGGGACGTCAAGGTTTTGAGATAACCTGGTGTAGTAGAAACTCCTGATCTCCCCCAGCCCATTCCTTTAGGAGGCCAGCGTGCTGACCCCAGTGGCTGTGGGTGTTGCTTACAAATGCCTCACAGCTGTCCCCTTCTCCATAGAAGGTCTCTTCTTGGTCCGTGCCACCATGTCCACCCATGGTGGATGATTACACCTCCTACCCCACCCCGTCCCCACCAGGCAGCCACGGCAATTTTTACTGAGGGTAAAAATCCCAACCCCTTGCTTCTAGGCAGGACAAGTGTGGTGCAAATTATTTCCCAGAGCTCACTGTGGGATTGGTTGAGACTACACTTCATCTGAAAGCACACTTTTGCTTAGACTTTTCATCTGCCTCTTCCTGCATCCCTCATTTCCCTCCGAGTTTCACCTGATAGTGCTCCCTCCCTAAATCACAGGCCTAAGAATCCCTGCCTCAGGCTCTGCCTCTGCAGAACCCAACCCAAGACACCTGGCTTATCTGGGAGGCAGCCCAAAAGCTGCTTTCCTTCTTCTTCTTTGTTTTTCTTATATTTTTTATTATGTTATGTTAGTCACCATAGAGTACATCCTTAGTTTTTGATGTAGTGTTCTGATTCATTGTTTGCGTATAACACCCAGTGCTCCATGCAATACGTGCCCTCCTTAATACCCATCACCAGCCTATCCCAATCCCCCAACCTCCTCCCCTCTGAAGCCCTCGGTTTGTTTCCCAGAGTCCATAGCCTCTCATGGTTCATTCCCCCTTCTGTTTACCCCCCCTTCATTCTTCCCTTCCTTGTCCTACCGATCTCCCTGCTATTTCTTATGTTCCATAAATGAGTGAAACCATATGATAATTGTCTTTCTCTGCTTGACTTATGTCACTTAGCATGATTTCCTCCAGTCCCATCCATGTTGCTGCAAATGTTGGGTAATTGTTCTTTCTGATGGCTGAGTAATATTCCATTGTATATATGGACCACATCCATTCATCTGTTGAAGGGCATCTCGGCTCCTTCCACAATTTAGCTATTGTGGACAATGCTGCTATGAACATTGGGGTGCGTATGGCCCTTCTCTTCACTACGTCTGTATCTTTGGGGTAAATACCCAGTAGTGCAATTGCTGGGTCATAGGGTAGCTCTATTTTTAACTTTTTGAGGGACCTCCACACTGTTTTCCAAAGTAGATGTACCAACTTGCATTCCCACCAACAGTGTAAGAGGGCTCCCCTTTCTTCACATCCTCTCCAACATTTGTTGTTTCTTGTCAATTTTTGCCATTTTAACTGGTGTAAGGTGGTATCTCAATGTGGTTTTGATTTGAATTTCCCTGATGGCTAATGATTTTGAACATTTTTTCATGTGTCTGTTAGCCATTTGTATGTCTTCATTGGAAAGTGTCTGTTCATATCTTGTGCCCATTTTTTGATTTGATTATTTATTTTTTGTGTATTGAGTTTGAGAAGTTCTTTATAGATCTTGGATACCAGCTTTTCTTTTTTGTCAGAGGTGGTGTGAAGTACTGCTCTCCCTTCTGTCTCCCACAATGCACTCTGAGTTGATTCTAACGTAATTGTGGGCATGCAGAGGCTTCTTATAGGATATGGCTTGCCTGACTACGATCCTCTTAAATTAAAAACATCGTTTTTTAAAAAATTTATTTATTTATTTCAGAGAGAGAGAAAGGGGGAGAGAGAGCGCACACATGAGTGAGAGTGGCAGAAGGTGAGGAGTGAGAATCCCAAGCAGTCTCCGAGTTGACACGGAGCCTGACACTGGGATTGATCTCATAACCCTGAGATCATAACCAGAGCTGAAACCAAGAGTGGGAGGCCTAACTCACTGACCTACCCAGGCACCCCTTAAATAAAAAAATTAAAAGGAAAAAATCTTCACTGCCTATGCGCTATATTTCAGTTGGACTTTTTCGTAAGAATGCTTTGTCAGTACACCATGGAATCTTAGAAGTTTTCTACTAATGAGAAAGTGACTCTCCTCCCTCAACATACTTCCACAATTATCCAAGTACTCCAGAAAATTACCCTTTTGATGTTCATTCCATGTGTTTCACTTCTTTCTGCCAAAATCATGACTTTGAAACTCTTGAGTTTCCTCTTAGAACTAATTATCGTAGTTTCTCTAAGTGTATTAGAGTGCCCTTTCCTTTCCAAAAATTCTATCCATATAAACGTTCCAAAAAATGAATGCTTGCTATTTCATTTTCGTAGGGCTTTTATTCTGAGTGGTTTGATTTAACACTAGTGAGAGGAAACTCGAGCACATGAATGGAAGATCCTGGTAGAAACTTGTAAGAATTCAAGGGCAATGATTTTCTCCAGTATTATCCCCTCTGTATTATTCTGTCTCTTGGTCCAAAGGAAATGTCTTAGATTGGGCTCCTTCTGCAGAAGCACACCCTGAGATAAGAATTTATGTGCAAATGACTTATTAAGGAAGTCCTATGATGAGGAATATTAAGGCAGTGGGACATAGGCAGGGGTGGGGTGGAAACTGACCTTTCTGCTTTTTTTCTATGTGGACAAAACAGTTCCAGCTGCCTGAAGAGGTGTTCAGAATCAGTCACAGGTGCAGGGTGTTCCAAGTCAACTGAATCAGAACCCGGGAGAGGGACACACAGAAACAATAAAAGGACCCCCTGAGAGGGGATCTGGGTGGAGCACTGACAGAATCCACTTCAGGGAGGAAACTATACACAGGGGTAGATTATTTGGCCTAAGCAGATCTGAATTTGAGGCATTTAGGCTAAACGATATGCTCTACACTACATTCCAGCCACCATACTGCTGTGCGCCAACTGTCAGATGACCCAGCCCGCCCTGCTTGCTCCATGGTGACCAGATGGCCAAACTCCTTTGCGGCCCATTGTCAGACAGCTCTCAGTTAATCGGGTTTCTATACAGTCAACTGGAGCTGGATAAATCAAACCTATTGTGGGCATGTGTTCTGATAACTGTGGATGTCAATGTCTGTGTGAGTGGCTGAAGATTCATGAAGCTGTGAACTAAAAGGAATCAGGTCATGCCATCCCCAAATATGCTGTTTTTGCTTGTTGATTACTTTGAGCTGAAGGCCCTTGAGAAACATCAGATACGGCAAGGGCTCTCTGCTTTCATCCTTTCTACCTAAAAGCAGAATAGAATTTCCTGCGAGAAAGGTGCTGTCCCTGTACCAGGAAGATAAGAACACTGTTATCACCAGAGACTGGGAGTCAGGGCCCCAGTGGACCTGTACAAACAAACCTTCCAAACGAATCCTTCCCTTCCCTTAGTTTTCCCCATTTACTTCCTAGTCACCACTCCACTATTTATTACCCTCCAGCCCAAGGCCCTCTGTCTTGTGACATCCCCTCAATTTATTGTTCCTTATGTAAAAAGAGCTATAAGCTTTTGAGCCTAATGGCTTCTTCAGGTCTTCATTTTCCTGCTGAAAGCCCCCCTGTACACCTAAAAATTTTATATCGATGTGTATGTGGTATGTTTTTCTCCTGCTAATCTGTCTTACGTCATTTTAATTCTTAGGCCAACTGCAGAACCTAAGAGGGTAGAAGGAAATTGTTCTTCCCCTACAGAACTCAGGCAGCAAAGCCAGCAGATCATCGTCTCCTGGAAGTACTCTAGGGTTGGTTTACAAATCTCCATGGATGCAGCCCATGCAGAATCCAAGATTCTCAAGCAATCTTCCTGGGACTGGGAGGAGGTGAGCACAGACAAGAGAGCACAGAGTGGCCCTGTTGCTGTGAAGAGGGAAAACTGGAAATAAATCCATGAGTGAGAGGTTGCTGATGGGGATCTTTCCTTTGTCCCAGAATGTGGCCAGTGGACCAAATCTGAAAACGATAGTACCCCACATTCTGAAGAGCTGTGAGAGAGGAACATAGGCAACCCAACTAGGTTTGCCAGAACCTGCAAATAAAAATATGGAGAGCCATCTAAATTTAAATTCCAGATACACAATAAATTACTTTTAGTATTTCTAAATATTACAGCACACTGAAAACTTACTTATTAAATAAGTATGTCCCATGCAATACTTAGCACACAATCTTACACAAACAATTTGTTTTCTTATCTGAAATGTAAATTTAACTGGCAGTCCTGTATTTTATCTGGCAACCTCAAGTCCAACTCTTGCAATCCAGGGCTTATCAAAACGTGTCGGGAACATCTCTGCTCTCACCTGTTGGCAGCCCAGCCCCACTGCCCCTCCTGTCTGCGTATTGACAAAACTCAGGGAGGAGAAGTTCATTGGGGGCAATTTTGTGGAGATAGCATTCTGGGCAGTGAGGTTGTCCCCTTCCTTCACCATAGAGGAAGGAGCGCGAGTTGTGTTTTTCTGTCTAAAGCAAGAAATATGCAAAATCCTCGAGGGCACTTGCAAAGATTAGAGGGATATGCCCTGCAAGGAGAGGAGATTTTGATTCTCTGGTTGGATAGAATGTCGCTGATTAGTCCCTGTGCCCACGAAGAAGGGGAGACAGAGTGAGGAGGCAGGGGGGGTGGGGGCAGTGAGGTGACTGTGCTTCCACCGTTTGGCTTGGCAAAAATAAGCCTAAGCATCCAGGGGAGGCTGCACGAGGTAGCTGGGCTTGAGCTGGGGTCCTGATAAACTCCCTGGACCCATGCTTGCTAGGAAAGGGGAGCCTAGCAGCAGAGGCCATGGGGAATGGCACCAGAGGCTGTGGGGCTGGGGGGCGGTAGTAGGGTGGAGATAGAGCTGGACCCCCACTTCAGGGAACTGTGGGATAGGGAGAAATCTCAAAGCTCTGTGACAACTCACCCCCCCCACCCCGCCCCCCGTGCTTACCAGAACTTGGAGGCCTAAACCAAGGTCTGGAGGTCCTGAGGGCTAGAAGGTGAGGGCCAGAGACGCAGCCACAGCCAGGAAGAAGAGGCGGGTCTCTGTGGCTGAGGAAGTAATGATGTTCCTGCCCTCCCTGCCTCTTGCCTTGCCCTCTGTTCCTCAGCCTGGGAAGAGGTGAAGCTCAGGACGGAGGGAGAGTGGTGTGTGTCAGACCCCCACCCAATGCACACACTGTGTCTTCAGCCACAAGTCTAACTGGGGGGAGGGGGCGGAGAGCTTTCACGTGCACATAAGATTAAAATTTAGAACTGGTCCAAACCCATTTTAATAATGAAAATTGACAAAATACTTTGGAATCTCCCCAAGATGTTGTAAAAGAAAATGTGGATTTGATAAAGTGGGGATAAAAGCAGAGATGGGAAGGAAAAGAACTCCTTTATCTCTAACTCCGAGGGACGTAAAAACGCTCATAAACCAAGGCCACGCAGTAAAGCAGAATCCAAGAAGGGCAGATTCCCCTGCTGATGTGACAGCTGGGGCTCTGGGACGGGCTACCCACGGAGGGGAAGTGATCTGGTTGCCTTTGCCTGCGGCACTGCTGGATGGGCGGGGAAGGGAGAGGCAACCCCTGCCAGGCTGGAGACACCCGGACAAGCCTCCTTTGGAAGACACACAGACACACCAGGGCCCAGCCCCGCGCCACAACCGGGGAGGGGAGGAGCTTCCTGAGACCACGCCTCCAGACTGAGCCGGGGTCTGGATTTGAACGTATGTGTAAACAACTGAACCAACATGGGTGGGTTTTAAATAAGGATTATAACCATTAAAAGTTTAAGTTGGTAAACTGCACCAGTTACCATTTAAATCATCTCTCTTTGATATTGGAATAATTTCTGCTTATATGCAGCACCACTGAGTATATGCATATGAAAATACATTCACGTAAAAACGCCTTTGGTCTGATGGATTCCGCGATTCTCCTCCAGCTCCGATTGCATTCTTATGAATAAAAGTCTCTCGGTGAAAACGACAGCTGTGCTGATGATGTAAGAGGGAGGGCTGGACCCCGTTCACATTTCCGCAGGGCTTACAGAGGTAAGAACTTGCATATGTCGGAGAAATGGGAAGCCCTGACGCTTGGGTTGCTGCTTGGAAGCAGATCTGATAAAGAAGGCAGGCCCCATTTTTCCATAGTCAATTCCAGCTGACAATCTTTGCTCTAAGCTCTACTTTCTTTGGTCCCTTTCACCATGTCAGACACAATGCCTTGCATTTTTTTTTTTTTTTTTTTTTTTTTTTTTTTTTTTTTTTGCTGCCGAAGCTGTCAGAAGTATTTTTCCAGCTTGCTAATCCACGATTTTTAAAATGATGGGTAATAATATTCACATTGATCTTGCAAATCCGAGTTTGCAATAACTAGCCCTTTCCCATACACCGTAATCGCTCAAGTCAAAATGGGCGATCACAAGTGCACAAACTTGGCTGGAAAAGAGGCAGTATTTAAAAAGCATAGTTGTATTGAGTATTGAGGTTGAGAGGTTAGCAAAATTCTCTTATCTTTTTTTTCCTGGCTGGCTTGTTAGGTCGGGTGATTTTTCGGAGAGGATTATCATTAAATAACGTCTATTTTCTGTAGCGTGGTGCCCTTGAGAAAATTATTTAACCTCTTTGCACCTTAGTGGTATCCTGTTTAACGAGGATAATAATAGCATTTACCTCTTAGAGTTGGTAAGGTTAAATAGCCTTTTATAAATCTCTGTCTGTATAAATCCGTATGAGTGTAGGTCTAGATACAGATACAGATACACACAAACAGAATCTTTAATCTGTTCCCAGCACATAGGAAATTTGTAATAAATATTATTTTGGATAGTGCTGCTACTACTACTATTATTATTATTATTATCAGTTTTCAAGGTTGTAAGAGGGCAGTACCGCACAGTAGTAAGAGCACACATAGGTTTTAGAGAAAGTGAATTCTCAAGACATGGCCCTGCCACTTACTGTGAGACCTTGGGCGAAATTAATGAGACCAGGAGCTGCATCACGGAATGGGCAAAACAATGCTCCTGGTACAGGATATTCCACAAGGAAAGTGAGGACTGAAAAGGTAATGTAAGTAAGTGCCTGGCTCCTAGCTGTTCTAGTATGTATTAGCTTCTTCCTCCATTTTTTTGGAGGACCAGTAAAAGACCCTGGGTTTTGCATCTTTAAATCGATTTCCTTGTTCTGATACATTTCACTCCTCTCCTCCCTCAGTTTGGTAAAATAAGATAAAATACATCTGAAATAAAATACATGATTTCCCCAGACCCCATCCTACCTAATTCTTCTATGGAAGGGTTAACATATCACTAACATTCAAATAATGGAGTGGAAATGACTCATCTTTCTTCTCCAGGACCACTGGGTCTAGCTAATGGATTTAGTGGACATTATGTGCCCAGGTGACCATGTGAGAGTGATTTGTTTTTCCTCTCAGAATCTTCTACTTGGAATAGGATAGTCCCTGTCACTGCCTCATCTGACCCCCCATGGTTTGAACTTAGGGGTCTGGCCTCCCTGACCTCAGGAAACACTTGGGACACCTGTTAGGTAGGCTCAACCACAGAGCCACATTGCCTGCTGGAGGAGCCGTGGGCAGATGAAGGGGCAGCAGATGACCACATTGTAATCACCTTGGGAGCTTTGAAAAATTCCCGTGCCCTGGCTGTGCCCCAGTACCACTAAATCAGAAATTTAAAAACTATCCAGGTGGTTTTGATGTGCAGTTAAGACTGAGAACAATCGTCTCAGGCAACTCCATTCAGACCTTTGCATGACAGGGAAATGCTTTTGTAAATAAAATGACCAGATTAAAAAATTACATTTTTCAAATGTGATAGAACCTCATAATTCCTTTTATTTTTTTAATTTTTATTTTTTTAGAAGATTGTATTAATTCATTTATTTGAGACAGACGGAGATAACGAGAGAGAGCAGGAGCGGGGAGGGGGGAGAAGCAGGCCCCTCGCAGAGCAGGGAGCCCCATGTGGGCTCGATCCCAGGACTCTGGGATCATGACCTGAGCTGAAGGCAGATGCTTAACCAACTGAGCCACCCAGGCGCCCTCATAATTCTTTTTAACATGTGTTAACTATTCTGGCTTTTTGTGCTACTAAACTATTTAAAAAATTCTAACAAATCTTATTGTGGTATTAGTTTACATAGGATAAAAATGCACCTATTTTAAATGCATAATTCAATGACTTTTGACAAATATATATACACACTGAAGGGTGGCAGAATATGCCCCCCCCCAAATATGCCACTTTGGTATAAGTGTTATTTTGAGTTACAGGCACTTGAAAAATAGCAAATACAAGAAAAACACCCTGATCTTTTTCTTAAAAGCAGGAGATGAAATTCCCACGTGAAAGATGTTCTCCCAGTACCAGATGCGAAGTAAATTCTTATTACCAAGGATGAGAAGTTGAGACCTAGAGAATTCTATACAAACAGACTTTGTTAAAATTACTCTTATCTTTCTTTGGCCTCCCCACATAGTTTTTGCTTCTCTTTGTTCAATGTACCCTAAAAACAACTTCTTTGGGTCTTCATTCCTTATGAGGGTTCTCGTGTCAGATAAAGCTTATACAAATGTGTGTGCTTTTCTCTTTTAATCTGTCTTATGTCAATTTAATTCTCATGTCCAGCTGAAAAGCCCTAAAATGGTAGCGGTAACAATTTGCCTCCTTTACAATACTGATGTAACCACAACCATCTTCAAGAGATAGGACATTTCCAGAATGTTCCTTTGTGCCCTTTTGGAGTCAACCACCTGCTCCTCCAACCCCCTGTCTCAGGAAATGAGTGACGTCTTCCTGTCATCATAGATGAGTTTTGGGATTATACTCTATGCACGCTTTTGTGTCTGGCTTCTTTCACACAGAATAATGTGTTTGAGATTCATCCATGTTGTTTGTCTCAATAGTTCATTCTTTTTATTGCTAAGCAGTCATCTAGCCTCTGAATATATTACTACTTGTTTATTCCGTCACCTCTCGGTGGACATTTACCACCTGATTCTGGTACCTTTTTTTTTTTTTTTTTTTTTTTTTTGGTACTTCTCTGCGTATTTTTTCTCTCACAGCTAGTTTATAATGAAAACAGGGAAGGTGATATGTCACCAGAGACCCAACTTTTCTATGAATTCCAGGTTGGGTTCGGGTAACGTATTCAGTAGTAATTGGGCACCTGGTCGACTTGTTTTCCGTGATATAAAATGGAATCGCCCAGCCATACCATCTGTTTTCCTGAGCCGTTGGTTGATGTGAACTCATAGACACTGCTCACCCAAGGCAGTTTCATTGATTCTGGGTTGCTAGTTATTCCATTATAGTCAAGCTCAGTTATTCACTAAAAGCTAAGAGACTCATATAATAATATTTCCTTGGCTACCTACACTTAACTTTTGTGTTTTATGATATCATAACAGAATGGATACATTCATCTATGTAGCTGATTCATAAAGCCCTTAAAATATCTTCAAGCTGCCAGTTATTCCCCAGAGTTAGTTTGCAAAGCAAGGTTGTCACGCACACACACACACACACACACACACACACACACACACACACATTATAGTATACATATAGGAAATGTATCTTATATGTATACATGTATCTATGTATCCTTTTCACTTTATATTAGAAAATTATATTAGAAAATAAAGACTATGCATATTAATCTTTTGTGTGGATGTGCCATAATTAACTTAATTATTTCCCTATAATGCAATTTTAGGTTGTTTCCACTTTCCTCTCTAATATAAAAATACTCCAAAGATCATATGTGAGCACATAGAATTCTCTGTATCGCTTTGTCTTCTTAACTACTGGTTTTTGATTTTTTTAAAAAAGCACTTCATGCCATAACCTTGAATTTTCTTCTTTTCCCTCTACAGTGAAAGGATGTTGTGCTAGGTCGCTGATACAAATATTCATTTCTAGGAAGGTTTCTGGTGTCTAGGAACTCTGAAGAAAGTCAAGTGGCCTTTCAGTGCTCTTGGATTTAACGTTACAAAGACCATTACTTTTCAAATTTCTTAGCAAGCCCTCTGCCGTTAACCCAAAGCTCATCGATATTAAGGGTAATATCACATATCACAAATATCAATGTTGTCTAAGGGAGTTCTAGTTTGGGTCACAGTATAATAGGATGTGGAACCGGGTGGTGGGAAAAAAAAAATCAACATTCTAGAAAAATCCACAATGATATTCAATAAAAAGTCATATTCATTCTATAAATTTTCAAAGATCTGGCCATTCTGTTCATAGTACGTGAATTTATTTTACCCATATTGTTTACAAATTTAGAAGTCCAATATTTGTTTTATCGTATTAAACAAACAGGAGATTGTAAAGAATGTATAGGATATTTATGTTTCTGGTTTTAGCTGGTCATGAGCAGACTTCTCCGATAATAATTCAAATTTAATCACAAATCTTGTCCAGTTGCCTCTAGTAGAATGTTTTTGAGGGCCTCAGGCAGGTGGAGAAAATCACTGTGTCACAAATGAATTTGCATACAATGTTTACGGTTTGGAAACATTCTCTGGCATTGGTCAAGGTAAAATAGCATTTTTTTCCTAGTCTGGACATTATCATTTATCCTTATATCCTCGCCTTTTTGTCACATTCTGTCAGGATGCTAAGTATTGTGGAGATAAAGAGGAATGTGGAGCTGGGGGCCAGGAAACCACTAGAAATATTTACTCTTTTGGTATGTAATTATTTATATATTATGAAATGTAGGCAGATTAAACGTTTTTCCCAGGCCCAAAGGATAGCTCTTGGAGACAAAGAGTGTGGGAAATTCCTGGCAGGAGGCTTCTAGAGAAGGCAGTAATTTCATTCTCTGTATAACTGACATAAGTCCTAGGTTCCTCCTCAGGAAGTAAGTACATGGGCGGAACGTACCCAAAGAGACAAAGCAAAGGCTCTGAGACTTGAACAGGTCAATCCCTGAGCGATACATGAGTGAGTCTGACCCAAACAGTACAATGAAGGCTTTGAAAACTCAACTGACATTGAAACCACCATGCACAGAAGGTGAGAAAGAACCTGTAGTCTGAATGTGAGTTGACTGCTTGCTATAACATTAGCAATATGCCCCTTCCACCGTCTCCTGAAAATATGAATAGGGCCCATAATCTTAAACATAACGTTCAAAATGTCCAAATCCAATCCAATCCAAAATTACTCAACAAAAATGAGCCAGAAAGATTTGCCAAATTTTAAAGAGAAAAGACAATCAGATGTCAAACATAAAATTATCTAGAAATTAGAATTATTCCTTTAGACTTTAAAACTGTTATTATAACCACACTCAATGAGGTAAAGCCATACATTCTTGAAATGAATGGAAAGAAAAAGGTCGCAGCACAAAATAAGAAACTATCAAAAGGAGGAAACGTAAAGTTGAGAAATGAAAAACACAGTATATGAAATGAAAAAAATCACTGGGTGAGATCCATAGCAGAGTGGAAATGCCAGATGAAAGAGTCAGTAAGCTTAAAGGTGTATCAATGGAAATGATCACATTTGGATAACAGAGAAAAGATTTTAAGAAGTCAACAGAACCTCAGGCTCCCATGGGGCAACATCAAGGTCTACCATTCAAATTACTGAAGTACCAGAAAAATAGAAGAATGAGACTTGCAGAAAAAAATATTTGAAGAAATATGTCTGAGAATTCCCAAATGAGATGAAAGACATGAACTTACAGTATCAAGAAGGTCGGTTACCCCCAAACAGAAAAAACTCAAAGAAAACTATCCATAGTATTTGAATAACTATCAAATACCATATCAATAACCACAGCATTACATTAACCATAAATGGTCTAAGCACATTAATAGACAATAATTGTCGGATTGGACAAGCAAAATGCCAACAGAAATGAAGATCCAGCTTTTAGCTATCCATTACTATCCTATTTTAAATATAGTGATAAACCATGAGACACTATGGACACTGGGAAACAAACAGGGTTTCAGAGGGGTGGGGGATGGGAGGATGGGGTAGCCTGGTGATGGGTATTGAGGACAGCATGTGTTGGGCTCATCACACCCAGTGCTATACGCAACTAATGGATCATTGAACACTACATCAAAGACTAATGATGTACTATACAGTGGCTAACTGAACATAATAAAAAAAAACAACTAAATATAATCATATAAGTGGGTTAGGAGTAAATCATGGAAAAAATATACTATGCAAACATTGATGAAAAGAAAGCTGGACTGACTATATTAATATCAAACATCGTAGACTTCACAACCAGAAAAATTACTAGGGATAAAGAAGGACATTACATGATGATAAAATGGTAAGTTCACTAAAGAGAAGCAATCCTAAATATTTATTAAAATCAGAGCTTCCAAATACAAATCCATTCAAAAACTAATGGAACTGAGATGAAAAATAGACAAAGCCACACAAACCACTGAGAGGTTACACAGAAGGACTTCAGCTTGACTATTCCCTCAATTATCTGTGAGAACACAGCACAGGAGAAAAGATCGTAATATCATTAGTAATTAAAGAAATGAAAACCAAAATCATGAGATACCACTATACACTTACCCAAATTTCAAAAATGAAAAAAAATAGAAGACTGACAATATGATCAAGTATCAAGTGCTGGTAAGGATGAGGGCCAGCTGAAATTCTTACGCTTTGCTGGTGGGTATGAAAAGTGGTGCAGCCACTTTAGAGAGTAATTTGGTTGGCAGTTTCTTTTAAGCCAAGTTTATACTTTACAATCAACCTTGCTTTCGTCTCCCCCCAAATCTGTAAGGGAATGATCAGCAGTTGTATTTAGAATTTACAGAAATTGGAAAAGATGAGCTTTGGCTGATGTCTGGGTGAACAAATGAGGTGTAATCGTGCAACAGAGCACCACCCAGCAGTAAAAAGGAGCAAAATACCGAAACAAGCACCAGCGTGGATGAATCTCGAATGAGTTACGCTAAGTGTAAGAAGCCTGACAAAAGGCTACTTAGCATCTCATTTATATGATATTCTAGGATAAAACGATAGGACCAGAGAGCAAACTCATAGTTGCCAAGGCTTAAGGGAGGGGAGGGTTTGTGTATAGAGGGGAAGCATGGAGGGATATTTGGAGGTGAGGAAGCTGTCCTGTACTTGAGTGTCATGATGGCTAGACAGCTCTAGGTATTTGTCAAAACTCATGGAACGGTATGTTCCCCCATAAGTTGAATCTAACTGTATGCAAATTTTAAAAAGGAACCTCATACTGTTCCGCTGCCCTCAACCCTATCCCCAGCCAGCCTCTCCACCCACATTTTCTTGCAAATTCTGTGTAAGCAGGAAACTGGGACAGGGAGAGGGAGAGAGAGTTGTTGAAGTCTTGAGTCACTGGCCTCATCACACAACTGCTATTGTGTGTTCTTATGCCTGCAGGGCACTTTACAAGGATGGTGTGCATTTGGAAGTCCGTCTGTAGCACATTTGCTGATTTTGCTGTCCTGAGTCTTTTTGAGGAGGTGGCAAAGAGAATTAGAGGTTGCAGGGTGAAGAGAGAGCCACAGAATGTTCTGCACTTCTACTTTTGATGTGACAAGGAGAACTGAGTTGGCCATGAGCATGGCTGAATTGTTTTTCTGCAACTCATGCACAAGGAATATCAGCCAGGCAAGAATGCCCTAGTAGTAAGAGGCTATATGTACTGGCTGTAGGAAAGGGACTTTGAACAAGTCGGAAGAAGAAAATAATGATCCAGTGCTCTCTAGCCCCTATAACCTGGCAATGCAATGGCAGGGTGACAAAAATGGATTGATCAGAATGAGGTGCATAGATAAAGGAAAGCCAAGGGGCTTATTCTGCTAATTGTCTAGATGCCTAGAAAGCACCCAAGTAGAGAGGCTCCGGAGGAGATTACAAGTGAGATTTTGTATTTTGAGAAGAAGGATTGGGCAAGAGCAGAGCTGAAGGATGGCTTAACTTTCAGCACCATGCCATTATGGCAGCCTTCAGGCAGGGATGAGCCTCCCTTGTCTCAGCCACACTGCTCCTAATCTCTTCCCGGCTCCCTCCTCCACCTGGGCCCCTCTGACAAGAGAACTCAGAAGCCTCATAAGGGGACTGGGAAATAAGATAATTCTATTGCCACTGCCCTTCCCCCACAGTTCAATCTACTCCCACTTTTTTTTCCCCCCCTAAATGGAATACATGCTTAGAGTTTTAAAGTAGATTGGCCTTTTTAAGTTAACAAACAATGGAAAAGTATAAAATCTGCCCAGGATAAGCAACAGGAAGATTCAACAGATAATGGCCAAAGAGAATAGCTGAAAAAAATAAAATCAAACCGTTTCACACTTGTATCCAGCCAAGTTCAGACTGTTCAATAGATCTGCTTTATGCACATAGTTTCACATCAGGTGCCTTTAGAATATGCTAGTCATGGTGGATGAGAAAGCAGCCCCCTTTTCAACTGCTCCCTGGCTTCAGGAAGCCTTGTACTCCAGGATCCAGTCCCAGATTTAGGAAGTGTTTCTTAGGGCAAAGTAGTTTCAGGATTGATTCGACCTTGGGAGCATTTTGGAGGCAATCCGTCAGGTAGCTAAACCAGCTTTGCTTTGATTTATAGGATACAAGACAACACATCGATGGTGTTAGTTTATCCAGCAAATCCCAATTTTGAAAGCAAAAATTGAAATGCGTCATGTGCCCACAATGTGCCAGAAGTATGTTAGCGTTGGATACACTCCGGCTCATAGAATTCGCACAAGGGTAAAAGGAAAGGATTATGAACGTGAAAACTTAAAATAAGAAGGGAAAGTAACTATCAAATGTTATATGGCTAGTAATATGAATTCTGGGATTCTTTCTTTAAAAACTATTCTCTTTCTGCTGCTCTACAGAGTAACACAATTGAAGCCTCATATCTCCTTATCAATCTGTTTAAGCCAACACTTCCTTTCATCTACTAATCACCTCCTATCTGGCTCTCCTCTTTCTTTCACCAGACTTCTTGGCAGAGGAAAGTTGAGGCTGCTGAGGCTTTCTTTTTCTTTTTCTTTTCTTTTCTTTTCTTTTCTTTTCTTTTCTTTTCTTTTCTTTTCTTTTCTTTTCTTTCTTTTCTTTTTTCTTTCCTTTGTTTTTTTTTTTAAGATTTATTTATTTATTTATTTATTTATTTATTTGAGAGAGAGAGAGAGAGAGAGAGCACATGCACATGCAGAGGGAGAGACTCTCAAACAGACTCCCCATCATTGAGCACAGAGCCCATCTCGGGGCTCGATCCCATGACCCATAAGATCATGACCTGATCCGGAATCATGAGCTGGATGCTCAAACGCCCGAGCCACCCAGGTGACCCTGCTGCTGAGACTTTCTTAAAGGTTTGGGTCTGAAAGATTTCGCCAAATGCTAAGACAGTTTGTGCTTATTCAGTTGAGTGGTAGATAAAGTAGATGTTTTGCATTTATGGAGAATATGTACCTTAGACATATGGAAATGGCTTTCCCCAAGAAGAGACGCTGAGAGATGAGCTAATTCTCATCTCCCATCTCTCACTAACTTTGGGACAGCCACTGTCTGTGCACTTACAAGTCACAAGTCCGGCACTCACAATTTCTGTGCCCAAAGATCACTTTTTCTGTAAACACCTGGGACTCCCCGCCCAAGGGCTTTCTCTGGTGGCGGGAGCAAGCTCAGCCTATGCTGGAGAAGGCTGGAAGTTCTGAGGATTTCATACTTTCCTAGCAAATCCCTATTAACTATGGACCAAGGTTGGAGAATAAATACCCTAACTGCTTCTTCCCTTGGATGAGACACTCTGAGGTGTCTGTACCCAGTCTCCCAGAGGAACCCCAGGGGATTGAGTCTCATTAGCTCACAGCAAGATTCTGCTGAGTAATGCATCCTATATTCATTTCCTTTTCTTGCCTTTCTTACGTCCCTACTCCACAGCAATGCTTTCTGGGATCACCTCCTAAGTAAATTACATGTATCCAATCCTTGTTCCAGGGTCTGCTTATGGGAATCCATCCAAAGACACATTTCAAAGAATGGTGGCATTTCTCACACTTTTATGTTCTCTGTTTACGTTTGAAATCATATATGTTAAATACACGTACAATCAGACCACTGTCTCAACAGAATCTTGTTTTATTAGTTGCAAGTCATGTTTCTCTCCTGAAAATGTCATCTTCCTTACTTTCTAGACACACAAAGGCATGTACATGGATGGCCCTACCCATATTGCACAATTTCCCCTCTGCTTTTGCTCTTGAATGCTTTTCAGGTTAATAACCTCTTTTGGTTCACCTGATTCCAGGGAACTATTTCAAATTGTTTAGAAATGGTTCGAATGGGGAACTGTGTGCCCTCTCCTTCCTCTCATTATGCTATGGCTAAATGGAGCCAACAGAGTGACAGCCTCCGTCTGATTGTCCCTGACTGTTCATAATCGGAGCAGAGGGGCAGTGGCAGCTATCAGTGAGAAGTGAGGTGGCATATCTCTCTAGGGAAACAAAATGACTGGATGTAGCTGAGTCTGCCTTTTCTTCGGGCGTGGCAGGCAAGAGCTGTGCCTCTAGAATAGACAGGGAAGCAGGGTGCCTCCAGAAGCACTGCGTGTACGTGTCACGCAGGTGTGTGATGATGCGTATACGCACATTTACAGCAGTCACTCTACCCGAGAGAGAAGTAAACTCTGTGTTTTCTTCTGAGCAAAATATCTCAACACCAGCTATGTTACTAATAGTTCAGAACTTGTTTGTTTGTTTATTGAGAGTTCTGTGATTTTTCTTCTCCCGGATTCCCTACTTCCTCTTTCTCCTCCTCAAAAACCGAGGGGTGCATGAAACCCTGTGAAGTTTGGGAAGAGGAAGACTACAGTTACTAACCACTCCTATAAATTTAAGGAGTGGGTTTATTATGACTCCAGCTTGTGTGTGAACTGAGCCTTAATGATGCCCTCCCTCCCCTAACCAAGATGTCCACATCCTAATCTTTAGAACCTAGGAATGAACCCTTCTATGACAAAGGGGGCTTTGCTGATGTGATTAAGTGAAAGATCTTGAAATGAGAGGTTATCCTGGATTATTCAGGTGGGTCAGAGAGGTCATCGGAATGTCCCTATAAGGATGCGTGGCTGGCTCAGTTGGAAGAGCCTGAGACTCTTGATCTCCGGGTTGTGGGTTCGAACCCAACCTTGGGGGCAGACAAGACTAAAATAAATAAATAAATTTATAAATTAAAAAACATGTCCCTATAAGTAAGAGGGAGAGGGAGATGTCAGCCCAGAAGAGGAAAAGGCAATATGGCAGCAGAAGCAGAGATTGGAGTGACGGGGCCATAAGCCGGGGAACACCCCCAGGCACTGGAAGCTGCAAGAGGCAAGGAATAGATTCTCCTCGAGACCCTCCAGAGGGAAACCTGTTCTCTTAACACCTTGATTTTAGCCTTGTAAGACTCATTCTGCACCTCTGAACTCAAGAATGGTGAGAGAATAAATCTGTGTCATCTAACGCCATTAAGCGTGTGGTAATTTGTGATAGCGCCAACAAGAAATGAATACAAGACCCCAAACTGCTGAAGCTGCTAGAAAAGTGGTACCAGATGGTTGATGAACTGTCATGTGAATTGTTCAGGGAAGTTTTTTTTGCTCCTGCTCCTAGTTCTGACTTGTACATTCCTGTCCCCGCCGAAGGCTTACGGTGGATATTCCCAGATTCAGGGGGCACAACAAATGCTGGAGTGCAGGCTTGGCTTAGGGAGAGGAGGTGGTGAGGATCATGCCTGAAACTGAACGCGGTCCCAGTTCTAGTCCTTGCAGAACAGCGATGGCCCGTGTAGTGGCTCACCTGGTCATGGCCGAGGGATCCCAGGTGATGATGTCGGGGAGCAGAGGATCTAACTCGGAGGCGTTAGTTTTAGGAACCTGGCTGAAGGTGCTTGGTATGATTCAAAGTCCCTCCGCAGCCATCCTTTGCTGGCAACTTTTAGACTTCTGTATGTGAATGAGTCCTTTTTGAAAGCTAGATTTCATTGGGGGGCATGGGGGCTAGGAGGGTGGATACAATTTGGCTGACTCTCTCCCACCTATTTTAGACTCCATTATTTCTCTGAATTCCTCTTTGAAGCATGAGTGACGACCAGAGAGTTTACTGTGTGCCAGGAATCTTATATATTATCTAAATTAATGCAATACTTCAGTGAGGGGAACATTATAGAGCCCTGTTTATAGAGGCATAAGGCTCAGATAGGTTTAAGCACAGTGTCTGGGTCACACAGCTAGAACGTAGTAGAGCTGAGACTCAAACCTGGGTCTAGGGGACACAAAAGTCTGACCTTGACTGATATGCCACACTGCCTCTCCTAGCTCAAGTACCCTGAAATGGCTGGTGTGCTCTTCCTCCTCCTCTAATTTTTTTTCTTCGGCCCCAAATCCTACTTTTCTATCAGCACTGGAGGCCACCCAAGGCGGAGGGATCAGGGGACACAGTTTGCACTTACCCAAATCATCTCATTTCTTCCCCCTTCTTCATGCACAAACCATCTATAAAGAGAATTCCATGCAAGGAAACAATGAGATATCTTATTTCAAATTGAACAATAACAACAACTAACACTACTACAGCCACCATCAAACAACCAATAACGCGCGTGAATCATGGGGTGTATACATTTTTGCAAAACTCATTCGTACATTGTCTTTTTGTTGTCACAGTGGCTCTTAAGGAAGGTAATGGTATCACATTTTATAGAGAAGAACGCCAGGGCCCAGAGAGGTCAAACAAATAGAAAGTCTCCTGTTCATTTCATTCCAAATCCACTTCCCAGTTAATCAGGGAGAATCTGTTGAGCATTGCAAAGCATCCCAGGCACCTTTGAAACCTTGGTCACCACCGCGTGGGTCATACTTTGATGGTGTTAGGGCGGTTTTGTCCACATTCAGTTGGCTAGTTTTAGCAAGAAATTGTCACTTTTATGTAGTGACAGTCCACAGTCACCTCTGCTTTCACAGGAAATCAATGTCCTTTCAAAATCCTTCTTCCATCTGAAGAATAGAACGGCCTCTCCTATAGCTCCCCTGCCCCTGTTTGCATTCGGGCACGAGGCTGCATCGAACACAGGCTTCCTATTTCATCCATTCATTCAATAAATATTTATCAAGGATTCACAGTGTGCTGGGCACTTTATGAGGTGATGAAGATGTAAAAGTGAGCAAAACAGACATGGAACTAACTGCGTGATAGGAGAGGAAGACAAGTAAATCATCAAAAGTCCAGCAGTGACTGGGCCTGCTGTCTAACAAGTCAGCTGAGCACGGTTTTAAAATTACCTGGGATTTAATTTGTAGGTATGACTGAGTGATAACATGGAGAGGTCCATGCCATTAAGAGAAGAGTTTATTGGGGTTCTAGGCTGACTCAGTCAATCGGGCATGGAACTCTTGATCTCAGGGTTGTGAATTTGAGCCCCATGTTGGGTGTAGAGTTTGCTTAAATAAATAAAAACTTAAAAAAATAAAAGAAGAGTTTATCACTTAAAATTTCTAAGAGAAGGGCATATGCCATGTCATGCGAGGCCACACAGGGAAGCACCAGGGTCAGTCAGCAGGCAGAGGGAGTGAGCATAGGTGAGAGCCTTTATTACTATAGTCGTAAGAAGTTGTTAGGTGAGGACATCCCTTAACTGGGCAGGAGCAAAACACAGATATTCAGGTGTGTGGTTAGAAGGCTTGTGATATCATATCTATGCAAGCTGCAATAACACAGGGGTCATACAGACGCAAACAACTTTAGCCATTAGTTTGGACCTGCTTTGAAGATGCCAAAACATCAAGTTGCAGAAAATCAAGAATTATTACTCCAGCAGCCTTGATCAGCAGGCCCCCTGAAGATACTGGAGAAAAGGATGCTATTGTTGAATGCCATTGAGAGCTTTGGGTTACTACACAGCAACAGCTGACCAATACAGTACCCTTGACAGTTGCAAAAAATTGACCTTCACAAAGAACGATCCAGGAAAATTAGAGCCCTGACTTCACTCTCTTCTCTCCCTTCAAGAGCCTTCCAGAGATCAAAAGACAAAAAAGTTCATGTGGTCCATATAGTTTAGCCACCTGGGGCAAAGAACAGGGAGGTGCAGGGGACTATGGAGCTTAGAAACCCACAAGATAAGTAAAAGTGTGCTGTGAAAGGATCAAGTTCTAGGCTAACAACGAGGCAGGTGCAAAGGTCCTTGGGTGGGAGGCAGCAGGCTGTCTTGGGGGAAGGCGCTAGTGTGACAGGAAGACAGAGAACAATAGGGACACTAGTCAGTAAAAAGAGTGGAGAGGAAGACAAGGTTTCCTTGTTCCTCCTTATGGGCCATGTGAATTATTTTGCCCTGTATCTTTAAAGGGTTTTCTGCAAGGGTAACGCGTGACCTCATTGTATCTATGTTTTTTAAACAAGACACTCTGGTTGCTGGACCGATGACAGGAGGGAGGGGAGGGAATATGAAGAGAGGAGGCCAGCCAGGAGGCCATTCGAGTGTACATCTTTAAATACTGAGCCGTAGCTGCCGCGCCAGCCAAGCAACCCCATCAACTACCTGTGGCATGAACGGATTGCGAGTGCCAGCGAGGGGCCATGGGCAAAGCCAGGCCACGGCTGACCAGCACGGTCTCAGATGGCAGGGTGGAAATCGGTTGGCCCCTGTGGCCCGGAGGAGGAAACATTCTCCTCCAGCTGGAGAGACCTGAGTCAAGGTCTTTCTGTGTCAGATAGTATCCAGAAACTCACCAAGTAACCGGGAGGAATGTTCTGCTTCTGGGGAGCATGTCTGTCCCCAGGAACCCCCGCAATAATGAGTCGGCTTTCTTCCTGGGCTTGTTGGAAGGATGCTTTTCATTTGTTCTTTCTCTTTGGCTCCCCAGGAGGAACTCAGAGCAGAGGGAAGTTTCCTGGAGCCTCAAGTTAAAACAGACAGGACACATTACTTTGCCTCACCCCTGTCCCCGGCTGTGGCTGCTGTCTCATTGCTCCCTGATGGGTTGTTGGGGGCGGGGGGGGGGGGGGAAATCCCTGCCATTCCCCATGGGACCTCCATGTCGTCAGCTTAGCAGTCGCTCCCTGGGCTCCCTGGGACTTGACCTCAGGGAGGGAGAGCAGCCGCAGAGAAACCCGCTTGCATCAGACTCTTCGCTTCCTCACTCCCCTCTCGTTTTGTGCACTTGGCTAGCTCTCTTTTCTCTTTCTTTCCTGCTCTGTTTGCCTCCAAAGTAATAACCCCTTTCTCTCCAATTTCCTGACTGCCATAATCATTTCTGTCAGGCCCGAGAGACGACCAAATTAATGAAATTCCTTGTCAATAAAGAAAGGACATTTATTAAATGGAAATTGTGCTTAAAGACGACAGAGAGCATCGCTCAAGGCTAAGGTTCAGAAGAATAAAGGAATTATCCTGAGGAATGTTTCGTTTGGGGGGATTTGTATTAAGCGTCAATACGTTCTGTCTGTAGACTCCCTGCTTCATAGAGCGGATAGGAGAGGTGGCAGAATTTGGAGGTGAAGCGCCTGGAATCTGAAACCTGGAACCAGATGGACCTCCTGTGCCGGGGACTAACTGTGTGGCCCTGGGAAGGTTGCTTAATCTCTCTGCCTCCATTTCCTCATCCACAAAATGGGCAAATTTATAAAATCCTGCTTATGTCACTTTTCATAGCAAGTGAATGAATTTACGTCGTATGCTCAAAGGAATACCAGGCATGTAGCAAGCATTTATGAGTGTCGCTTTGCTAGCCTCAAATGAGGTCAGTAACATCCATTTGTGGGCAGCAAAGGGTTCATCGCATTTTATGAATTAGAAGACGAAGGAGTTTCCTTTCAGAAACAAAACGGTCCTAAGACGTATGGAAATACAACTGGAAAGTTCCATGGCTCTTTTAGACCCCACATTGAAAAGAAAAATTTACAGTTGGGGTAAAACAGAAGCCACAGCTAGAACGGAAATCCTGACACTCTTCCATAGAAGAGTCGAAAGGCTGGACATGAAATAGAAAGGACGGTGACAATCATGGTCATTTAGCCGAACAGAACAAATGGCTCTCCCCTCCTCCATCACTGAACATTTTATCCTTCTGGTCCCCTCCTTCAATGGTCTCCGGAATCATAAAAGGTGTTTCTTCTTGGCCACTATAGCTTCAGCTGCTGTCACTGGGTAGACATACTGCCTTTCTGCAGTGATTTAGTTACTTGGAGAGGAGCTGAAGCACAGCACAGGTGATGGCATCTCTCGGGGCCCAGTGTCTGTCTTCAAATATGCAGACATGGGGGGGGGGAGCTTGCAGGAGGAGCTGTGCCCCACCTCGTGTGTCTGGCCAGCCGCTCACCTACCTGGCTCAAGAGCTACAGAAGGCGAGGGAGGATTGCCAGCAGGTGCTGGAGGGGCTGTGGGGTGGTCGCCGCTCCATGTCAACACGGGCTGCCGGCAGGTCAGGGACAACGTGCAGGAGCTGCGACAGGACCAACCTACACCCGCCTTCGGAACCACAGAAAAAAATGGCTGCCGCTTTCCTTCCCTTTTCCAAAACTCACAGAATTTTTCTGCTGGCAGACTTAATCCGGGACCAGGCAGAGATGAACATTTTGGGGAAATGTGGTTCCAGCTTAGCTAAGGTGACAAAACCAAGGTGCCACACATGGAAAAGGGTGTGGGTTCAGAAAGAGCTAAGGTATTGGGGCCAATAAAGGAAATGACCACATGTAATAACATAGAGAAACTGATTTCAGTGCATGTGAGGGGTCGTTGCATGCCACTGCCCACCCGTCCTTGCTTATTGAAACTGAAGATTGCAATGCCCTTCATCAACTTTATAAATCAGGCTTCTCTCCTCTCTGGAGAAAGCAATACGTGTGGATTTTAGTGGGCCTGCCAGACAGAAGAAGGCAAGTTGGGGGTAAAAATATAAGAAATGGGCCCACAGGCAGAAGATGATAATGCTGTTGACAATCCACGTGATGCCTGCAGACTGAATCCATGTGATGCCTGCAGACTCTCTTTGCCGACAGTCAAGAGGAAATGCGGGCCACCTTGTTTAGGTCTATCCTTGGTGAGACTTACACAAAAGTAGGGGGAGAAAGTGAGGCAGAAAAACCTTAAATGACAAAGGAGCCACGAGGCATTCCAGAAAGAGCCCTGGATTCTGGGCCTGGGGAGCTGGGTCATGTTTCTGATGGGCCATAACTGGTTGTACAACTCTGAGGAAGCTTCAGAGTTTCCTCTGGTTCCTCATCTGTGAGTGGAAGTGTTGGACCGAATTAAGCATCTGGCTGCCTTCTATGTATCATGAGCCAAAGAAGCCCTCAGATGATCCCCGTGACTTCCGCTGTGCTGCGAGCCGCCATGTTGCTCTGTCTACTGTTTGCAGCTGTGCGCTTAGACTTTGGGGGAGGGGCAGACGTGCCCAAATTAGATACTCAAGTACTGGATTCTCTTGCTAGAAACGCTGCTATATAACCTCGGTTAGTGCAATTTGTCTCGTTTGTGTCTCAGTTTCTCCTCCCTCCTGTCCTGACTCAAAGAGGTATAGATATGTGAATACGTGAACTCCACTCCGCTCCTTGGAATAAATCAACTTTCCAAAACAAGGAATCGTGCTAATTTTGTCTTCCTGGCATCAGAAGGAACAAAATGAGGGTGAGGGAAGAAGAAGATGGTAATATAGTGTTAGAGATAGAAAGGGGTTGAGCTGCATTGTTGGAGGGGAAATGGAGGAAAATAAATCCTTGCAAAACCCAATGGTGCTGTGATTCACAAGCAAAACTTGTTGCTAAATTGGAGCATAGAGAGTGGTGTACATGGGACAGTGTGTCTCCCCAGCTGGGATTTTTTTTTTTTTTGAGAGTTTTTAAGATCAGGAAATGCATATATATTCCTGCTGTAAATTAGGAATTGAGAGCTATAGAATCCAGGATCGCCTAATTAACTCCTGCTCTGAAGGACCACCATGGCATATGAATAAAATGAACAATGTTGAGTGCACATTATTCAATGAACAGAACTATTTCCAAATAGCCCTGGGAATTACCCTGTCTTCCCTGGGCAATGAGCCACCTGGGAGCAGGACCTCCTTTGTCCTGGTGGAAGAAGCTACCTCTAAGATCAGCTTTCTACAGGATCAGGGTCTTCTATAATCTCAGGGGCCAGATTTCCCACAGAGTCAGAGCAGCTGGCTTTCTCAGACAATTCCTATAAACAGCTGGCATCCCAAATCCAGACTGCTCAGCAATAAGCATTCTTTATCTTCCTTCCCCTCGCCCCTCCCAGCTCTAGCAATGTGAAAATGGAGAACCGACAAGATGGAAGGGCTATTTCCTCTGGAACAAAGCCCACATTGTGTCTTGCAAATGCCACAGCTGTATTTGTTTAGGTCAGCCCAAAAGTACACACTGAGACCCAGTGACGAGGGCAAGATATTTACTGGGGATAATGTCCGCAAAAGATAAGTGAGGGGGGGAGTCAGCAGGGAAAGCTCAGGCCACACTATGGGCCTGACACTTGTGTCAAGAGAGGTGGAAGGTGGGCAGGTATGGGAGGAGGAACCTCAGGCAGGTGCACTGTACTCAGAAGTAGAATAAAGAGCTTAACAGTATGCAAAAAGGAAACCCCTGTTTGGTTTCCACCAGGATTAAATGGGATTAGTTTTGTAGTTCTTCTAATCTTCTTCACAAAAGAATGCAATTTCAGTTTCATTGGCCATTCTAGCTGCTTTCGGAGTCCCGTCTTCTTTTAGATGGGCCTCTGTCATCTCCCAAACTCAACACAAGTTCACTTGTCTTTGGTTTATAAGCTTGGTGAATAATCTTTTGTTTATCATATTTGTAATTCCCAAATGGCAGTGAGAGGCTGGTCCTTAAGGGCTCATCTTGCTTTAGAAGTACTATAAACTCCTATGTAGTTTGGTCCAAATTAACTCTGTGATATCCTACAGGTTTGAAATTATAATGCTCAAATGAACGAATGAGGTGACCTATGATGGGAGTTGTCTTTGGAAGCCATGTAAAGAAATTCCTTCCAATTCAGCAATTTCATTCATAGGTAGGTCCCCTAGGAATCCTGCAGCCCTTGATGCCCCTCTGAGATAGTTTTGGCCAGCCCAATGGAGAGGGCCAGCACAGCTTGCCCATAGAGGATTTCCACACTGGGCACAAATGGCAGGCCCTACGACCTGTATGATGCTCAGCCATTGGCTGGAGGCTGCTTGAGGACAGCATGGCCTTACTGTAGATCCCAGAGGCCCTCAAAGAGGAGGCTGTCAGCTAGCTGCACTCCTAATGGCAAACCTCTCTTGAATGAGGGTCGAGAAGGCGACACTCTCTGGCTGCCTCACTGGCTCGGACACACCCTTCAATGGGATCATGAAAGATGAAGTACGCTGTGAATTTCTGTCTTGCTGACCCCGCCCCTGTGAGTTTTCCCTTACTTTAATCCAATCTATTCCTTACCCTTCACGATGTGACCTTGTAGAATTAGTCCTGGAGTTTGGTGCATAAACGGGAGAGCCATCCGAGTATCGTGATGTGATTAACCCAAGTCAGCAGGCCTCTTCTCATTTCCTTGCTCTCCAGAGGACACTAGGGGGATTCTGTGGCTGGATAGGAGAAGCCTTGCAGTGCACGGTGGTGCCCACAACCCCATGGTGAGCAGGCCTCTTGGGCTTGCCAACGACTCTAACAGCTCATAGAAGGTCCTCCTTAATACACACTAATTGAATTAAATAACACGTTTTCTTTTTCAGCACTCACAAAGATGGTCACCGTCAGTGACATGCTATCTTTTAAAAGTACAATTTGCATAAAATCTACAAGAGCGATAGAGTGGGTGGGTTTCCATCACACTTAAAAAGCAGTGTTGCTCGTGCTCTTCAGAGACAGAGTAGAGAAGACTTTGAAAAACAATTTCAGAAAAAGAAAAGGCTGTACAGAGTACTATGGAATCCCCTTCTCTAAATTTTAAGCAGGCCATGTAGCGTCTAGTACAACCATCTGTCCCCAAACTGATGCTGGAACCCTGAGCGGGATGTTGTGTGACAACGTGTATTCTCTGCCCCATCCTTCTAACTGTCCTCTGTACTTCAGGGGCTAGAAATCTATGAGCTGTCTTGCTCAGCACCTCTCGTTTCCAACTCCATGGATGCCATTTACACTCTGTCAATGAAAGGCACTTACGCAAAGGTGGAGTAGAGGTGGACGCCATTTCTTCTTCCTTTAGTAAGGACAGCAGATTCACATGGGCTTTGCAGATATGCAGTTTATTTTTCCCAGCGGCTTCTGAGTTTTCCTGATCTTCACCTGCCCTAGGGCTACAGAGGAGCTGGGAAGTCAGCAGTGATGTTCGACATGTTACTGACCCTGGTGCGATAGCAGTGTTTCTCCATATTAGGAGGCCATAACTGCAGCAGCAAATCCAAAAGCTTAACACCTGCTTCCGGCCTTGAACTCCTCCAGTCCTTCCAACAGTTTCGTGATCACCAAATTGTCTGTATTAAGGCCCCATTTTCTTCGAAATACCTCAACTGGTTTCAGTTTTTCTGAATGATAGCAACTTGTGCATGATATTTTCCCCCCAGCTCTCCATCTTTATGGTGACCATCTTCAGAAATTTCACGGAACACTAAATCCTAAGCAACCATTTAATTCCGGGGCAGCCATGACCATGAGGACACTGCTTCCTTATATCGAGCCCAATTCTTCCTACTTGTCGTTCTCCTTTGAAGTAGCTCTATCATTTGTGACCATTCAGAATTAATGGGATCCTTTTCCCAGATGGCAATCATTCAAATATTTGAAATAACGTTTTATTTCCTTCTACCTGCCAAACGCCTGCCCAATATTTTCTTCTCCAGCCAATGTGACCTTGGTTTTTCTTTGATTTTCTTATATCTGCAGCCTTCTAAGAGTGAGCTGTCTAGTCATTCATTTGACTCTGATTTCTTTAGTTAAAATATTCCTTACATGTTTTAACCAATGATTGATGCTTTCAAGTGGAAACAAAGTCAATGATAAGTGGTCCATAAAAAAAAACTCAAAAGGATAGGTTTTGGGGAAAAAAACAAACTGTAATGAAGGCAACCAAGGGTCGTATCTATGGTATATAAAGAGTTCTTACAAATTGACAATAAAAAACAATTAGAACAAAATCCCAAATATGTGCATCAATAATTAATAAAAGATATAACCCAAATGGCCGGAAAATGTACAATATATTCTCAAATTCAACTAAAGGGAAATAAAAATACAAGTAACACAGAGATCTTCTCTCATACTCATTGGACTGAAAAAAATGATTAAAAGAGTGATCACAGTAATTTCTAGTGAGAATATGGCTAAAATTTTCCACCCATGTTTTTATGGTACCAACATAGAGTATTAATACATTTTCTGAACATGCATTCTGGCAATGCCTATGAAAATGAAAATTACATAGCCCTCTGACCCTGAGGTTTCAGTCCTGGGAACTTATCTCTAGAAATACAATACATCTTGGTATTACAGGACACACCTTTCACAAAAGTTAACTCAAAACGTGTTGTCAATCTAAATGTAAAACCAAATCACTTTTAGAAGATAATATAGGAGAAAATCTAGAAGATCTTGGGTTTGGTTATACCAAAAGTATATTACATTAAAGAAAAAAATTGGGAAGGTGAACTTCAGTAAAATTAAAATTTTCTGCTCTCTGAAAGACACTGTTGAGAGAGTGAAGAGACAAGCCATAGATTGGGAGAAAATATTGGCAAAATATATACCTAATGAAGGGCCCATATCCACATCTATACCTAAAGAAGGAAAAGCAAAGGTCCCTTAAAACAGAAAGAAACAAACTATCCACTCAAGAAATAGACAAAAGTAGCTGAACAGACACCTCACCAAAGAAGATTTACAAGTGGCAAATAAGCGTATGTAAAGATGCTTAGAATCACGTGTCGTTAAGGAATTGCAAATTAAAGCAACAATGAGATATCACTACATACCTATCCGAACGGCAAAAATCAAGAATGCTGACAACGCCAAATGCTGACAAAGATGCGGAGCAACAGGAACTCTAGTTCTTCGCTAATGGGAATGCAAGTAGGACAGCCACAGTGGAAGACAGTTTGGCAGTTTCTTATAAACTTAAACATAGTCTCACCATACGTTTCAGCAATTGCACTCCTTGGTATTCACCCAGATGAGCTGAAAACATGTCCACACAAAAAGCTGCACGCAAATGTGTAAAGCAGCTTTATTAACAATTGCCCCAAACTGGAAGCAGTTGAGACATCCCTCAACACAGGAATAGATACAGTGCTGCATTCATACAATGTAATATTATTCAATGATAAAAACAAATGAGTTACTAAGCCATGAGAAGACATGGAGGAAACGTGCATATTACTAAATAAAGAAAATCAGTGTGAAAAAGCTAGATTGCGTGATTCTAACTCTATGATATTCTGGACAAAACAGAACTACAGAGGCTGTAAAAAGGTCAGTGGTCCTCAAGGGTTTGAGGGAAAGGGAGGAAGAGGTGAACAGGGGGAGTGTGGGGGTTTTAGGACAGTGAAACTATTCTGTACGATACTATAATGGTGGATACATGTCATTATACATTTGTCAGAACCCATAGAACTGAAAACACAGAGTGAAATCTAATCTATGCTTTGGACTTTAGTTAATACTAATGTATCAGTATTGGTTCATGAATTGTAACAAACGTCCCCCACACTAGTGGACAATGTTAATAATGGGGAAACTGCAAGCAGGAGGTGTGTAGGAACTCTGTATTATCTACTCGATTTTTCTATAAACCTTTTTTGAAAGCATGTGTGTAATTTCATTCACTTTTTCACATTCAATTATGTATATATGTGAATGTATATATGAAATGTATATCACATGTGACATATGTAATAATGTATTATATTTATATATTACATACATTAAAAAATTAAATGGAAAAGGAAAAATAGTAATCAGCTAGATAGTACTCTTGACTCTGGTCTCTAGATGGGTGAATTGAATTTTTCTCAGTTCAAGGTGAAGTCTGTTTCCTTCCCAATCTGACTCTATAGCTCGTCTTCCCTCGGGTACGCTGGTGGAATCTTAACCTCTGCTGTACGTTAATGATCTTATTTCTGTTACACTTTTAGCGCTTAACATCATCTTCTGCCTTACTTTATTCTTTGACGTTTCATGAGGTTAATCTTCTCTAACTGAATGGATCGGTGGTGATGAGCTCCTACTGTGTGCCTAGCACTCTTCTATGAGTGTTAGCTGTGATTTTGACCTCACAGCAATCCTACCGGGTAGATAATATTTCAGCTCCATTTTCCGGAGGAGGACACTGAAACGCAGAGGGGTGCTCAAGGCTATTCAACCAGTAAACTGCCACACTGGGACCAGCACCAGGAGGCTTGGTTTCCCAGGATACTGCCTCCAATCAGGGGTTCTCAATCTTTACAATGACCTGGGGTACTTGTTAAGAATTCAGTCACTGTTCCTACTTTGGATAAGATTCAGTGGGGTTGTGGCAGGTCTAGAAATCTGAGATTTTGATGGCGACCCCAGGTGATAAAATGTATGATTTGGGGAGCATTTAAAAAAGAAGAAATAGGCACTAAAAGAAAAAAAAAAAGACAAAGGTGAGGAGAATTGTGGCTGCATTATCAGCCCCAGAAACATCAATATCAGAAAACAGAAATTGGATTTACAGAAGTCACTGGAACATGGCATTTAAATTATACAGTAATTAAATCCTCCCCACGGCTGAATGGTATGATCCTGGTAATGAGGCTGCTTAAGCCAAGGAGGCAACATTAGTGCCAAAGACCCCGGATTTATGGCCAGGAGACGCCTCTTCCTACCCAACCAGGAGAGGATGGGGAGGGGGACAGCAAAGCTCAGCCATCAATCAGGGGGTGGTTTTCCTTGTAGTGGTAACAGTTGTGGAGTGTGTGACAGCCCAAAGCAATGCTCAGGAACTCCACCCCCGGGCCTCCAATACACCCAGACAGCAGCAACCATTTGTTTTCCAGATGGAATGAGGTTCCCATTTTGTGGCTGGGCACCAGAGAGCCAGGGAATATGTGTGAGGTCCCTGTAAGGAGCAGCTCTCAGCAGGAAGTAGGCGGCCAGCTGGGCACTGACATGCAGCAGGCCACAGGGTGTCCCAAGGATGCCCTTTTGAGGAAGGAAAGCAGTGGCTGAGCAAATACGGGGGCAACGTCAGCAGGCCAGAGGCCTGGGAGTTCGTCCGATGCCATCTGTTCTTATTTTCTCTCCACGACAACCTCTGGTTGGCAGGAATTCCTCAACCTCTTACTAGGAACTTGTACCTTCTAGAAATCGCAAGAGCAGTGGAGCTTATAAAAATCCAGATGCCCAGGCTGTAACCTATTCCAAGTAAATCAGAATCGCTCATGATCGAGGCATTAGAATAATTTAAAACTGTCCTGGTGATACCACCGGGCGTCTAAATTTGGGAGCAAGTCAGCCGTATAGCAATCTTGCCAAAGACAGTTCTAGCTATTAATTTTTAAAACGATTAGGAAACGGTTCATAATAGTCGGCAAAAGAAACAGTGTTGGTATTGAAATCCTCTCTGTCCTAAAAGGAGAAAGCATCCTCTTTAAACAATGGATTGCAAGCTACCTGGCTGTTCACTGTAATTATTTTTCTAAATTAAAAAAGGAAATGCACAGACACAGCCCACACAATGAAATCAGAATCTCAAGGTGTGGAGCTTGGATGCACTTGATTTTGTGAAGTACTCCAGGTGGTTTCCCCGGTGATAACGGAGGCTGGGAACAACCACACTGATCAGAAGTTGCTCCTCCTGGGAGTTCTACTGAGCTTAGCGCTGCCGCAGGAATGGGTGGTCCTGGGGCCAGGTCACTGTTCCAGTGGGCTTCGCAAATGTAAAAGAAAGCTCAGCCAGGACTTGACATCCCCTGGCTGGAGGACAGAATGAAGGTACCACCTGCCATTGGCTAAGGGTGATGTCGTGGAGCAGAACTGGATACAAAATTGTAAAATAGTTTCTTTTTCCTTTTGCTACTTTGAAGTTGCCAATCGTTTGTCCTCTTGGCTTCAGTTTTTCTGATTAGAAGTCTCCAGGAAGTCTCCCCTTTTCCCCCTTGATGTCATTTGTCTTTTGTCTTTTGTTCCCAACTGCTTGTGAGATTGTCTCTGTCTGGTTTCCAGCAGTTTGGCTCTGAAGTCCTTCGGTGGCGTTTTCTTTGCCTTTCTTTTCTGAGGCTTCTCGGAGCTTTTTGTAGGTGGTCTGGTGTTGTCCAGCAGTTTTGGAAAATTGTCTCAACGTTTATCACTTCAAATATGTCTGGCTCCATTCACTCCTCACTTTCGGAGACTCCAGCTACATGTGTGGTAGAACATTCGATATTGGTTTATAGATTTTCCATACTCTTTCCACTTCTTTGAAATCTTTTTCTCCACGGGGTTCAGTTCTGGTCATTTCTCTTGATCTATCACAGTGGTAGCAACGATCTCTTGTGACTTTCCACATTCTAACTAGGGATAGAAATATTGTCTCTGAGTGATATTCCCAGCCCCATTAAGACAAACGAGAAATCCGAGTCACAAGAAGGCTGAGTAACCTTTCTGAAATCGGATAGTGTGTGGCTGTCAGATATGGAATACACTGGTTACAGACAGCTTTAAAAGCCTGTTACAAGTGATAGTAGAAATGATCTTAGGAATCTCACCAACTTTCAGATATTCCATAGTTGTGGTTATTTGGGGAAGAAGTGTCTCTCTTATTCATGATTCCAGTGCTCAAATCCCTCCACTGGGGAGATCTGCCTTTGATTTAAGCATTCAGGTCTGTAAACTATTCGCCACAGAACCAAGGCTAGAACTAAAGTCAGTGCTCTCTCTCAAGCTATACCCTGTGTCCCCATCTCTGTGGGTTCTTTTTAAAAGATGATTTTATGTTAAATTTATATTCCATTTGGTGACACTGGAAACTTTATAAGCATGAGGGGTGCCACCAAAAGGGGTTAATTAGAAAGAAGTGTCAGGAGCCTGGATGGCTCAGCGTCTGCTAGAGTCCTGGGATCAAGCCCCACATCATGGGGCTTCTGGCTCAGCGGGGAGTCTGCTTCTCCCTCTGCCCTTTACCCTTGCTCGTGCTCTCTCTCTCTCTCTCTCAAATAAATAAATAAAATCTTTAAATAAAAAAAGAAAGAAAGAAAGAAGTGTCTACTTTTTCGTATGTGAATAGAGCAGGGCACCACTTCTGATGTCCCACCCGTGGGAGCCTGGCCAGTAGCCCTCGTCTCAGCAGGAATCTGGGAGCAGCCGTCTATGGAGCACAGGCTGGCCAGGGTCTGCCTGAAGACAAGGCCTTTCTTAGGAAAGCATCGCCCTCTGCTTTCTCCCCAAACCCTGAGCCAACATCTCACAGATATACGCTGAGCAGAAGAACCAGAAGATGTCCGCTGACATCTGCTCTTTCCCATATCTCCTTATACCCCTTTTTAATTTGAGTTTTCAGTCATTAGGGATTCATTCATTCATTCCTCAATAAAGCTCTGAGTTTCTGCTCTGTACCTTAGTGTTCTGTGGACCCCGGAGCAACCGGGACATGCCCTGCTCCTGGAAAGTTGTCAAGGAGGTGGCAGGACTCCAGTGGGGGAAGGTTGAAGATGCTTCTAAGGGGCCTGGACCCCAGGCACAGGCGCTCCCTGCTTCTCCAAGGATTCCTAAACTGCAAATGTGTCGGGGAAGTGATGGAACAATTGGGTCTCAAGGGCATATGCCCCAGGACAATGGTCATAATCAATACAGATCCATGAACAGCAACAAAAACTAACTCTTAGAGCTTGTTATATGCCAGGCACTGTGTTTTACATTTTACGTATTTTAAGTCATTTCATCTTTTCAATATCCCCACAAGAGAGATACTATTATTCCCACGCCCCAAGTGAGGAAAGAGAGAGAGGGTGGGTAGTGTCCATGAGTTTTCCCAGCTGGTAAGGAGCCAAGGCAGGATTTGATCCCAAAGGGTTTTACTCCAGGTTTTTAACTTCATGCTTTGGTATCACGTAGGACCTTTGCACAACCCCTGGGGAGTAGGGAGCTTCTAGCTTGGCTGAGATTGATATTTCTGCCAGCTCAGTGGGGTGAGGGCTTAGAGGCAGTGTAAGGATGGTCAATTCTATGAGAGGAACACTGAGAATCACGACAACCTTCAGGGGAGACAAGAAGGAGGGGTCTCCTGGAGGGGACTTGGCAATGTTGATAGCTCGCTTCTCGGGTCTAGGCAGGCTCCAACCGAGGCTCTGCTAAGTCAAGGTCTTAGGGTTGGAATACAAACTCTCATCCGAGCCAGTGAGGGCGACAATTAAGAAGACTGTAAGAACTGTCAGCCCATGGGGGTACGAGATGCTGGCTGTGATTCCAAAGACAGATGTGGTTCCCTCAAGATAGAGTGACAGATGTGGAGAGAGGCAGGGGTAAATGGAGCCTGGAGAAAATTCCTGGAGACCTTGGAGTGGAGGGAAGAGAGACATGTATTGCAGGCTTATAAGGCCGGAGGAAGGAAGAGGGCTGTTAAGTGGGACGAGATATTTCAGCTATCCGAAAGCGTGAGACAGTCTCCTCTTCTAGGAGAGGTCTGGGGGAGGAAGTGGGGTTTTGAGAACAGAAGCCAGAGAACAGACACAGAACAGAAGCTCAGGTAGAAGGAGGTAGCTGAAAGGAGGTGGGGAAGAGTGGCTGGGGTGTCTTGGGCCAGGATCCCGTCCCCCACCTCCAGGGAGCTAAGAGGATGCTGACTTTGCTCGCAACGAAAGAGGCTTGTGGGCTAATGAATCAGTTCAGCCTGACCCCCTGGATATGTGCTTCATGTAAATCTGTTTTATAAAATTGTAAAATAAGGGTTTTATCTTAAAAGGAAAAAAAAAAAGCCTTCTAATCTGAAGTCAAGTTTAACTACTTTGCAGCATGTGACCCTGAAGCCTAAGTCCATGGAGAATCAGCCAAATTAAAAAATACTCCTTGGCTTGGCCACAAATCTTAAATCTGGGGATATGCCCAGTGGTCCCACTGTGATACTAAAGCTAAATTATACATTGAGTCTTAAGCCTGGAATGCTATGATTTTTCTGTCTCAGACAGGTGTTCATTAAAGGTCACCTGGCAACCCCTGAAACACAGTCTTTCACACCATAATGGTTAAGAGCTTGAACCCATTTCCTCATCATTGCTCTGGATCTCGGCTTCCGGCTCAAAGTTGAGGAGATAGAAAAAAATGACTGTTTTTTTTCCCCCATGGTGCTTGGTAGTTGTTTTTTTTTTTTTAAGTTTTTTTTTTCATTATAAAAGTGATATATGGTTATTAAAACTGTGAAGAAAATATAGAAAAATGGAAGTATAAAAGCGTTCCCAGTCCAGTTCACCCACCAAAGTTAGACATTAATGTTTCAATATTTTCCTTCTAGTCTTGTCTTCTATATGGAGGGAGTTTTCTAAATTAATAAAGATGACACTGGATACATGATTATCTAACTTGAATTTTTTATTTGACATGATGCCATAGCATTTTCCAGAGAAGCAACCTTTTTTTTAAAATTTCTAATTGAAAAAATTTTTAAACCACAGAAAAATTTGAAGAAATTTGAAATTCAAGAAATAGTACAAGGAACACCAATTTGTCCTTCACTCAGATTTACCAATTGTTAATATTTTGCCACATTTGTATTATCTTTCTATTGCATATACCCTATTAATAATACTATTTTTCCTGAATCATTGGGTATTATGCTAAAGACTTTATGATCCTTTATTCCTTGGTATTTCAGGAATATCTCCCAAGAACAAGGACACTCTTATATAGTCACAACAAAATGATCCAATTTAGGGTTTATTTAATATTGGTACGATAGATTTATTGAACAAAAGTTCTTATTCAAACTTGGCCAATTGCTTCAAACAATGTCTTATCTAGCAGTATTTTTCCAAACTAGGTTCTATCATGGATAATACATTACATTTTGCAGACATGTCTCCTGAGTGTCCTTTAATCTTAAAGGGCTCCTATTGGTTTGTACCCTCAGGAGCATCCTGGGTGTGATCTGAAACAGGCTAGTACTCAAAGAGCAGGGAGACGAAGAAAGATGAAGCAGGCCACTCCAGGTGCGTAGGTGGCAGATTTGATGAACAAAGGAACTCATATCCAAGGCATGCCTTGGGCAGCTGAAAGACAGTGGATCCCCACACCCGTCTGCCAAAACTTAAAAGTTTATAAAGAGGCCTTAACCGGGTTCTGGCATGTATATCGTGCAGGTGTTCTCAGCACCACATCACCATCTCAAGTCTGTGTCCTTGGAGCAGCCTCTGGGAGCAGGAAAGGCCAGCAGAACCCATATTCCAAGGACAGAGGAGGAGGTGAGGAGCTCTGAGTGCCCGGGTCCAGATCACAGGTCAACTGGTGGTCACATCTTCTCGATGACCTTCTGCAACTTCTCCTCAGTTGACTTTTGAGCTGCATGCATTAACATTTTGCAGAGTACAGACTTGTGGTTTAAAAGCAGGGCCCTCAATTGGTACTCATATCTTTCCCCAAGAGCCCATTAGGTGTACATAATATAGTTTGCCTAAAGATTTCAACATAAACTTTCCAGTAGCTTCCAATGGTTTTCCATTATAAATAAAGTCATGATTAACTGTTACATAAAGCACTGTAGGGAAGGTGCCTTCAACATAGCGTCTCCAGAATGAAATGACAGGATCAAGGAGTACAGACATTTGGAAAGTCCTTGATACCTTGTGAAATTGCTTTCCAGAAGAGTTGTGCTGGCCTGTAATGTTGCCTGGAGATAGATGCTTGAGGTTCTTGTTTGAAACGAGCTCTGTCTGTGTATTTCTATGTAATTCATGTAGTATGATTGTTCACAGAGCTGGGAAGAACTTGCATCATCTCACTGAGGCCAGAAGTTGTAAACCCAAACCCCTCTTGGGTCGTCAGGTACTGTAAATGAATGAAGAGGGCTCGGTGGGGGTTGGTGAATGGCAGAACATCTACAGGGAGCAGCGGCCCCTCACCTCCAGCTAATTATTGCCAGGCATTGTGGAAAAACTGTTGCTGACTCAGTGTTACCCAATCTTCCAAGTTTTCAATAGAAGCAGGAAATCTAGATTTTTATGTACAACTTTCCATTTTTAAACATTGGCAGTTAATTAAAAACATCTTTAGACCTCGTGTAAGTGATACAAAACACATCTGTGGGAAGGCTGTGTCTTGGAAGCTATCAGTTCATAGCTGTGCTCTAGATTTTTCTTAAAGCTTCCACATCGTTCAATATTTCTTTTCTTCTTGGCATCCTATTGACTTGATTTCCAGGCACCAGATTTACAGGGTTCCTCCCTTAATCTCAGCCCATTGCGCTTTCTTTATCTTTTGTGTATATTCTTAATAATCAAAAGTTTCCCCTGAACTCTAGTATCACTCTCATTGTTGAGCTCGTAAAATGATGACCTCATTAGACAGGTGGGAGGGCATGAGGGTGTGTCTGTCTGCTCTTACCCAGAGTCACATCTGGTCAGGGGGAGCTAGGACTTGGATTTGGTTCTCTTGAAACCTTGTGTGGCAGATATATTTACGGCTAGGTTAATAGGCATTGGCTCCTTTGCTTTCCCCACTTCTGTTGCAGGGAGTCTGGGTCAGGTGACTAGTTCTGACCAATAGGCTATGAGTACAAGTGATGTGTGTCACTTCTATAGCAAAGCATTTACAAGCCAATGTAGGGGTTCCCTCCCACCCCCACCCCCAGCTCTCCCCTCCTTTGTCTGTGACTTTAGAGGGCATTGTTGAGTCTCCACTTGGAGGATAGCTGCCTGGGGGCTGGCTAAGGATCGTAACACAAAGGATTTACAGATTAGCCATAATCCTGTCATTTGACATAAGGAGGAAACGGGTGAAGTACAGGCTCTCTCTAACTCAAGGTCCACCCGGAGGAATAGGCGTAAGGAAGAGAACAAAATTTCATGGTAACTCAAGATTAAAATTTTCCCAATGTGATCATTCCTTTTTGGAATTTATCTGTTAATATGAAAAATCACTTCTTGGATGAAACTGGGCAGAAACATCTCAATTCTACAGAGAAGGAAACTGAGGCTAAGGGTTTGTCTGATTCTAAAGCGTGCTGTTCTTTCTATTATACCTTCCTGCGCAGAAATTCAATGGGCACCGTCACTGGTAGAACTAATTAGTAGAGAATTAGAGCCATTCTTCTTCATTCCAACAAAATCCCAGGGCAAAGCCTACCGTTACTGTTATTTGTTTTTAATTACGAAGGCAAAAGAAAGCACATGAAGAGAAAAAATGAGAGCAATATAAAATGGCAAAAGCCGTGTTTTTCACTTGCTTAAGAAATTCCAGTTCTTTCCTCAGATGATGTTCCCGGGAGTCAGGAAAGTGAAGCCTTTAATATCCTACCACAAACTGGAAAATTCAACATTATATGTCTGATAACGTATTTTCTAACCATAGACAATTAATATGTTCATGATCTTCAAAACTGTCATTTGCTTTTTTTGTTTGTTTCCCTCTCGGAGAAAAGAGGAGGCTTTCTTTCTACCTTCGTAAACTTTTATAAGTCACATTTTTAACTTATTATGAGAACTATACAGTTTATAGCTTCAGCTTTTCTCAGCTGTTTTGTTTAGTCTTAAGTTGAGAGAGAAGATAACTGAAAACAAATTTCCCTTCTTTCTCTTTGAGCTCAGCACACCTCAAAAGTTCTTTCGAAAGTAACGAGTTTGCAATGAGCCAGCCATGACGTACATAGCAGAACTCTGAACAGGCTGCACATCACAGCCAGGGTAGCCGAAGGATGCTCTGCAGGACAAGCTCATAAATGTGTTATGGGAGCACAGTTTCCACATCCCTGTGAGTGGACCCCACGCCAGTGGAGAGCTAAGATCCCACTTAGGGACGTTATGTCATTGGGGTACAGATGTACAAGAGGCTCAGCAGACCCCAGTACGTACTGAGAGTTGAGGTATAGGGTGCCATATTGAATTTCTCTGACATCATAGATCTCCAGTGTGTATAGAACACAAGCAAGAGCCTATGTGTTTGGAAGGCAAGGGTGTTTGCAGACTTTATTTTAAAGGTATCTGCTTCTCTTCTTTGGCTTTGATTTGCAAGAATTGTGACTGATTTGATTATCGGTCAACAAACATTCCCTACCTCTCCTGCTACTTCCATGGGAAGAGTATACTTCAATGACCCAGGGGTGTTGGATTTGGCCACATGACTTGGTATGGCCAAAGAGGGTGGCAGGGGCAACACGCAAGTTCCAAGCTTCCTCCTTCAGAGGCACTCTATGCTCCCCTTGTCCTTGAACTCTATTATTATTATGAAAAAGACAAGTCCTGGGTAGCCTGCTGGTCCCAGAATAATGAGAGAGATGTGGCGCAGACTTGGACCTGACGACCCACAGCCAATGGCCAGGCCCAGCTTGGCCCAGCCTGGAGCAGCCCAACTCTGAGCATGTGAGTGAGTGAGAAATTAGGGCTTATTGTTGTGTCAAGGAGATTTTGTTGCTGTGAGTAGCACAGCAACAGCTCACTGATTAAAGTGTGTTTGCCTTTTCCTGAAATCACCAACTGTGGATCCAGATGGAGTCACGGGACAGATGCTATCTCATTCTTGTTGATTCTTACACCCACTTTCTCCCCAAAGTCTCAGCGCTCTGCCCTAGATATTTCTGAAAACCTCTGGGGATGACTCATGTGTAATCACAAAGCAGGTCAGAGCAGCCACTCTTCTACGTCTTCCAGGTTCTCCTGGCCTCCTGGTGACAGGAGTGGGCATTGCCACCAGCACACAACCTTAGAACGGTGCTGTGTCCATGCAGAAGAGCTGAAAATGCCCCCTTCCCTGAACCCGTGATACTTTGTCAGCAGGACCCTGAGGCAGGACCCCATGAGTCTGTGTGTCTTGGAAGCCTCGTGAAGGTAGATTCTTCAAGTTTAGCAATATATGTACAGGCAGGGCTCATCTTTGAGCCAGCAGCATGCAACTCCTACCATCACTTACGAATCTCCTGACATTGGGCAAGTTGCTTCCCCTCTGCAGAACTCAGTTTTCTCATCTGCTAAGTGGGAATCGTGACGGTGTCTTCTATATGGTGGTCGTTGCCATCAGTCGAGAGAATGCTTGCCAAAGGCCCCGAGTTATGAACACTTGCAGAATGTTTGTTATTGTCTTCTCTCCCCATTGAGATCTGTAAAGGTAGGAATTGATTGCATCCCTCTTCCCATCCATTTCTAATCCAACTGAGGAAAGCACTGGAGAGGCAGCCAGCTCAGTGATCAAAAAGGCCGACTCTCAGAGCACGTGGCTCTGGTCACCTAACCTTTCCCTGCCTCAGTTTCATCAGGGGGTCAGTGGGGATAATAACAGAACCCACCTGTATCAGTTTTCTATTGCTGCTGTAACAAGTTACCACAACCGTGGGGGTTAAAACATCACACAATGATGATCCTACAGTTCTGGAAGTCAGAGGTCTGAACTGGGCCTCGCGGAGCTAAAATCAAGGTGTTGCCGTGTTCCTTTCTGGAGGCTCTATGGGAAAATTGATTTTATCGCCTTTTCCAGCTTCTGGAAGTCACCTGCATTCCTGGGCTCCTGGCCCCTTCCTCCATTTTCAAAGCCAGCAAGACTTTCTCATGCTCTCCACTCTGCAACTAACCCTTCTGCCTCCCCTCTGCTTTTTTAAAGGACCCTTATGAGTACGCTGGGCCCACCTGGACAATCTGGGATAATCTTATTTTAAGGTCAGCTGATTTAGAACCTTAATTCCTTAATTTTCTTTTTGTCGTGTAACCATAACCCTAGTCACGGGTGTTGGGGATCAGAGTGTGGACGTCTTTGTGAGCCCCCCCTTGTACCTCACAGGGTTTTAGGATGATTTAATGAATTAGTGTATGTAAACCATTTGGAACAGGGTCTGGCACATTATGGGCATTACATAAGGCATGCCTATTGATAGTTTCACACGAAAGGCAAGAGTATCAGAATTATTGTTGTAGGGATAGATTTCAGAGTGTAAGATACAAAGGACCAAATGGGTTTCTTGTACTTTCTCCTCTGAGTTGAACACATACATCAAGTCAGAGGCAGAACCCCTGAACATCTTCAGACCTTTCCCAGCAAGAGTGGGTTTTCTCTACAGAGCAGGTGAGGAGACGGAGAGAAACCCAAAAAAGCTCATGCAGCTCCAATGATACTTTCCTTGTCTCACCAACCAGACACGTTACCTCTCCTCTTGCGGGGAGGAGCCAAGAGAGAAATAAATACCTCTTGGAGAGAAGATATTATATTATGGGTCCTCAGGAATTCAGGGAGAGGAAGAAAATATTTTTCCCCACGAATCCATGGTCCCTGAGGCCAGGTGGGCAAGAAGCACTCTCTGCCTCCCTTTCTCTGTACCCAGTTGGTTCAGGACCGACCCTGCTCTTGCTCCTTTCAGATGAGATCAAAGTTTAATGTGAATCATTTCACTTAGTTGGGCTTCTCCGGAGGTAGACCTGATAGTTTGCAAAAGTGCTCAAACATGGCTACCGCTGAACGCCATCTGTAGCATAGCCTAGGTTCAAATCGAGATGCCTGAGACACAAAAATATATAACCTTGAAGTCTGGACTGCTGTAGGCACAGACTCCCTGCCCCCACCCCATTACCTGCACAAAGAAGAGGTCATGTAAGGACACAGTGAGAAGCTCGCTGCCTGCAAGCCAGGAAGAGAGTCTTTGTCAGAAGTCAACCATGCTAACGCCTTGATCTTGGACTTCTAGCCTCCAGAACGGTGAGAAAATAAAATCCTGTTGTTTAAGCCACCTAGTCTGTGGTGTTCTGTTACGGCAGCCTAAGCAGAATAAGACAATAGCTAAGGCTCTTTTCCCTTCATCTTTTCCTGTAGCCTCTTTAGCAGCTTTGCTAGTCAGCTCCAGCTTGTGACTTGTGTTGTTTTTCCTGAGCAGAAGCCTTCAAAGCTAGTGCACAGTCCCACACCTTCTCTTCCCCCTGGCAGGGTGATGGCGGAAGCACATGACGAGAGGGAGCTTGTGTCTGCCTTGCAGCCTGAGTGCCCTCCGGGTCAGATGCGTGGCATGAGACAGAGAGATGGTGGCTGTGTCGTGCCACTGAGTGTTGGGATACTTGTTCCTACAGCACTGCATTGCCTGTTCTGACTGATACCCTGTCTCAAGAATGTCACTGGCAGAGCACAGATGACAAAGGAGTTCATTATGGCTTTCGATTCCAAAGCCTAAAGCCCGGGAATGCAAACAATGCATTTGAAAGACCAGCTGGAGATGCAAGCTATCCTCTGTCAGACCAAATAAGGATGTTCTGGACTTGGAGGGAAAAAAAATATGGAAAACTGTGGGAAAGGCAAAGAGCTTAGACACCATTGGATCCCTGAGTCCTCTTTCCCTGCCTGTGTCTCTGCAAGGTGGGCAGTTTCTCTAGAAAACCCACAGACGCTTGGAGATACAAGAGCTGAAGGGATTTGTGTCCCCCTCTAGAAAAACCGCGCGTAGCTCAGTGAGGAGCAGATAAGGTCTTCAGAATGTGTCTACAGCTGAGTCACTTCACGGAGTTCTCACCCACGCGGTGACACAAGGTCAAGAGAAGAGACCCACATGTCCTATCCAGGCCTGCACACAGCGGGAGACAAGGAGGTGAGGCCTCAATGGCCTGAGAAGGCCTTCTGTTCACGAACGGGGGGAGGGTGTGGCTGGGCTCGCTTGTGGCTCTGAGACCCGCTGAACATACGAGGCCTTTCCTGACCGTTTCCGCCTACCTCCCCTGCCACGTTCCCCATCATTTACCTTCATTTCAGCCCTCCTTTAGCCCTATTACGGTGCTTATGCTTCCCTAAGTCTGCCCAGCCATTCTACGCCTTTGGGCCTTAACATTTGCTCTCTCTTCTACCTGGCATTCCCTTCCTGTCCCTTGTTTGATGGAACAATACTGATTCACCCCTTGAGAGTCCCTAGACTTGTCACCTCCTCTGGGAAATGTGTCCTATTTCATCGATGCCATTACACATTTTTCCTTTATGCTACTGATGTACCCAACACCCTACTTAACAAAATTCCCCACGTATTTCTAAAATACTATGTACCAGGTGTTGTGACGACCAAAGTACACACTGGTAAACACAGCAAGTAGGGCTTTGCCTCAAGGATCCCCATTCCAGGTGCTATTTTTGCCTAACAAATCACCACAAAACTCAATGCCATAGAGCGAGAGCAACCATCTTTTCTTGTGTGGCTTCTGTGGGTCAGGAATTCAGGAAGGTTCCAGCTGGGTACTTCTAGCTTTGGGTCCTCATGGAGTTGCAGTGAGATGTTGGCTGCAGTTGGAACAATAGAGGTGGGCAGAGTGTCGGACCATGTCAGCTTGCCCAGCTTCTCCCCCCTTTCATGTGGTCTCGGAGCCTCTCCATCTGGTCTCTCTGCATGGGCTAGTTTGGGCTTCCTCACAGCATGACATCCTCAGGGCGGTCAGACTGCTTATGTGACAACTGAAGGCCTCAAGAGTGAGTATTCCAGAAGGCAAGGCAGAAGTTACATTGCCTTTTGGGACTTGGCTTTGGAAGTCACACTGTCACTTTCACTGCATGCTCTTAGCTAGAAGTGAGTCACCAGGCGGCTCTGATTTAAGGGCAGGGGAATTAGGCTCTACCTCTTGATGGGGGAATAAAAAGTCCTATGTCTTGTAACATAGGAGATGTTGTCACAACCATTTTTGGAAAATAGAGTCTGCCACGGTTTCATCGAGCACTTGCCAAACGTAAATGCATGCCCAGCTCCCTCGCTAGACCATAAGCTTGTTGAGGGTACGAATGAGATCTTATTCCTTATCTATTCTTAAAACTTAGCACAGCATCTGGAAGAGAGAAGTCACTCAGTACATATGGAATTAATCAATAAATTCTCCTCCAAGTTCAGAGAACCCTTATTTCTACAAAGAGAAAGTATATGTATTATTTTAATTAAGATAATGAACACCTTTGCAAGGATAATTTAGTTTCTGGAAAGAACAAATTTGCTAATTTTCCAGTAGGGATTGCTTTTTTTTTTTTTTTCCCCTTGGCTATCAAAGTCAAATTTCTAAAATTTGCATAGCAAACCTGACATGGACACAAAATTTGTTTTTATCCCCTAGTCCTTCCAAGTGCTTTGGTTCTTTATGGTAAAACATCTCCATCTCCAGAACCCTGGCTTCCAGGTGGAAACTGTCAGTGTCCTTTGAAGGGTTAATATTTTAATAGAATCTAGGCTTCCCCAGAGCGATGCAGGGCTTGATGCTCTGCTGCCTTGAAACCCCAGACTTGCCTTCCCCCAGAATCATAGAACTCCCTACCTTGAAGCCACACTAGTGAGAGTCTTATTCTCTCTGAATGGCACCCAAGCAAACACCACACCCTGAAGATTTGTTGGAGATGCTTCCTTAGAGAGCAAATCCAAGATGTTCCCAAACACAGTTTTGCAGTCGTAGTTAGACGGGCACTGGCCAGTGCATTTGGCACATGTCCGTTATACTCAGCACCTTCCACACACAAGAATGATGCTGGGTGAAGGCTCCTCCCGTCTCATTATTTACAAGAAAATTTCAGGCAGGAGGAAGCCGGACCAATACTTGATGCTCGTGGAGTGGTACAGAAAATAGAAAACATTTGCGAAGTTTCTTAGGTAGCTTTTCTGTTTCCTTGTCCCATTCATGTCTTATTTATGGTACTCAGTTGACTTATATTTATTATTGTATATTTTATGTATATTATTATGACCATATAGAGTTAAATCAGTTATAAATATTGATGATAGTGTCTATGATTAAGAACTTAGCCTAAACACTTTACCCACCTCAGCGGATGCTGAAAGATGCTGCATTAATATTCTCTTCCCCATTTTGGGAGTTCAGAGAGGTTAAACTTTACCCAAGGGGACAGAAGGAGCAGAGCTGGGTTCAAAAGCTCTTGGCCTGACTCCAACGTGGAGCTTTTCTCGGACTCTGGAGGTAATTGTGAGCAGCTGAGGAAGGTCCGATAGAGCTGTATGTGCAGCCTCCGTCCCCCCAGGCTCTACCCTGGCCACCAGCTCCCCCTCATTGCTTCACTGTCTCTAGGACAGTCTTGTTGCCTAGAAGAGGGGTGTCAAGGTGGCTCCCCATTGTTAGCCCACCCGTTACTGCTGTAAATGCTGGTAGCTGAAGGGGGGCAGAGCTGGGATGTGGTCACTCGGCAGGTTGTCTCAGGAGTCAGGAGGAGGGGAGATTCAGCGTCATCTGCTGTAAGGAGCAGGAGGTTTTGAGAGAGAAAACCATGGTGTGAGTCTCCATTGGTCCATCTGCTAGCTGCATGATCCTGAGCAAATCTGAGCCTCAGTCTTCTCATTTGAAACAGGAGCTCGTGATACCTGTCTTGCCTTCCTCTCTTTCTGGTTACTGTGGAAGTCAAATGACTTAACCTCGGGGAGATTGCTCCGTGAATTGTAAAATTGGACAGAGTGTTGGTCATTTTTATCAGGGAGGATCAGCAAGGTGGTGTCCCTCAGAGAGAAAGCTGGTGAGCAGGAAGGGGGTTGCAGGGTGGAGGCGGGGGGGGGATGGGGAGGGGGCGGATAGGTTCCTAATCATTGCTGCTGCTGGGAAAGATTGTTGAGATGTGCTGCGTGTTGCAGGCATTACTGTTGGGGAACGGCGGGGAGGGCGGGGAGAGCGGGGAGGACTGATACAACAGGGATGAAAAAGCAAAGATATTAAGATAGTTAAATCTCCACCAACTGTATAGGAAAATGGAAAAAAAAAATCTTTGTCAAAGTATATGTAGTATGTTCATTTATTCCTTCAACAAAATGTTTTTTGATACCTACTCTGCGCATAACACACAAGTTACTGGAAGGGAATGGTTTTTTATTATTATTTTTAAAGATTTTATTTATGTATTTGAGTGAAACAAAGCATGAGCTGGGGGGGAAGGGAGAGGGAGAAGCAGACTCCCCGCTGAGCAGGGAGCCTGATGTGGGGCTCGAGCCCAGGACTCCGAGATCATGACCTGAGCCAAACACAGATGCTTAACCGACTGAGCCACCCAGACTCCCCTAGAAGGGGATGTTTAGATAACTGTTTACAGAAAATTAACTTGATTAACTAGCTATATAAACAAAATGTTTAGATGAATATTGAGAAAATTAAGATAAATACATGATTTTAAGTTTGTCAACTTTACAAATTCCCAATACATCGTTTCTTACATGTGGGTGCCCTGCAGAGGACAGCTCAGAGGGGGAAGCATGATGTGGGGGGGGGGTACATGTTGTTTGTGGTGTCTAGTAGCTCGGTCACTCCCTGGCTCTTGACCTTGCACTGGGGACTTCTCCTCCTTAAACTTCAATTTTCTCATCTGAAAAATGTGGGCGATGATACTTTTTGTCTGTCTGGAGACCAAATGGGATTACAGTACCGTGTTTGGTAAGTGACGGCAGTCAACAACTGTTAATGCCCTTTCTGGTGAAGGCAGAGGACTTGTCATGGTATTAGGTAACCCTTAACCAGTCAGCCCCATCAGATTCTTCTCTTCTTGGAGTTCCTGAGACCCGTTTCATCATTGGCCCCGCTGGGGTGGTAACCATGACTTCCCTTTTGAACAGGAGCCATAGATGACGGTATGCCGCTTCCCTTGTCACTGTGCTTAGAGCTTAGGTACAAATTCAGTGCCGGTTTCTGCCCCTGGGGAGTTTCATTCTGCAGTCGTAGATGGGTCTGTGCACCTGCAAGATTTAATCAGATCTGTTCTTCTCTTGGAAAGAAAGCTTTCTCGGCAGCCAAAGGCCAAAGCTCAGGAACCCTCTGTATTTCTGAGCCAGGACTTCTCTTGCATATAAACCAGAGGCTCTTTCTTCTATCTGCCTGCCTGTCAAGCCTTTGTAGCCTCAAGAGCACTTCTCCTGGCATCTCACTGATTTTTACGAACACAGTAGTGATCTAGCTGCATCATCAGCCATCCACTGATCCCAGGATTTAAGCCATGAATACGGCTGGTAGTCCAAATACGTGCATTTCCTCCGGTATGAGTCAGGGTAGGCTCACTGCTGTGACACACAACCCCCAAATGTTGGTGCCTTGGCACAGTTGTTTCTTTCTTGCTAATGTAGAGTCCAATTGGGCGCTCCTGGCCAGCAAGCAGCCTTCCAAGTGGTCATATCAGGATCCACTCCTGTGGTTTTGCCTGTGCAGCATACGGCTTGCATCCTCAGCTCCCCCACATATCCCTTTCACAGCCCCCCCTTTCCGTGTATACAAGTCCGACTTCCAGTTGCCAAAATCACCCCCGAATCTTTTCCTAGAGGGTTTCTCTGGCCACTGAGCCTGTTCTGAAGACATATGTAGAAGTGCCAGAAGTGCCCCCCAAACTAATTCGTATTCCTCAAACAATGACTTGTGAGGGTTAACATAAAAATATCCCAGTTCCCTTAATCCTTAGGTGAGATAACTCTCGGGAGAGCCGGGGAAGGGTCCTATGCTATTTACTAGGGGATCAAGCTGCCTTGTCCATTCTGGTAACTGCCTCGATAGCATACTTTCTATTGGCTTTCTTCTTTTCTTGCTGCTTCTCTCCACTCCTCTCCCGATGTTTCCTGAGATCACCTCCCAAATTAACTACTTTCTTGAGTGATTAAGTGAACTTTACTGGCTCACGTAACTAAAAGGCACACGGTGAGAAGTGGTTTCAGACATGACTGGATTCAGGGTTCAATCAATGTCTATTGTATACGTTTTCTCTCATCTTTTCTCTCTGCCTTCTGATATACGGGCTTTATTCTCAATATCCAAGCTGTAGGAAGATGGCTGAGCAGCTTTAAGCCTAATATTTTCTCCCTTTCAAGTTGAAAGAAGAAGAGAATAAAACATTTTCTTGAGTTAAAAAATAAAAATTAAAAAATCTGAGACTTTCTTGTTGGTTCTGATGGCGTGATGTGTCCAGCCATGATCCAATGACAGTGGAAGTGGTTGCAACGTGTGATTGGCTGAAGCTGGTCACGTGCTGGACCCTCAGGCTCGTAGCACCCGCCCCTCTAACCTTCTGGCCTGAAATGGAGGAGTTTGGGGATTTTCCAACACAAACAGACTCTTGCGGGCAGGGGAAGAGATGCCGCAGGGGCAGAGAGCCGATGTCTCTGAATATCCTTTTTTCCTCTCACAGTCTCTGGTTTCTAACTATGGTCTGTGCTTTTGCTAAAATGTTTCCAAGAGGCTTAAGTGGGGGGTAATGTGGGCAGGGCATTGGCTTCGGAATCAGGAGTCCTGGGTTCTAGTCCTCCATTACCAGCTGTAACTGAATGAGTTCCTTCTTCTCTCAGAGCCGCAGCGGCATCATTTATGAACAGAAATTAGGACATAATCTCTTCTAAGACCTTTCCCAGTTCAAATATGTTGGGATTCTCTGATGTCTCGATTATTCCATCAGATACCCATCTAGAAGGGAGAAGCAATCAACCAGACTTTCCCCACTGGAACCAAAGCTGTTAGAAATGTAAGATGTTAATGTAAATTCCTTCCTGTCTACTGTATTCTTTTTCGGATTTAACAGAACACCAAAGTGCTATACTTTAACTAGGGTTTTCACCGCCCTGTTGGTTAATCTTGCAGTGAAATTATACTGTTGCATTTGGGACCGCATCCTGTATTTCCATAACAACGGCTGGATAAGCCTTAACTACAGAAAAGTGATGATTGTTAATATAAAATCTACTGGAAACCCATTCTTCTTAGCACTTTGCCCTTCCTTTAAAAAATTGTTTTATTGAGAACAATTAAATTCATCTAATCATGATTTAGTTTCTATTGACTCATCATTTTTCCTCAGCAGAAGTGATTTAACTTTCAAAAAGTATTTAAGAAGTAACTTTGACAATCTTTTTTGCTAGCAAATAGAAAATCAGATTTTCTTTTAACCCTAGAACAAATGGATTTTAAAACCTAAGTTTCTAGCCCAGAGCTATGAATGCTTGGGCTGTGGTCTTGGGGTTTAAACAGAGCAAAATGTCTTCTTAACTTGGCTCAGAAAGGAGGCAAAGGTAATTTCCACTTGGAACACTCTGATACTGTTGTTAACCGTTGTTTATGTGGTGTCTGTTTTGATCGGTGGGTTCCCCCACCATGTTTAGGACGTCATTGCTAGGCAACTTTGCCCTCTTTACCTTTGGGGAAACTTGTGATGTTTCTTTGTCTTCCATGTCTGGATGCAGGGTGGCTTTTGTTGGCGGAGACCTCCTCTGCACTCCTACTACACAGGTAAGAGCAAGAACTCCATGTGACCTTGTCCACTCAGCTCTGTCTGAACCTGTGAAGGTCACTGGGAAACCTGGTGGGGAAGACTCTAAGAAGAGAACTAAGCTGGGGCTCAGAGATCTGGGGTCTGGGCTTGCCCTTAGATTACCTGGTTGGCAGATCCCATGCAAGTCACTGACCGCATTGATGCCGTGGTGCCCTCAGCTGGAAATGAGGACATTGGGCTACATCAGTGGTCCTCAGCCTTTGTATGGAGAATAAGCCTCATATGGTTACTAGTGTGGTAGAGATACATTTCAGCACGTCAACCTGGATTCGCAAGACATTTCCTTTTCCTCCAACTGAACTTTTTTGGATAGAATGCTTTTGCTAAAAGTGACTGCAACAAGTGTTTTGGGTTCCAAATACAGTATCAGGACTTACTCTTCCTTCGTCAAGGGGTAGAGTCTCTGTCTCCTCCTTGTGGCCCTAGGCAAGCTTTTGTGACTGCCTCAACTATGAGCTGGGGGCAGAAGGCATACTGTGCGACTTCTGAGCCAGGGTCCTAAAAGGAGGACAGCCTCTGTCCCTCTCTCCCTCCAGCTTCTGTGAAGCTTCTCTGCTTCGCGGAGACCGAGGGACCCCAAGAGCCCCAGCTGTTCCAGCTTCCAGCTGCTGGGCTCCTCCAGTCTGCGCACCAGCCACATGAGTGAGCCAGCCTCCTGTTGACTCTAGCTCGAGTCACTCTCTGCCTGCAAGTACGTGACAGACACAAATGCAAACCACCTTGCGGAGCCCAGCTGACTCCCAGGGTGGGGTGGGGTGCAAGTGAAATAGGTGGGCTTGCTTCGAGCCACGAGTTTGGGGTGGCTTCTAATGCAGAATACAAAGTCAGCAAGTGCCAAGTTCTCATTCCACTAGGTGATAGGAATACGGCTCGGCCATTCCGGCTGTGCTCGTCTTTCTGTGGAATTGTCTTGAGTTGGGATGCATGACGTTGTTGTGCTGTCAGGGAGAATGTCTGGTTGTGCTGTCCTTGATGTCACCATCTACCTATGCTGTGTCCACTGGGGTTCCTTGCTCCTGTCTAGTCTGCGGTTATCAGTCCCCAGGGGGCACTTGGTCTTTCCTTCTTCCTGAACTTAAGAGCTTTTCTAGTCTATGAACTTTAAAAAAAAAAAAATAATTTATTTATTTGTCAGAGAGGGAAAGAGAGGCAGGCAGGGGGAGAAGCAGGCTCCCGGCTCAGCGGGGAGCCCGATGCAGGACTTGATCCCAAGACTCTGGGATCATAACCTGAGCTGAAGGCCGACGTTTAACCAACTGAGCCACCCAGACATCCCTCTAATCTATTAACTTTTGAAACTCGATCCATGCTACACTCATTCTACCACTGCACTTCGGACTTCTCGAAACTCCACAGCGCCATGTCTCTTGAGTGCAAAAGGTTATTTTCGCTGCTCCTGCCCCACAGTGTGACACAAGAAAGTCTGTGAGGCTCTCCCAGATGGGCTCCCAAGCTAGTATTTTTCAGATTTTCAGGTTGCATCCCCATGAGGGAGTCCTTAAATCAACCCAGTAGTTTGCCACCGGCATTAAAAAGATTTTTATTTCTCTTAGCATTATCTCCTCCAGTCCCATCCATGTTGCAGCAAATGTTGAGAAATCGTTCTTTTTGATGGCTGAATAATATTCCATTTTACATATGGAAATGCTAAGTGAAATAAGTCAAGCAGAGAAAGACAATTAACATATGGTTTCACTCATTTATGGAACACAGAAGTAGGAAGATCGGTAGGAGAAGAAAGGGAAGAAGAAAGGGGGGTAAACAGAAGGGGGAATGAACCATGAGAGACTATGGACTTTGGGAAACAAACTGAGGGCTTCAGAGGGGTGGGGGGTGGGGGAATGGGATAGGCTGGTTTTGGGTAGTAAGGAGGGCACATATTTCATGGTGCACTGGGTGTTATACGCAACTAATGAATCATCGAACTTTACATCAGAAACCAGGGATGTACTGTATGGTGACTAACATTATATAATAACAAATTATAAAAAAATTAAATTAAAAAAATAAAAAATAAAGAATTTTAAAAGCGCAAAGTAGAATTGAAAGGAAACTATCACAGTAGTTAAGGGAACGGTGATGGTTAATTTTATAGGTCAGCTTGGCCAGATCATGGTGCCCAGGGAGTTGGTCAAAAATGGAGGTGGCTGTGAAGGTACTTTTAGATGAGATTAACGCTCCCCAGTCATCAGGCTTTGAGTAAAGAAGATTACCCTCCATAGTGTGGGTGGGCCTTATCCAATCAGTTGAAGACCATAAGAAAAAGACTGACCTTCCATGAAGAAGAGGGAATTCTGTCAGCAGACAGTTTTTGGACTCAAATTTCAATGTCAACTCTTTCTGGGCCTACCCTGCAGATTTTACACACACACACACACACACACACACACACACACACACACTATTAGTTCTGTTTCTCTGGGGAACCCTGACTAATGCAGTAGCTATTCTTTCATGAGTCCGTGCCTTCAGGGATGCATACATATACACGTACTGAATTGTTACATAATACACATTTCTTACTACGAAAGTCAAAATGTTTGGAAGATGCCATCTCACCTCAACATATCCTCAGATATTTATTTTGCTTCTTTTTGTGCTGGGATCTTATCTCACGAGGATCTCCCTAGGGCTGTTGGCACTCCAAACATCTCCAGGTTTCTTTTCTCTTCTTTTCATTCTTTAAACCATCCCCTCACTCTCTTTCCAGATTTCAGCTGGCAGGGACATGGTAGGGAACGGCTCCAGGGGGTGGAAGAGGGATTAAGATACAAGATTCCTTGTCTGGTTTGTTCCTTCTTCTGACATTACCTCCTTCCAACCCCCCTCTGTCTCCTCATTCCTCACGTCTTGAGGAATCTTTTCAAACTGAGGGAGTGTGATTGGTTTCCTACCAGTTATTGGCAGGGCAGACTTGGACAAAGGACTTTTCCCCTTGAGCTTCAGGTTTTATCATCTGTATCATCGGGAAACATCGGGAAAGCATGAGGTGCGTGCCTCATGCTTTTATGGTACAACTGAACTGAGAAGAACAAGGTCTGACACATCTTTTTTTTTTTTAAGATTTATTTATTTTAGAGAGAGTGTGCAAGAGGGGGGAGGGGCAGAAGGAGGGGGACAGACAGAAACTCAAGTAGACTCTGCACTCACTGTGGAGCCCAGCATAGGGCTCGATCTCATGACCCTGAGATCATGACCTGAGCTGAAACCAAGAGTTGGATGCTTAACTGACTGAGCCACCCAGGCACGCCAGGTCTGACACATCTTAAATATTCATCATACCCCAGCTACCCTTTCTTTCTTACCCATAACATAAGTTAATGTGTTGGCCTTCTCTCAAGACTGAGATTTTTCTGGGTGAGAAACTCATCTGATTCTTTCACTACTATGGGACGTAATAGGCACTCAGTATTATGGAACTAAAATTCTCAGTCCCAATCTCCAATACCTCCTTGGTCTTTTGAGTCTCATTTGTTGACTTAGGAACTCTGAGCTAATGTGTACAACTCTAACCTCCTATGGGTAAAATACCCACAGACCAACTGATATTAAACACATGTCATACACAGATGTGAAAACAGTACCCAAATAGAAATGACTCTGAGCTTACCTGGAATGCCTCTGTATTAGAGGCCTCTCTTCCTTGACCGTAAGAAGGACAGAGAAAATGACACAGGAAACAGATGTTACAGGAATCCCCTTGACATTGAGTAGGAAGCTTGATTGTCTCCAGCGGACACTTGTACATCACGGGGCCAATATTTCCTACAAATTTACCAACGGTTCTAAGTATTAAAATAAAAGCTTTATTCTTTTCCAGGATTAGTTGGGAGGCATAATCCAGACTGATAGATGAAGACTGGTTGCCCGAAGACAGCTGACCTCCCAAGTCCTCTTAGCAGACATATGCCAAGCTGGGCTTTGTGTAAATAACACCAGGGGAAGAAAATAATACCTTTCTGCCTGTCACTGGTTGGCACCTGCCTTTCTCTCCTGGGAAGGCTTGTTTCTGCCTGTTTAAATCACAAAGCAGTTAGTCATGAATTGTATCTAAATTTGTGTGCAATGTTGACCACATTGCTAGTGTTGAAAAAATGAAAAATTAGATTTCATTTTGCAGCATTTGTCTATGGCCTGGCATTCACCATCCCACTGCCATTCATAGCAAAAGTGAAATAATTAATATAATAATCCCTTTCAAAATTATATCCATTGGCCTAAACAGCTTTGCCATATATACAAATGCTTTGGGTAAATGCAGTTATTTAATAGTTTAAATCTAGCTTCATTTTGATAATAGAGCATTGTTCAACTATGAAATGACTAAGTACCCTTGTCATATGCCCTGTGAGAAACACAATACATAGAATGATGTGCTCATATGGTGTCTGTTTTCCCAAGCAGTCAGTTCAAAGCAAGTTCTGTGCATTTCATTAATCTCAGCATCCTCGGGTTAACACCAAAATCCTCTTCCTTGCTGGGATAGTTCCCTCTGCTTTTCTCCTTTGAATTTTTTCCCCCTTCCTGTCTTCCAGCCTCTGCTTCCTGCAACGAACTTTCCTACTTTTCCTCTACTCCCTTCCCTCCCTCCTTCCTTTGTCCTTTTCTTTTTGGAACAACTGCCTCTTTTACCAGGGTCTGATTTCCTGGGCAGGTCGCATGCCAGCGCTTCGGCTGAGGACCACCAAGGAACTAGGCATCGGTTTCCAGTTGTGTAGCTTTCACAGCTATGCTCTCCATTGCAATCACACTCAGGTCAGGTAAGGAAGAAGGTTCCGTCAGTGTTGCTTGTTAGAAAAAAAGAAAAGGTTTAGCATAAGAATCCAAACATATACTAGTACATATGCTTTTAGCAAAAGAAGAACATGACAATAGAGAGCAAGATTTAAAGAAACACAGCCCCAGGTACAGATTGGAGCAGTCCTTCCAAAACCTCGCTGGGATTTATTCCTTCCCAACCTGCCTTTGATTGTATGTTCTAAGTTCTCAGTAGTCTTTCTCCAACGATTTTTGCAAGGCTGACCCTCTGTCCCTGTGCCATCATGGCATCCGAAGGATTGTCCACAGTCGAAAGACCTGTTCGGCATGAGGGTTTGTCATTTGGGCTCTATTCCTCATGTTTCTGCCTGCCTGCTAGTGACTTCTGGGCGCCAAATCCCCTTCCCTCCATTATTTCGTTTTATCAGAGGCATGACCTTCAATCCCTCTGTGAGCTGTGGTTTCTGTTCACTGCTCACAAAGGTGTTTGGGCTTCAGAGAAGCCTCTCGCCAACATTTGGCATTTCTGAGGCCAAACTGATACATCCGCTACCCTGCTCTGCTTGTCTCTTTCCCACGGTCCACGTGGACACACATATGTATATTCCCATTGCACATTTTCAACACATACATACACAACTTTGTATTTTTCCCCAGTAGGGAGACTTCTCTCCCACATCAGCACCAACTCAGTGAGGTACTGGCTTTGATTACAAAATGGCTTAGTACAGAATGGCTGATGTCTATCCGTTTCAAAGAATAACAAGCACATTGATTGCCTTTCTCAAATTTCTTAAAGGGGCACTGCTCCCAAACATGAACACAAAACAAATACCGTTAAATTGTGGTTTCCTGTGACACCCTTTTAAAAAGAACAAAAGAAAAATATGTTAAGCTTTGTACTGGGAATACAAAATATTGGCTTACACATTTGTGAATCATTCTTCTCCCTTCCTCTACCATCAAAGAAGAGTCGGTGCTGGGACTTCCTCTGTTGTACGGAATCCAGCGTCCTTGTTAGGATGTCTTCGTCTACAAGTAGGAAAAACCTGATTCACATGGGCTTGAATGAGCTTTGTTATCTCCCATTTCTGGAGCTCGGTGGGTAGGCTGGGCTCCAGGGTAGGACCCTCAGGGTTCCAGCACCATCTGTCTGGGCTCTTCTCTGCTCTGTTTCAGATTGACTCTTACCTTGTCACAAGGTGGTTATCAATAGCAACAGAGGCAAATGCTCCTTTGGTTGGGGGAGGGAAGGGGAGAAGCAAGAAGGCCTGCTTACTCTACCGTGGAGGCGAGGCAAGAAGAAAAGTGAAACGGGTGGTGGGGAAGCTGAGATGACTGGCACAATAAAGACCTGGGCCACAGAGGAGGATGGGAGGTGAGAGGAGGGAGGCAACACAGATTGAGTCAGAAAGAGAATTTTCTGGATTTAGGATGGAAGAGGAAAGGCACTTTAGGGCATCAGCCATGCATGTGTAAGATATTGACAGCAAGAGAAGTAGGAAGGAAAATCCGAAAGAAGTTTAGCTTTGTGTTATAAATATACACTCCTTTGGTGTTTTCATGAAAGACTGTAAATTAAGATTTGCATTGATTTTTCAATTATTTTGGTTGCTGGAGTACAACAGAGTCTAAGGGTTGGTTTGCTCAGCACTTCTTTTGCCATTCTCTATTAGAGAAAGGAGAATCATATAATTTATCACCCAAATAGGGACATTTGAGGCTAACAGGGGACCCCATCAATGATTATGCTGGTATTACCAGTATAAACCAGACTATCCCAGGCAAACTAAAATTTATGCCAATATTTGATACACAATTTTAGTTAGAAATGCTGCTAAAAACTGGAAAGTGAGGTACTCAAGCTCCCAGCCTCCCTTGCAGCTAAAGTGGTCAGATTTCATAGTTGTGGCCTATGGGTGAGAGGCAGAAAGCCCTGAGGAGGACTTGTCTTCCTTAATAAATCAATGCTATGGAGAACTATGGGTCTGCCCCCTTCCTCCTGTTTGGACTACACACAAGTGGCCTAGTGATAAATCAGCCATTGTGTGAACATTAGGATGGAAGCCAATTGCCAGGATGGTGAAGTGAAAGATGGAGGGAAGGAGGATACTGATGACTTCACAGGCCCATGGCACAGGTCTGGCCTACTCACCTCCAGACTTCTTATGACAGGAAAAAAATCAATCCGAACTCGCAGGTCAATCTAATAAGATTTCTCTACCTCATACCCAAGTGCACATTCTGTCGATATATGGATTTTTTTATTGGATTTTTAAAATGTTAGGTTGTATTAAGATGAAGTTATAAGGTAAGTATGTTTATATGGCAAACACATTAATCCCCTTTCTGTGTAAAGAAACTATACATCAGTTGAGAAGACAATTTCAATATTTCTTTTTGGTTGTGTTTTATTAAATTACAGACATTTTCAAACACACACAAAAGTAGACAGAACAGTAGAATGAATCCTGATGTACCCGTGACCTAACTTCATAATTATTGTTTCATTAGTATTGTGGGTGTGTTTCTGTGTTAAGCAAATTAACATTCTTCTGATGGGTACATATTGTGAATGGGATAATACCCTCTCTTACGTACAACTGGAGAAACAAAGAAAAATTTTAAATCGTTTGACGCAGTAACAAGGAACTGTCATCAGATGTGAGCACTTGATTCATAGACTACTGACTCAAGGTAATGGTGGGCCACATGGAATCTCTGTTGAGAAACAAACATTTTCACGTGATATGTCCTATCAATGAGAAAGTAAGGCATGGACTGAAAAGACCTGAGGTCATTACTAGTCACATGATCTTAGACACCTTACTTAACCTCCAGGTCTCAGATTACTTACCTATAGACTGGAGATAATATTTACCTCACAGGGAAGTTGTGAGTGTTAAATAAGATAATAATTGTCCAGTTCTTTGTACAGTAATTGATATATAATAAATGCTCAATAATGATCATTATTCTTGCTGTCATTTTTAACTCAGTGTTAATTGGTGTGAGTTTCTTCTGTTTTCTTCTAGACCAAGGGGTGAGTGGGGAAGCTATAGAATGACAGGAAATATAAAAATGTCTAATTCCGGGGTGCCTGGGTGGCTCAGTCGTTAAGCGTCTGCCTTCAGCTCAGGGAGTGATCCCGGCGTTCTGGGATCGAGCCCCACATCGGGCTCCTCCGCTGGGAGCCTGCTTCTTCCTCTCCCACTCCCCCTGCTTGTGTTCCCTCTCATGCTGGCTGTCTCTCTCTCTGTCAAATAAATAAATAAAATCTTTTTAAAAAATGTCTAATTCTATAAGCTTCATGAAATGACACATAGAGTAGAGGTTGACCATGAAGGGACTCCGTCCAAACAGAGAGAAGTGGTCAAATGGTTAAAGATGGTTGCAGGTATATTTGTTCCAGGGTCCAAAGTTGGTTCAGGCTGTTGTAGCAGTGAGTGCTTGGGGAGATGCCAATTTCTCAGATTAGAGAAGAGTTCCATATAATTGGATCCTGAAAATTGGTTTTAGAGATTTAGAAATATGTAAAAGGAGTCATTTTGGTTTTGATATTTTCACACAAACTATGAGTCAGAAATCTTCAGGTTAAATCTGCCAGAGTTCTTTGGTTATTAAATCTCATGTTTTGGAGAATAAGGTATGTGTCTCCTATTCATGGTAATGAGTAGAGAAGAAAAAAGAATTTCCACAGAGACTTCCTTTGTGCTCAAACAGCAGACCCTATCTTTGTGGCAAGCAGGTTTCCTGTGGATTGGAAGGGTATCTTAGGTGTGGGTCCCTAGAATCAGAGACTCAGACAGGAACTTGGCTGCATGGTGGGGGTGCGCTCAAAGAAAGAGTGAGGGAAGCAAGATAAGCAATAAAAGATGCTAAGCAAGGACGTGGTCTCATCTGGAGTCAGCTTCTGCCAGATGCCACAGAGAGTTCTGGAGCATGAAGTGTATCACAGAGTCGAGTCCATCTCGAAGCAAGAGGACTGGACTTTTGCACCCCCAAGTCAGCCAGTCAATGTCCATGGGCTGTCCCCAGTTGGGAGAAGAAGGTATAAACTTTCATGTGGGCTCCTTTTTGTCTGAGGGGAATTCTCCAGAGAAGGGGGCAGCTATGAGCCAGGAGCAGACATCATTCACACCAGCTGGGGACAGGGGCATTGGTACAGTAAAAGGGACCAGTGGAGTCCCTTACAGATGACTTCATTCAAAGTCAGCTATGCTCCTCTTCATGCTGCTTTGACTGAATTTATTTGGAACAGAATGGTTAAAGAGGATGTTCATAGGGGCGCCTGGGAGGCACAGCGGTTAAGCGTCTGCCTTCGGCTCAGGGCGTGATCCCGGCATTGTGGGATTGAGCCCCACATGAGGCTCCTCTGCTATGAGCCTGCTTCTTCCTCTCCCACTCCCCCTGCTTGTGTTCCCTCTCTCACTGGCTGTCTCTATCTCTGTCAAATAAATAAATAAAATCTTTAAAAAAAAAAAGAGGATGTTCATGAATGCTCGCCTAGGAGGGGAAAATTTTCATGGTTTCCAACATTGGCTTAAATGGTTTCTATTATAACTTTACTTAAATATATATAAACTTAAAAGTTTCAGTCAACTTCTTATGTTCACATTTATTTAAAAGGCATGAAATCAAAACAAATTACAAATTAAAATTTAAGAAGCGTAAGACCATTAAAAATCAAATGGACAACATAAATTCGATGTGATGGGTGATACTGTTTTGCTGAAACTAAGTTGCTATTTCCAGATAAACGTTGAGACCATGCAATCGCAGATTATCTCACCTGCTTCACACGGCCTGTGTTACAAGATGCCCTGTTGAAGGACCACCTTTCCAGCACTCTTCTGTGATAGAACTTTTTTAAACCCTAATCCATAAGGTCATGAGGTTCTCTGACCTTCACTCAGCAGGAAGGATTATTTAGCATTTACCTGTAGGTGGTCTCTACCACTGTCCTTAGCTGGCAGTCATCAAAGGCACTCCTCTTGGCACCATTGTGCTGAAAAACCAAAATGCAAACACAGCCACTTAAATGCCGCGGCCATACTCAGGAAACGAATCATCCATAACACACGGAATTTTACCGGAATGAAAGTGCAATATTCAAAATACTCTGTTAGAGCACTTAGGGGTCCCAGCGACTGTGTCTGCACATTCTTTGATATGAGACAGTGGCTCTTTCCCATGAAACGGGAACCTGTACAGGGTGAGTTTGCCCATGAAACGACACTTGGAATCCCCAAGAAAGCACCATTTTGACGCCTGCTGGTTGGGACAAGAGGATGGGCATGAGGAAGGCCCGCAAACTGGAGGGTGGACCAGTGGCAACCTGAAAGGCCACTGACTGGGCTTTGTGCCCCTTATCTCATTACAGCATTAATGATTTAACTTAGTGATATTGACCGTGCCTGCCTGGTGGTTCTGCGTATAAAGGCCACTCCTTGTGCTAGGTGAACCCCCTGCCCTTGCCACTGACTGAACAATGTGAAAGCCACAGGGGGCCCTGAGCTCCTGCTTGGGAGGGTATAGCAAGCGAGTTGGGACACTGGAGTTACTGGTGCATCCTGGGGGAGTTAAGAGCCTCACCATATTGCTGTGGGCTGTTTCTACCAGAAAACTCAGGGTCCAGAGTACTTTTGCCACTGCCAAGGAAGCTTCCAGACTTCCTCACCTCCCCCTGCTTCCTTACAACAAATTGCACGCCCTGCGACCATCTGTGCACTGCCTGAGCAAAATCCTTAATGATGGCAGAGATATGGTAGGAGAGCCTCTGTGGTCATTGCTCGTGTGAAGTCTGCTGCCTCATTCAGGAGAAGATCTGCGTTGAATCAGAGAGCCCAGTGTGAGTGATGGCAGATTCAGCAGAGTCCTGGGGCAGAGGGAAAGCATTAAAATCCACTGTTTCAACATAGAGGTCAAAGCACAAAGGGAAACCAGCAGGGCAGCTCAGAGCATACCAGCCAGTTCGCTCTGCTCTAGATTATTCTCTCCTTTAACAGTGGGGGAAAAACACATACAGGGAAGTGACTTGCTCAAAGTCTCATTTACTGAACAAATATTTAGTGATCGGTGTCCACGAGAGGCTGGGCAGTCAGCCTGCTGCGTACGGAGTATCCAGCAGACATGTGGGAGCGGTCCGCGTCCTCAGGGAGCACAGGGTTCCCAAGACAGGAAGAGGGTGAACAGATGGCTAGGATGCAGTGAGTCTTGAAAGGAGCTGCCACGCAGGCACGCGGGAGGCTCGCCTACCCCACCAGGCATGCTCAGAAGGAGCTCCGGGGAAGAGAGGGCAGAGCAGCCAGAGAGCGCAGGCGTTCAGTTCCATTGCTGTGCTGGTCACGCCAGCCCGAGCGCAGGGGGGATTCCTGGGCCAGCCGCTCACTGCTTCCTGGGAGCCGAGGAGCCACAAGCCATCCCCGGAAAACAAAATGCTGCCTCCACCTTCACGCTCTTTTGGTGCCATTGATTGAAAGGACTGGAAACAGTCTCAGTGGGTTTCTTCTACTTCATTTCATCGGACCAGAATGCAGCTCCTATGACCAGAAGGCTTGCTAGATCCCTCTTCACAGGAACGCATGACTCTCAGTTTTCTTCCACGGAAACCCAATCCTCTGTCAACCTTTCAGGGCAAGATCACCCCAGCTCTCCTCCCTCATAGCTCCCAGCCTGCACCTTCCATTCATTCAAATCATAGGCGTTAAGACGATCCTACCTGGTCCTGATTGCTGGGATTCATTTGGGAAAGACTGGATCCAAGGGGTGTGATGTGGGGTAGACCCAAAGAGCCTCGCTACTCGAAGTGTGATCGCTGACAATTCACCTGGGAGTTTGTTACAAATTGCCAAGTCCTAGACCCCGACCCGGACCTACTGATTCAGAATTTGAAGGTCGTCAAGACCCTCAGGCGATTCTTATGCATATTAATTCGAGAAATTGTTCTAAAGAGAGAGTGTAAGTAGACTTTAATTGTAAATGACATGCAAATGACAACAGCTTTATTTGTAAGCCTAACACCAATTTGATCGCTTATCTTGAAAAAACTCCACAACCTGTATTGATAAAGTTTTTTTTTTAATCTTTGCTGATTGATTCATTTTGGCCATTATTTTGCATTATATTGGCAGATTGCTATCTTTGGAAAGCGTGCTCAGGATTCATAAAATAATTTTTAAAACCAGGAAATGAATAGAAACACATTTCCAACCTCAACTCCGATAAACACATTATAAAATGTTTAGAAAGTCGCAAACGTAGCGAAAACAAAAATCTGAAAACAAAACAAAATAAAGGCAATGTGTGTTAGTACTGTAACTGGGGAGTTGTGAGCTCTCTTTGCACCGCTTTTCCTAGCTGCTGAAACGGCTTTTGTGTGTTTGGTCGGGGAATATGAGAAAGAAGACTCATTTTCAAGTAGTTTTATAATTGTATCTCCTGTGCAAGGGGAACTCTTTGAAGAGAAAGAGAGAAGTTGAGAGGCGGAGAAAGAGAGACGGGGGCGGGAGAGGGGGAGAGAAAGAAGGAAAGAAAGTGCAGTATTTTTTTTTTGTCTCCAAGAAAGCCTTTCAGGCTTATCTATGTCTTCTTTGGTTTTCTCTTGTACCACTGATACTCCAAAGCAGAGGTACCTGTTCCAATTTCAAGACTGTCAGACGTATAAACCACTTGTTCAGAAAGCCTTTGAACTAGATAAGAATTATTCTTGTGAATGAGGCTTTACTTTAACAATTGTCATTTCCCTCCTCTTCTTGAAGATTCTGGAGCTTTAGAAAAATGCTTTCTAAACAAGAAAGCTGTGTTCCCTACAAAATTTGAATGCGGCAGAGAACTCTTTAAGTAGGCAATCAATATGCAAATAATTTTCAGATTTATTTAAATTCTGAAACAATGGTGTTACATCAATAAAAGCGTCTGAATTTTTAGTCACAGAGATTAGAACACCAAAATACCGCAACCAAGAAGGTAATCAATACTGACTGCAATGATTAGCGATACTGACGGACGAGCGGAGGTCATTGTCAACAGACTTATTGAAACAGAAGAGCAAGGGATCATTGAGAAAAATGACATCATGGAAACTGTCTTTCTTCCAGCTTTTACTATGCAAAAATTTTCCATTCATTCACACTGACTTGGAATAAAATTTTTGAGACAAATCACTCTAATTTCGAATTCAAGTCTGAAATCCCTAGAGCAGTGACATATGCCTGTGCCTGCTATGGGGAAATCTGCTAGGAAAAATAATTTATCTTCAATCCAAACTTCATTGATTTGTATTTTAAGAAACTTCAAGGAGACTAGTACATACCGAAACCAAACTTATGTTAAGTGTTTTTTTAACATAAGAAATGTTTATAAAAGCTTATATTTCTGTTCCTTTCATGGATTTTTTGTGATTTGGGTATTTTTGTGCAATCTAATGGTTTTCCAAAAATAGGACCTAATTTATCACATCCTACCTGTAGGAAATGGGACCTTAACTTATAATGGTATGACTTGTAGCTAGCTTTCATCCAGGGTAAAATTTAGCCATGAGTTGAAGGTCTTTGAAGGTCACCCATGTAATGGAGTACCAATAGAAACCTTGTCTTCATACAGTTACAGAGAAAACCCTGGGAGGGGCTAGGAAAAATCTTTGTGCATTCTGGATTTCTTTTCTTCCAAGCTCTGCTGGTCTTTCTGTGTCCCATGCGGCGAGGATGGATAGAATAGCTACAGGTATTGACCCAGCGGCCGTGCCCGGTTTTGAATCCCAGATCTGCCACTGCCTTTCTGCGTGGCTTTGGGCATGTTTATAAACTCTCCGTGCCTTGTTTGTTTAGCCGTCAAATGAGGAGGAACATGACATGGTTTCCCTCACAGGAAGGTGATGTGGATAAAATGAGTGTACCTAGAGCACTGACAACAGCACAAAGCGCATTTCGAGTGTTGTGCATTTGATGTTACTATCATTAGAACAACCAGGAGATAGGGACGATGACCTTCTCTTTCCTTTCCTCGGTCCCCAGGAAGAACAGAGGAAAAAGCAGGAATTTCTCATTTGTATTTTTAGAAGCAACAAGGACATCAGTGGTGGAGTCCCCCAGACCTAGGTTCAAGTTCCTTCTCTTGTCAGCTCTTCAAACCAGGGTATATTATCTACGCTCACCCAGCTTCAGCCCCCCTCTTTTGGGGGGACAATAGTATTTACTTCAGAAGAACGGGAAGGACATTAAATAGTATTTACTTCAGAAGAATGACTTCAGACAATAGCATTTGCTTCAGAAGAAAGTTAAGGATATTAAAATAAGCTAAAAAACTTAAGTATGCAGTGCTTACCTGGCTGAGTGGTCAAAAAGGTCAATAAATGCCAATTTTTCCCCCTTTCTGTCATCACCCACACATTCCATGACTCTTGCTTTTAGTTTTTTGCTCCTGCAGGTAACCTTATGTCACTCTCCAATTTCCTTTTGCTGTTTCTCCATCCAGCACTTTAAATCCCTGTTTTTTCCTGGGCAGACATGTGTATCAATTCAACTGGGGCATTAGCTAGTTGACAAGCATATGTCCCAGTAGCAATCTCTTAATCCCACTGCGGGGTGGGGGGGCAGATGGTTGGGGGGGGGAGGTTGGCTTGGCTCATGTGGTTATGGAGACCAAGCAATCCAATGACCAATCTGCTGTCTGCAAGCTGGAGAACCAGGAAGACAGGGGGTGTATTATCAGAGAAAATTGCCCACCAGGCTCAAGAAAAGAGGGAGAGAAGTCACCCTTTCTCTGCCCTTTGTTCTATGCATGATTAGGGACCGCACGATGCTGGTTCACATTGGTGAGGGGGGCATTCTTTACTCAGTCTGTTGGCTGCTAATCTCTTCCAGAAACCCCCTTACAGACACACCCAGAAACGTTTTCCCATCTATCTGGGGGTCCCTTAGCCCAGTCCAGTGGACACATAAAATTAGCCATCACAAGGGGACAGGCCAAAGCAAGAACTAAGTGCCCAAATCGGAAGGACTTTGCAACCACAGAGATGAAGGAAAAGGAGAAGATAATGATGGGTGGGTTGAGGAGCAAAGGAACCCAAAGAAGCAAAGAGAGGCCCTCGTTTCTGGTTTGGGTATCCAGGTCACTGGTGGGAAGACAGATTTCAGTAAGGAGACTTTAGACAGAATTGTTGAAAGGGGTGTAAACCCATTATGGAAAACCAGTAGGGCTATTCACCTTATTTTTAAGTCAGAATAATCCTGGTGCTGGAATTTTGTCCTTAAATGAGTTCACAAACTCAGATATGCAAGAACAAACAATTTAAAAACCTCACAATCTCATTTGTATTTTGACAACCCCTTCCTTCTCCCCAGTCCGTTTGGAGTTTCCCATCAGCTTCCCCAAGGTTCTATCCTCTGAGGAGTTGTAGTCCCATGGAGACTGCCTTGTGCCAAGGCACTGGGAGTGAGTGGGGATGGTCTATCTGTGAAGACGCATCTTGGACATCGGGAGAGCTGGATTGTCCTTTTTTCTTGAATTCAGAGTCCTCTCACAGCTGGAGGTCTCAGAGGAATAACCAGGAATTCTGATGGGAAGCCTGGAATCTCACCTGCCCTGTCACTCCTCATTCCCCCTCCTTGGAGTCTTGTCTTCATGTCCCTTAGGACTCTCTCCAGGAGATAATACAAAACCTCTTTTTTCTCCGGGGACCTTAAAGTCCCCATCTCACATCTTGTCCCCTTCTTCATTCTCTCAAGACAATCTCCCTCTGGTCAGTACTTTTCCTCAGATTCTATCTCTTGGTATTTGACCAGCAAAATTTTTGATTGGTTTAGAATTTTGGAAGCCAAAGTCTGAAAACCGATTTTCACCCTCTGAGGGATTTCTACCTTAAGGCACTAGATTTCTCCCTTGAGGCAATTCTCAAAGCCCCATTACCTTGAATGAGAGCAGGAGGGCTGGGAAGAGAGCAATACTGAAGGAAAAAACCAGATCAGTTAATATCTTAAAATAAAACAAAACTCACCTCACCAAAAATAAAATAAGCAATAGAATAAGAATTTTCACCTCCTAGGTGGGGAAAGCCAGCAGCTGAAGGAGGAGCAGCAGAGACATAGAAAACAGAAAGTGTTTGGAGTAAATAATGGTAGATATTAATACTGGAGCCTTTGAAGGTAATAAATTGCATGTCAGTCTGTGTGGGAGGAGTTTGTTTGTTTTTCCGTTTATTTTTATAGTTTGAGGCATGTATCTTGCAGTCTTTCCAAAGGTATCTGACCAGTGGGCTCATAGAATTGTCGAAAATGAAATAATAAAATAAATTAGGATAAATCAGAGACTTGGCGAAGGCTAAGTAAAATGCTACTGCATTTTCTTCAAAAATAGTGAAGACTGTTTCTACTGTATTAAGAAAACAGAGAAATTTCTGGCAACCGATGAGATGTCATGTCACCAAATGCATATTTACTGCTTAAGCATTTGTGTTCTATTTTTCACTCTTAAGATTTTCATTTTGGCAATTAAGGCTTAGAGGAGTGTTAACTTCATTTCTATAGTTTGTTGACCCAGAAACCCGTGGATCAGATATTTTATTCCATCTTGTAAACACGTTGGACAATTACAATTCGAGGACTGCAATTAGTGCTTTCTAACTGGGGAGCTAACACTCACATTTCGTTAAATACCTCACTCCGTAGTCTCCTAAGGAGAGGAGAGGGCTGAAGTTTGAGTCACACGAGGGTGGGTATTCACACTGAGTGTCATTACGAAGTCACACTAGAAGCCATTTGCGTTTGCACTTGAATCATAGAAAGGATCTGGAGTGGAGCCAGGAGGCGAGGTTGCGGTCTTATTTCTGCCTCTAATTAGCACGCTACACTTAGTCAAATCCCCACACTTGCTTGGCCTCATTTCCTTCGTTTATACAATGGTAAGGTTGGCTTAGGTCAGGGGGCAGGTGCACACGTGGCTACGTGGGCAGGGCAGGTGACAAATGTAAAAAGTGTACATGACTGCTTATCACAGTATTACCCCCTATTTGCCTCACACTCACAGAAACAACTTGAAATCTCAGGCTCTTTTACAGATCATTAAGCTTTCCCTTCGTATCCTTTCCACACACGCCATGCTTCTTCTAGTGGTTGGTTTTCCTAATGGCAGATTAAGTCATATTCTTCTGCTATAGACACACTTTGTTGGCATATTAAGCCCAGAAATCCTCTTAATGTTCTAGAAAATGTGTCTGGCTTACATTTCTCTTGAAACATGTGGCTCTTTGCTCTTTTGTTTATGTTTTTCCATTTTTGAAAAACGTACGCAATTTTCTTTCCGTTTTATTCTACTATAAGAGAAGCCAACGGTGTTAACGGGATAATACCTGCCAGTTGGCACTCAGCCTCAGAATAGGGAGTAATAGAGAGTGGTGGGGACTGCGGCAAATGGAGAGTGTGCACATTGTATAATGGGCAGAGGCACCGGCCCTTTCTGCAGCAAGCACTTGCCCCTAGCACCAGCCGATTGCTGGCCTCTGAGAATGAGGCCAGGGCCGGTGTAGCCCCTGAAGTTTTTTCAAAGGGACAAATTCAGATATTTTACAGATTTTCCTGAATTTTAGACATTGGCAAAGAAATTTAAATATAAATAAACATTAACAGCAACACTGAATAGTCTTAACGAATCAGGCCAAACAAGAGAAAACTGGATCACGTGAACAAAAAGTTTTAAGACTTTGGCCCAAATGACCTTGACGTTCTCTTTCCCCTGGAACTTTGTTTTTTTGTACAATGAGCATTTATATACCCTTACTATGCTCTGAGCATATTCTTTAAGGCACTGTATGTCCTAACTCAATTTAATCTTCCCAACAAAGTAGGTGCCATTATTATCTTCATTTTATTTCATTTGTTATTATTTAGTATCAATTTATTTATTTGTTTTTAATTGAGGTTTTTCTTTTAATTCCATTATAGTTAACATACTGTGTTATATTAGTTTCAGGTGCACAAAATAGTGATTCAATACTTCTGTACAGCATCTGGGGACTCATCAGGACAAGTGCACTCCTTAATCCGCATTACCTACTTCACCCATCCCCCTCGCCTCACCTGCCTCCTCTCTGGTAACCAGCAGTTTGATCTCTATGCTTAAGAGTCTGTTTCTTGACTTGTCTCTCTCTTTTTTCCCTTTGCTTTTTTGTTTTGTTTTGTTTCTTAAATTCCATATATGAGTGAAAACATATGGTATTTGTCTTTTTCTGACTTATTTCACTTAGCATAATACACTCTAGCTCCATCCATGTGGTTGCAAATGGCAAGATTTCATTCTTTTTTATGGCTGAGTAATATTCTGTTGTATCTATGTACCACTTCTTCTTTGTCCATTCATCTATCATTGGGCACTTGGGCTGCTTCCATAATCTGGCTATTGTAAATAATGCTGCAATAAACACAGGGGTGCATATATGTTTTTGAATTAATGTTCTTTAATTCTTTGGGGAAATACCCAGATGTGCAATTGCTAGATCTTCGGGTAGTTCCATTTTTAATTGTTTGAGGAATCTCCATACTGTTTTCCACAGTGGCTATACCAGCTCAAATTCCCACCAACAGTGCACGAGGGTTCCTTTTTCTCCACATCCTCGCCAACACTTGCTTCTCGTGTTTCTTATTTTAGCCATTCTGACAGGTGTGAGGTGATATCTCATTGTAGTTTTGATTTGCATTTCCCTGATGATTAATAATGTGGAGCATATTTTTACATGTCTATGGCCATCTGTATGTCTTCTTTGGAAAGATGTCTGTTCATGTCTTTTGCCCATTTTTAAATGGATGATTTGTGTTTTGGGTATTGAGTTGTATGGGTTCTTTATATATTTTGGATACTAACTCTTTAACGGATATGTCATTTGAAATATCTTCTCCAATTCAGTAGGTTGTCTTTGAGTTGTATTGATTGTTACCTTGGCTGTGCAGAAGATTTTTATTTTGAAGTAGTCCCAATAGTTCATTATTGCTTCTATTTCCTTTGCCTTAGGAGACATAGCTAGAAAACTGTTGTTATGGTCAATGTCAGAAACATTACTTCTTGTGTTCTCTTCTAAGCTTTTTATGGTTTCAAGCCTCACATTTAGGTCTTTAATTCATTTTGAGTTTATTTTTGTGTATGGTGTAAGAAAGCAGTCCAGTTTCATTCTTTTGCATATAGCTGTCCTGTTTTCCCAACATTTGTTGAAGAGACTGCCTTTTTCCCATTGCATATGCTTGCCTTTTTTGTCAAAGATGAATTGACCATATAATCATAGGTTTGTTTCTGGGTTTTCTGTTGTGCTCTGTTGATCTAGTTTTGTGCCTGTACCATACTGTTTTGAATACTACAGTTTTGTGGTATGACTTGAAATCTGGAATTGTGATGCCTCCAGCTTTATTTTTCTTTTTTAAGATTGCTTTGGCTATTCAGGTTTTTGTGGTTCTATACAAATTTAGGATTATTTGTTCTAGTTCCATGAGAAATGCTGTTGGTATATGGATAGGGATTACATTATAACTATAGATTGCTTTGGGTAATAGGACATTTTAATAATATTTGTTCTTTCAATCCATAAGCATAGAATATCTTTCCATTTGTATTGTCTTCAATTTTTTTCATCAGTGTTTTATAGTTTTTCAGAGTACAGGTCTTTCACCTCCTTTGTTAAGTTTATTCCTAAGTATTTTATTATTTTTGGTGCAATTGTGAATGGGATTGCTTTTTAAATTTCTTTTTCTTTTGTTTCATTATTAGTGTATAGAAATGCAATGGATTTCTGTACATTGATTTTGTATTCTGTGAGCTTACTGAAGTAATTTATCAGTTCTAGTAGTTTTTTTGAAGAGTCTTTAAAGTTTTCTATATATAGTATCATGTCACTTGCAAATAGTGGAAGTTTTACTTCTTTCATACTGATTTGGATATCTTTTATTCCTTTTTCTTGTCTGATTGCTGTGGCTCAGACTTCCAGTATTATGTTGAATGAAAGTGGTGAGAGTGGACATCCTTGTCTTGTTCCTGATCTTTGGGGAAAAGTTGTGGGTTTTTCCATATATGGCTTTTATTACGTTGGGATACCTTCTTTTGAAACCTACTTTGTTGAGGGCTTTATCATGTGTGGATGTTATACTTTGTCAAATGCTTTTTCTGCATCTATTGAAAGGATCGTATGGTTTTTATCCTTTGTCTTGTTCATGTGATATATCACATTGATTTGTAAATATTAAATGCACCCTGAGAACAAATTAAAATATTCAAATATTGAATTTGCACCTGGAGAACAAATCCCACGTGATTGTGGTGAATGATTTTTTAAAATATATTGTTGGATTCAGTTTGCTATGCTTTGTTGAGGAGTTTTGCATCTATGTTCATCAGAGATATTGGCCTGTAGTTCTCTTTTTTTGTAGTGTCTTTATCTGGTTTTGGTATCAGAGTAATGCAGGCCTCACAGAATGAATTTGGAAGGTCTCCTTCCTCTTCTATATTTTGAAATAGTTTGAGAAGAATAGGTATGAACTCTTTTTTAAATGTTTGGTAGAAGTCACCTGTGAAGCCATCTGGTCCTGGACTTCTTTTGTTGGGAGTTTTTTGATTACTGATTCAATTTCATTGCTGGTATTCAGTCTGTTCAAACTTTCTATTTCTTTCTGGTTCAATTTCAGGAGGTTATATGCTTCTGGGAGCTTATCTATTTCTTCTAGGTTGTCCAATTTGTTGGCATGTAATTTTTCATAATATTCTCTTACAATCCTTTGTATGTCTGTGGTGTTGGTTGTTTATTTCTCCTCTTTCATTTCTGATTTTGTTTATTTGAATTTCTCTCTCCTTTTTTGATGAGTATTGCTAAAAGTTTATCAATTTTCTTGGTCTTTCAAAGAACCAGTTCCTGGTTTCATTGATCTACTGTGTTGTGCTTTTTTTTTTTTACTATTATTTGTCATTTCTTTTTTTTTTTTCTGCTCTAATCTTTACTATTTCTTTTCTTCTATTGGTTTGGGGTTTTGCTTGTTCTTTTTCTAGCTCCTTTAGGTGTAAGGTTAGGGTGTGTATTTGAGATTTGTCTTGAGGTAGACCTGTGTTGCTCTAAACTTCTTTCTTTTTTTTTTTTAAGATTTTATTTATTTATTTGACAGAGAGAGAGACAGCCAGCGAGAGAGGGAACACAGGCAGGGGGAGTGGGAGAGGAAGAAGCAGGCTCCCAGCAGAGGAGCTTGATGTGGGACTCGATCCTGGAATGCTGGGATCACGCCCTGAGCTGAAGGCAGATGCTTAACGACTGAGCCGCCCAGGCGCCCCCAAACTTCTCTCTTAAAACAGATTTTGCTGCATCCCAAAGATCTTGACTGTTATGGTTTCATTTTCATTTGTCTCCATGTATTTTTTTATTTCTTCTTTGATTTCTTGGTTGACTCATCATTGTTCAGTAGCATGTTATTTAACCTCCATGTACTTGTGCTCTGCCAGATTTTTTCTGTGGTTGATCTCCAGGTTTATAGCATTGTGGTCAGAAAAAGATGCATGGGATGACTTCAATCTTTTTTAATATGTTGAGACACATTTTGTGGCCTAGAATGTTATTTATTCTGGAGAATGTTCCATGTGCACTTGAAAAGAATGTGTATTCTGCTGTTTTAGGATAGAATGTTCTGAATATATCTGTTAAATCCATCTGGTCCAATGTATCATTCAAAGCCACTGTTTCCTTGTTGATTTTCTGTTTGGAAGATCTATCCATTGATGTAAGTCAATGGATAAAATTAAATGTTAAATTCAATGTTAAAGTCCCCTACTACTATTGTATTATTACTGATTACTTCTTTTATGTTTGTTATTAATTGCTTTAAGTGTTTGGGTGCGCCCATGTTAAGTGCATAAGTATTTACAATTGCTATGTCTTCTTGTTGGATTGTCCCCTTAATGATTATATAGTGTCCTTCTTTGTCTCTTGTTACAGTCTTTGTTTTAAAGTCTATTTTGTCCAATATAAGTATTGCTACCTGGCTTTCTTTTCACTTCCATTTGTGTAAATGCTCTTCCATCCTTTCATTTTCAATTTGCAGGCATCTTTAGGCCTGAGATGAGTCTCTTGTGGGCAGCATATAAATGGATCTTGTTTTTTTATCCATTCTGTCACCTATGTCTTTTGATGGGAGCATTTAGTCCATTTACATTCCAAGTAATTATTGATAGATATGTATTTATTTCCATTTTGTTATTTGTTTTATGGTTGTTTTTGTGGGTTTTCTCTGTTCTTTTCTTCTCTTGCTCTCTTCTCTCATGATTAGCTGGCTTTCTTTAGTGATATAATTGGATTCCTTTCTCTGTATGTTTTGCATATCTATTACTGGTTTTTGATTTGTGGTTACATTAGGTTTGTATATAATATCTTCTGCATATAGCAGTCTATATTAAATTGATGGTTGCTTAAGTTTGAACCCATTCTTTACTCCTCTCCTGGCCATATTTTAGGTATACAGTGGCATATTTTACATCCTTTTATTTTGTGAGTCCCTTGACTAATTTCTACAGATATACTTATTTTTACTGCTTTAGTGATTCCACTTTTCTTACTCCTGCTTATGGTCTTTCCTTCCCACTCAGAGTCCCCTTTAACATTTCCTATAAGGCTGTTCTAGTGGTCATGAATTCCAGTAACTTTTGTTTGTCCAGAAAAGTCTTTATCTCTCCTTCTATTCTGAATGTTAGCCTTGCTGGATAGAGTATTCTTGGCTGTGGATTTTTTCCTTTCAACACTTTGAATATATCATGCCACCCGCTTCTGGCCTGCTAAGTTTCTGTTAAAAAATCAGCTAATAGCCTAATGGGGTTTCCCTTATATGTAACTGCTTTCTTTTCTCTTGCTGCTTTTAAAATTCCCTCCTTATCACTACTTTTTGCTATCTTAATTACTGTGTATCTTGGTGTGGACCTCCTTGGGTTGATTTTGTTGGGGAATCTCTGTGTCTCCTGGATCTGGATTTCTGTTTCCTTCCCCAGATTCGGGAAGATTTCAGCTATTATTTCTTCAAATAAATTTTCTGCCACCTTTTCTTTCTCTTTTCCTTCTGGGATCCCTATAATGTGAATGTTTTTATGCTTAAGGGTGTCACTAATTTCACTGTCTCGTTTTACATAATTTCTTTTCCTCTTGCCTGCTCAGCTTGGTTACTTTTCATTACTTTGTCCTCCAGGTGGCTGATACATTCTTCTGCTTCATCTAGTCTACTATTTATTCCATCTAGTATATTTTTAATTTCATTTATTCTGTTCTTCTTCTCCGATTGGTTCTTTTTTATCTCTTTGTTAAGCGTCTCACTGATGTCCTCCACTCTTTTCTCAAGTCCAGTGAGTATCTTTATGATCATTACTTTAAATTTTGTATCAGGTGTATTACTTATCTCCATTTCACTTAGATCTCTTGCTGTGGTTTTGTCCTGTTCTTTCATTTGGAACATATTCCTCTGTGTCCTAATTTTGTCTAACTCTCTGTGTCTATTTATGTGTGTTAGGAAAGACAGCTACATCTCCTGCACCCAAAAGTAATGGTCTTTGAAGAAGAGGTCCTGTAGTGCCCTGCAAGTGCAGAGTTCCCCGTTTATTAGAACCTGGTGCCTCAGGGGTGTCTCCTTTGCTTGATATGTGCACACGGCTGTTGTGGCTGAGCTGCTTTTTCCTTCAGTCTTGTCATCTGCAAAGGCTTTTTTTTTTTTTTTTTTTTTAACCTGTAGTGAACAGTACTTGGTTCCTGTGTTCTTAGTGAGCCAGTTTGTGGACATTTGGGGCCTGAGTTGATTCAGACCAGGCATTTGCTCAAGATATTGTAGCATGGACCTACCTTCAGGGCACTTTCCCTTTGTTGTCACCTAGGTAGCTTTCCTTGGGGGGTGGGGGCCTACAATCAGAGAAGTTGTTTGCCCCCGGTGCACTGCTGGGTCCTCCATCTGATGAGATCAGGAGCATTCAGGGTGGTATGGCTGTAGACTGGGTCCTCCCTCTGACTGGTGTGTGTGGTTATCTTTCCCTCTCTCTGGGGCAGGAGTCACTTTGGAGTGGTGCTGGCCACTGTGAGGGCTGCTTGCACACTGCCAGGCCTATGGCCCCACCCTGTATGAGCTCTGGCCAAGATCCTATTGGAAAGGTCAGATCCCAGGAAGCACAGCAGGGGGGTAGGACTATGGAGCTAGCAAGGTTTATGCACTGCCATTCCTGGGTTCTTTGCAGGAGGGCCCTTATGGTGCCTGGACCAAAGGGCCACCTGAAAGGGTGGGTCCAGGAAGGCACAGTGCAGGGCATGATGCAGTGGGGTGGTGGTGCTAGCAAGCTTTGGGTGCACTGTTCCTCTGTGGGAGGGGCCCTGCAACACTTGGACTGTCTAAAGGGGTGGGTTGGCAGAAGTACAGCAGGGAGTTGGGGGTGGGCAGAAGTGCTAGCAACTTAAGTAGTGAGTTCCTGCAGGTGGCGTTGTATTTACACTGGAGGGTGGGGGAGGGAACTGGTGCCTATCAGTTCCTTTATATCTGGAGGAGTTCCCCAGCAATTTCTGCCCTTCCAGGACATTGAACTTAGTAAATAACTCTCTGCATATGCACCAGGAATCTTTCAAACTGTTGTTTCAATGCTGTATCTCATGGGCTATTTATTGTGCTGTCTCTTTAAGAGCAGAGGCTCACTTTCCTCTCCCCTTCTCAACTCCCCCAGAGCTGAACCCACTGAATTTTTAAAATTCCAGTTTTTAAGTCCTGATGATTGTAAGAACTAATGAAATTCAGCCCCTCTGGTTTTCAAAGCCAAATGTTATGGAGATTCGTTTTCCCTGAACAGGCTCCCCAATGTGGGAGCCTGTTTTGCTCCCCTCTCCATGCTCGCAGCATGCATCCCTCCCTCCCATGGGCAGTCCTGTGATTCCACTTCGTTTCTGATCACATCTCTACCCCTCTTTCCCTCTTCAACGTGGCCACTTCTCTACATTTAGTTGTGGAGTTTATTCTGTCAGTCTTTGGGTCATTTCCTGGGTTATTTACACTGATAAGAGTGATACCTAGTTGTACCCATGGGAAAAGGTGACCCTAGGGTCCTCCTACTGCACTATATTTCCTGAAAGTCCTTACTTCATTTATTATTATCTTCCATTTCATTTCATTTAGCCACCTGCCTAATGTCACAGAGCAAATACGCGGTAAAGCTAAAATTCCAACCCCGGCCCTCTGACACCGTAGCCCAGAATCTCTCTCTTTATTCATGTAAAATTACAGTTCCTATTTTTAAAAAAAATGTCTCTTTAACAAACATTAGTTTTTAAAATTTATTGTTGACAATAAGCATATTTACTTGGATTTGTATGACGTTAGGAGTTCAGACTATTTTTGTTTTGTACATAGGGGGAAAGATGGGTTTATCAGGTGACCAAATATTAATGTGGGTCAGATCAATACACTGACCAGGCTAATAGATTGAAGAGAATGAGATGCTAGTTAGGATCAGTTTCTTCCAATCAAATCTAATATGTAAATAAGTGACTGCCCTTTGATTGGCTACTGATGATCCTCAGAGGAAATGATTAATGTTTTGCTTTTCTGGCTGCCTCCATACCCAGAGAATGTTAATACAAATGGAAATTTGGCCATATATTTAAGCAAACCTGTCACAGCAAAGAGATTTCCAGAGCTTTCTGGTTAAAGAGGTTTTTGAATGTATGTATGAGCAATATATGGGCTGACTTTTTATTTCAGCAAATATAAAGATGTATTATCCCTTGAGGTTTGTTATTAACCTCAGTTTCACCTCCGTTAATATTTACTCCGCAGGTCAATAAATCTTGATATTCACTTCAACAGAAGCCAATATCTTCAGATTATGAGTTATTAATCTTAGCCAAACTGAAAAATTGTGTGAATATTTTTCTTTTACTAGAGAAAATGAGGGCTTTTTTGTCCTTCTTTTTCTTCAGGCTTTCTTAAGAAGGAAGGTTAGTTTTTATTGGAACCTCCAAACTGACTTGGATTTAGTGTTTGGAGTTGAGGGTATGAACTGGTTAAAAAACAAAATTCAGCTGAGTGAAATGTAAAGATCTTATTGGTTTTATTCAACAATTCATGAATTGGCCAGCATCTCCAAGGAGGTATACAAAACGGAAAGCTTTTATAGGTGGAAAGGGGGCAAGCTCACCTTCCTTTAAGAAGCCTGGGCTTCAACCAGGCAGATTACCTCACTAGTACTGACCAGGTAGTTCCAGATTGACTGGTTGAAGGTCACATTCCTGGGAGAGGCTAAAATTGCAATTAGGTTAGATATTAAGTTTTGGTTTGCTGATGTGGGTCTTAGCACAAGTGACTATATTTTGAGTTTTTATATATATATTTTAACAAGTCTTAATACAAGTTTTAGAAACTCTGTCCTATTGAAAGTATTGCAGGGAGGCAGGGATTAAACAATCTTATTTTAAATCCACCTGTGGAATATTCTGATTTTAAGGGGAGCTAAGAAAGGACTGTAGCCAGATTACCTCTGCCCATCTTTGTGTTCTTTACTGACGTTGCTTGATGTGAGTCATGACAAATGTGATGCATTTCTAGGTCCTGGCAGCAAAATACTGTATAGCAGAGAAGAACAGCTGCAACTGAACTATCTCGGGATAAAAAAACAGCAAATGTGAAAAGACACAGGTGAGCGCATTTGCTTTCCAACAGCGTAACTGGAATGACGTATGCAATAGAAGCAATTAGTTTGCTGCTTCAAAGGAATGTTTCTAGTCTCGTAATCTGTAGAATCATGCCTATAATCATAAAGAGATTCAAGATAAAAGGAGATGAAGAAATAATGGAAGATGTTAGAGGTCCTCTTACCCGATGGCTGGTGGATGATACTCAGGGGAATGGAGAGATGTAGGATTTGGAAATAACTGTGTAGAGGAGAGAAAGTGTATTTCCAAATGTTGATAAAGGGAAATTTTTATAAAGCTTTTATAACGTGTTTATTAGAGTGGGGGAGGGTGGGGGACCAGTAAGAAACTGGAGGGGAGTTGCTAAATGTGGTGGGGACTCTGGTCAGACAGCCAAAGCCTCCAGAACCCCGTTTCTCAAAGTGTGGTCCTGGAACCAGCAGCTTCAGCATCACCCAGGAACTGATCAGAAATGCAAATTATCAACCCCATCCCAGAGCTATTGGTCAGAAACTTTGGAAGTGGGATCCAGCAGTTTGTAGTTTCAGGAGCTCCCTAGGTGATTGTGAAACATCTCAAGTTTGGGAACCACTGTGCTAGGGCACGGAGTTTTCAATCTGTATCTGTACTTTGCAATTCGTTGGAGAGTTTCAAAAATAAGACACGCCTGGGTTTTACCTCTGGGGGCTCTGACTTAATTGCTCTGGGGGATGTTTTTCAGCTTCCTAGATGATTTTAATGGGTAGCCAGGCTTGAGAATTACTCTAGGGCAAGTTCTCAACCTAAATTACTTTTTCAAATCTAATTCTCTCCTTTCATATAAAATATAATGCTTCCTTTACTATCCTGAAATAAAATTTATATGAATATTATTCCTCATGCACATATTTTTAACTGAAATAGAAGGTAGAAAAAACAGAAAAGTAATTTATGATAATATGCATTTCAAACATTTTAATTTGTGGGTCTGACCGCACTTACAGTGAAGCAGGCAGCTGCTTGCATTGAGTTATTATCAACGTGACAGTTGCAAACGCAGATTGATCCCAGTGTGTTGAATTGGTAACTCAAACACCATGGATGACATTACTGTGAGTGACATAGTTTTCTGAAAAGAACAGATCTTGGTAAAATTTCTAACGAAATAAAGAACAATTTTCTATTTTGCTGAGCCTTGGTTCAAAGCATGTAGTTAAAAGGGCAGTTACTTATTGTAGTGGATGCCATGGTTCCCCATGAAGATCTCCCTCCAGGATGGAAGCACTTACTTCTCCTGCTGCTGGGAGTGCTGTTGCTGATGGCCCTCAACTGCTAGGACTCTTTGGGACTTGCCCTCCGCTGAAGAGAACTGCATTCTGCAAGATCTCCCCAACATCGTGCTCCTTCTCAGGCACAGACTTCATTCGATGGCTGGTCAATGCTGGGTTATGAGTGAGGCAGTTCTCCTGCCTGAACTCAGGATGACTCTGAAGGGCCATCTCAGTTCTGGATCTCCCTGTTGGGATGGCTGAGACCTTTGCTTTAACTGCATTATACTTCAACTTCTCTCTCTGCCCAACCCTGCTCCCCGCCCCCCACCCCCTGCCTCCCAGGGGTGATGATTCTGAGAACACTCTGATAAAGCTCCTGCCCAAGGTATTCATCTCAGAGCTGACTGCCAGTGCAACCAACCAGTAGCATGTCTTAGTGAAAATCTGAGTCCTTTTCTAATCAGTTACAGTTACCTAGAAAGATTCTTGCTATGTCTTTTATTCCATCCACAAAGGAGCCTCATTGAGAGAGATGGCGACAAAGCCAGAAGTGCATTTGGCAGAGTGGCTTCTGGGAGCATGAAGCAAGCTGGTAGAGGAGAAGGGAGAAGTTCAGGTAGCAAGTCCTAGAAACGGAACTGGTGCTGGAGTTGCAAGTGTTCAGAACAAATCCCTGGAAATTGATCTGGTAGAGACTCCACTAAATTTGGAGGCAGGGCAGCCTCAAGCAAAAATGTAAATTAGGCAACATTTGTTTTACTTTTCCCCAGTGCCTTTTTCTCTCTGTGGAGTCTGTAGCTATGAGAACCTACTCTCTGGAAAAGATCTGATAAGCTATTTACCCCTTAGTGTGAATAGAGGTCAACAGTTTTGTTTTTTCTCTTCCAGAGATATTTGCATGTTAAGTATTTTTATGGGATAAAAATTGTGGTCCTTTGTTAAAAGGAATTTCAAGAAACTGTCCTTCAATAGAGAAATTGGGGATAGGGAAGAATGAGTCTTTCCTCTACCCATCCACTCAAAATCAGTTCTCATTGGGGACACTTTTAGGGTCACAGAAGGGTGAGAATGGGTACCCCAGCAGGAATGTCTATGAGCTCTTTGGGAATGAGTCTCCCATGAATTGTATTGCGCATTCCCTTGGAATTTGAGTAGAGCTACAAAGCAAAGCTTTCTAGTTTGGGTTTTAAAGATAGAGTAAATTTGGAAATCTTCCATAGTCTGGATGCATTCTTAGAATAACGAGTTTGGTTTTTGAAAAGATACTGTAAAAAAATGTGAGAAAACATCTGTAAATTTTATTTATTTCTAAAGTCTTTACCAGTTGCTACCTAGTCTTGGCCCAGTAATTTCATTTCTCCGGACTTTCATTCTTTTTCCATAAACCGATGATTATCTAGATTGCTCTCATGAGATTCGTTCTCGCCCTCTTCTTCAATCCCTTTAACGAAATAGAAGGAGAAATGAAAAAGTGGAAGCAATGAGAACAGCTTGAAGAAATCTCTGTAATCACCTTTGGCAGCACGGATATTCATTCATTCACTTCACAAACCTTGACTGTCCATCCGGTGCTGGGTTCTGGCCTAAGTTCAGAGCAGAACAAATACAGAGGTGCAAACTTACGTCCTTGAGCACTTCTAGTGCGGCCCCACCCTCCTTCGTCTGCTGACCCTCAGGGCAGGCCTTTATTTACTGCCCACATGAGTTGTATCTTTGGCCATGAACTAACCATGACTTTGTGTCTTAAGTGCAGCGTGTGTGAAAGCCCTCTGCTGTTGGCCGGGTGCTGTTTGCATAATGTATTGACCGTGCGTGTTTAAACAACACCTAGGCGGATCATTAATACCCGGTACAGTTACTGAAATGAAACTCCTGAGAATTTCTTCCCTTTGTAATCTGAATTCTTGCCAATTTTTGAGCCTTTCCTGAAAGCAAATGGCTGGTGTTCTTTTTAGCTCTCCTTTTGAGTTCTTTCAACCATCCAACGAGTTAGAAGTAATTCAGCCGGGCTTTCTGAGCCATGAATGTAATATTTTCTAATGAAATGATGTAAATCTGAGGAAAGTACCATCAATGGGAAACTACAATTTGCTGAGACAGAATGGTCTTTTATCAGTAAAACAATTTAATATGGTTACTACGAAATGTAATCGTTCTATGATAAGTGTAAGGTGATATGGTTCGTGGGCATACCTTGTAGTTAGACACAACAAAATTTCCTTGTTGGGGTCATGGGGAATGTCGCCTCTCTGGGCCTTAGCTTCCTCATCTATAAAATACTTCTGTTTGGATTTAAAACAACATGAAACAGAAACAGGGACTCAATTTCTCCTGCTGCTCTGAATAGAGCAACTCGTACTTCCCGGGAGAGTGGATCTGGATTTGCAGTTTCCTCTTGGGTCCAGAACAAAGATCAGCAAACTACGGCCCTTGAGTCAACTCTGCTTTGCAACCTCTTTTTATAAAGATTTTTGAAGCACAGCCACACCTTTCTGATAACATATGGCCTCTGCTTGCTTTCATATACAAAGGGAGAGCTGAGTAGTTGAGACAGAGACTGAATGTTGAAAACATTGACTATCTGGACCTTTCCAGAAAAAGTTTGCTGCCACAGGTATAGAGTAGGGATCTCTGAAGTGGTGGTATATACACCCTAAGGAGACAGGAGAAAAATATTGAACCAGAACTTCCAGGAATATATATATTTTTTATCTCAGTCTTTCAAGTTTCTATTTTTAATGTGTGTCTTATATCTCCTACTTAAGCACAATAAATATGTATGTGACTTATGTCAATAAATACGTATACGGAAGCATATTCTCAAAAGAATTTACTAGCACAGGAGCCATGATCACATGGATATGGAGGTCAATAGGCGGGAGACATGGATGTTCCAGAAAACACACATGAATATAAGCTACAAAGTGATAGCAAATATACATTGTGGCTTCAACCAGGGCCAGGCTACATAAGACACTTTCTGCCAGCAACAACAATCAGAGAACTTTAGGAAGAAATCTGTGTTTTTGATAATTTGAAAATGACCATCTTCCACTTACATTTTAGAACAGTATTTCTCAAACTATCTTTGTGAAGGATCAGCTTTTTGTTGTTGTTGTTGTTGTTAATTTCCCAGCTACCATGAACCCATGTTTTTGTAAACACAATAAAAATGAATTATGAGAAAAATGAAATGAAAATTTAAAAATACAACATCCATTTCTTATTATTAGATTTAAAGGACATACAATTACTGTGTCAAATTGTATAAAAGTCTCTAAAATTTTACTCTCAGTGCTCTCTCTGTAGATTAGTGACAAATGTTTGCACACCATGATTGGTTCACCACCACACTGAGAGTAGGGGTGGTTTATAGGACCCAAGGATTTCCAATAACAGCCTGGTATATGGGATTGCCTCTACCTCATCACATTTGGGGTAGTAGCTTCATTTAAATGGATGTTTACGTTAGCCATATATTATTATATAAATGTTTTTTAATGAAAAGAAAAGTTCTGAAGTCCAGACGACCAATTCAATTCAAATCATATTCTTAGCCTACTTACAAGGCAGTATGATAGCCTTATATAGAATAGAAAGATGAGGGAGAACTTTCTTTGCCTTCATGGACCTGAAAGTCAAATAGGAGAGTGGTTTTCAAACTTTTTTTGGACCGAAATCCAGTGTTAGAAATACTATTTATATCACAAGCCAATACATGGATATACACATGAAACAAAAGTATCATTAAATAAATATATGCCCCTATTATATATACTTGACTTGGTATTTTCTATTTTGTTCTATTTATGTTTCATTTCTATTAAATTCTATTTCTAATCTCTTTGTCTTCCATATCCTAAAAATTATGATCATGAAACTCTAATGATTTCATGATGCACTAACGGGGTGCTACACAGAGTTCAAAACTCTGAAGTAGGGGCAGGTGACAAGTACAAGGATACCTCCAGTTCAAGGAAGAATGTGCCATCGGCAGAGATTTAAACTGAAATCCTACAAAATGTCAAAGAAACTATTACACTGCTTAGAACTTAAGGAAAAGGAGAGCTTAACTCGTGGGAGAGTCAACAAAACTAGGGACATAAGATCACGTTCATGGTTGGGACTCAGCAGAAATACTTGGCGTTATTATGCTTCTGTTCTCAAAACCAAGACGGTCTGCAGCGCGAAATAGTTCATCCTGGGTGAAATGGTTGGTTTGATGAGCTGCCTTTACTTAAAATTCTTTGGCCAACAAAAATGTGTTGAGGCTCTGCTGTGTGTCTGTCACTGTTCTGGGCTTGGGCATCCAGCCATGAACAAGACAGATCCCTGTCCACACGGAGCTGACATTCTAAGTGGGGAGAGAGAGTAAACATGGCAAGTGAATAAAGCTACTGAACACTGTGTGGGGGAAAAAGAAGAAAGAAAGAAAGAAAAAGAAAGAAAGAAAGAAAGAAAGAAAGAAAGAAAGAAAGAAAGAAAGAGAGAGAAAGAAAGAGAAAGAAAGAAAGAAAGAAAGAAGGAAGGAAGGAAGGAAGGAAGGAAAGGAAGGAAGGAAGGAAGGAAGGAAGAAGGAAGAAGGAAAGGAAGAAGGAAGAAGGGAAGAAGGAAGGAAGGAAGGAAGGAAGGAAGGAAGGGAAGGAAGGGAGGAGAGGAGAAAGAAGAGAAAAGGAAGGAAGGAAGGAGAAGGAAGGAAGGAAGAAGAAGGAAGGGAAGGAAGGAGGAAGGAAGAAGGAGGAAGGAAGGAAGGAAAGAAAGGAAGGAAGGAAGGAAGGAAGGAAGGAGGAAGGAAGGAAGGAAGGAAAGGAAGGAAGGAAGGAAAGGAAGGAAGGAAGGAAGAGAAGGAAGGAAGGAAGGAAGGAAGGAAGGAAGGAAGGAAAGGAAGGAAGGAAGGGAAGGAAGGAAGGAAAGGAAGGAAGGAAGGAAAGGAAGGAAGGAAGGAAGAAAGAAAGAAAGAAAGAAAGAAAGAAAGAAAGAAAGAAAGAAAGAAAGAAAGAAAGAGAAAGAAAGGAAGGAAGAAAAAGTAGAATAGAATAAACAAGAATCTGGAGCGTCAGGTGGGGGTTGAGTTATTAAATAAGGGAAGATAAGCCTCATTGAGGGGATGATTTGAACAAAGACTTAAAGAGGTGAGGGAGTGAGCCAATGGGACAAAGAGGAAAGGGCATTTTCAGGCAGAAATGCCTTTCCTGTCCCAAAAACAGCAGGCAGGCCCCGTGTGACTCGGCCAAGTGACAAGGGAGAGAGTGGTAAGAGGTGAGGTCCCCAGAGCCTTGGAGACCATTATGAAGATTTTGGAGGTTCCTGTCAGGCCAATGGGAAGCCACTGGAAGCTTTGGAGTGGAGAAAGATGATCTGAGTCAGATTTTTTAAAGCATCACCTGGCTGTTTTGCTGAGAATAGGCTGTAGGGAGCACAGGCGAAAGGGGGGGGGGGGATATTGCAATAGCCCAGGAGAAAGAAGTTGGTGGTTGGTGCTAAGACCGGAATGGAGGATAAGGTAAGAAGTTGTCAGATTTTGAATATATCCTAAAGATGGAACCAGAAGGGTTTTCTGACTGGCTGCAGGCACAAAAGAATGAGAAAGTCCCCAGTCCTTCAGAAGGATTAGAAAATTGGAAGGATGGCATTGCCATCAATGGAGAAGGGAGGTACGCGGTGTAAATATTTTAAGGATTCGGTTTTGGACGTTTTGAGATTGCAATATCTCTCAGGCTTCCAAGTGGAGGCGGTGATATATATATATATGAATTTGGAGTTCCGTTTGGGCTAGACGTCTAAGCTAGAAATGTAAATTTGGGATTTACATTTTTATATTTTTTCTTTCATTCCTCGTGATCACCACTCTCATTGTTATTCAACTTCATATTAGAAGTGGAGAGAAGTAGAGGAGGAATCTTGTTTTCTTTGACCCCAGCTTCTTCGAACTGGCAGTTTGATGTGAGAGGTAACAGCTATTTTGACAAGAGTTGCTTTGCTATGAAAGAACTGTCTTGATATTGGATCATGGAAAGGGAAATGAAAATTATTGCATGGCCACGCTGTGTGTGGCAGACGCGTCGCTGAAAGCATCTGATAATTCTAAATTTATGTCATTCAAGACATCCTGGCCAAGAATGACAGGGAGTTTGGTTTACCAGCTATGGTGGTGTCTCTGTGTGGCGATAGTGTGGCTACAGGTTACACCTCACAAGGTCCCCATCTGTACAGAAGAAAGTCTCCTGTGTGTCTCCTCTACTCACATGTCACGACGACACTCTCAGCACTTCTGACCCACACTGAGCAGTTGGCAACATGAGCCGATGTTCTACAAGTTGGTGTAGTTCTGACGCTAACTGGAGCTCGTGCAGACCCCACAGGTTAAGGCTCAGTCCCACAAGATCGTCCTCCTGCATCTCAGAGGCCGGTTGCGAGTCCCAGCGTATCACCTGTGCTTCTGACTCACTGCCTATAAATCTGCGGTTCCTTCAACTCCCTCTTCAGGTCCTATAATTTGTTAGTACCGGTCACAGAATTCAAGGAGAAACATATTTACACTTACTGGCTTATCACATAATGAAGGAAATGAAAAAGGATACAGATGAACAACCACATGAAGAGATTCATAGGGTGGTGAGGTCTGGAAGGATCTGTCCCCGTGGAGTTGGGGTGCACCAGCCTCTTGGCACATGGATATGTTTCAACCGATGTAGAAACTCTCCAAACCTCATACTTTTGGCATTTTTATGGAGGCTTCCGTCAGGTAGACAGGATTGATCATTAACTCGGTCTCTAGTCCCTATTCCCAGCTGCAGCTAGGCTGAAAGGTCCAAGCTTCTAATCATGGCTTGGTCTTTCTGGTGACCAGCCCCCCATCCAGGAGCCTGCCAAGAGTTGCCTCCTTAGAACAAAAGACCTTGCTATCACCCAGGAAATTATAATGAATTTAGGAGCTCTGTGTCAGGAACTGGGATCAGAGACCAAAGATTAGGGGCGCCTGGGTGGCTCAGTCGTTAAGCGTCTGCCTTTGGCTCAGGGCACAATCCTAGGGTCCTGGGATTGAGCCCCACATCAGGCTCCTCTGCTGGGAGTCTGCTTCTTCCTCTCCCACTTCCCCTGCTTGTGTTCCCTCTCTCGCTGGCTGTCTCTCTCTCTGTGTCAAATAAATAAATAAAATCTTAAAAAAAAAAAAAAAAAAAGACCAAAGATTAGAACAAAAGAGACTCCTAATGCTCTTATCACTTAGGAAATGACAAGGGTGTTAGGAGCTCTGTGCCAGGAACCAGGGGCAGAGACCAATGTATGTATTTTCTATTATTTCACACCATCTTTTGAAATATCACATTTCCTTGTATTTTATATGAATAAATTAGCACTTTAAAAAAGTCACAAACACATTAAGATTTTAATAATATTTTTAAATTCAAACGTACATAAAATGAACTTGTTTCATGAGCATTCAAGAAGAGATTTAGGCCAACTTGTGGAGCAGATAATGCTTGCTGTCCTCTGATCTCTATTCTCCCCCTCTCTGTTTAAGTACTACAAGCTCTTGTTTTTTACCTTGGCTTTGGATTGCCTGAAATAAAGATGATATTTCCCAACATGCCTTGCAGCTAGAAATAGCCATATGATAAAAAGTTTTGGCCAATGCGATGTCGGTACAAATGATGTATACAATTTTCATAGAAGGTCTGTATGAAAATGTTGTTTGGAATAGGGCCATGGAAGTCGGCTATTTTGATCCATTGGGAAAAGGGAAATATGGCAATGGTGGAGCAGGAAGGTAGAAGGAGCCTCGGCCCCACAGTGATGTTCTAGAACAGAGCTGTTGCAACAGCCCTGCGTTGCTGCCTCCAATCCGTTATATGAAAAAGAGAAAGAGCTTCAACAGTTTCATTTAAACCACTGGGGTCTTTAGGAAAGACCAAACCATTTGGGGTCTTTAGAACATGCCACCTATATTCTAATTAATGGAAGTACATAAGATATTCACTTCTCCGAATTGTGAAAAGAAACAGACAGCATTTGCCTGGGGCAGCATGGCTTAGCAAAAATGGCATGGGCTTTGGTTGAACATCAGACAAACAGGAGTTGAATTCCAGCCACTCCTTCCACCAGGTGCATGACCTTGACAGAGTTATTCAAATTCTTTGACTCGATATTTATCTATTAAACAATATAAAACAAAACCGAGGTACGATATCTAATACATAGTCCTCCGTAGAATCAAGGAGGTAATGCCTATAAAGTCCCACACCCCTGTGGGCACGTGAGATATATTAGGTCTTTCCCCCCCTTTCTTCATATATTCAGTTGTCCACTCTAGACTTACAGGTCTAGGGAGGAATTCACACTCAAAATACGCAAACTGAGCTCCCTTCTCCCAGCAGATTGGCTCCACCCATCCTATCACTTTACGGTGACCCCATCTTCCATTTACTCAGTCAGGAATCCTGAGAGGCATCCTACAAGCTTTTCTCTTTCTCACAAGAATTTATCAGAAAATCCAGTGGGTTCTATCTTCAACATAGATCCAGAATCTGTCTATAGCACAATATCCCCCTGCAATCACCCTGGCCAGAGCCACCTCCCACGAACTACAGCCCAGCTACTAGGAATTTTACAGATATAAGCCTAGTAAGATGGGCTCTGGAGAGGTTTACCAATCAGATATTGAAGAATTTGTGACATTAAGAATGATTTCGGTTCAGTTGTCCCTACATATGTATTTGAGCATCTGAGAATTATGCAGCCGAGATTTGCCTTATAATTTAATTTACAGCACTTTGCAAATGCTCTGTTTTGCTGAAACACGAGTGGACGCTAAGTGGGATGGATTTTTATTGCACTCTTGGCACACTCTGCACTTTGTAAATTAATTAGCCTTTTTCAGTTTTGTTTTTAAGAAGTAATTGTTTGCAGCTGTCTGCGGCAGTACTTATCTTCCTTTTAAAGGCTTCGTTTTGATGCTTTTTGTAATAAAACTGGCTGGGATAAGGGCCGAGTCTGTGTTCTGCCATTTACCCAACCTAAAGAGATTTCTAAAGGAATCAGGGTGAGACATTCTTTTGTGATCAGAATGGAACTTTAGTTATGTCTCTCTCCTTTTATTCATTTCTTACTCCAGAAAGAGAAGCTATTCTGGCTAGGTCATCTCATCTCTGGAGGCTCAACCATTGATCAAGTGAATTTAAACTGTATCTTAAATAAATCACCAAGGTTCTTCTTACTTTCTTTGGCAAGAGTCAAATTCTAATGCAACTCATTAGGAATATCCTATAATTCATTTCATGCTTCCAGCAGATTGAACCGTCACTTCCAAGTTTTGTCAATTTTCAGCTTCTCCTCCTCATTGATCAGTTGTTTTCTCATATAGTGTCCTACCAGGAAAGACTAATGTTTCTCTATCTTTGATGGACTTAATTTCTAGGACAGGACTTCTTGAAACATCAAAGTGCAGAATTATCCAGAAGAGAGAAAGATGGCAGGAGACAGCGATGTTAAAGTAGATTCTAACGGGCCCTCCGGGGAGGTGACAGCAGTTTGGTAACAAAGAGACACCACAACCATATCCTCTAGAATCCTGAGAGAGAAGAGCTTTACCTGTCTTTCCTGAAAATACCTTGCATGCAATTCCAAATAATCCTTTGTTTCATCTTAGAAATGTCTCTTAAAATAACAGAACAGAGTTAGCCACAATCTGATGAAGTCAAAAGAGCAGGGACCCTGGAGTCCAATAGATCCCCATACTTGTCTAGGCCTTGGGCAAAGTTCCATCACCTCTTAGAGTCTCAAATTTCTAATCTTTAATTTAGAACAATAGTAAGCCAGTCAGTGTTACTTTTTCTTTTCTTTTTTTTCTTTTCTTTTCTTTCCTTTCTTTTCTTTTCTTTTCTTTCTTTCTTTCTTTCTTTCTTTCTTTCTTTCTTTCTTTCTTTCTTTCTTCTTTCTTTTTGGAGATAGAGCACAAGTGGACGAGAGGGAGAAGCAGGCTCTCCACTGAGCAGGGAGCCAGTGCGGGACTCAATCCCAGGACCCTGAGATCACCACCCAAGCCAAAGGCAGACACTTAACCAACTGAGCCACCCAGGTGCCCCCATTCAGTGTTACTTCCAATATTAAGATGATGATACATATAAAGTAACCACAGCATAGCAGGGTTTCAGCAAATGTTAATGACCTCCATGGATAGGAGAATTTTTTAGGGAGAAGTATTATCTTCCAGACATATTGCAAGAGTGAACCTCCACAAATTGTTCAAATCGGGAAATACTTTCCACTCTAAGAGTATATGAATCACATACGTAAAGTTTATAAAATGAATCAATACAGTATATACTCTCGGGTCTGGCTTCTCTCACTCAGCATAATGTTTTTTGAGATTGATCCATATTGTTGCGTGTATTGAGGGTAGCACTCAATTCACCAGTTGAGTGCTTTGTGATGAAATATTTCAAGTATTTTTCAAGCTGTTGCTGGCATAGTGTCTGCCAATTTCCCATCCGCCAAAGCATGCTACATGGTCGTGCGCAAAATCAAAGTGCCTGAAAGTACCATCTAGCTGCTGAAATGGGGAGGGAGGACAAAAGGAGTAGTTTTTAATCTACCTACGCGGGGAAAAACAACTTTCTAAAATCGCAAGGCATCCTGTTCAACAGCTCGCCCTCCTTCAAGCAGCCGGTAAGAGGCGGAACTTGCCTTTCGGTCTGAATACTTTTCCACAACCTGTGCTCTCTTCACCCCACCACTGATGGCAGCTCTCCTTGAGATTGTAGAAGCAAAATAATGTGAAAGAAAAGACAGCTTAATAGGCCTTCGCAAAAATTTAACAGCCTTGTCTGAAATCCCTAACCTCATTACTGGTGGTTGATGGTGATAAGAAAGTTAAAAAGTGACAGAAGGAAAAAAAAAAATCTTTCCCACTCCTCCATCTCCTTTGCCAATGCAAAACAATCTACCAAGAAAGCATTTGCTAAAATTTTGTTTAATTACCCAGGAGTTTGATGAGAGAGAGTGTTTCATAATTTATAAGCCAATTCTTGTTTAGCCAAATTAGGTCTTTAATTCTTGCATATTATAGCAACTATAAAATACAATTACATGTTACATAGGAAACAAACCCATAAAACAAAATGAACCAATCAATATGGCTCATTCCCCCATGCAATCCTGTTTGGTATTTTAATGGGCCAAACTCCAAAACTAAAAATCAATGTCCATTATGATCCTTTTAGAAAGGAATAGTGGTCGTATCTTGTTACAATGAGTATTAGCCACAGAAAGTTCCCTCCAGCCTGTTTCTCCAAGGCCCAGCAGCCTCCCGTGGCAGTAGCTTGGTTGATCTCATTACAGCGACATTTGCTACTACAAATAATTTAGCAGGTGCACATTTATCTATGTCAAAATCTTTCACTTTGATAGAGAGGAAGGCTGAAGTCAGTGGAAAGACAGGCTCAGCTCTCTGACTCACAAAATTAGGGCCTCTCCAGAGGGTGGTATGAGGGTAACATGAACCCTCAGGCTCACATGTAACAGTGACTCTGGAAGCGTGAACTCGGAAAGCCAGGGTGCTTTACTAGGAAAACACAGCAGCAAAGATTCAAGTATCAAATATAATCCTTCTATTTGGGAGAAAGACAAGCAAGAAGGAAGAGAAAGAAGGGAAGAAGAAAGAAGAGAGGAAGGAGGGGAGGGAGGGAGGAGGGAAGGTAGGGAGGGTTGAAGGGAGGGAAGGAGGAAGGGAGGGAGGAAGAAAGGGAGATAGGAAAGGAGGAAGGGAGGGAGGAAAGGAGGAAGGGAGGGAGGAAGAGAGGGAGGTAAGAAAGGTGGAAGGGAGGGAGGGAGGAAGGGAGGGAGGAAGGGAGCATAAAAAGAAGAGAAGGCAAAGAGAGAGCTTACAATTCATTTTTGCCTCCAAGAGGAGATCTGACTGAAGGGGTAAAGATCTGGTCAGTGCACCTGAATTTATTGAGGCCTTGGAAAATAAAATACAGCTCTTATTCATCATTTGCTAAGTGCTCAGGCTCTAGAACTTTCTGTGCCAATGGAAATATTTCTTCTGTACTGACCAGTATGGTAGCCACCAATCACTCATGGGTCTCAAGCACTTGAAATGTGACTGAATTTTAATTTTATTTATTTCAATTCATTTCAGTAGAAATAGCCACATGTGGCTACTGGCTACATTATTAGACAACACAGCTCTGTATTAAGGCTTTAGGTGTGTTAACGCCTTTAGTCCTTGCAATAACTATTGCCGTCTCCATTTTGTAGATGGGGAAGTGAGGCACGGAGAGGTTAGCAACTTGCTTAGAAGTCACACAGCTAGTAAGCATCAGAACTGGGAATCAGAGCCATTATGCTTTATACTGATCTTCAGTCCCAAATGAAGCAGATTTTATAGGACAAAACAAAACCTTCTTTTACGATGACAAGTGTGGAGCCAACAGATACATGCAAGATCTTTGGAACTGAAATACAAGCAGTCAGGGAGGTTCTAGGGTACCATCCACGGAAAGCTCCTCAGAAGCCCTGCCTGCCACTGGCTTCTTTATGACCACAACTGGCCACTTTGAATAGACTGGGCACAGCCTTTCCCCAGCGTGTTTCTTTGAATGCCCATCTTGCAAGAATAAAAATGGGGTAGTGGAGGAATGGGGAATATGTGACCAAAGACAGAAAAGCATGTTACGTTGCCCTCTTGGAGGCATGTAATGCATGCAATCCTCTTTAAGGCTCTGATTCCAAACTTTTTTTTTTTGCCCTTATCTAGTGTTTTCCTCTACTTATTTGACCACTAAAACATTTTGGAGGTGGGTAGGTAATACAGTGATGGACCGAATATACATTGGAGAAGGCTGAAATATAGTAACTTGGAATTCTGCCTTGGACATGATGGGATAGGAGATGTGCATGTATATATAAATAAAAATTATATA
>NW_024424453.1:44916329-45343850 GCF_017311325.1 Ursus maritimus | reverse complement strand
TATATATATATGAATGTACTGTTGCCTTTCCAAGTAGGTGATGGAGGGCAGACTACACACAGACACACACACACACACACACACACACACACACACACGTATATAAACACATATATATTCTTATATGTAGGAATAGGAATCTATTATCAGTAATTGGTTCACATGATTATGCGGGCTGAGAAGTCCCAAGATCTGTAGTCAGCAAGCTGAAGACCGAGGAAAGCCAGGGGTGTAGGGCTAGCCTGAGTACAAAGGCTTAAAAACGAGAGTCAATGGTGTCAGTTGTAGTTCAAAAGCAGGAAAAGACTGATGTGATGTCACAGCTCAAACAGGCAGGAGGGGTTCCCTCTTACTCAACCTTTTCATTCTATATAGGTGTTCAACTGATTAGATGTGGCCCACCCACACTAGAGAGAACAGTCTGCTTTACTCACTTTACTGATTTGAATGGTAATCTCATGAAGCACCCTCACAGACACATCCAGATGAATACTTGGCCAAATGTCTGAGTACCAGTGTGTCAGTCAAGTTGACACATAAGATTAATCATCACACACAGGATAAACTTATTTTTAAGCAGTACATACGTTACGTTGTCTTCAACCTCCGGACATATGTACCGATGAAAAAAACCTGTAAATTTAAAGAAATGATGTTCATCTGAAAAGGTGTAATGAATAGATTATTTTCTTTCTGTTTCCAGGCTTTTTGGATATTCTATAGTACGTTTATAATTAGACATATTACTTTAAATTTAAGAGCACTTTCTTTGAAGAGGTGTCTAGAGGTTGAAGGCGAATATGTTGAGCATATTACGTGAAGATGAAGCTAATGCATTCTTTAAGATAAGTTAATTTTTGGTTCTGACTCTGCAGACATCTACTAGGCTTTCTCTTTCCTGAGCTCCCTCACGGCCTTGATGTCATTAATTCTCTGCCCACTCATGTTCTTGTTCTTTCTTCCCCATTTGTCAAAACCTCCTCTAGGAGCAATAATCTGGTAACTACATTAATTTGTTCATTGAGATCCTCAGCAGGGATCTGTTAGAATTGCACCCAGGGCCTGGTTCTGTCACCTGCTAGGATCCAGAGAGGAGTCAGACCTCGCCAGCGTTAGTGGCCTAGCGGGGACACAAACAACATAGTCAGGGAGAAGGGGACTCAGGCCCAGAGGATGAGGAATGGACAAGAGTCAAGGATCTCAGTAGAGCACAGATCACAACTGCTCAAAGTTTTCTCACAAGACTTTTCGGGGAATGCCAGCTTGGGCAGGCCTGTGTAAATCCCTTGGGTGCGTCTGGAATCCTGCATGCGCCTACTGGCCTGGGGTTGCCCGCGCAGGGAGTCCAGAGTGGAGAAGGGAGAGAGTGGGGCTCAGGGCACTGGGCATTCCAGGGGTAGAGCCAGGCTTGCTCAGTTCCCTGAGAAGCTCAGGAGAGCCGCCCTATGGGGGATGGAGCCTCTGATGCTCTCCCAGGGAAACCAAGTCCAGTCTTCCTAACACAGGGTGATCACATAATTTATCATCCAAACCAGAACACTTCTGAGAATCAAAGGAGGAGCTCTTAGTAATCCTACCATGACGGTGTTCATAAACCGGGGCTATTCTAGGGAAATTGGATATAGAGTCACTCTGCCCTGGTGTGAGTTAGATTTTTATGCCATTTGGCCTTCCATCACCTACTTGGAAAGGAAGCGGTGTCTGAAAATAGTAGGGTTCAATTTGTTCTCAAATAAGGCATGTCTAATTCTACTAAAATACAGGTTCCTAAGTCCTAGCAGCAGAGATTCCAATTCACTGTCTGGTATGGTACCTAGAAATAGACTTTTTAACACACCGCCCATGTGATGGTCTGAGGTCCACATCTTGACAAACACCGGGCCTTGGGGTTAGGGCTGGGTGTGAATCTGGAGCTTTTTCATCACTGGCTATGTAATCTTGGAACCATAACCTTTCTAGATCTTAATTTCTTTGATTATAAAATGGACTTAACATCCATCTCACAGAATATTCTGTGGGCTAGAATAAACATTGCCAAAGTACTTACCACAAAGCCTGGTGCATTACAAGCTCCCCCTAAAGGGTAGACACTCTATTACGCCGAGAGAAATGAAATGGCAATGTTTGTAGCTTGAAAACAGCCAGCAGCAGTGATTTCATATGGTTCAATCTCATAATTTACGGGAATATTCTGAAGGCTTCTTGAAGTGTGTTGTACTGGGTATTTGTCCTTGAGAGGTTCGGTAGGGGACGCACCTGGCCAGTTCTTCGAGAGAGGTAGAGGGAACTCTAACCTGCCGAGTGGGAGGACGCTTCCTTCTTGCTGAAGATCTCAGCCGGCTGGACTGATCTATGGCAGCATTTCTCGAACTTCAGTAGACACACAAATCACCTGGGGCCCTGGTTAAAATGCAGATTCAAACTCAGGTTGGGTCTGCACGTCTGCAATTTTAACAAGCTCTCAGGTAATATTGATGTTGATGCCGATGGTCCAGGGACCCCACTCTGAGAAGCAAGAGTCTAAGAAGCTTAAAGGGAGATCAATTTTTAAAGCTGTCCCCAGGGGTCTTGACTCTCCAGTGAATAAAATGAAGTGCTCATCTTCCTAAAATGAATGATACGAAGGAACATCTCTGGGCATCAGTGTGCCCTGAAGTTAATTGCTTTTTTGATAGCATTTTAAGCAAAATTACTGTGCATTTATCTTCACACAAATCCAGGAATTTGAATATATCCATTTTTCTGATAGATGAAGCAACTTCCCTTTTTATTTTTTTTATTACTATGCAGAGAAGCATGGAATTTTAGAGCTTAAGTGCATTTATTCATTCATCAAGTATACCTTTAGCATCAACCATGTGCTCTGCACTCTGCTAGGTTCTGGGATAAAGAAAGAAAAGCAGAAAGGGACCTGAAAGAAGGTTCTAGAGCCAGTTAAGATGCAACTGGGACCAGATCACATGATTTCTGAGCCAGTGTTTCTTTCTTCCTACCGGGTCATGCTATAAGGGTGGCAAAGAAATATAGCACTCATTTGAGATGGCAGGGTTTAGAGACTAAAATCCTGCCAGCCCAAATTCTATTTTTCCCGTCATTTCTCACTGGGTACATTGGAGCAATGGTCTCTCATTGAAAGAAATGGCCAAGGGATATGTACATTTTCCTTAATGGCATCTGTTTTCCCAACTCTAACATGAGAAATTGGTTTAGATAATTTCCAAGGCCACTTTCGACTACAAAGTTCTATAATTCAAAGCGAGGATGGGAATTTTGGCCACAACTACATCTCTTCTTTGATCCTTTGGGCCACCGTTTCAAGTTGGGACTTCATCCAGTTTCTCCACCCACAGCATAACAGCACCATCTTCTCACTGGGAGGGTGAGCATCCAAGAGTAAAGGAGGATGGGTTCCACGGTCTAGCAGCTCTGTGGCTCCAGAGAGGTTTCAAGCTAAAGCCATGAATCGTGCTCCCCCATCTGCTGAACTGTATCTAAATATGGATTTAAATTCATAGATCTGCTTTTAGATTGATGTGCCCTGTAACTGAGAGGTCCTGCACAGCGGCCCACTCCGTAAACAGTGGGGAAGGACCAGAGCTTAATTGCTTATGGTGGGTGTCCCAGGCCTGAGGATTGAGTGTGGCCTGTTTCTTTGAGTACAGTATGGAGCTGCTGGCTTATGAGCCCAGCTGTGTGTCATTCTGGGACTCTGGAAGAGCATCATAGTTCCATCTGTTCCATGCATTTTCTCTCCACCCCACGAGGCCAATTGCTTGACTTGACTCATTGGCCTGTGACAAAAGCCATCCAGTGCCCTTGTCTTTTTGGTGGTCCAGAAGGAGGTGTCCTTTATTGATTAAGATCTGCATTGGCTCTTCATCAGTTTTATCTCAACAGCTTATCTCTATGTTATTTTATCTAAAGGTATCTAACTTTCCCAGAAGCCTGCGTACATGGATAGATAAGCAGATAGATAAGAGAGAGAGAGAGAGATGTAATAAAGTTGTCATTTCTCTTTTGTGTACCAACCCTAGCTTGAGAAAAGACCTTCACCGGGACTGCAGGAGACACAGTGTGCTGGGCTGTTCATCAGACATGGATTTTGACTGAAATGAACCTTCTCCGAACTGTGTAGTGAGCTGATGTGTATGTAAGACCACGGACTCCCTGCAAGGGCTCTGCTCCAGCCTGAACGGGCATGCAGGGACCTGTTCATTACAAGTTATCAGAGGACAGGAAACACTTACTCCGTCAAGATTCCTATGGCACTCAGGGGAGCCTGGACAGCACGTCGGGTTTATAAATGCCTGGAGACTGGGGACCCTTTACTTTGTCACTCCGGTACCATGAGCATCGAATAGTTTTAGTTTCAGAAGGCACCTCACTGTCCGTCCTATTCCCAGTCCTCCACGAGATGCCGAAGTCTTCCTGTCTTCCTCCCATTGCAGGCCAGGCTGACCTCTTTCCAGCAGCTCCTCCCGCCGCCCCCCCCACCAGTGCCCAGCCCCTCGCTTGTGTGGGAAACACACTTTAATTGCTCCTGGTGTTCTTGCTGCTCTGCCACTTCTACCACCCTTCACCCCCACCTCCTTCAAATCCTTGCAGCCAGATCAACACCTCTTCTATTTCTTTGCTCCTCTCTGGTCTCTGGTTCTTGTTCACAGCTCCCAGTGTGAATGTCCCTTTCCAGGTTCTGCTGGATTCAGTAAACCTACTAACTCCCCTCCTGGCAGCCTGGGCCTCATGCTCTTTAAATTTATTTTCTACTTTCAAGTTTTAGCTTTGTCCAGTCCTCTGGCCTTTCTGGTTCTCCTGAAGACTTCCTGCTCCAGCCACTGGCCCCTAACTGGCACCCTTAGCAGATTTCTGGATACAGTCAGAGGGATCAGATGTCTTCCTGTATCAACCCCCTAAAAACGTTCTGACAGTCCATGCTTAATACTTCAGTGGTAGAAAATTTATTCCTCCTTAAGCAATCCAACACTTTCATAGTATCTTCCTTCATTGGACCAAAATCGGTCTCCATTTTATTTTGTTTCATAACCTGACCTACTTCTACCCTCTCTGTCCACGTAGAACAATTCTAGCCCCTCATCCCCACCCCAAATATTCTTAGGTGGATGGGGCAGATTGTATTTTGTAATAATGGCCGCAACATTTCGGGTTCCATAAGCTCTCCTAAGAATCTTTCCCCTCCCCCTTAAGAGATAGTCTATGTACCCTCCCCTTAACACTGGGTGGGTCTCTGTGACTGACTTGACAATATGAATGAGGGGGAAGTCCCACTGTGACTTGCTGGCTGAGTAAGATAAAACAATACAGCTATCACAAGACTCTAGCTCCCACTGGGGTCTTTACCTTTGAAGCCCTGGACCACCATCTAAAAGTAGTCCAACTGCCCAGAAGCCACCCTGCTGGAGAGACCGCGTGGAGAAAGCACCTGGAAAGAGAGAAAGATGCTTGAGGAGCCTCTCGACTCAACAGCTGGGGTGTCTTCCCAATTCAGGCACCGGACATGTGAGCAGAGAAGCTTTTGAGATGATTCCAGCTTCCACCACCTTCTGACGGCAACCACTTGAGGAAAGCCTGAGTCGGGATCACTCAGAGAAGCCCAGTCAGCTCCCAGGACCATGATGGAGAACAGTAGTGAATGACAATTACTGTTTCAAGCGTGCTGTAGAGTAGATTTCTTACGCAGCAAGAGATAACCACCACAGCAGCTACCGTGAAACTCTTTTTTCAGGCTAAAGTCAGTCTTTCAGCAAACATTTATTAAATTAAACACCTACTGTGACAGGCTAAATTGCCTGGCTTTTTTTCTTTCTTTTTTTTTTTTTTCTTTTTCAAGTGAACTCTACCTCCAACATAGGTTTCGAACTCATGACCCTGAGATCAAGAGTTGCATGCTCTACTGACTGAGCCAGCCAAATGCCCTAAGTTGCCTCTTCTTAATTCGGCCTCATGCGATGTGCTAGATGTGGTCCTCTCACTGTCCCTATCAATGACATTGGCTAAATTTTTGGACGGAGGTGAAATTTTTGCTGAACTAAACCCTACGCTTAGCACTTAGTTGGACCAGCCCAGATAGCTGGAGAGCGAGCCTTTTCGCTCCTCAGCTGCACCAGCACAGTGGGGGTTCCACTGGCATCCCGGCTCGGCTCTGATATCACCAGCTGTGTGACTTCAGCCTAGCCCCCGAACCACTCTGGACCCTAGTTTCCCTGTGGAGGAAATGAGGTTATCAGCATTCACAAAGAAAGGATAATGCGGTGATTAAATGAGCTAATGTATGTAAACTACCTGGCCTGATGCCTTCCCGCAGTAAATGCTTACTACATGGTAGCTGTGGTTATTGTTCGCATTCCCTCTTCTCTTCTGGAAAAGTAATTGTTTTAATGTACCCTAAAATCAAATTAGCAGATCGAATTAGCTTTGGCAGCCACTTATGTTATTGATTCATATGGAGTTTACAGTAAGGGAAAATCTTTAAGGCTGTGCTTCTCCAACCAGGAGAGGATGACGGTGGAACCCAGAGGCAAGGGTCCCAGCCATCTGTATGTTCAAGTGCGTGAATGTCCTTCGTCCCAGGACATGTCTTTTCCTTACACACTTTTTCATCAGCTGCACTTTTTCCCTCCTCTTCCAGTTGACGAATAATCAACACTGTTAAATTTCAGCTTGCTAACACGGGCTTTGCTGTAGCACGTTGAGGTATCTTTAGATCATAATTCTGTCATCAAGAGTATTCAAAGATAGTCCTTTGGACTTTATGTCTTCTTCAACATGGCCGACACATCTCGTATATCTTCGTGTGTCATCGATGAAAAACAACAGCATGCTGAACACGAGTCCTTCAGCCTCCTGCTAAAGAGCGGCCCGCAGCCTGACATGGACTCCTCATCCAGCCCTCGGGAGATGCCCGTTCAACCGGACATAAATCCATCTGGCCGTGCTATCACCTGAGCCACAATTTCCCCCTTTTTCTAAAGATCACGAGAGACTTTGACAAATGTTCTGCTGAATCTGTGGGCCTTACATCTACAGGATCCCTGTGACAGGCCTGTCAAGAAGTCATAATAAAAAGGAAGAGTCTTGAACAACCCACCCTGAGTGGAGCCTGGTGATCTCAGCTTTCTTTTTCTTTGTCTTTTTCTTCTTTTTTTAATTTAAGTTTCGCCATTTCAATAATATGTCCTAGAATCTTACCTGGTATTGCAATTGGAATCATCAGTTCCTACTCATTTTGAAGAAAACTTGAAGGAGATACTGCCCTCTCTGAACATTTCTCTCTTCTTCCTCCCTCCCTCCCTTCCTCCCTCCCTCTGTCCCTGTCCCTCCTTCTCTTCCTTCCTACCTTCCTTCCTTCCCTCCTTCCTTCCTTCTTTCCTTCCTTCCCTCCCTTCCTCTTTTCTTCCTTATTCCTTCCTTCCTTCCTTCTTCCTTCCCTTCCCTTTCCTTCCTTTCTTCCTCCCCTCCTTCCCTCCTTCCTTCCTTCCTCTTTCTCTCTTTCTTTCACTTTCTCTTTTTCTTTTTGCTCTCTCTAACTCCTTCCTTCTCTCCTCTCTCTCTCTCTTTCTCTCTTTGTTTATACATTTACTCACAACCTTGAATTTGGAAATGTTTAAACATACAGAAAAGCAAAGAAGCTCATATAATAACCCCCCTAATTCTGATCAGCAGCCTCAAGACTTATTCCTGTGGCCAAGCTCTTTTTTTTGTGCCCCATCCTCTCCTTCCCCAGCCATCGCTGGATTGGTTTGAATATCAGATCATCTCATTGCAAATATTTCTGTACCTATATCCCCAAACAGGGCTGTTTGCTTTAAAAAAACATAACCATGCTACCATTTTAAATTGAGGAAGTCCTTAATATCGTCAAATCTCCAGTCAGTAACAATTTTCTAGGCTGCCCCATAAACTTTTCTCTTTTTTTTACTGTCTGTTTGAATCAAGATCCTAACAATGCCTTCAAGTTTCATCTGGCCAATAAGTCTCATAAGTCTCTTAAGAGATTTCTAGGTCTCCCCTCTTATTTTCCCTTTGTGTAAATTTTGTTGAAGAACTCAGGTCACTTGTCCTGTAGAATGTCTCACATTTTGGACTTTTTGCACCCCATTGGTGTTTAACGTGTTCCTCTGATCCCCCATATTTCCTCTACATGGCTAGTTTGATTTAGAGGTCTGCCCTGAGTCGAGCACCATCTTCAGCAAGAATATTCCATAGATGGTGTTAGGTACTTTCTCCTGTATCCTATCACCAGACACATCCTGCCTGATTGTCTTGCTTTATATCATATTAGAATCTTTCAGGATATTTTCTCCCTTCTGAAAACCTGCACTATATTTTATATTCGAATTTACATTTATATTTGTATATCTCATGCACCTAGATCTCTGAATGACCTCTGACCACACTTTAGGGCTTTACATTCAGGTTGTCTCAGGTCTTTGAGTGGAATTGTGTGTATCGGGATTTTTTATCTTGTTTGAAGAACCCAGCTAAGTGCTCTAGATCCTTGCTACTCAAAGTGTGGTCCATAGAGGAGCGTGTTGGCGTTACCTAGGAGTGTCTTAGCATGCTGAACCACAATCTGTATTTTCATAAGATCCCCCAGTGATTCATAGACATACTAACATTTTAGAAGTTCTGTACTAATACTCCAGACCCTTCCACATACATGCTAAAGAAAACCTTCGAGTCCTTGAGGGTTTGGGCAACCCTGGTAGATTTCAGTCTATGAGTGGAGCCCACTTTCTATTGTGACATATGTTGACTCTCTTATGGACTGGAAGGTCTATTATCTGTCCCATTCATTGTTCCTTTCTCCTCCCTACAGTTCTTCTTATTAGTTGACACTCCTTCTTGGTTTCGAAAGTCAGAGTTCATCGGTCTCAACATCCCGAACCTCTTTGGAAATGAAGATGCCCATGAAATAGCTTTTCGCATCACCAGTGTGGTATAGAGGAGAAAATACCAAACTGTGCGTCAGGAGACTGCCATTAATTGCGTGATTTTGAGGAAGTCGTGCACGTTTCTTGGGCCCCAAAAATTTCATGTATAGAAAGAAGGGGATGACCTAAACATTTTCCAAGGCCTCTGTGTTAATTGTGATGATTTCAAGAGAGGCAGCAGAAGGAGATGTTAGCACATAAGCTGGAGAGCCAGACTGCTGGCTTTGCCACTTCCCAGCTTCACGTCCTTGGGCAAATTCTATAATGCTCCCTGCCTCAGTTCTTCATGGGGAAAGCAGGGATAAGGTTCATGCCTACCTCATATGCCTGTTAAGACAATTTAGTACTAACCCACAGAAAGTGCCAGATACATATTTCTTAATTTTTAAAAAAGTAATGGATCCTATGACCATTTGGGCATATTTCCTCTAGGAAGAAACCTCCAGGCTTCCTGTCTACTCAGCAACAGATGCAGAGAAGCAAGTCACAACTATGAGTTCTCAGGCTACGTATTCACTCTACAAGCATTTCTTGAGCTCCTCCTGTGGGCTTGATCCTGGTGAGAAGGCCAAGCATCGTCTTTTCTCATGGAGCACACAACCAGCCCAGGAGACAGCTACTGAAGGGCCTGCCTTTCCTTGTCTTCCACTTGACAACTGTTTCCCACTCATGATCCCTACCCACTCTCTGGAATAGTCAGTGCTATCTGGTGTTAGGATACCATGCTTACGACTTATGTTCTACATCTGGATGTAGTCTTGTTTCCAGAGCATTCCAAGCCCCATCCTGTGGAGGCTCCAATTTTAGTTCCAGAGCCACAGAATTTGAGCCCATGATAATTCAGACTCTCCCAGCTCTCAGTGTTGGGGGAGAGGTAGTTATCAGACCTTCCCACTAATAACAGAATTAATTCTGAGATGGTATATCGGTTACCTATGGCTCCTGAAAGAAACACCCCACCCAACTTAGAGATTTCAAACAGCAATCATGTCTTTAACTTACTGATTCTATGGGTCAACACTTTGCTGAGGCTTAGCCGGGTAGTGCTGGTCTTGGCAGGGTTCCTTTGTGCAGCTGCGTTAGCTGCCGGCCAGGTGGATAGGTTTGCTGGTGTTGGCTGGGCTTTCTCATATCTTTCAGGCTTTAATTTCTACAACTGGGCTTCCTTAGCTCTGGCCCACATGGTCTTTCATCCTCCAGTGGGTCAGCTTGGTCTTATTCCCATGGTGGAGTCAGATGCCAAAAAAGTGCATGGAAGAGGACAGGGTTCTTGAGGCCCGGGCTCAGAGCCAGCACAGTGTTGCTTCAACCACATTTCCGTTGTCAAAGTCAGACACAAAACTCAAAGAGAGGTGAAATCAACTTTACCTCTCGACGGGAGCTGCTACAAAGCCGCAAGGCCCAGGGCATGCATGCAGAGAGGGACAAAAGATTGTGGCCATTCTGGCAAATGACATACAGTGAAGGGTTTATAGGTAGTCCTATCTGAGAATGGAAGGCTAGAAGTAAATCCTTCTGGTATCCTACTGCCTTCTGTCTGCATCTCCATAAATGAATGACCTGTCAGCCAACACATGACCAATCACTCTGAGAACGAAGCACTTGAGAATGGGCCATTCTGAAGTTTAATATGTGCAGACCCAAGGTAGAGAGTTTCTGAGGCTGAGGACTCAGAGCTGAAAATTCTTGTCCTGGCCTCTCCAGGAGAACCCAGACAAGAGTTAGAGGAGAGATGCAAGACACGTCCTTTTGCATTGATCTTTGAATAATTTGAAGGCAGTCACAGGGACTTCCGTATGATAGGTCCCCAGGCAGCGCACCTCCCTTTGTGTGTTATTTCCTTCTAACATAACATGCTTGTCAAAGCAGTGCAGTATTACAGAGAAATGGGCTGTTGAAATGCATGCAAAGCAGCGTTTTATATTTTGATGCACCAGGAGTCAAAGTGAACATCATACAAACCATTTCATTTTGAAATCAGTGCTTGTGAAGCTTGTTTCATTGCTGTTCAAAATTCAGTTGCCGTCCTTTTGAAAGTACCTTCTCCATGGAATGGTGTTCTTTGCCCCTCTTAGAGTATGGGGACTTGTTTCCTAGAGGAATGCATTATGACCTGGGACAAAATCCCTCCAGGCTTTTGGGGAATTCTGCCCAAGAGCTTCCCTGTTGCAGTATTTTCCTTATGACTGTGTATTTGATGTCTCCCAATCGAGTGCAATGGCCGTTTTATTATTTTGTACTTCAATTTAGTGGGAAATTGTGCAAATGATGCCGTTCACTTCTTCCTTTCCTGTTCAGCCTCCCACCCCCCCACCCAAGAACCAGGGCGATTTCATCCTGGGGGTGACTTTTACTTTACTTCTAAAAGGAGACATCATTACACATTGACTCACTTTTGGTTTTGTGGATTTTTAAATACCTTTTATTGATCAAAGTGGACAGGAGTCTCTCTTTAGGATTTATGCTACTATCTTGTGTGCCTTCCGGGCACGAAAAGGTACAGCATTTCTTCAGAGTCACAGCATAGTATGACAGTTCGGAGCTTGGCTTGGGTGTCCAAAGGCCTGATTTAGTATCCCAGCCCTGCTATTTATGGGCAGCGTGACCTTGGCAAGTCCCTTCGTGTCGCCGAGCTTCAGTGTCCTTATATGGAAGCAGGGCCAGTGTCTACTCATTGGATAGTTGTAGTGATTTATGAGATGATACACAGGAGATGCTGAGTGTGGGGCCTCGTATATAACGGGAGCTCACTGAATGTTGGCTATGGTTTGATGTCAGTTCTATTGTGGCGGTGGTGACGGTGGTGGAGTTCTTCCTTCTGTCTTTGAGTGAGGTCACCAGCTGGAACAGTGGCTCAGCCAGGAGCACCTAGAAACGTGTTTTGGGAGGCATGCTAAATGTCAGATGATAAACTTAATTTAATTCTGCTGATAAAATGCCATGCAAGTGGCCAAAAGAGAGACAGGCTGTATTTCCTTCCTTTCCCTTTCTTTCCTATTTTCCTCCTTCCTGCTTCCCTCCCTTCTTGTCTTCTTTCCTCTCTTCTTCCCTCTCCTTCTACCTGCTCCCATCCTGAAATATTTATTAAGTGCCTGTCATGCAACACAGCACCGGACCCTGGGATGCGTACAAATATAACACGGCCCTGCACTCCAGTTGCTCTCAATTCCAGCGAGGAGATGCGAGGAATCAGCCATTACAGTCCAGCGCCCCAGGGGAACACAGTGAAAGCCTATGTCCTTGAGCTTGACAGAGAGAGGGTGTGGGGAAAAGTTAATGCTAAAATTGAAGATGGTAGGTGAGTGGAATCTATCCAAGTAGCTGGAGCCAAGGGTGACTTTATGGGGAGCAGAAGAAGACTCGAGACAGGAAAGGAAGAGCATTTGGGAAAGACATACAACGTGTCCTGTTTGAGGCCATAGGAGGAGACCAGAGAGCTGTCTCTGCAAAGGTGCTGGCCTCCTTGTGCCCAGGTAAATCAGAGCTGCCCCCAAACCTGAGCCCTGGTGACACAGGCATTCCCCACCCAGAAAAAGCTCATACCCCTGACTGGTTCAGAAGTGCTGGTGATGGGTCATAAAATGTGGAATATCAGAGACCGTCTCGAGACTGGTCCCAGAAGCTCAGATGGAGAAGGGGAAGAGGCGAAGGTCAGAGGAAGGATAAGCAGTCCCCAAAGGCATCAGCCTTCAAGAGAGTAGGCTGAGGCTGAGTTCTAAGGCAGAGGCACCTGAAAGGCAGTGGAAAAAGTAGGCAAATCGAATGCAGAGTGGTATAAAGCGTGCGACAGGAAGTGGCCCACAGCAACTTTGGGAAAGCGCCCCTCCTGCCAGTGGCTCCGTTGGGAATTTAAGATCCCTTAAAAGAGTTAAAGGATGACCATTCAGCCCATATGGATGCGAAAAGTGCTTTTTTAAACATTTTTTATTTTTAAAAATATTTTATTTAGTTATTTTTAGAGAGAGAGAGAGTGTGTGCGCGAGTGGGGGGAGGGGCAGAGGGAGAAGGAGAGCGAGCATCTCAAGCGACTCCAAGCTGAGTGTAGAGGATGATGTGGGGCTGAATCTCAAGACCCTGAGATCATGACCTGAGCTGAAATCAAAGGTCAGCCGCTCTCCGACTGAGCCACCCAGGCACCCCCTGAGAAAAGTGCTTTCAAAATGAAAGCGCTTAAGGGCAAGTGCTCTGGGTCTTTAACATTTTTATTTGCTAGCATGAGGTATAGAACCTGAAACATAGCATGGACTCAACTAATGCCGGGGAAAGGATGAAAACTAAAGAATAACTATCTGGAAAGTTCTATTTTGTGCTTACATGAGATGCCATGGAACATATGGGAAAGGCTTTGGATCCATATGTAGGAGGTTAAATCTCAAGCGCAACGCATACCAGCTGTGTGACCCTAGGCAAATTATTTGACATCTCTGGGCTTCAGTTCCCCTATCTCCAAGATAGGAATGATGATACTGACCTTTCAGAGCTTTTCTGAGAATGAAACATGGTATTTCTTTGTAAGCAGCCCGGCACTAGATAGGTACTCCCGGAGTAACAGCTTGGGTTTTTTATATTAGCCATAGAGCCACATGGTTAATAGAAAACATCCGAGCTGTCAGTCTCAGCACTGGCAACTTCTTTTGCCTCAAATTACAAACCTTTCAAAGAGCGCAAGAACAACTTTAGAAAAAGAGATTTAAAGGGCATGATCTACTTAGATATCTTTAAAAAAAAAAAAACCCTCTTCAAAGAACTCACAAATGTAGAGCACTTTCAACTTTCAAGATTTAGGGATTTTGTATTCCTTGGCTACTCTATTAGTCAGGGTCCTATCAGAAAACAGAACAAGAGGAGTCTAGTAGGAAAAGTCTACTAGGAAAAGTTATTAATAGGGAAATGGAGTAAAAGGAAATTGGCTAAGAGGAGAGAAAAAAACACTCCTAAGGATACTCTGGGACTGAGGGAAGGTACCCAAGGAAGGAACAAGCTTGGGAGGGGAGTATCCTTTTCAAGGCTGGGATTCAGGCCTTGTTGGCAAGTCTATGGTTGGAACCCACTGGATGGTGGAGAAGTTGGCTGTCCTGCGGTGTCCAAAGTCAGTGGGATCCCACTGAGGCTGGCAGGTAGAGAGCCACCTGCTGGAATGCGAAGGGAGCTCCTCAGGAAGCTTCCAAGGGGGAGAGGAGTGGGTGCCATTGACTTCCTAAAGAGCCAACTGGGACATTCAATGGTTTTGCTAGAAAGTTCCTGAGATGATCCCTAAAATTGTGGTGGGATACTGTTTCCTCATTGGGAAGTGGCTGCCATCAGGGATTTACCGGAAAGTGAACTGGGTGCCTGGGGAACTCATTCACTGTCCTTAGGAGTACTGCTGAACTCCACAGGAGTGGGTGACTCTTGTTGCGGGCTATGGGGACACTGCCACCAAAAGCCACCGACCCTTCAGGAACACAACTAGGCCAACTAGAGGGACACTCCAGAACCTCTTCCTTCTCCAGCATTGCTTCAGTGCCCTCTACTGTCCAGGCTTAACATCATCCTGGCCAACATAGAAATATTCTTAAGGTCCACTTCCCTTATCATAAAGCAGGCCAAATGGGTGACTTTGGAGTGAGGAGAAATTATATTGATGACTGGCTTAGCCACATGGGAAGCAGAAGAGATATTTGAGAATTCAGCCCCGTAGCCCCATTTGCTTTATCTTCTCCAGAAAAGAAAGGACGAGGTTGTACGAAGATAACACGTCCACATCTTCCTGTATCTCCAAAGACAATTCACAGAAACTGCTTATAAAAATTCTATAACTTGAATGAACAATTCTCATGAGATGGTAAGCATTCTTATCATCTTCACACTGCTTAACAATGCTAGTACAGAGCACAATTTTTGCATTACAAGTATTTACACAGCTCTATCTATGGTTTATGGATACATGTCAGAAAAATTATGCATTTAAGCCAATGATTGCAATTGGAATTTTTAGCGTTAATGAACTGTAGCAAAAAGTTACCTCCCAGAAACAACATTTTAAGTTTTAAAAGGGTAACATAAAAACCTCAAAAGCTGTCCTAATGCAGGAACACATCTGGAAAGACTTGCTTGGTTTTGTTCGGTTCCTCCTGACCAACCAATATGCATTTGCCCAATTGCCTTAACATTGATTCCCCAGAAGTGTGCAAGTGATTTATTAAAGATGTGCTCTCGGGGAGGACAAGTAAGAGAGCGGGGACACAGGACAGAGAAGGGAAGGAAGCCAAGCAGAGGTGTGATCCCAGGCAAAGTCTCACAGAATGGGGCTTTAACCCGATCCACCAGGGAGCTCTGGGTTATGTCACACGCCAGAGTGGTCACTTTCTGAGGCAAGGGAGCTGGGGCATTTGTTCTTCTGCACCTGTAGGAGGAGGCATATTCTTCTATCACTTCTAATTCCCTGTTCGTGCAGGCAAAGCGGCTTCCAGTAAGTTGAGAGGAGTCCTCAGAAGTAAAAGCATTGGGCGTGCAAACACACCAGTGTCTGGCGGTGAGGGCGGGCACATCTGCACACACACAAAATAGACAAATAAATGTTGCGAGAAGTAAATGTTCCTATCTCCGGATTTGAGGGAATCTAGGCAGAGTGTGACATTAGTCTCTCCATCATTTTCTCTTTGTTCTTCGTTCCTTCCTGACTAGCCGTAGCATAAAACTATTGACCTTGGAAAGCTGAAGGCTTTGATAAGGACTTTTCAATTCAATTCAATACAGGGAAATGTGTACAAATATAGTAAATAAAATAGGGACAGTCAATGAGATATCGGGGAAGTCAATAAGAAACGGACAGAAAGTTGTCTATTGTATACAGGAGGTAGGCAGTCATTGGTAGTTTAGTGATTTTCCATAGAGTGGTGGAAACCAGAGGACAGGAGTTGGGGAATTGCAACTGGTTACATGGACTCCTACTGCAAAGATGGGGGTTTATCTCTCCAATATCCATTCTTCCCTTTTATAAGAGAACCCCAAGATGGTTAGAGGAAACAAAATGTCCAGATGTAAAAACAAGAAACTTTCAGTGTCCCTTGAATTTAAGGGTGGTCTAAGTTCTGGTCAATAAGATGTAAGCAATTATTGGAAGGAGCTTTGAGGAAAGCTCCTTGATATGAGGGTTGACTCAGCTAGCATGAACCCTTTGCCTCTTGCTTATCCATCTCTGTCTTCCTTCCTCAGATCTGTAGTGGAAAGACAGAAGGTGCCTGGGTCCCCAGTGACATTTTGAAGCTGCCATATCAGCCCAGAAATTCACAGCTTGCCAAATTCATCGTTCCGTGAGAAAGGGAAAACCCTTAATTTGTTTAAGCCATTTTGGGTTCTCTGTACTAGTAGCAAAACACAATTTCTTCATGGTATTATTTTTCAAGAACCTTAGCACTGAAAGAAGGAAAAGGTATGTGGTAATTAGACGTAGACAGGGGATCGAAGGAGGGTGTCTTGGTTCAGGTTTTCCCAGAGGCTGACTTTGAAACATGGCTTCAAGTGCAAGGCATCTATTTGAGAGGGAATCCTGGAAAATATTTCCAGAGAGGTACTAAAGCAAGATAGGGAAGAAAAGAAGCACTGAAAAAGAAGGTATTTTCAAGCAAATTACTATTGGGAGCAACTAGAGTTTCATCCTATCAGACAAGTCTCAGGAACAATATAGAACACGTGCCTTAGAGTTCTTCCTATCCAATGGCTCAGGAAGCTGGGCCATTTATACACCAATTACCACTAATCACTGGTGGAAGGCTGCTTTGGAGGTAGGGGGCAGTTCATTAATTCCATGGAACTTCTCAGCTTGCTCCATGAAAGGGCCAAAGAAGCCTTCAGACAAAAAGTTGCAGATGTCGGCAGTTCAAAGTCACACTGGTGTGCCCCGAAATGGAAGACGTTAAGGACATATGGATGGCACACTCCCACTATCTATGACACAAGGGTGTGTTCTGTTTTGTTTGGGGGCATGGCAAACGTGCACATGTTTCTCAGTCAAAAAGAAGGAGTCAATAGAGTGAGAGGTGTAAGATTCAGGAAAGAGAGAAATTGATTCATGGGGCAGGGTGTTGAAGAGAAGTGACATCTTGAGCTTCGATGGGAGGATGAAACAGCTATAGGAGACATGGCCCATGTTTAGAGGTGGGAAGGAAAGAAAGTAGGATGGGGGTGGTTGTAGATACTTCTTTAGGTTGGGGGTTGAGACACTGAGGTCCACCCTACGTCATGATTTCAAATTACGAACATACTCTGCCGTCATCTTTTTAATGAGTGAGGGAGTTGAGTATTTGTTAGGTAACTAGAGGCAAGTTCTGAAGGTTTGAAATCATCAGTCAGGGGAATGGGAAGGGAAGGTGACCAAGAGTCCTACTGCATTGTACAACCAAAGGGGCATCGTTCACATAATGGTATCCAGCCTCACACTCCGCCAATCAATGCAGAAATGGGTTGAAAAGCAACCCAAGTAGGCCGGCTGAAACCGAACATCCAAAAATTTTAATGGCACTACGATTTATTTAGGGTGACGTTTACTTCTGTGGGGCTCACACTTAAAAGTAGGCCAGTTGGATGCATTCAGAGTAGGAGATTTTCCAATAGAGTTAGTAAAAAGACAGAGGAGAAAGAGAGTTTAGCATCTTAGAAGGTAGATTGAATTCATGGATCCTGGAGTCAGGCAGACTGGTAAGAAAGTGGTCAAGGAGTTGGGGGTGTTTATGAAGTAAATGAACAAGGGTGGGGGAGCAAAAATGGAGGAACATGGAAGAAGAGGAGGTAGTAGACAAAGATTAAAAAAGAAAAAATCCAGGTGTTGTTCAATAGGATTCAATCCTGAGAAATATGATCCAAGAAGTGACCTTGTTATTGGGTTGATAGAGTTGGGTGCAAGTGACGATTATGGTCAAAATGGAGAATGAGGACCCTGGGGCTTGTGCGTTGGGAAATATACAGCCTGTATATGAACACATCCCTCTCCTCACCCACAGCAGACTGGCTGATCTGTCATGGCACTGATGGCCTCACAATCTTTTTCAAACAGCACTGCTCATTGGTGTGTTGTTATCCCAGAACGTGGGTGTTTTGTACAGAAGGGGATAAACACTGATTTGGACTGTATGTTGCTGTTTGTGTGAAGTGTGCTATAATGGAAAGTGGCTGGACCAGCATCTGGAGGTGTAGGTCCTTGGTATGTCTATACCTAGCTAAGTGACCCTGTGTAGGTGACTTAATTGATCTGTACACTTGCAAATTGCAGGTAATTACACCTACTTTGCCTACCCACTGGGAAGTTGTAAAAAGACTGCTCTTAGAAAAAAGTCAGGGGCGCCTGGGTGGCTCAGTAGGTTAAGCGTCTGCCTTCCGCTCAGGTCATGATCCCAGGGTCCTGGGATGGAGTCCCACATCAGGCTTCTTGCTCAGCGGGGAGCCTGCTTCTGCCTCTCCCTCTGTGCTCTCTATCTCTCAAATAAATAAATCTTAAAAAAGAATCAAAGTTGCTATATAAATATCTGTCATTGATGTCATCAGTGTGTAGAAAGCTACAAGTGGTGCCATAAAATGGGGCAAAAATGGGACTAAGTGAAGAAGAGGGTCTATAGATTCAAAGTACAAGGATAGATTCTATGTTTTGTTTGGTTTTTTTCCTCATCTCCACTTTCTGGGTATTTTTAAATTCAAACTAAAGCATTCATTCCAATGATTGTCACTGTTATTAAAGGGGGGGAAAAAGCCCCAAAAGCTCAGCTATTTCAAGAAGTGTTCAAAAGAAAGCTGGGGTTAGAGGGATTATACAATATTAAACAATACTGCCCCATCATGCAGAACTCTGAGATTTCTCATACTTTCTGTTTTCATTTTCCAACAAGCTTCTTGTCTACCCCGGAGACCCAGCAACTCCTATGCCATTGTTCCCAGTCAAGTGTAAATTAGACCTGTTGCATTTTATGGCTTGGCTCTGTTCGACCATTCCCATGTCAGCCTGACCACTCTCTATTCTATTTTTCCAAGGAGAAACTGAAATGTTATTATTCACGCCTCTCCTGCCGGAACTCAACAAACGGGCTCAACTTCTTTCCGGTACACTGTGAGAGCATTCAAACGCCATGCTGATTGTTCCCCCTGTGGTCAAAACAGAAACTTATTTGTTTTCTCTCAAATTTATTTGGAAAGGATGTTGTTACAGCAATGCTGTTTGAATTATTATAGCTAACCTTTTCCAGTGTACATGTCCAGAGGCGTAATTGGATTCCCAAAATGAACTCCATTGACAACAGCTACAGAAGGAGGCTTCGGCTTGTTTATTCTTAAAATTAATGTTGCTTTCATTCCTTCTCTCTCTGTGTTCCTCTCTCTCTTTCACTCACTCTTGCTCACTCACTCTCTCAAAAATCCATTAAGTAACCAGGACTTAGGGAATAGCAGATTTGTTAATTATTTACCCAAAAAATCATAACTATGGGAGTAGAGATGTGGTAACAAAACTGACCCCAGTACCTGCCTCTCTCCCCTTCCCTTTCCACAGCGTGTTTACTTGGGTGATGTGTTTAGTCGGCTGGAAGAGTCCCTCTATTTCTCACTGCAGTACGGTCACCATCTCTTGTGACCTCTCAGATAAAATTTAGTGGCATCAAGCTCTAGTAGCCACTTCTGCTCCCGGAGTATCATTATTCTTACAAATTGTACATCATTATACTTTTATGGGAGGGCTATTACACCTTGTAAATAGTACCAGCCCAGCAGCTGTGGCCCAGCAGGCTGCACGGGGGCATGGCCAGCTGAACGGACAGGAGACTCAAGAGAAAACCAGCTCTTTGCCCTGAAATGCACATACCGGCTTGCTGAAGGACAGGTGCTGGTCACTTTGGGAGGCGGAGTATTTGGGGTGGAAAAAGCCCTGGTTTGGAGAGCAGATGGGTATGGTTTGCCTCCCCACTCTGCCCCTGAGGAGAGTGAGAACATTCCTGACCTCTGCACCCTAGCTTCTTGAGCTTTAAAAGGGAGATGTGATTCCAGCCTCACAGGGATGTGAAGTGTTAGAGCCATTTTGGAAAACCAGTCTGACGGCGTCTATGGAAATTAAAAATATGTGCATTCTTCAAACCAGAAGCCTCACTTCTGGAATCTGTCCCATAGAAATAAAAGCTGCAGTGCACCAGGCCGTGTGTACTCGGGTGTTTGTGCAGATGAATGAATTGGAACATTAGGCAGCCCTCAGGATGAATGAGTTTCCACGGAGGTATTTCGTAAGGTTTGCTTGAAGGAGAAAAGTAAAATGCAGAAAGAAGTAAATCATATATGTGATTTAAAAATCCCTTCTGTATGTTTGTACACATGTGTATAAATTAATGTGTATGTGTGTTTATGGTTGATATGAATATGGAAAGCTATGGAGATGAAACTATGCATGCATGGATTACCTTGAGGGAGGGGAGAGCTCTGGGAGGATGTGGGAATGAAAAACAGAGTAGGGAATTAAGAAAAAAGGGAAAGATTGTTTCCTTTGCTGTGCAGAAGCTTTTTATCTTGATGAAGCCCCAATAGTTCATTTTTGATTTTGTTTCCCTTGCCTCTGGTGACGTGTCTAGTAAGAAGTTGCTTTGGCCAAGGTCAAAGAGGTTTCTGCCTGTGTTCTCCTCTAGGATTTTGATGGTTTCCTGTCTCACATTAAGGTCTTTCATCCATTTTGAATTTATTTGTATGTATGGTGTAAGAAAGTGGTCCAGTTTCATTCTTCTGCATGTTGCTGTCCAGTTTTCCCAACACCATTTGTTGAAGAGACTGTCTTTTTTCCATTGGATATTCTTTCTTACTTTGTAAGGAAAAAATCAACAAAACTAAAAGGCAGGCTATGGAATGGGAGAAGATATTCGCAAACGACATATAGGATAAAGAGTTAGCATCCAAAATCTACAAAGAACTTATCATACTCAACACCCAAAAAACCCCACAAATAACCCAGTTAAGAAATGGGCAGAGGACATGAGTAGACACTTTTCCAAAAAAGACAGCCAGATGGCCAACAGACACATGAAGAGTTGCTCAACATCACTCATCATCAGGGAAATACAAATCAAAACCACAGTGAGATACCACCTCACACCTGTCAGAATGGCTAAACTTAACAACACAAGAAACAATAGATGGTGGCAAAGATGCAGAGAAAGGGGAACCCTCTTGCACTGTTGGTGGCAATGCAAACTGATGCAGCCACCCTGGAAAACAGTATGGAGATTCCTCAAAATGTTGAAAATAGAACAACCCTATGATCCAGCAATTGCACTACTAGGTACTTACCCAAATGATACAAAAATACAATTCAAAGGGATACATGCACCCCTATGTTTATAGCAACATTATCAACAATAACCAAACTATGGAGAGAGCCTAAATGTCCATTGACTGATGAATGGGTAAAGAAGATGTGGTGTGTGTATATATATGTACAATGGAATATTACTCAGCCATCAAAAAGAATGAAATCTTGCCATTTACAACAACATGGATGGAGCCAGAGTGTATTGTGTTACATGAAATAAGTCAGTCAGAGAAAGACAAATACCATGTGATCTCACTCATATGTGGAATTTAAGAAAGAAAACAGATGAACATATGGGAAGGGGGAAACGAAAAAAAGGAGAGAGGGAAACAAGCTGTAAAAGACTTTTAACGATAGAGAACAAACTGAGAGTTGATGGAGGGAGGTGGATGGGGGATGGGCAGACGGGTGTTGGGTATTAAGAAGGGTACTTGTTGTGATGAGCACTGGGTGTTATATGTAAGTGATGAATCACCAAATTCTAGTCCAGAAACTAATACTGCAATGTATGTTAACCATGTAAAAGATAAATTAAAAAAAAAAATCAAACAAACAAAAAAAGGGGAGGAGAGAAAAGATACCCCTAAAAAGTGTTTATGATCTGTTGTGTGTTGAATGCATTTCCCCAAAATTCATATGTTGAAGCCCTAACCCCCAGTACCTAAGAATGTGACTGTATTTGGAGGTGGGGCCTTTCAAGAGGTAAGTAAGGTTAAGTGAGGTATTTGAGATGGGCCCCAATCCAATAGGACTGGTGTCCTTATGAGAAGAGGGAACTAGGACACAGACACGCACAGAGGGAAGACCAGATGAAGACGGTGGAAGGAGGCGGCCATCTTTACAAACCAAGGAGAAAGGCATCAGAAAATGTCAATCCTGCTAACACCTTGATCTTGGACTCCAGTCTCCAGAACAGTGAGGAAATAAATTTCTGTTGTGTCAGCCACCCAGTCTGTGCTACTTTGTTATGGAAGCACTACCCAACCAATACATTATTACACTTAACATTTCTATGTAGCTATTTTTATGTGTAAGTATGTATATAACTAAATTAAATATATGGAAAAATGCCTGCTTCCCATACAAAGTATGAAGTGCTCAATAAATACCAAATATTATCATTATTGTTATTATTACTATCATTATCAATTTCACCTCACAATATGCAGCTAGCATTTTTCATTACCATTGTTTTGTTTAGAAATTCCTAATTTTGATTTGTATGACAAGAGTTGTTTACAGAGATTTTCCATTTTCAGATTGAAGTATCTGCTTTGTTCTATTTTTTATTCTTATAATTTATTTGTAGTTTATTTCTAGTATTTACCTATTTATTAATACTTTTATATGCTCTTAATTTTTTCTTTTCCTTACTTAGACTTCTACTATTTGACTTGTCATCTTTCAGTGATGACTTAGCATCTCACTTATTATCCATGTGACAATAAATGAGCTCATTCTGCTTTCCCCTGTCTCCCTCCCTTCCTTTCCCATTTTTTCATTTTGCTGTTTCAACTTTATCGAAACGTTTAACATTACAAGCTATTCTCTCACCCTTACTACTACCTTTGTTTTTGTCTCTGATCTACAAATATGTATGTAATATGTACGTGTGTGTGTGTATCTGTTGTGTGTATAGATACACATACGATAGATATATGACATATATACAGATAAATATAACATACCATAATACATAACATCTCCAAACATATCTATCCATAACACATCCAAAATTCTGACATTTTCTCAAACATCTCTTAATCATCTTCTAGTAGACTTTTCAAGAACTTAAGAATACAGTATTCCTTATGTTCCTATATGCATTTAAACTTGTCTTTCAATAGCTTTGATTCTAGAAGTTTTTCTGGATAAAAATAATTCCTTGGATCATACTTTATTTCTTTGAGTTTTAAGAAAATGTTTTTCTAATTTTTTTTTTTTTTTTTTTTTTTTTTTTTTTTTTTTTTCTTTGCCTGTTAATGTTGAGAAGTCTGATACAAACCTGATTTTCTATTCTTTGCAAGTGACTTGGCCATTTTAATGAGAAGCTCATGTTATTTTTTCTGTATCTCTTAAAGTCTAAAACTTTTTCTAGGTTATGGCTTGGAGTTGACAGTCCTGGGCACATGCTAGATCTTTTCAATATGTAGATTCCAGAATTTTTTTCTTCTGGAGTATATTCTTGGATTACACTTTTAAATATTAGTAACATCCCATGGTTTTGCTTTTCTCCATCACAGTTTCCACTTATGCTTATTCTGAGAATACTTAACACTTTGTCTCTGATCCTTTGTTTCACTTTCTTTATCCAAATGTTTCCTTTCATCTCCTCAATGTTTCTTAATTTATTTTTAATCAAGTTGATTTTCCATTGGGGACTTTGTAATTTAGTCTCCATTTCTGAAATAGGGTTCCTTTTTATTAAAATTATTTCCTAAGTTTAGTTATCTGCTTCACATAGTCTTATTTTCTGCCTATTTTCTTCTCCATTTCTTATTTGAGATGTCCTCTCATATCTGCAAATACTTGTTAATGGTATGTAATTCATGTTGAAATACGTGTAGTTTGATCCTGCTTTCTCTTCTTGGAGAATTTTCACTGATTCCCATTTTCATCATCTTATAATAGATTTATATGGATGTTGTCTGTGTTCTACTTTTAAATGTCTTAAAGTTAACTGGATGACCATTAAAAATTGTAGCAATCAAAGGTTTCTTACTGTAAGAGTGCCCTCTTCTGCCAGGGCAGTGAAGTGCACGTTCTTCAATATGTGGCATCTTTGGAGGAGGAGAGGGTGACGTGTATTCTGATTCTGTTATGCTCCTGTGTTCCATAAGTATCTTAATTTCTACCACTTGTTCCATTCTTTCTACTAGGGCACTTTCCTCTTCCATGTTGCCTACTTTTTCCCTAGAAAGAGAGCTTTATCAAGACTGCCACTTCTAATGCTATGCATTCCAAGACTGTGCCTCTAGATTCCTCCAGAGCTGGTACTCTGTTGTACCAGGTCAGATGTGACCTTAGAATGAGTTCATTTTTTAGCTGCTAGCATTAGAACCATGAGGCATTCTCTAGGTTAGGGCGTCTTAGTATTTGCATAATACCGATTATTTTCGATCCTTGCATACGGTATGTCTATCCGTTACTGTAGGTATTTAGTAATTGATCTCAGTGATCTCTTGCAGATTTCAGTGTGCACCTATTGCACAGCTTGTATTAGATTTATTTTATTCTGGTGGTTGTGTTCTTTTGACAGCCAGTATGTAGTTAGTTATTGTTTATTTATCCAGTTGAACAATGCAAATCAACATTTAGAGTGTTTATTCCTTTTATATGTAACATAATTACTGATATATTGGGATTTAAATATACTATCTTCAATTATTTATTTTGATCTAATGTTTTCTCTTCTTTCTCGCTTTTTTTAAGATTAATACAAATTTTAAGTTATTTTATGGTATCACTACTTATTTGGGGACTAATTATTTTTAATTGGAGGTTTTTAGTTATTAACTGCACATGATAACTATTTTTCAAATAAAATACATAACATCTACTATCAGTGAAGCTCAATGAAAATAATAGATTTTTGTCTGTTTTGTCTTTGTATTTTGAAAACATTTTTGCTAGTTTTAGTTTGTTTTTAAAATGGCAGGAGATCAACACAGATTTGGTGAGAGAAGCAGCAGGGGTGAATATTACAAGTAAGGAGGTTTGAGGGAGAGATTGCTGCATGCTGGGCAGGGTGATCTCATCTCTTCGTAACCTCCTTAAGATTTTGGTTGGGTTTTTTTTCTTGCTTTGTTTTGTTTTGTTTCATAATTGGATTTGTGTTTCTTGTGTGTGTAACTCTGTTGAGATTGGTCACGAGGTAGATCAATTTCTTTACATTTTGGAAACTTGCCCAGGGCTGCGAACCAGTCAGGGTTCAGCCAGAAAACAGGACCTATTCTGGGTCATTTGATGGAAGGAAATTACTATAATGACCTGGTAACTAAAGTCTTACAAGACTCAAGAAATAGAGGAAGAAGGTAAGGAATCTCGAAGAATAGTAACCGCGGGACGCCGCCTCCATCTTTAGGGGCAGCAGGACAAAAGGAGAGGGCAGCGTTACCAGATTCCAGGAGTTGTGGCCGGCCAGTGGGGGCCATATCCACCTTGGAGTCTGCGTAATAGGAACTGGAACCACACAGCTAGTGCTGGACAAACCACCCAAAGCAAAGAAAGGATGCAAAATATTTTGGTTTCTTCTTCCAACCACACTGCAGTCTCCTGTCAGGGGCTCCCGCCGAGGAAGCCAAGTGAAAGCCAAGAGGTGGGGGCATCTGGGAAATGTAGTTTTCAAGAGTCAGTCCTCTGCCATTCGAAGCAAAAGAAGGGAACAGAGGAGAGCGAATGTCAGGCTAATGATGGGTATGGCACATATTGTTGTCACATCTTTCTTACCCATGCTGGGTGACATCCAGGCACAAGGAGACTATGCCTGGGTGACTTCCGCTGTCCTGTTGATGGCCAAGCTTGTTACACCAGAAGTAATTGAGGGATGTGGTCTGTGACCAGTCCTGGCCTGGCTCTGAGGAGTGTCCTGATCTGGGTTAAGAATTGCTTTATTCCCACCTGTTAGAATCTTCTAAGTGCAAGATGTGTTTGAGGAGACTGAGTCATTCTTATATGACCACAGTGTGAGGTTTTTGTGGCGTCCTCTCAGGGGAGGGATAACTTCCCCAGGGAAGTTTTCTGATGTGGGAGACCTAACCTGGTTCAACCTCTCCTGATGTGCATACCCATCCTCAACTTTAGCCTCTGGCATGTAAACCTTCATCTTCCATGCTATTGAGTTGCCCATGCCTGGTGCGACTCAGCCATCTTGAAGGAAGCTTTGTCAAGATGGCTCCAGCGTGGCCATAGTCATTGGCATTCCCTTGACTGGCACTTATCCTTCCTCGCTATTCTAAATAGTGAAAACTCAGGATGCTAGCTGCTACTCCATTCTCATCCTTGTCATCTTTTTTTCTAATTATTTTTCCCAAACAGAGAAGTAGGAAGGCACAAGGAAGTTGGTCAAGTTCACTGCATAAGCAGAAGTTAAACTTAGGGAGAAGTATTGGCTAACTCTGTCTTTACTTTTTCATATCATCTTATTAGTTTATTTATTTACTTATTTGCCCCCACTACCCAACTATAGTGTAAGCTCCATGTCTTACTCATCATTCCATCGTCAGCACCTAGGGCATTGCCCGGCACAGAGTAAGTGGTCAGTAAATAACAATTAAATGAATGAACCTACCAAAGAGGTTGAGAAGTAAGTAAGAGATGGGAAGAAGGGGACACAGACGGGTGTGGTGTCTTGTAAGGTAAAGGAAACAAGTTTCAATAATATAGTCAATACTGCCAAATATTGTGGAGAGATAAAGTAATAGAAGTACTTGAAAGTAGCCATTGGGTTTGGTGATAAGGATGTCATTGGTAACTTTGACAAAAACATTGTCCAGTGAAGTGCTGGGAGCCTGAAGAGTGGTGGTAAGTGGTGAAGAAGAGGAAACAGTGAGTGTGGACAAGTCTCAACAAGTTTACTAGCAAAAAGGTGGGTGAGGAAGTGTGGCAGTAAGGAAAGTGTTTCTTTAAAAAGGAATAAGGGACTTAAGTGTCTGTACATTCTAATGGGAAGGAGCTAATAGGTTGGGAAAGTTTAAAGATGCAGATAAGATTAGGAATAGTCAAGAGTAAGACTTGTGAGAAGGTAGAAAAGGCTGTAATCCAGAATAACCCAGGGAGAGGGGTTAGCCAGAGCTAAGACCGACACCTCTTCTATGATAGCAGGAGGAAAGGCAGAAAGGCTGGGAAGAGATTCAGGCACATTTAGAGGCTGACAGTGGGAAGGTGAGGAAGTTCTCTGTGGTGACCGATTTTTTTTTTTTTTTAAGATTTTATTTATTTATTTGACACAGAAAGAGACAGACAGCAAAAGAGGGAACACAAGCAGGGGGAGTGGGAGAGGAAGAAGCAGGCTCATAGTGGAGGAGCCTGATGTGGGGCTCGATCCCAGAACGCCGGGATCACGCCCTGAGCCTAAGGCAGACGCTTAATGACTGCGCCACCCAGGCGCCCCTGTGGTGACTGATTTTTGCTCTGGGAAGGTGAGGTCACTCATTCTCTTGGTAAGTGCTTACTGAGAGCGTGCTGTGTGCCCATATTCTGCCGGGTCCTGCGAGCAGGGGTGAGCAGAGATTGACCTAGGTCTGGCCCATGAGGAGCTTAGAGACTAGTAGGGACATAGTCCTTAATCAAATGATCACATCGCAAATTGTAAAAATACACCAGCGCTGGGATTAGCAAGAGATGCATCGATCTGCGTGGTTTTGTGATTTTGTGTGATCGCACACTCAGCAATCAGGGAGATGCACAGAGAAAGGCTAAGGGGAGAGTGTAAAAGGGAGACTTTGGGCGCCTGAGTATGGGAAAAAATGCTTCACAGGTTAGGGAACATGAGAGAATTCCTCCTGGTGCCTGAGTCTGCTCAGGTGGCCCTGAGCCTGAGACAGTCATTGCTCTGATGCTAGATTGTTGGTCCTGTCTAACCTACCAGCTGAGAATTTCGGCTTGCTACCCTTTGCCATTGCCCTCCATGGCCACCACTGTCGTTCCCATAGGGACCTGGGTCTGACTACTGCTTTACTCTAGGGACCAACTCTTACCTGATAGAGAATCTGATTCTACTGATCTCACTTGTATTTATAAGGTACTTAAAAATAACAGTGAAATGAAAATGGACCTCAAGGGGCGCCTGGGTGGCTCAGTCGGTTAAATACCTGCCTTTGGCTCAGATCATGATCTCAGGGTCCTGAGATTGAGCCCTGCATCGGGCTCCCAGCTCAGTGGAGACCTTACTTCCCTCTCTCCTTCTGCCCATCTCCCCTCACCTCCATGACTTGTGCTGTCTCTCTCACTCTCTCAAATAAATAAAATCTTTTTTAAAAAAATGGAACTCAAAACTCTAGCTAAGGCATGAGCTTTGCTGGCTTTGTAGAACTTTGAGTTTCCGTAGGTTGCGTGCTCCTGGCTCTTTTTGTGTATTAATCTGTTTGAGGGGAAAAAAAGTAATCAAGAATTCAAAGATCTGGATCTCAATTTGTGTCCCGACTCTAATTAACTGTGTGACTTTGTCACTTCACCTCCCTAATCCTCAGTTTCCCCTTCATTGGATTAGGTGAGATTTCAGTTGTTCGATCCTACTTATTAATTTGAAGAGGAATTTACAAAATGTACAACTTGCTTTCTGAACAATTCTGAGTATGAGACGCCTCCTACATGTCACAATAATGAGGTGGGTTGACTGTTGAATTAATTGCTAAACGTGTTTTTCGGCCATAATTTTCAGAATTCTCTACTCTCCCATTAGGTTCCTCTACTTTTGATTTATTTACTTTCTTACCTGCGCAGGTCATTTGCGCTTGCCTCCCCCTCATTTCTGCCTCTTCATTTAATACTGTGACTGTTCTTGTCCTTCTTCGATTAATGATTTTACAGGGTGGAAGCTACAGCTGACTCTTCTGAAGCAGAGCTAAACTTAGCTACCTCATTATTTGAAAACATTAAGGTGGGAACATAGCTCCTTTTATCTAAAGACTTAAAAAAAAAAAAACTAATCATGGATCATGAACTATTACAGATAGAAGAAGAGGGATTCAGCCAGATGGACAAGCTCCTTGACAATTGGTCACCTGGGTTAAGCTTATGTCTTTCTGAAAGGTAGGCTCCGAGAGCTTGCAGCTTACCACTGGAATCACCCCACCATGAGAATACTGGGTGGGACGGGCTGTTTTAGAATTTTCTCAATTAAACAGCAAACTATAATATGAAAGGAGACATCCTGCATGGCTCTGCTGAAGAAATGCTTAGTCTGTGGGAACACCAAGTAGATGATGGCTGACTTAGTGAACTTTCTAGAAGGACCATGAGAAGCTGGTCTTTCTCCCAGGTCTAATCCTTCCCCTCCCTCAACATAGGTGCGCGTGTGCTTGTGCACACGTGCACACACACACACACACACAAACACACACACTAGAACTGGAAACCATTAACCATTGGCTTGTACAGGGCGGACTGGACAGAAGGTTGGCTGCATCCCTTGGAGACTCCAGTGGCCTATTCACCTGAGGGTCTTCTAAATACAAACCACTCTTCTGGGTGGATACCATCCACAGTGAGTATTTCCTTGCTGGCTAAGGAAAAAGCAAGACTTTCTGTTTTGACATCCTGAAGCCTATCCAACAAACTTAATCAGAGGGGTAGGTAGCAATCAGCCCCTGGAGCAGAACTTCGTCTCCCTCTTGTACCCACCACCAAGCTTCAGCATTGCCGTTTTGTGGGTTTCATTTATCCACCGCCCATTTTTTTCCTGGACTATTTTAAAGCAAACCCCATAGTCATATAATTTCACCTGTAAATATATATGTATTGCTAGAAGATAGGAACAATTTCAAAAAGTAACCAGAGGTTGTTATTATACAAAAAAATTGACAGTAGTTTATTAATATCATCTAATAACAAGTCCATATTCAATTTTCCCAAATTGTCTCAAATGTTTCTTTTCAAAATTGGTTCATTCAGATCGAGATCCATACAAGACCCCCACCCCCACCCCCATCGCTCTATTCTCCTATTGGACTCCTCACTGATACAACACAGGGGGAGGCCAAAATGGAGCAAGAGGGGATTATTGATGCAGTCCAAACAGGTCAGCCTCTGGGGCTGAAGAGGGTGAAAAAAGATGAAGGAGGCGGATCTGCAGAAGAAAACAGGAAACCCACTGTGCCTCAGAACCCAAAACCAGGCTCTGTTGTCAGGGAAGAACAGGATGTGTGCATGGGGGAGCTGCAGGGAGACCAAGTTTCTGCTATATCAGGAAACCTCACCCACTTCTCCAGCTGGAAAGGAGAATGGAATGGGTCCTCTTCGGTATTCTCAGCCACATGCATCAGAGGAGAAGGGAGGATATATCAGGTTTCAATCAAGGCCTTTTTTACTACCATATTTCCTCAATACTAAGATTTCATCACTTGCGAAAGGTGCCATTAGTTTAGCAGCAGTCTCTCAAGTGCAAGAAGGAAGAAGGAAGGAAGGGAGGAAGGAAGGAAGAAGGAAAGAGGAAGGAAGAATGGAAGAAAACCACATATTGCATTAATTGTAGCCATCAGTGGTACTTGGATATCCCCTTCTCTAAGACATTAAAATGAAAAAGACATACATGAGACTGAGCATAGATTTCTAGGGCAGTGCAACTATTCTGTATGATACTGTAATGGTGGATACTTAATGATATAGTTGTCAAATAATCAAATAATGGTATAGTTGTCAAAACCCAAAGAATGTACAACAAGAAGAGAAAACCTAACAACTATGCACTTTAGCTAATAATAGGGTATCAATATTGGCTCATCAACTGTAACAAATGTACCCCACCAGCCCAAGATGTTGCTAACAGGGACTACAGGAGAGGTGGTGGAGAAGGGATATACGGGAACTCCTTCTGCTCGAAATACTTTCTGCATTACTGTAAACTGAAACTACTCTAAAAAATAAAGTCAATTACTTTTTTAAAGAAAGAAATGTGTGTTAAAGAAAATACAGTTATTACACCAATCTTAGAATGCTCTCTACCTCTCAGAGTATGGTGGGTGTGGTGGGAATAATCTTAACCCAGGCAAACAGGCAGAGTTAACCAGAACATGAGTGTCTCTGCAGTACCGTCTTGATAAGCACGGATTTCATTATATTTGTAGAGTTTAATTAATGCAGTTACAAAACACACCATCTCCCAGTTCCACAAGGCAAAACAAAAACAGAGGCAGATATTTATTTTCCCTTTTGAGACCTTACTTTGGCTTCAAAAACAATGATAGAAGAAATACTAATAGTTTGCCGTACTGATGACTATCTAGTTGTCCTTAATATGTCAGAATCTAAGGCAGGATCATAATTGGCTACAGTGCAGACAAACTGAGGGATATCCGTGGTTTGGGGTCCTCCAGCCCTGGCAAGTTGCCAATAGATTATTCGGTTCATTCTTTAGTCCTCTGAGTTGGCAGCTCTCAGTGTCTTTCTGTGAATAGAATTCAATGAACAGAATGGATAAAATAATTTGACTGCAAGATGTAACAATTGGACAGTCGGTTAAAAAGCTAGCCTTACACAGAAGGGCCGTGGCACTCTGTTTTTATCTGCTCTGGTCTCCAAAGTTGGCCCCCAATGACCCAGGCCTCTGTATGCAAGCCTTGAGGTCATCCCCTCCCAGTGAACGTGGGCCAGCCCTTGGACTCACTTTTGACTATAGAGTGTAGCTAGGGTGATGTGAATTAGGAGGGCACTTGTTACGATGAGCACTGGGGGTTGCGTGTAAGTGATGAATCGCTGAGTTCTACTCCTGAAACCAATACTGCACTGTATGATAACCAATGAGAATTTAAATAAAAATACGAAAAGAAAAAAAAAGGACTGTAACAGAAAGTGAAAAGGTTTGCAGCTTCTACCTGGGACTCTTGAAATGTTCATTCCGAGGGAAGCCAGTCACCGTCTAAGAAGTTCAAGACTCCTGAGACCCGGCTCGAGTACTCCTTAGCGATACATTTCAGAGTAAGATGACCTCTGTACCAAAGGCCGAGGGAAGAGAGCTGTTTTTGTTACATTCTGGTTATCTCTCGATGCACAATGTACTACCCCAAAACTTAGTGAACTAAAACAATGCTTTTTTGATGAATCGGTCTTTTGGTGAGTCTCAGATGGGTGGTTTTTGCCTGGGAACACTCATGGGGTCCCAGTCAAATATGAAAGTTAAGGCTGGAGTCATCTGAAGGCCCAACTACACTGGACACCGGAGCTGGCTTCCTCCAGCACGTCTGGCCCCTACCCCGGATGGCTGGAAGAAGGAGAGGCTGGCCTGGCATCTCTGTCTCCCCACGCTGCCTTTCCAGTGGCTAGGGTGGGCATCTTCACGGCATGGACCTTTCAGGAGAGCCAAACCTGGACTGAGAAGCCAAGAGCCCCAAGAGGAAGCTGCAAGATTTCTTATGCTGGAGCCTCAGGAGTCCTAGAGCATTGCTTCTACACTCTATAGTCAAAAGGGGTCGTCTTTGGAGGCCAGTGGCTACAAGAGCAAACAAATTTGAGTGCCACTGTTCTGTGCAAGTGTATTTTTGTGTGTGTGTGCGACAATTCCCCAGGTTCCCTTTAAGTAGCAGCTTCAGATAATAATAACAAAACGACTCTTCCTGAGGGCTTACGGTGCGCCGGGCACTGACTGCCCTACCACTTTCTCTCTCCCAGTGTCCTGTGAATTATTACACATTTATCTCCGTTTTGCAGATGATGGAACGGCATAGAAAATAACTTAAGATCTCACGGTTAGTCAGGGGCGGGCCCCTGTGCATTCCACAGCATAGCCATTCTGACTTCTAGCCATCTAGATAACTGTGTCAAATTCTAATCATTTCTAATGCTCTTGTCTACACTGTAGGAGAAGCCAAGAGAACCTTGAGGAAGATGCAGTGAAGGAAAGGTAAAATGGAAGATGTGGGAAATCACCATCAGAAAACAAAACTATGTCCATTGATTCTGCCTGAGGAGGGCACAGATCGTTCTCCGTGAGGACCCCGGCCTAACACCCACTCCCCCTCCTGACCCTTATTTTATTGCCACTGTGCTTTTGGTCAGTGGTTCTGAAACCTGGCTTCACATTACAATCATCCGGGGAGATGTAAACAATCCTGATGGCCCAGCCTTAGCCCAGACCAATGAGATCACAGTGCCTGGGATAGAACTGAGCTCTCTGTATTTCATAATTCTCCCAATCCCACCCATTTTGCTTGGCAAAGGTCAGCTCATCTTTCAACACCCAGACTATCGCTTCCTTTGCAAAGCCACCTTAACTTCAGACTACCCTTCTTCAAAGAGGAAAGACCACACCTCCCACTGTATGTCATACCTCTAATGTAGCAGCATCTAAACATATTATTCTCTGGCTTACTTGCCTGGCCCTCTTCCCCTACCTCCCACCATCATAATCCTCTCCAGGGCAGGCAATACTTTACTCAATTCCTAGCACAGTGCCTGGCACATAGTAGGGCCGTGATAAATGTTTATTGACTGATGAATGATAAAGGAAGGAAGGAAGGAAGGAAGGAAGGAAGGAAGGAAGGAAGGAAGGAAATTTAAAGTCTTCTACTTGCAGTGGTTTATTCCAGGGCCAGGATTAAGGGCATAAACGTCCTTGCTGAGACTGTGTATAGAATATCAGAACTGCTCATATGTAAACATTAGGCTGTATCCCTTACAACTGACTAAGCATTGCTTATCAGACAATGATATACTCAAACCCAATAACTTACCCATAAGGATTTGGTTCAGAAAAGTTTGAAAGGACTGTTCTTAAACACATGCGAGATGTAAGTGGTAATGGGTATTTTAAAGCAGAAAAGCTTATCAGTCAGGGTTCTGGCAAGAAACCAATGCCGCATTCACACTGGAACAATTAAGAGTTTAACAAAGGGATTATCTCAATGGTGCCCCAGGCATTAGGGAAACCAATGAAGAATGAGGTACTACACTTGGGCTGGCAGCATGGGGGCTCTTTTGTCGTGGTCCCTTGACCTGCCTGAAAAGGCAAAGGGAGGAGAGCTGTTGCTGGAATTTAAAGAGAATAGCTATTTGGAGAGAGCCATGTGTTGGAGCCACCACAGGTCATTCGTGGGGAGACACAACTGGTTGTCGCAACCAGCAGAGAGGGAGCATAGGACCTCAGATGTCCCCTCTCTCTAACCTCCTGCACAAACCCCTGATTGGCTGAATCCAACTGGGCCCTGGAGGGCAAGAAATCCCAGTGTAGGTCCCTATGGGTCATCCTTCCAGGTTGCAGGGCTGGGTGGAGAGGGGATGTGGGAAGAGAATGGAAAATACCCAGCACAGGAAGATGAGTCAGTCCTTGGGGACAATGCAACACCACCCCCGTTTGAGCACACCTCTTCCACCGGCCTCTCTCCCCTGGCAGGTTGCTCAGGCCCAAGTGACTTTCCCATGATTAATGGTGTTGCTACGTCTTACTAGGGACTTTTCAGGGGGCACAGTCTTGTCTTGAAACTTTTATTTACTTCCCTTTAAACACATCCAAAATTGTTTGAGGTTTTCTAAGGATTTTTACTATTCCCAGTCACAGCAGAGATAGAGAATAAACAGAAGGGAAAATCCCAAAGCTTCAAACTTACAATATCGAACAACGGAAGTGCTCTGAAGTCTCTAATGCATTCCAGATTTGGCCTCTTTGTTTCTTTTCCTCAGTGGATTAGCCTTGGTCCACCTCAGACCTTAAATTCCCTCGGGCCAGCAATTTTTGGCAGGAGGGTGCTAGCCCCCTCCAACTTCCTTTGCTTTCTAGAAAGTTCTAGGTCCATTATCTTTTTCGTGGCTTATAGCAAGGGTCACAAATGCAAATGAATATAAGGGCCTACTTCGGAGTTTAAATAAATTGAACTGAGTGGTGACTCTGACACTTACTATATGGCAAGCACTAAGTGTTTTACATTTATCAGCTTCTTTGCTCATCACAATTCTATGAGATAGGCATAATTATTATCTCTGTTTTTTCAGAGGAAATCGAGACGTGGAATACATTTCCTGTATAAAAGGAGCAGTAGGTACTTGGCTCCTCGTTGTCATTAGGCAGGAATACGGGTCGTGACCCTGTATCTTTTTAAGAACTTGAAATCTGAATTTAATGTGAACTCTCCTAATTAAGAAAAAAAACGGCAACTATCTAGAAATTGTTAAAATACTATGCAGGCCAAAGAAAGTAACTCTGTGGGTCAGCTATGGCTTTGCACAGCCCCTTTACAACCTTAGGTCAACGATTCTAGAAGCCTTCCAAGCAGCAAAGCTCGAATGTTTTAAATCAAAAGTACAGGGAACCGTGATAAATTAGCATGAATCTGTGGGAAGAACAGAAGTTGCCCCTGTAGGTCACGGCTTTTCCTCCGTAGGAGGCTCCAGGACACGTGCCCCCCCCCCCCATGACCTCCCCCCTCCTCCCCGGCCATCCAGGAACAACTTGAAAGGCAGCTCTCACAGCAAGTTAACTAAAAGTCGTCCAGGAAAAAAACAAGCAAGTGAGTTTCATTTGCATTGCCCGCAGGAGGCCAGACACCTGGCTTCTCCCTTTCAATTACCCTTCTTTCCATAACGTTGCCGGGAGGAATCTAATTTCACCTCCAATCATTTTTTCCATTACTTTTATTTAGGAAAATAAATAGCCATCCCTTGTGCTGAGTACTCAAGTTGAAACTGTAGAACCACTACCCAATTGGAAGAAAATGTTTAGTTTGCTGAGCCCATTTACATGTCTTACAGTTCCTGTTTTTTATAATGTCAGGTTTGAAACCAATATACACACTAATGGCTGTGTTGTAAATACACCAAAAAGTTGCTACATGTCTCTGAAAGTTAGTTCTTGTGTATCTACTTGTATCTCTTTTCAACGAGCTCTCCCCCCAAGCCCCAGAGAAAAGACCAGCAGCAATTAAGGCAGACAAATGACTCATTTGGGTGAAAGCAGTTTGAGAGTCAAGGGTTTTTAAAAGCACAAGTTATTTTAAAAAATCTTCACAATCAGCTCTAATTGGCAGCCCTTTTTCTTCTCATTTTGCACTATTGTGAGGGTTTCAAGAGACCTCTTGGCCATCTTGACCCTCCCGTGTGTGGGCAGAGCACAGAACAAAGCACAGCCAGCCTGGTGGGTTTAATCCCACATAACAATGATTCTGGAAGCGTCCTTTGTGCGCACCTGCATCAGAATTACCTGGGAAGAGGAGGTGCTCTCCTAAAATGCCCAGTTTGCCCCCCCCCCCCACCGGTTCCATCAGAATCTCTGGAGTTTGAGCAGTGGAAATTGGCACTTTAACAAGCTTCCCTAGGTGATTCGTGGGCAAACTATAAACGGAGAGCTGTTAATGACAGAGGCGTGGGATAAAAGCAGTAAATGCTCACATTTCATGTACATTTCCTCCGTGCTAGGCTAGGCTCTGTTGTCAGTGCCCTCCATATCCCTGCTCATTCCTGCCTCACCCATACTGTTGCACAAGGTCATGGAGAAGACGTGACCGCCAGTTAACCCATGAGCTGGACCCAGGCACTTGGAACTCCCCACCCCCTCCCCTGTCCTTGTAGTGTGGGCTTGGTGGCCTTTCCTGCTCGCAGAGGCAAGGACATAGGACACAGCCTTAAGATGGTGATGTGGGGTTGAGAACACCTGCTTGGTATATATGACTGAACCCACCGAAGGCCTCTATGTGAACTTTTAAGATTTGGTGGGCTGGGGTGGGGATCCACTGTCTCCATGCTGCCCAAGGAAAACCTCGAGTGTAGGTTCCCTTTGCTTATTAAACCTGCCACCTTCCAACCTGGAGTGGTCAGCCTCTCTTTATCACCTGGATCCAAGTATGCGGGCCAGTTCCAGATTCTATCTGGGAAGCTCCCAAGAGGGTTGGGAAACAGGAAATATCCCCTTTGACGTAGCTACTATCAATCTCGTATTGCAGAAGGGGAAACTGAGGCATAGAGAGATTTCATAAATTTCCCTGATTAGCGGCAGCGATGAGAGCCGGACTCAGGCATTTTGGTTTCCTAGGCCACTCTTGCTATAACTTTGGGGCTTTCTCCCATGGTAGCCCCCCAGGGTGCTGGTTTAAACTGCAGGCCCTGGGGCCCACGTCCCAAAGATTCTGATTTGGTGGGTCCAGAGGAAGGAGCCTCAGCCTGATCCCTGTGGTCCCAGTTTCACATACTAGATTTGTCACAAGATGGTCCTTGAAGCAGTTTCCCTCCTAGATAAAGGCCTCACTTGGGACAGGACCCAGAACCCCTCTCCCGTACTGGTACCGTCAGTCTGTCTTCTCACTGGGTGCTTCCCTCTCCCTACAAATATGCTCAAGACGTCTCCGGCTGGAACCCTGTGGCAAAGCTGAAACGCAGCCACAGGCTACTTCACACCTCTAGCTGCTCTCCTTGGTTTTAACATCAAATGTTTGGAATTAATCCTCGTCCATCTTTCTGTGCCCACTCTCAGGTCCCTCCCCAGCCCATGACCTCTGGCTTCCACCACTATGCCCTTGGTGGGGCTCGAACTAAAGTCTCAGGTGGCCTCTCTCGCATGGCCCCAGAGGGACATTTTCTAGCACCTTCTCTGCACAGCACATCAAGGCTCACCCCTTCCTGACACCCCTTTCTTCCGGGCTGCCATTGCTCCATTCTCCAATTGTCTTTCTGCTATTCCTGGATCCTCTCTTCTGCTCTTTACATTCAGGGGCTCCCTGAAGCTCAGCCCTGGGGCTTTCTTTTCTCTTTCTTTGGGCAATGTCAGCCTTTCATGTGGCTTCAATACTGATCTATGAAATCCGTCTTGATATTTCTTTCTCCTTCTCTTGCTCTTTGAAAGTTTTGCACTTTATTTTTAAGCACCTTTTGGATAAACCTATTTGAAGGCCCTGCCGTTGTTTCTCATCCTAAACAACTCATTAGTTGTGTATCTTCCCCAAACACATTTTTAGCTCTTTATTTTTTCAAAATTTCTGTGAATACTTTCATCATCTACCCAGTTTCCCAAGTCAGAAAGTTGATTCATCCTCTACTCCCCATCCCCCATTTTAAGCAAGTCTTGAACTTTCTAGAAAGTGTCTCCCTGCTGCTTTAGTTCAAGTTGACAAATGACTTCAGAACTGGTCTGTCTCCAGTTCTTCCTGCCTAGTCTATCTTTAATTGTCACCAGATTTTACTCCCAAAGAAACAAAGTTGATAATACATCTCTGTTGCACCGACATTCAACCGAAAGCTTAAGTCTGAACCCCTTGACTTGAAGATATGACCTCATGCCAGTGCCTTCAAGACCCTTCCCACTCCTTCCACTCCCACTCTGCTCCTGCCACCCTCCACTGCTGCTTACTTCCGCGAGCCTCCACGTTCTTGATTTGCACAAGCCGACTCCTCTGATGCCTTTTTTGATTTCTTCATTTGGTTAAACTCTGCCTTATTTTCTAAACTCAGTTGAATGCCATCTTGCCTGCAAAGCCCCCATCCCTCCAAGCAGAGACCAAGTTACTCACACTCTGGTTGCTCCAGGATTTGATTTACCCAATGCATCTGAATTACTTTCTCACACATCTGTCCTCATCCCTCAGCTGAGAGCATCTCAGGGAAAGACCACTGGTCTGTCGGATCGGTCTCTGTAGCCTCAGAGCCTGAACACAGTGGATACTCACTAAGTGTTATTCTAACAGATGGCAATTGCTCCCTGGAATTCAGAGGGCAATCAATGTCACAGTTACTTATCTTCCTAAGCTCCATTAAGTTTGGCTCGAGCACTCACTCGCCAGTGGAAATCTTGTGCAGGGCAATTTTGAGCCTTACAAAACCAAGTAATTGACAATGGGCTGGTGAGGGTCATCATTGCCCAGGAGACTAGAGTCATGGCTGCACTTGCAATGGAACAGTCAGGAAGATTAGGCCCACACAATCTATACCCATCCATAGAGGTGTCTACCCAGCCAACTTCTTCTGAAGCCTGTCTATCTCCAAGGCCCTTGACCTAGGCTAAGACCTAGTTACTATAAGCATTTGAACCCTTGACCTGCCCTGGGGAGTCCTCAACCTCACCTCCTTCTACCCTCAAGGGTCAAATTCTCTGTCCTCTTTGTTTCTCCAAAAATCAAGATTAATTGCTCAGTAGGCCTAGCCCAGGCACCAACAACTTACATGCCCAAGGGCACCAGGAAGTGGGCCAGGTTAGGGAACAGAAGAAGGGGACTAATCAGTTGCAGCTGATTGACAACATGAGGGAGGACCGCCCACCGTGGCCAAAGGGCTCTTTCTAATTTGTTGAGAGACACTGGGAATGGGATTTTTGTGAGAAATAATGTGGTAGTTTATTTTTAAAAACATCATTGTGGGAGCCAAATAAAACTTGTTTGTAGGCCAGATTCAGCTGGTGGCTGGGCATTTTGTGACCTGTGATCCAGGCCTTTCTGTCATAAGAATTTTAGGGTTCGTCTCTATGGTAGCCCTCCCCTCCTAACAAATGTTCTTTTGCCCTGGGAAACATAAGAGAACTGCTTACTCTGCAAGTTGTAGGACCCAGGGTTGGCAGCTTCTCCCTTTCTGGCAATGGTGGGTACACTATAGACTTTTCCATGGTGGGCTCCAGGAGTGAGCACATAAAAAAACAAAGGTGTTTAATACCTTAATAAGTTGCTTTGTAATATTTGCTTATTATGGCAGAGAGATGAACAATAGCCCAAAGTTGTCCCCTTTCTTCCGAGGACCAGTTCTGTATTTGAACAGTAACCTTCTGTATCAGTGCGTTTTAAGCTCTCTTAAGCTTTCCCATTTTTTAAAATCTGTCATGAATTCATAGTAAAATATGATAATAACAAATTACTAGGAAAAGTGAAATAAAAAGACATATACAGTGCAAAGCTCCAATTTTATGTTATTAGATACAACAGACACAAAATTAATCTGTTGAATTGCCATAAGGCAGTGGCTCTCAACCAGGAGCATTTGTCTCATGGGGACATTTGCCAATGTCTGGAGATGTTTTGGCTATCGAAACTGGGAGGAGGGAGCTACTGGAATCCAATGGGTAGATGCCAGAGACGCTGCTACACATCCTAGAATGCCCAGAAGCACCCAGGCCTAAGAAGTCAATAGGGCAGGGGTGCCTGCTGGCTGGACCTGTGACCGTCCAACTCCTGATCTCAGGTCTTGATCTCAGGGTGGTGCGTTCAAGCTCCATGTTGGGTTCCATGCTGGGCATGGAGCCTACTTAAAAAAAAAAAAAAAAAGTCAACAATGCCAAGGTCGTTTCTATTATAGTTACTAAATGACTCTTTCATTCTCTGCATTTACCTTTTTGTGGACCAGTTATGAGCACTTCCCTGACTGGCACTGGTCTATAGATCATACTCCAAGAAGTAGCATTGCTAATGCCTTTCTGACCAAGCCCAAAGCATAAGCCAACAGTGGGGTTTCCAGAAAACTTAGTGTACAATCTAGGGGTCCTAATAGCAGGTGGTTAAAAATAAATCTAAGATTGTAAATTCATCAACTTCCGTAATGGTACTTTTCAGATAACATATCATCTTGTTTGGGGACAGAGGCAGAGCTGAGGAAGAGTCTCTGTCTTTTTAGACACTATTGGGTCAGGTATAGCTGAACCTTTCTTGTTTAAGCCCTGTGTACATGGGGAGAAATAGAATGGTATTCTTTTTTTTTTTTATAATAATTTTTTATTATGTTATGTTAGTCACCATACAGTATATCCTTAGTTTTTGATGTAGTGTTCCATGATCCATTACTTGCGTATAACACCCAGTGCTCCATGCAATACGTGCCCTCCTTAATACCCAACACCAGCCTATCCCATTTCCCCCCCTCCCCGCCCCTCTGAAGCCTTCAGTTTGTTTCCCAGAGTCCGTAGTCTCTCATGGCTCATTCCCCCTTCTGTTTACCCCCCCTTCGTTCTTCCCTTCCTTCTCCTCCTGATCTCTTAACTTTCTTGAATTTAGAAAATTAAAGACAAAACACAAAGAATCCCTTGAAAAGAGTTATTTAAGTGAATGACTGATGTCAGGTGTCTTCACTGTTTGCTAGCTGCAAGCATCGTGTTCAACGTCAAAAGGCTTTTAATTTCTCCATGTCATCCTCCAAGACCTTCCCTAGACCCAGTGAGGCCGATGTTTCTTACAATGCCAAATCCAGATAAAATAAAATATGGAAGTTGTGCCACATGCTGCAGAAAGGAAGAACTTTTGGAATCCCCAAGTTTGAATCTCAGCTCTGTTGCCTACTATTGTAGCCTTAGACAAACAACTAATTTTAAATTTACACAATGAAAGTAGTAATAATTGCTTCTCAGGATTGCTGTGAAGATGACGTGCCAAGTGTTCAGCACAGCCTGGCTCTTTGGGACACAGTAGTTGGCATTTATCTCTTTTTTTGGCTGTCCTGCATCTATCCTTCCTTCCTGTGTGTGGGGGGGTCCTCTAGGTGAATATGCTAATGGTGGGGGCACTTTAGCACCTGGGGAAGCCAAAGAAAGGAGGTCAGTCTTTCTCCACCATTGGATCCAGGCAGACCAATCAGGTACACACACGTGATTGATAGGATTAATCGACACAAAGATAAGAAACTGTATTCTCTTGGGGTACCTGAAGTAGGGTCGGATGGTGGCAATGGGACTTTCAGGGAGACGGGACATCTTTGGCCAGACTTGTCCCTGCAAAAGAATGCTTGCTGGGCTCGTTACTTATTGAACTTCCCAAACTGGCTTGGTTCTTGCTTGACCTTCAAATCTAATTTTCCAACCTCCAACTCAAGTCTGTGTGCCCTTGGTATCCTCTTAATCAAGGGCTTATAAAATTTTTTTAAGACAGCCAGATGCCATTTAGGTTGCTTGAAAACAATAAATTTTAGATCCCTCGCTCATTTTTTTCTCTCCCACCTCTCCATTTTTGTTTCTATGAATTGCTGCATACTCCGTTTCTCTTGGCCTAGAATTCTTCCGTGAAGTATCTAAATCAGGTTCCTTCTCAAGTTTTTCGCACCAAAGTGTACTGTTTATAATCTAAATGGTGTTTCCTGAGCTCTGCTTGAAACTTATTACATGAATGAATATTCTTTTATAAACAGTACCCTCTTGACTCAAAATCTTCTCTTTTCCCCTCCCCAAAAATGCACACACAATTATACCAGTCCTGTTATTTGTATATTTATTTGTGGTTTTCTTGACTCTCTCACATAGCTACTTCTCTCTCTCTTTTTTGGGGGGTGGGTGGGTAGGTATTTGTGTCAGGCACTGTGTCAAATGTTTTTCTAACTGTGGCAGAGATTGCTGGCTGCCCACCCATTATCCATTCTCTCCCTGTGCCTCAACAACACACACACATCCGAGCTTCTCTTGAAGAGGGAGTGTCTACTGAATTTTACATGGAAGTTGTTGGATAAGGCTTCCAAGAGAGTTATTTTAAGGGACCTGACTCAGCTGCAAGGTGCTACTTTTGCCCTTTCCCCCTTCTTTCTCCTTGTTCAAACATGAGTCAGTCCAGAGTTCTGCCAGCCATTTTGTGACCATAAGGAAGTCCTAAAGCTGACAGCCTATATTAAGGATGCTGGAGCGAAAATGAGAAGACTGTTGGGTCACTGATGAAACGTGGAGCTGCAGTACCAGCTCTAGACCATCTACCTCAACTATCTTAATGTTAAGTGAGAAAAAAAAAATCTAATTTATTTAAATTTTTGCTAATTTGGGTCTCTGCTACTAGTAAATGAAAACACTCCTTTACCAATCCATGGATAATCATGCAAAAACCCTATAGGGCTTGTTCTTTTGTCCATTTTACAGGATGTGAAGACTTAGGCTAGCTAGTTGTGTAACTTGCCTGAGTTACTCATTCATTGGACAGTATTGGATTGACCCAGTATCCCATGAATCAGCATTTGAAAGCAGTGTTTGATAACAAAGACGGGATACGTGATCATTACATTTTACTGTCTCTGAGTTGAGCATGCCAGTAGAATTTTAGACCAATGCAATTTGTGGACCTTCTTGGGTAGGTGTGACTTCTGGAAATGTTTGTATTGGAATAGATCCTCAGGATGTTCTTTCTTCTCTTTCAGGTCCTGTCCAGCAAAAGGCATGTTTTTCACCTTCAGCTGAATTGGTCCAATGGCCAACTTTGCATGGAAGAGATGTTCCTTTCTTTTCTCTGAATGTAAATTTCCAATTCCTTGGAGCATTCCTAGAGGAATTGGTTGTTGAGATGAAATCAGCTTCCAGTAAAGTGTGCGTAACCTAGTAAGTGCTCAATAAAAGTTGAATGGATTTATGAATTAATGAATGCTGTTCTCACAGCAGTGGGACACTGATTCCCAAGGTCTTTCTTTCTTTCTTTTTTTTTTTTTTTAAGATTTTATTTATTTGACAGAGAGAGACAGCCAGCTAGAGAGGGAATACAAGCAGGGGCAGTGGGAGAGGAAGAAGCAGGCTCCTAGCAGAGGAGCCTGATGTGGGGCTTGGTCCAAAAAGGCTGGGATCATGCCCTAAGCCGAAGGCAGACGCTTAATGACTGCGCCAACCAGGTGCCCCTCCCAAGGTCTTTCTTAAGGGCCATCTTTTGTGTCCTGCCTTGATATGAAAAGTAGAAGCTTCTTTGTGAAGGAATCCGGACTGCCTAGGCACAGTCTGGTTCCTACAACACCAACTGACCTATCTTTGTACTCTCGAAGGACCCATTTTTTTCTGAAAGGTTTTGGTGAAAAGCTCTTATTACAGATTGTGGAAAGGGTTTTTGCTAACTAATGCAGTCCAGTGAAGAAATTGGGCAGAGGCTCTGTAATCATAGAAGCTACATTCCAATCATGGTTCTGAAACTCTTCACCTCTGTACCTGCCCAAAAGTTACTTAAGCTGAGCCTCCGCTTGTCCATCTGTACAAAGGGCACGATAATAATTCCCGTTCTTATTAGGATTATAGGAGGGGATGTATGAAAAGCTTTCAGCAGAGTGCCTAGTTCACAGTGCGTGCTTAAAGATGATAGCAATTGCCATTAGTGAAAATACTCATTTCTGGTTAGAAACATTTCTTAATCCTTCAAGGAGAATTAGCCATCTCCTTGGCAGTGGCTCCTTGATGTCCCATATCTTTCAGAGAACACAGAATATCCAAGAAAGTTTAGCTGGCTCTAAGCCTGTCTTACCTACAGTAAAGTATTCCGAGGGCAGGATTTTTCCTGAAATTACTAGTAACTGGCACAAGGGGAAGTGCTCAGTAACTGAAGAATAAAAGAACGAAAGAATATGACAATATAACAATACAACATTGAATACTGACATAACATTGAATATGACAATATAACAATGCTTTTGTTATAAGAATAAATATGAGAGCTGAGATAAGCCAGGTAAGCTCATTGCACAATTTCCGGTTTTCAGTCTAAGAAATTCTGAATGGTATACTCCCTTGTGGGAGCAAGGAAGAGGAGAGTTCGGGAGGGCTCCCCTGTCCAGGTGTGTAAATGGACATTTCTGCAATCTACTGTGACCCAGATGGTTCTGGTTTGTCTCCCACAGAGAGATATATCATTCAGCAGTGGTAACACTGGTCACTGTTCAGAGCGGGAGTAGAGAGGGTTCACTTATTAGAATGCTAAAAAGAAAAAGAAAAACTTGCCGGGGCATATATTTCTCTCAATATTTTAAAAGTTGAGTTACCGAAGGTTAGCTCCTAAAGTTCTCGTTCATGTTCTCATCACTAGATCTCAGTCCTTTATCTGCTGAAACCATATACAAGAAAGTAAATGGGGGGAGGGGTCTCAGAAACTTCATAAAATTTGTCCGTGGGGTCATAACTTTTCTATTTTTAATAACTCTAGCTGTAGGTATATTAGGAATAATCAATTTTTACTTGAGAGCAAAGGTCTGCCCTGTCTTCACTGATAAGGACGTAAACTATGTTAGGAAAGGAAGAAAAGTTAAACTATATAGGCTGGGAAAGCAGAGGAAAGAATTCATCTGCTAAGGAGCCATACTGGGCTCTGTGCAAAAATAAACCAGGAATTTTTTTTAAGCCTGTTGAAAGATCTAGATTACAAGTGCAGTTGCCTAATGTAGTTGTCATAAACGTGCTATGAAATGGCATTAACTGATTGCTCCTATCCTATCAACAGCCTAAGTTAAAAGCTCCCAAGGGAATTTAACTTTAAACATAAAGCTTGTTAGGGGAATGACAAAAAAGCAGCATTCGCTGATTAAATTTAAATTTACAATAGGAACGTGGCTGCAACCCAGCTTCCACGGGCTTGCTGGAAGAAATACAGTGTTGAGAACGTTTTAGTCTGAAGATCAAATAAATATTGGGCCTTTCTAACTCACCACCTCTTTTTGCTCACTAGCCCCCGGCCTTTCCCTTCTCCAACCTGGAATTTTGCAGAGGCAAGAGAGGCTGAAATCGGATAGGGGAGAAGGGATTCGCTTGTAGAGCTCTGAAATGTCAAGGCGGTACTGAATGAATGGGTAGCGGATCCTGCTCACGGCAGCGGCCCTAAAATAGGTTCCCTGAGCTGGTGGCCTGGAGCAGGCATCAGATTCAGCTGAGGGCTTCTGGGGCCAGATCGGACGCCGCGAGATAGTTACTCCAAAACGCTGGACTCCGGGAAAGTCAGAGGCCAAGACTCCCTCACCTGCCTTGCATGGGAGAACTGCTGGGGGTGTTCTCTGCCTCCTCCCACCCAGTCAAATCACCTAGGCTCGCACACACCGTTCCCCACCCCTTCCCAGCGAGGTCAAAGGAACCCTGGCCCTGGGTCAAGGCGCTGGCACGCAGCCAGCCGCACACCAAGTATTAATAGAGAGCCTTGGGCTGCAGGAGACTGGCACCGGAGCCTCGGGTTGCAAAGTGAAAGGAGCGCCAGGCGTGTGTCCTCGTCTCTCCCTCTGCAGTGGCGCGCGCCCAGCTGCTGCCGGGCGCACCTGCGGGGCCCCAAGGGGGGCGCTGCCTCAGCAACTGCAGCCGCCGCCTAGACCGAGCGAGCCGCGCGGGGGACAGCCCGGAGTCGGGGAGCAGCGATGAGTAGCCACCCGGACCGCGAGTGCCCGCTGGACGGTAACGACTGGCCTCCGCGCGGCTGCGATTGTAGCCATTACTCGCTCCCCATGCCGGTTTTTATCTCGCGGATGCTGGTTGACCTGGGGGATCGAGGAGGAGGGTTATTTCTCTGTAAGGCGGCTGGGGTGGGTAGGAAGTCCCCAATCTTCATGGATTTTTTGCATCCCTTTCTGCACCTTTGGGGGTTATTTTTAGAATTAAACAAGTTAACTTCCATAGAGCGCGGAGAACCGCGCTTGCAACGGAATGGGCATCGTGCCGGTTTGTTAAATGAAGTGCATGTCGGGGTTTTACTGCTTGGCGCGCTGCTGCGGGTATCCTTAGACCCCGTGGAAGTGCCCTTCCTGAAAGAAAGCTGATTTTGCTTCTACTTTGGGACGAGCGCAGCATCACCCCTCCCCTCTCCACCGTGCTCCTCTACCAAATAGGTGTTAAAAGAGGCTGCCTTGATCTTACAGAGAGTGATGCCCAGATGTGCTTCGGAAGGGAGCCTGCGGGTGGGGGACTGGATGGTGTTTAAAGAAAGCGCTGTGCAGCAGAATTCCTCAAACTGATTCTATAACGCGGATGACATTGAGTTCTACTGTAATATGATGGTGACCAGCTTTAGCGAGGGAAACGGCTTAGATTGCTTTGAACGTGTGATTGAAATACTCTCCCCGGTATCCGTGAAAACTCACCCATACATAAACGTTTGGATGTTCGCTGACGATTTCAAGCTAGACCCCTTACCTGCCCTCGCCTACCCCCGCTGGCGAAGAGCCCCTGCTTTGAAAGGTCATTACTATTGCTATTTAGGCATTTTCACTAACTAGTTAGTTGTTGACCTTTTAGGAGGAGTGCTCCTCCAGGAATAACTCCTCTTTGGATCAATACCCTTTTGGGTCCTACTGAACGCGACTTAATGAAGCTGTGTTAAGTTGAAGCTCTCTGGGGGCTTGGGCTCACCAGGTGAGTCAGGTACCCTGGCTTGTGTTCCCCGAAGATCATTTTCAGGGCGGGGCCTTTTGCCTAGTAGTTGGCAAGACAAGAACCATGGTACTTACAAGAAATATTTTTCGTTTGTTCCTTTTATCGCCCCCCAAAAGTTCCCAGCAGAATTGCCCCGGATCCTATTGAAAAAAAAAATTTTTTTTTTCAAGTTGCATTTTTACTGTTTCATTATATGGTATAAAAACCTAGCACTTTAAACTGCTTTACAACTATTACTTTTGCATTTCGGGGTCAGCACACACTGTCGTTTAAGACATCTGGCTAGTTGAGAACTGATTGAGAAGTATAAAGTAGACTGCTGATTTTAAAAATTCCTGATACTATGGCAAGGCAAGGATGAGCAGGATAATTGTATCTGACTACCTGAGCCCTGCACTGTTTTGTTGGGTTGGTTTTTTGTTTTTAATCTTAATTCTTGTTTCAAAGCCATACACCCTTTAGAACTCTGATAGGAACTTAAAAAAAAAAAGTATCTATTCTTCCAAAATTAAACATGCATCCTTATCACTGGACACATCTTGTGATGACTTCAGTAGTTGCAGTGTTTGAACAGTGAAGGGCAAAGTTTAACCTTAAATTTGAATTCCAGAGAATACCGGAAGTCTTAGGCTGTGTGTCTGGTCATCCTTGAGCAGGTGATAAGGCGATAACATGTCTGATAACAACTAATTGTGCCAAATGTTGGCTATGACACCTTAAAAGAGCACAGAATACATATTTGTCAGACGTAGTAAATTTCTAAGTATGTATGACCAGATCGTGCAAGGTGACATTTGATGAATATGTTAAACGATATGCCTGTGTTAAACTCTTGTTGGCTATCTATTACAGACCTATACATTATGGAAGAACATCATAGGGTATCTTGTTGCAGATACAGAATTGTTCATGCTTGAATACAGTTTATCATCTTGCCATAGTACACCCAAGAGAAGTTTAGGCAATTAATTACATCAGATTGAAATTTTAATTCCATTAAAAATTAAGAGTTCTTTGGACTCAAACAATATTTCCCCTTGTGGTTTGAAATAATAACACAAAACCACAAACCTTCCACATAAATCAGCCGGCAAATTCATTCTTTTTATTTTATTCAGCTTTGATTCTTACTGAAACACTTTTAAAATGGAAGCAAATTTCAAGTTTTAATGGGAGAGGGTTGTAGATATTTTTTCTCTTGAAAAGCTGACCTTAGAATACTATTATAAGTCTGGTATATTGGAATGAAATTGAAACTATGATATCCAGGAACAAAATTTTTCAGCAATTTGTGTAGTGCTGTCTTTATGACTCAAAGACAGTGACGAAAGATACTAATTTTCCAACATGTTGTCATGTTGAGTACACTGCTTTGTTGCAAATCATAGTTAAGCTAACTTTTGATCTCCCTTCTGCCCTTGGCTTTCCGTGCTTTGTTATATAAAGATGTTATGACAGTTGATGAATACCTAATTTGTAAGTGTTCCCTAATTGGTTTGCATTATACACTTGAGGTGGAAGTTGAGTATCTTTTGTTTATCTTTTGTTTGCAGAGTTAATTCCAGGAACAAGAACCTTTGTGAACCTTTGTAAAACCTCCCCTCCCCAAACTGCACCCTTTTTAAAAATCACCATTCTTTGGGAATGGAAGGGTGAATGAGTAACCTTTAATCTGATATATTTATATACTTTGCAGAAATTATAATCTTGTTTCAACACCATTCCTGGGAACACCATGATATTGTTTTCTTTTTAATTTCTAGCTGCTTCCTCAGTTTTCTAACTGAGAAGTGGGATCCTGGGCCTCTTTTTCCAGGGTCTGCCAACAGCACCACCTTTCTCTTCCAAGTGGGAAATTCCTTTTTGTTTCCGAAGGAAATCCTGATCTCATTTTTTGAGATTTTCCCTCCTAGGCACCCTGGTAACCTCACCGAGTGTCCCTGTGACCCCATCCCCTCCGGCTAGTCAGCCCTGCCATACTCCTTCTCTAGAAGTCAGAATCTCTTGATTCGAGGGTGGTAACCTTGTTCCATGGCACTGTGGTAGAATGGATATGGAAATGCGAAAACACCTCAAAGAAAATAATATCATAAAAATAGAATCCCTCCCTATCAAATTTGTTCCTGACCCACTCATGGATTCTGGCACAGCCCCTTTCTATCCCCTCCCCATTTTCCTTTCACCTTGAGTTTCTGATGATCACTGAGAGACCAGATCTCCATGGGGATTGGTTCTGTGTTCATTAAACTTCTTTCTGGATTATGAGGGATTGATTATGTAAAATATCTAGCTATTATTTTATACCCTTGCAAACACCACACAGGTGAAGAAATATAATTTTGCTGTCATCCTGGGGGCACATGTCCTATGTGTCCCCTTTCAGCAGTAGCCCCATCCTTCCCCCATAAGTGATCACTACCCTGACTGACTTGGGTAGTAATTACTTTCTTGTATTTTTTTATAGTTTAACCATCTAATTATGCATTCCTAGACATAGCAATTTAGTGTTACCCATTAAGAAGAACCTGTGATATGTCTTTTAATTTATAGATTTACCCTCCTGTCCTTTTTTATTCTTATAATTTATCTGTTTAAGAGCCTGGGTTATTTGGCCTATAGAACTCTCCACGATCTGGATTTTGCTGCTTCTGTGCTCACAGTTCAATGTTTTCCTTGAAGATCATCTTCTTTTGAGCTCCTTTATACCACCCCAGTCCTTCCTCCTTCTTCATTCTCTTGGTTAACTTACATTTCCTAGTTTAATCCTTGGCTTCTAGGAACAACCATGATGTCATTTTATCTATTAGGCAATAGAGGATTTTATTGAGCTTCTCATATTGAGCCCTCAATTCTTACATTAATTTCATTAAGCATTTTAATAAGTTGATTGAAAATTGATGCTCTCATTTACTAATTATTTCAAATACTAGTGAGTTGGGAGTACTATGGGCAGTTTTGCAAACTTTTATATTATAAGTCGTTTTGTGATCTATTTTCAGAATTGTTCACATTTTCTTCTCTGCTATTTTTGGTCTTGTAATTAATATTCAGGCAATTATTTCTTCTATCATTGGTTAGAGTAAAATGTGGGAGGGCTTTAAATGTTAAGCAATATGGTTTAGTTTGAAAAATGTCTATGTTGAATTACTCAAATTGTAGATTGCAAGATAGTTTCTGCAGTAAGAGTCCATTTTGCTGAAAAATAATCATTCATACATGTGGAACTGGAACAGAAGGAACTTATATTTGGGGATTAAAAGCAGTTGTATATGCACGGGTGGATAATGGATTTTTCCTTGCGTTCTTCTGCTTGTCTGTATTTTCTGTAGTACGTCTGCATTGCTTCTGACAGAAAAAAAGAAAAAAAAATTGATTTGGTAAGGAACAGTTGGGGATGGGGGTTTTGTTTTGCTTAAATGTTTTTCTCATTCATTTTAGGCCAGGCTTTCCAGTTGTATTCATTTGGTTTGTTTTCTATTTTCTTACACAAACATGAATGTCATTTCTATTGTTCAAACAAATCCTTGTATTGGAATCCAAATGTGTTCTTATTAATCCCCCCATTGCTGAATAGTCAAGTTGTTTCAACATTTTTTTTATCACAAATAAGAGAAGAGAAATAATTGGCTGAAAATTAATTAAAAATATAGAAACAAACAGGGACGCCTGGATGGCACAGCGGTTAAGCGTCTGCCTTCGGCTCAGGGCGTGATCCCGGCGTTGTGGGATCGAGCCCCACATCAGGCTCCTCTGCTATGAGCCTGCTTCTTCCTCTCCCACTCCCCCTGCTTGTGTTCCCTCTCTTGCTGGCTGTCTCTATCTCTGTCGAATAAATAAATAAAATCTTAAAAAATATATATGTATAGAAACAAACAAACAAACAAAGACAGAGAGAAACTTACAAATCCAAAAAAGGGTTAGCAATATTTTAAGGCATAATATAGAGATGAAAATTTGCATAAGAGTGCATCAGGATTACCAATTCTTGAAAATCCAATGATCCAGTGACCAGAAATATTTGTTTTTTTGACAAATGGTCATCCTGACCAATTTGTACTTGGTCAAGGCAGTTCTGGGGAAGAACAGGGTTTGAGCTTTGCTTTTTATAGACCAAAGCTCAGTTTCTGACTCAAACAACAGTGAGGCCCCTTTCTGAGCATCCGTTCACTCCCCGGTACAATGGAGATGATAGCAGATAACATTACGAACCTCCTGGGTTTTGTGAGAATGTATGTAAAGTACCTGGCCCATTGAAGATTACTATGTCCTACCTTCCGCCCTCAATAAATATTTACCACATTGAATTAAATGGATAAATATGCATGGAACTCTATGGGGAGTATGTTTTAAAAGAAGACTTAGTTTAAATAGAACCTTCAAAGCAAATAGCAAATGGATTGTAATATGAGGAAGGAGACCTTTGACCTCTATCACTCTTAATAGAGTGATTGAAAAAGGAACAGTGGCTTTTTTCTTTTTTCTTTTCTTTTCTTTTTTTTGTGGGAGACAGTGATTTTTAATAGTCTTGCTAGACAGAACTAAAACAGCATACATAGAGAATATAATAGAAAAATATAGCATGGGATATAAGTTTTTGTTTTTTGTTTTTGTTTTTGCTACTGATTATATTTTGATGGTTGAGCTCAACATTTTCCTGGATCCGTGCAAGGTCAAAGCCTTTCTCTGGTGGATTTAGGGAGCTGAAGTTGGTCTGCTTTCTTTGCTATCACTGCCTTAAAGACCATCCCTTCAATAGAAGTTGCAGATTTGAATGCAAAATGAATCACAGAAACCTCCAGTGTGGGTTTTCACTCCTTTTATGAATAATACAGCAGAAAGTTTTCGTGCAATGGAGTTATTATAGAGCAGTAATTTTCCTGTCTTAGCTGTGCTTAATTGCAAGTTTCCAGATGTGGTTTAAATACTTTACTTAAGTATGTGGCTTCTGTGTAGGGGCCCTTTCAGTTAGGGATGAGTCCCAACAAGTGTTGGTGCCCAGGACTCAAGAGGACACCATGGGATGCATCTTTGCTGTTCCTTTCCTGATTCTTATTGGTGGTGGAATGGCTAAATTTTGTAGACTAAGACTTGAAAACATGTGCATTTGGTTGAGAAAATAGGATATTTAGAGTTGAAGGATTTAGACCAATAGGATACCAGCTGTCTGTTCTACATCTGGCTGTCTCACTGATAATCTCTTTAAAAGGCAAACACTTAAGTTTGTATTAAAAAAAAAAAAAAAACTTTTAAGATTTATAATAGCATCAAAAAGAATACTTACAGACAACCTAACCAGAGAGATGAGAAGTTTCTACACTGAAAATTGCAAACATTACTGAAAGACATTAAAGAAGACACAAATAAATGAAAAGACGTCTCATGTTCATTGATTGGAAGACTTAAAATGGTTAAGATGTCTGTACGACCCAAAGTGAACTACAGATTCAGTACAATCCTTATCAAAATTCCAAGAGCATTTTTGGCAGAAATAGAAAAGCTCACCTTAAAATTCATATGGAATCTCGGGACCCTGAATAGTCAAAACAATTTTGAAAAATAACAAACATGGAAGACTCACACTTCCTGATTTCAAAACATATTGCACAGCTACAGTAATAGAAACAGTGTGGTACTGGCATAAAGACAGATGAAGAGACCAATGGAATAGAATAGAGCGTCAAGAGATAAACCCTCAAGTATGCAGTCAAGTGATTTCCTATGTAAGACCACTCGATGGAGAACGTAGTCTCCTTAACAAATGATGTTGAGAAAACTGGATATCCACATGTGAAAGAATAAAACTGGACCCTTATTTTATACAGTATATAAAATAATGGAAAAATGGATTAAAGGCCGAAACTTAAGACCCTAAGCTACAAAATTCCTAGGAGAAAACCTAGCGGAAATCTTCATGACATCTGATTTGACAATGGTTTCTTCAGTATGACACAAAAAGCCTAGGAGACAAAACAAAAATAGACACCTGAGACTTCATCAATCTAAAATGTTTTTGTGCATCAAAGGACACAACCAACAGAATGAAAAGGCAACCTGTGAAATGGAAGAAAATATTTACAAATCATATATCTGATACGGAGTTAATATCCAGACTATCTAAAGAACTCCTACAACTCAATTACAAAAAATCAAATAACCCCATTAAAAATTAGGCAAAGACTTGGACAAATATTTCTTCAAAGATGATATGCAAATGACTAAACAGTAAATGAAAAGGTGCTCAACATCACTGATCCTCACACTCACTAGAATGACTACTATTAAAGAAACGAACAGAAGATAACAGGTGTTGAGGAGGATGTGGAGAAATTGGAACTCCTACAGATGATCGGTGGGCTTGTGAAATGGTACAACTGCTATGAAAAACAGTATAGAGGTTCCTCAAAAAACTAAAAATTGGGGGCACCTGGGTGGTTCAGCGGTTAAGCATCTGACTCTTGATCTCAGCCCAGGTCTTGATCTCAGGGCCATGAGTTCAAGTCCCATGCTTAGCCCTATGCTGGGCATGAAGGTTACGTGTAAAAAATAATAATAATAATAAAAAAAAATAGAACTACCATATTATCCAGAAATCCCATTTCTGGATAAATATCCAAAATAATTGAAAACAAGTTCTGGAAAAGATATTTGCACACCCATGTTCATAGCAGCACTATTCACAACAGCCAAGAGGTGGAAGCAACCCAAAGGTACATCAGTGGATGAACAGATAAACAAAATGTGGTTTATATATACAATGGAGTGTTATTCAACCTTAAAAAGGATAGAAATCCTGTCACGTGCTGCCCCATGGATGAACCTTGAGGACATCATGTTAAATGAAAGAAGGCAGACATCAAATCATATGATCAGGTGAATGCTGTATGATACTTAAAGGAGATAACTAAACCAATCAAATTCATAGAAACATAAAGTAGAATGGTGGTTACCAGAGGGTAGGAGAATAAGGGGAAAGGGGAAGTATTTAGTGGTTACAGAGTTTCAGTTTGACAAGATGAAAAAGTCTTGGAGATCTGTTTCACAATGTGAATATACTTCAAGAGAGTGAACTATAAACTTAAAAATCATTAACATGGTAAATTTTATCTTATGTGCTTTTTTACCACAATAAAAAGGATACCTAATTTAAAAATAATGAAAACAGGCTTTTAAGAATAGAGTAATTTGTAAAATAATCGTAAAACCTATTTGCCTCACTCAGCAAATTTAACCCTCTTTTGTATATTTTGGCGTTGCCATTGTGCACACTGAATAACATAACATTTCTAGGAGTTAAGATGTATCCAGCTGTTTGTCCCTTCATTGAATGATGGGCAGTTTGCTGTTTTTGAATTCCTGTAGCTTCTTTTATACTGTTTCTGTCTCCCTCGTTACGCTCTCCCATGAGCATCAGCTGTTATTTCTTTCTTCTCATAAATCCTAAAAGTATCTTTAGTCACCACTTGCCACACTTCCTTCAATTTATTGCTTTTAACAAGCTTGGTTATTGTCTCATATTCTTGGTTTTCTAGCCCACAAAAGGTTGGAATTGTATGTGAAGTGAAATAGATTGCCTCTGAATGAAATGTGAATAGGTCTATGTAAGAAGAGTGTATAGGTATCTATTACCCCGACATTGTTCTTTTGTGTTCTTTTGTGTTCTTTTGTATTTTTGTGTATGGTCTGGATATTAGATATTGCCAGATGAGAAGCTTCCATATAGAGCATATGCCAGTGAAAAAATATTTTTATGTAAACACATGCATGCATAATTACAGTTCATGCTCACGATTTGAAGAAACTAACATTTTATTGCTGGAGAGTAGTCATGTAAACAGATTTGGTGAGTACATCCCAGTTTAAAGGAAAATTATAGCTTTCTACTTGCTGAACTGTCTTGGGAGTATGATTGGACCCATAAGGGTCCCTAACCCTTATGGAAGGGACAATGCCTGCATGTGCTTCTCCTTGCTTGCTTTGTTTCTATTGCTCTCATCCGCAGTGCCGCTAAGAGGTCCATAGCACAGCCTACAGGAGGCTGAGCAATGGGGCTCACTCTTCTATACTGCACAAGGTTTTTAAAGAGCTTTATTGAGGTATGATTTACATATCATAAAATTCACCTGTTTGAATGTGCAACTCAATTTTTAGTAAATTTACAGAGTGGTGCAACTCTCAGCACAATCCAATTTTAGAGCATTTCATGCATATGGTATTTCAAAAAAAAAATATTACCATGCTATTTTCCGGCTATGTCTGAGTACTTGCTCTTCTCTGCAAATAGCTGTCTGCGTAAGAGGGATGATGATCCTTACAGGTAGACTGCAAAGGGAAAGATAATTACTAGTTAGATTCCAGTGGTTAAAATAAGAATGTCAAAGGAAAACAATAGTTTTACAAGTCAGGCTATTGCCCTGAGATAGGGCTCTCTAAATTCTTGCATTTCCCCTTTAACATAACCTACTGGGCCTGGAAGACAAAATTGTGGAGTTTGTCCATAGTACAGAGAAGATAACCTTTGTGCACCTTTAAAGCTAAGATGAAAGGGGGAATATTTAATGTAAGAAAAGTCAATGAAAAATCTCCATTCCTGACATGAGGTGATAATGGGGAGGAAAAAAGAGATTGAAGCAAGGGAGGCAAGTGTTGAAAGACATGGTATCTATTTCTCATTCCTTGGGATCAAAGCCCATGGGCAGGGAGGGGCGTACATCATTTATATGGCAGGTTTATAGAAACATTGAAGGCAACAACAGTGATCTTTACCAGCTTCTCTTGGGGGAGGCCATCTTGCAATCTCTTCAAAGCAAAAGGCATGGCTCACTGCAGTTGGATAAGGAGGGAGAAGCTGGATTTAGCCTTTTAAAGTGTGGAGGTGGCTCTTTCTGAGGAAGATGGTTGGACCAAATACCCTTGATCCTCCCAAGGGTCCCTCTCTGATGAAGTTGAAGGCAGAAATCATGGGATGGACCTGCTCTCCTGGGGAGGTGATGAAGGATGTGGTGTAAGCCCGGAGGATCTATACCATTATTAACAGCAAAGGTGAGGTCACCTTAGTCATGGAGCACCCCCAGTCTGTGACCAAGGTGAGGGAAAAGAGACCATGAATATGCCTCAGCCATGATGGCTAGGTGGGAAAGGATGTAGAAAGTGAGATTGCCCAGAAGCAAAGGTGCCAGTAGACACTATGCTGATCCAAGGATCCTAACACTCTTCCCGCCATCTTGAAGTTGAGTAACTTTCTTTTTTATCCATGTACCTAGAAGTCATCAAGAAGAGTATGAGGAGAAGAGGAATGGGAATCTAGGAGAGCAAGCACTTTTACACAGTAAAAATGAGCATTGTCTAAAGAGACTGCTTAATTCATTATATTTGACCAAATTTTAACCAGATTGCACTAAGTGAGGTAAATTTTGTTATTTATAAATGGGGTCTCATGCAGAAGAAAAGATTAATTAGAGGCCAAAATAAAAATACTTCAATGTTCTTGGTATACCTGTGTGTCATAAGGTAATGATGTCACAGACAAGCTTGAGACAAATGAAACTGGCTGCTTCAGCCACTGCCATTGACATGGGCACTGTCTTTGGGGAGTGCAGTTGCCAAGGGTAAATAAGCACCAAGATGGGCCTCAGGTCTCCCGATGAAGCTCCCATGGTGAGTGAGCCTTAGCAGAAAAGTTATTTGTTTTTGAAAGAGAGAAAAGCAATGGGTATCAAATGTCAGTCAAGTCCCACTGCAATTTGAAGCTAAAGTATTACTTCATTCATTCATGCCTACAGTCTCTTCAAGGCAGAATTATATAGAGAGGATTTTGCCATAAAACAGCTTTGCTGTGCCTGAAGTAGTCCCGGGGGACCTAAAGACCACCTTCTTCATCATTTCCTCCCATGAACCACCACCATGGCAGTCCTGAAACATTTTAGGAATTCACAGTAGTGCAGAACATTGATGAGGACCTCTTTTAGAAATGCTAGGATGCGATCTGTGTTCGTTACATGAATAGGATTTTAACTGAAAAATGGCTTTAGCCATGGGATCATTGACAGGTAGAGTGGCAAGCCGTCTTGTAAAGCAACATTTAACTGACAGCGTCATTTAACCAGAGTAAAGTACTACTTGCAGTCACAGAACTATGTAGGGCTACAGTTGGGACTAGAACTACCCCATCCCAAATTCCAGAATGTTCTTTTTGTGCATATTGTCAGAGGAGATAATTAAAAGTAAGAAATCAACATTGTGAAATACTGTTACATCAGAGTTAAATTTTATGTTTGTTTCCACGAGCATCTGAGGTGCAGGGCTAAGAATTTAAAATTCAGGAGCTTTTTAATGGGAAATATTACAGAGCACCTATCTAAATTACTTGATGTCAGCACGCCATTGTTAAATATTAAAATCCGTTTTGGTGATTTAGCTGCAGCATTGACAAATTTTAAATTTCCACACTTCAATTTTTGCCTATTAAATATATTGCTAAGTCCTTCTTTTGTTTGAGTTTCTTGCTGATAAGACTGTTCCCAATTCAGCACTCTGGATGTTGTGTTGTTTGATCTCCTAATGCTCTGCATCGACTTTCAAAATCAATAGAGACTTAGTTGGTATTTTATGACATATCTTATCTGTTCTTTCAAATGCTATGCAGGCCAAAAAACACATCCAGGGAACATATTTTCTTCATATGCATTTTCATCATGGTATATGCTGTTATGCCATCAGCTCAGTTTTATTTCAGTACCTAATTTGTGTGAAGCAGTGATAGAGGAGAAGGAAAATCTATGAAAAATTGAATTTCCTGATATTTGTCCATGGCCTTATTTTTCAAGTTGATGACACAACAAAAGAGAATTTCAGAAAGTAATTGTGGAACATACGTATGATGACAGTTTTACCCAGAAGTGTTCAATACAATATGTCAGTTTAGCAGTTAATTTTCCTTTATTGTTTCACATGTGTTTGTCTGGTCTCCCCGGTGAGTGAGGCAGCATGGTTTAGTGAAAAGACAAGAGACACTGCAATCAATCATAGTTTGAATATCAGCTCTGCTAGTTACTGTACCAGCTATGTGACCTCCACGAAGTTAATTAACTTCTCTGATCCTCATTTTCATATTTGTAGAATTGGGAATGATACTCGTTGCATAAGATGTCACAAAGAGTTGCATAAAAACATGTAAGCGTCTAGTACAGTGTCTTTCCTGGCCACAGGCATTCAAAGAATGGTAATCATTTGTCTTGATCTGAGTTTTCCAGAAGCAGACGTTAAGTCAAGGATTAGAGCTTTTAAGTAGTTACTTTAGAAGGTGGTTTCAGAGATAGCCAATTGAGAACACATTATAAAGCAAGGTATCACTATGGGCAATTGCAGCTTAATTCTGCTAGAGAACTCAGGGTGTTAGTGAAGAATACACACCTCAGAGTTATCCCACATGAAAAACAAAAGAGCTGGATATTTATACATTAATTTCTATCAGTGACTGGTTGAAGGATGCTGAGATATGAGTATTAATTTTTCAGAACTTCAGACTTGCCATATAAGTGGGTAGAGCAGGTTTTGCCAAATTAGAAAGGCTGCAGGCAAAGAGATGAGGACGATTGACTTGGAAATCAGATGGCTTGAGCATAGATAGACACATGAAGAACCGCTTGACTCCATTTTTGTTGACTATTATTACATTTCCCTACTGAAGAACTTTTGTTTTCCTAAGTTCCTATACCGTGGTGTGCTAAAACCACTTCATACCAGCTCAAGAGAGTGTTAAGTATTCAGGAATGTTGTAAGCCGATTATTAAACTGTTAGTATCTTGAAATTAGCTGATTGGGAGTTTTTATACCATAAATATAGACAAGTGCTACCAATCAGAAACCAGTTTACTAGCACACCACTGTCTTCATCCCTCTTCTCCTATTAGATGGAGAACAGGAGTTATATGCGTAGGCTCAGGAATCAGATAGACCTGAGTTCAAATCTAAGCTCTGACACTTTTTAGCTGGGTAACTATGGACAAGTTACCTAACTTCTGTGGGCCTCAGTGTCCTCATCTGTAAAATGGGTATGTATGTAACTTGTACAGCTGTGGTGAAGATGAAATGCAATAACATATTGTACGTAAGGGGTACTCTGGAATAAGTTTCATATTATAGAAAATAACCTTATATAATTGTGGGAGAGGCTAAGGAAGGAAAATTCCATAAAGAGGAGTTGGAAACAGGGAAAAGTCATTAACTAGCCCTCTTGAAACATGGGCAAGAATGGGTCAGTTGGAGATTATAGAAGAATCTGGAAATGCAGGCAGGTACAGTTGCCAAAGTGTGACCATGAGCAGAGGTGGAGAAAGAAAGCTATTTCTCTTTGTAGCTTTCATCTCTGAGAATCAAGAACCATGCATTCGATGAGAGAAGAGATAAGGACAAGCCAATATGTGCTGGCATGTCTGCAACTACTCATCATTGCATCTGATATCAAAGACTGTCAGAGAGGCTGGGTCACTGCTTCACTTCTGTCTGAGTGCAGATCCAAGAGTAACAGAGAATAATAGATTAGGAAACCATCCCAGAGGGCAGAAACAGACCCCATTCAATATGTGCAATATGTCCTTGGCTAGATTTCAGAACTGCTATGGACCAGTGACTGGCCCTGTGCCTTCCGTTCTTTCCTGGGAGTGTCTATGGCAGTAATCCTGTCCTTCTCACTATCTCATGTTGAGTGTGGTGTCTGATACTTTGCTTTTAGTTTATGCGTCCCTGAACCAAGAGCAGCTGCAACTGAATAGCCTTGTATGCTTATACAAATCATGAGACCCTGGACTACAGACTTGTTTCTGTAACAGGATGATATTTGGGAGGTTTGGGGATGGAAATAAGCATATTTTGTGAGTAGAAGAAATATGAATAATTTTTGGTAAGAGGGTGGATTCTAGTAGATTAGAAAAAAATGACTTCAAAGACCTCAATTCCTTCCTAGTATGCATACCACTTTGCAATGTGACATTACCTTTGGTCTTCAAGAGGTGGGCTTTTTAAAAAAATTTCTTTGAATCCAATTGTTCTTGTGACTTGCTTTGATCAACAGAGTATGGCAGAGGTGATGTTATGTGACATACACTCCAAGGCCTCAAGAGGCTTTGCAGCTTTTACCTTCACTGTCTTCAAACCTGTTGTTGCCTTATGAGGAAGATCAGTCTATTCTCTTTGAAAATGAAACCCTATGTGGAGAGCGAGGTCCAGCTATCCCAATCTTTCCAGATGAGCTCAGCTCCCAGCCAATGCACAAGCTGATGCAGTTGTGTGAGTGAGCCCAGGCAAGACCGGCAGAATCACCCACCCAAGCCACAGAATCTTGAGAAACAATGTATCATTGTTGTTTCAAACTACTAAGTTTTGGGGTCATTTGTTACACAACTGTAGCTAACTGATACATCCGCCCAAGAAATCATTTTTATGCTTAACTTAACCAGAGTGAGTTTTAGTTGTTTGTATCTTCCCAGGGTTGCTGTGTGGGATAAATATACTATTATTTATAAAGGACTTACCAAAAACCTGGCCCATAGTAAGTGTTAGATAAATGCTAGCTACTATTATATGAGTATTATATGAGTACTATTAAATAAGTTCCAGATGCTTATGAAAGATGAGTATGGACAGCTCTTAGAGGCTCTGGTAGAATTATAGAAGGGGGTACATGACCTTGAAACAATCTGTGTGCCACTAAATCCCAGTTTTCTCCAATTCCAAATGAGGACATTTGCTAAATTATCTGTGATTGTCAAGCTCTAAGATCCTGTGTTCCTACACAAAATTGGCCCCAAACCAACCTTGGCCCATATTCTAGATGAATCCAAATTCATGCCTCAGTGGGTCTCAGGTGTGGATTAACCCATGCCAATGTCTTTATGATCTGTTATGCAGTTCTCTGAGTACGTCATTTATCAACATCAGAGTAGCAATGAGCTGTGTGGGTATCCCCCAGAGCAACCACGTTTACCACTCCAAGGATACCATCTATAATGTAGTTTATGTGACTGTGCTGGCTCCCAGGTAGGTTAAACTGCTTAGAATATTTGCTCTGATTTTATATGGGGGCAAGGCTGATTCTGTGTAACATAAAGGATGGGAAGGAAGATGTTGGTGGCAGCCTCACCTTCATTCATACTTCATTGAGCAGTTCATCTCTGTTCCTAAATTTGCATACTCCGCTCAGCAATGCATTTGCCCTGCAAGTGACAGAGCCCTCCCCCCATAGAAGGCAGTTTAGACCAACCATTTTTACTTTAAGATGCTTCTTGGAAAGGTCTTACTGCCATTCTAAGCAGCTTCCCAGTATATTCTTTATAATCACATGTCATAAACTCAATAAGAGTTTTGGTAAGTAAGGTTTCCTGCATTTGAGGTCGGCTTCATGTGAATGTCACAACATGTGTGTTGAGGTGGTAAGGGGCTGAGAGTTATTGTCCTCTAGTCATCTAGAAAACGATCTGCCAAAGACCTAAGCTAGGAGGCAGAACCCTGGGCACAGATGAACTTCATATCAGAGTTAATCAACAGATCATGCAAATGAGGCACCCATTTATAGCATTTATTTAAATTTTCATTTAAATTGCTGGTTAAATGGAATACATTTAAAATTCTGAAGTCAACACTTGAGCAAATTGGTTTTAAAACTATATATTAAATTGCAGCACATTGCAATTTAATGCATAGTTCCAAGATAATTGCTTTTTGCTTTAGGAGTACAAAATATATGTCCAAATAGTTCTGTATGGTTGATGAGACACAAGAAGCAGTATCTTCTTGTTTGTCTTTTTTTGAAAAAAGGTTGAGTGTGGTAATTATCAACATGATGTCTGAACTCAGGGTATCTGGCTTTGAATTCTGCTTCTACCACTCATTAGCTGTCTGATTTGGGCAGTTTTCTTAATCTCTCTGGCCTCAGTTACTCTATCTGTTAAATGGAGTTAATAAAGATATTTTCCTCATAGGGTTATTATGAGGCTTAAATGAAGTAATTTGTACAAGGTACCTAGCTCAGTACCTGGTCCATTGTAAATATCCAATGGAAGTTAACTACTGTTATTATTTTATAAGTGCGTTATGGTATCTACTACTAGAAAAGAGAAAATCACACAGGTGGCTTCATCTGTGGCTTGCATTATATTTCTTTTTGGCAGTGTTGTACTAAACTCGTTTTGCTAAGACAGTACTCTACTCATTGACCCCAATCATCCAGACTTGGACTTAAGAAGAATATTTTTAAAAAGAGAAAAAAACCCACCATATTTATTTTCTGACAGTAACTGGGTGATCTCCAAGTTTTAGAGAACAATAAAAAGAGATGGGGAATTCTGAAGGTGCAAAGAGTATACTGAGTAAGGTGTGTCTATTGATTTCAGCTTTCCTTACTTGCAAATGGCTATAGAAACTAGGTTAGAGTTTGAGTTATGGCTCTCTGGTTTCACAGAACACAGAAGGACTCTTGCCCACTTTTAGAGTTTATTGAAAGGATCTTGGAACTCACAGAATTGGAGAGAGAGGTAAATAATTAGGCCTTCAAAAAGACAGGAACCCAGGTAACTCTGGGTATCCAAAATACCTGGTACTTTAGGTGCTTGAGATACCCACAAAGGAGCATACCCTTAATTGACAGTCATGTCAAGACTGTGTCGGGGGGGAAGGGTGGTCCCAGTTGGGATGCTGGTTAGCCCCAAAATGCCCTAAGCAAACAAACAAACTAAAAATGGATATTCTCCCTACTCAGCCTTATCTCAGAAAACATAAGAGTCATTGACACAGCAGTGAGTTAAATCTGATGTTTCATAAATATATGTAGACAAGAAGCAAGATGAAGAGTCAGAGAGGACAGGAGCCAAGGTGGCACAGGGGAAAAATGACAGGACGAACTGTGACTAGGGTGGCAGTGGCTAATGAAGGAGAGGGGCACACAGTGAGTACAGTTCCTGGGGAATAGATTGCACCTTGGTGCTTAGCTCCCAGTGAGCCAATGACAGGGTATCTTCCTTAGCCAAGTTCTCCAGCCTGGGGCTGAAGGATTGGGCTGAAATTTACTATGTGGATATGACAAATTCAGTGTTCTCATAGAGCGTCAAGTCTTTGCAAGGTAAAGTTGTACCCATCAGAAAAGTTCATAAGGTTTAGAGGTGGGATGGTGAGTGGGTGGGGGTGGTTTCAAGAGCTGTTTATCAATATGACAAGCTAAGCCATACAAGAGCAGCCTGTATAGCTTATCAAGTAATGTTTACTCAAACAATAGAAATAACTCGGGAAAACCTACTCTCCTGAAAATATCAGAAGGTTACCCAATTCCTCGCCTAGTGTCCAGTGAAAGGGAATCCTTTTTGAAATGAAAATAAATATCAATATCCATTATCCAATATTCAATATCAACAAAGTGCATATAAAGGTCATAAACCTCAACATCATAAAAGCCATAAATGACAAGCCCACAGGTAATATCATCCTCAGTGGTAGAAAACATTTCTTCTAAGATCAGGAACAAGACAAGGATGCCCATTCTCACCACTTTTATTTAACATAGCACTGGAGTTCCTAGCCAGAGCAGTTAGGCAAGAAAAAGAAATTAAAGGCATCTAAATTGAAAAAGGAGAAGTAAAACTGTCACTGTTTACAGATGACATGATAATATGAGGAGAAAACCCTAAAGATTTCATCAAAAAGTTAGCAGAACTAATAAGTTTAGTAAAGTTGCAGGATACAAAATCAATACACAAAAATCTGCTGCATTTCTATACAATAATAACAAACCATCAGAAAGAGAAATAAAACAATTCCATTTACAATTTCATCAAAAAAGAATAAAATACCTAGGGATAAATTTGACCAAGCGAGTGAAAGACGTGTGTATTGAAAACTGTAAGACATTAAGAAAAGAAATTGAAGAAGACACAAATAAATGGAAAGATACTCCATGTTCACGGATTGGAAGAATTAATATTGTTAAAATGTCCGTACTACCCAAAACAATGTACAGATTCAGTGCAATTACTATCAAAATTCCAATGGCTTATTTCCAAAGAAATAGAACAAATAATCATAAAATTTGTATGGAACCACACGCGCACACACGCACACACACACACAACCCCAAAAGCCAAAGCAACTTTGAGAAAGAAGAACAAAGCTAGAAGCATCTTGCTCCATGATTTCAAACTATATTACAATGCTATAGTAATCAAAACAGTACACTATTGGCATTAAACCACACATAGGAACACCTGGTCACTCAGTTGGTTAAGCATCTGCCTTCAGCTTAGGTCATGATCCTGGGATCCTGGGATTGAGCTCCATGTCAGGCTCTCTGCTCAGCAGGGAGCCTGCTTCTCCCTCTCCCTCTGCCTGCTACTCTGCTTGCTTGTGCTTTCTCTCTCTTTCTCAAATAAATAAATAAAATTAAAAAAAATAAATAAAACAGACACATGGATCAATGGAACAGAATAGAGCCCAGAAATAAACCCACACATATATAGTCAATTAATTTATGACAAAGGAGCCAAGAATATACAATGGGGAAAGGACAGTCTCTTGAATAAATTGTGTTGGGAAAACTAAATAATCACATGCAAAAGAATGAAACTCAACTACCATCTTACACCATAGACAAAAATCAACTGAAAATGGATTACAAACTTGAACATAAGGCCTGAAACCATAAAACTCCTAGAAGAAAACAAAGGCAGTAAGCTCCTTGACACAAGTCTTGGAGATGATCTTTTTAAATCATCTGAAACCAAAAACCAAGAGCAACAAAGGCAAATATAAATAAGTGGGACTACATCAGACTGAAAAGCTTCTGCATGGCAAAGGAAATCATCAGCAAAATGAAAGAGTAACCCACTGAACATGAGAAAATATTTGCAAATTGTATGTCTCATAAGGAGCTAATATCCAAAATATGTAAAGAACACATACAACTCAATAGCAAAGAAGCAATCTAATTAAAAAATGAGCAGAAGATCTGAATAGACATTTTTCCAAAGAAGACATATAGATGGCCAACAAGTGGATGAAAAGAACGTCAACATCAGTAATCATCAGAGCAAATCAAAATCTCAGTGAGATATCGCTTCACACTTGTTAGAATGGCTAGTCTCAAAAAGACTAGAAATAACAAATGTTGGTGACAATGTGAAGAAAAAGGAATGTTTGTGCCCTGTTGGTGGGAAGTGTCAATTGGTGCAGCCACTTGGAAAACAGTATGGGGATACCTTCAAAAATTAAAAATAGAACTATCATATGATCCAACAGTTCCACTTTGGGGTACTTATTTGAAGGAAGTGAAACCAGTGTCTTGGGGGAAAAACATATGTGCATCCCTATGTTTATTGCAACAATATTTACAGTAGCCAAGATATGGGAGCAGCCCTAATATTCATCAATGGATGAATGTTTAAAGAAATTGGGGTATATATATGTCATACACATATATATGTAGTGGAACATCATTCAGCCATAAAAAAGGATGAAATCTTGCATTTGAAGCAACATGGATGGACTCAAGAGCATTATGCTAAGTGAAATAAGTCAGACAGAGAGAGACAAATATTGTCTGATTTCTGTTATATATAGAATCTAAACACACACACACACACACACACACACACACACACACACAAAACCAGGTTCGTAGAAGCAGAGAATAGATTGGTAGTTGCCAGAGATGAGGAGTCAGGGTGGGAGAAATGGATGAAGTGTGTCAAAAGGCAAAAAGAAAACAAACAAACAAAAAATTGACAACAGCCAAGGCCTGTCTGAACTGCAGAACAACCTGGGCTGATGCTTACAGTTGTGTGGGTTGTACACTGCACATTTTAAAGAGGACCATTTATATCTCTGTCCAGAAAAAAAAAAATGATAGATAGATAGATAGATGATAGATAGATAGATAGATAGATAGATAGATAGATAGATAGATAGATGATAGATGGATAGATGATAGATAGGGTTTGTGGCACACCATGCATCTATTGGCCATTGGCAGGGCTCTGAGAGCTATTTTTTTTTTTTTTTTTTTGGCTGCTTTAGAGACTCCCTTGTGAGGAACCTGTCACCTCAGAAAATGGATGGTGTTTAAGGACCCACCTCTTTTATTGAAGGGGGTGTCTTGGTGTCTCAGCAGAGTCTGAATCATTTGACTAGCATCCCAGACGCTAACACACAGGATCTCATAAAACAAAATCCTAGGTGATGGGAAAATGTCACCTCCAAGAAATGTTATATGGTCGCCACTGTTTTGCAAGACAGGAGCTGATGCATGGATGCACAAATGATTTTTTCCTGTCTTATTCTGTCACCTTTTCATCCAAAGATGATTAGAGCATAGACTTGCTGGAGAATAGGAAACTATCCTATCTTTGGACAGCTGTAGGGCTCATTAGAAAGACACAGGATTCCTGGCTTCAAGTTTGCAGCAAAACAACTGTAGGGGAGAGGTTAAAATAAATACAAACCTACCATCCTGTCCACTGTCTGGTTCATGTCTTCTCTCTCTCTGGCCTGGATTACCACCATCAGATCTCCCCACCTCCAACTCTTGATCTCCCTTCTGACCTCTACACCTGTATCCCCTAAATCTTTCTAAAGCCCTCTTCTTATACCATTTGACATTCACAATGGCTTCCTATTGTCCTCCAAGTAACACCGAATTTTTTACTTTCTATTCAAGTTCCTGCAAGATCCGTCCCTATCCTCCCACCCCCCCAACACTCACTTCTCCCATTTACAGACCCCTGCCCCTTGGACAAACAAATTCTTGAGATTTCCTGATCACCAACATACACATTCATTTTTTTGCCTAGTTGATGTTGCTTTTTTTTTTTTTTTTGTCATGAATGTTTTGGCCACGACCTTTGTTTCTACCCCATCATAACCAGTCCCTACTTATCAGTCAGATATCTTGATTCTCCATGCCTGCCCCACCATACTCTTGCCTAACTGGCTGTTTTCCAGTAGCCCCCATATTAGGTAGGGTAGAGCTCCACCATTTACCTGGTGGCTCAGGTGCCAAACCCAAGAGACACCTCTTAGATTCTGTTGCTTTCTTCACCCCCTACATCCAATTCATTAGCAAGTCCTATTTGCTTTACCACCAAAACGTCTCCCATGTTGTAACACTTCGCTACATCATCACTGCTACCCCCACACCAAAGCCGCCATTATCTGTTGCCTGGACTTCTCCCGAGCTTCCTCAGTAATCTCCCTATTTCCACATGGGCCTCTGCATGGAACCAGATTAATCGCTTATAAATGTAAATCAGATCATGTTACCCCTCTGTTTAAAACCCTTAAATGGTTTCCTGTTGTTTTTAGAATAAAATCCCTTCCCTGATCTGCCCCATCAGTCTTTCCAGAGCTCGTTTTATTCCTTCCTTCCCCTTTTCCTCACACTTAGGCTGCAGGATCTTTTTCTATTTCTTTCAGAGGCCAATTTACAGATTATTTGCCTTTTCCGTTCCTTCCTACTAGGCTGGTCTCTTTCCACATCTTTTTACATCTGGCTCCTTCTCTTTTTTCACATGTCAATACAAATGTCTCTTCCTCAGAAATAGTTCCCCATGACCAGATCTAAAATAGCTCCTTCTCCTTATTTTATTAAGTCATTCAGTTAATTTCCTTTAAAGCATTTATTAGAGTCTGCAATTATTTTAATTAGCTATCTGTTTGCTTTTTTATTGACTACGTCTCTCATTTACCCAAGTAAATGTAAATTTGTGTCTTCCTGTTCATCCTGTGCGTGACAGGCACTAAGTAAGTATTTGCTGAATGATTGAACGAAGGGCCATCCTAACTACTGTCCAATCCAGGAGGACTTTCTTCTTCTCACATTCAGAAGCTCTCCTCTGGAATTTCGGTGTGTTTTGTCTGACCTCAAGCGTCACACTTTATACCTTCTGGATGGGATTCCAGGTATTCATAAACATGTCTAATTTTCCTTACTAGATTTTGAGGTCACCGTCTGTGTGCCTGATTCATCTTGTCTTCATCAATGTCTTGCACACAGTTTTCAATAAATACTTCAGAAAGTATAAATCGAAGAAGTATCAACTCACTATGGATTTCAACTAAGGAGAACTTAACCCCAAAATGAGACTAAACCAATTATTTCAATTATTTTTCCTTTTCTTTTTCCCCTTCTTCTCTCCCTCCCACCCTCTTTCTCTCTTTCTCTTTCTTTCTTTCTTTCTTTCTTTCTTTCTTTCTTTCTTTCTTTCTTTCTTTCTTTCTTTCTTTCTTTCTTTCTTTCTTTCTCTTTCTTTCTTTCTCTCTCTTTCTTTCTTCTTTCTCTTTCTCTCTCTCCTCCCTTCCTTCCTTCTTTCCTTCCTTCCTTCCTTCCTTCCTTCCTTCCTTCCTTCCTTCCTTCCTTTTTGTCTATGGGTACCCATCTTTAGCCGACTAAAATTGAAGCATAGTTTTGCCTTTCACTCTTACGACTTCATATTTGTGGGTTGCACCATGGAAATTGTTCAATCTCTAAGTAGGCTTTATGATTCTACGGAATCACAGAGGTAGTTTCAGAAACTAAACCCCTGCATTTGTTATTACCCAAATCTTCAGAGGTTTTCTGGCCACTGCCTTATATTGTTGTTATTTCCTAATCTTTGTTTATTTCCTATAGTCTTCTTCCTTATAGGTTGTCTATAGTTACCCTCTCATTGATATGTTGTTTTAAGACAGCCAAATGGCTTAAAAATGGTGTGAAATTTGAAAGGTATGCAAACAAGTAATGAGCCTGGTAGTACCAGCCAGGTATTCAACTAAATTAGGCATCCGTTCTTTTGAGATTAGAAGAGACACCTGACATAGAAAACTCCAGAACAGAGGGGTGTCTCTTCAACTTTCACTTTCAGCTGTATTTTCCTTCACTCTGTCTCCCTAAATATTCTCTTTCTAGATGTTTAGCAACTTGACAACAGAGACTCTGTGTTGTTTATATTTATATCCTGAGGCACCAGGTTGGGTGCTTGGCCCATAATAGCCCCTTATTAATTTATTAATTAATGCTATCCTCTTTTTCAGGCTTTGATTGTCATGCCTATCTTGGACTGGCTTACTGGGCTTCCCAGGTCCTGACCCGCATCACTCCCTTGGTCTTCAATGTCTTTTGCATAAGTTTTCTGAAGAGTACCTTGGTTCCCACCTAGATGGCTGGATTCATTTTTTGATCTGTTGTTCCTCCTTCTTATCCTTTGGAAGCGAGCATTATTTTCCTATCGCTAATTTTCTCCTCACAATTGAAGAGTCTTGGATGGGACACTTGGCTTTCACTGGTAGACTTTCTGATAAAGACCTAAGGCTATTAATTTTAACTTTTACCTGAGCCAACAGTATAATGTGGGTGCCAAAAAAGAGTTCCTATAGACTCAGTTATATTAATAGTTACTATTTATTGTGCTTTTTACTCTGTTCGTGGCACTTTGCTCAGCAGCTTGCATGCTTTGCAACATTTAACGCTTCCAATGACTCAATACATGGAACTTGAATAACATGGATGAAATCACAGAAGCACAATTAGAAGTTGGGCCAGGATCTGCCTGGCTTCAAAGCTTAAGCTTTGAGATCAATTAGGGCACTACTGGAAGCCTTATGAATGGAATCGTGGTGACCAGAACATGGGAAATATGAGTTCCTTCTATTTAGAGCTGGGGGTACCACACCTGGAATTTTGTGCTGGGACTCATTTTAAAAGATAGAAATAAATGGACCTAGAGTAGTGACCATGGCCTAATCACAAACCACTGAAGAAACTGGAGTTCAAACTAGGAAATAAGAAAAAAAGAGAGATAGAGAGAGGGATTTAGATGAGAGTTGATAGAAGTCTTCCCATATTTGACCTAGAGTCCTGTAGAAGAGAAATTAGACTTGCTTTGTCTACCCACATACTGTAAAAGCCTGTGGAAATGACACAAATGCATACTTGAAGTCACTATAAGGAATTTTTGTGACCATTCCAGCTGTCAATGACCTGCTACGTTAAGCAATGAAGTTTTAAAATTATTATTATTCATTACTGCAGATATTCAAAGAGAAGATAAGTCTTCTAATTCAGACGTTTTCCGTCATACCTCAACTTCTCCTATGACCCTAAGCCTGAACCCCAAGTGTCTGCACTGTTTATGTTCCAAATGTCTTATTAGCGTCCTTCTCATGGCACTTGGCGCCTGCTGTCTTCTAGTGTGGTTATTCAGTCTTCTGAGGCTGTCCATTACTAAGGACAGGAATTGAGTCTACTTCATCTTGAGGCCATTATTACCTCCCTTATATGGCCTTACAAACTATAGATGCCCTCAAAGCACCATCTTACTGCTCCTTCTGAGAACTTTAATGTTATTTACCTGGTTTCACTACCTACTAGCTCTAGACATCGGGCAAGCCAGTCCCTTCCTCTGTGTCTCAGTTTCCCCAGCCATGGGGACATGTCTTGTGTTGCTGTAAATTTTGAGGCCCTAACTCCCCAATGAGACTTTGAGATCCTTGAGGGGATGACCCACTTCATGTGTTTGGCCCCTAAACTGACGTATGGCATACAGTAGGTGATTGCTATAGGCTTGTTGAAATGAATGCCTAAGTATGAAAGGGTGAGGGAAAGCCTTAACAACTGAAGATGTTAGAGTTTGGGAGGACCTTAGGGGGCTACCAAGAACAGTGACTCCTAAGTTCAAGGCCATGTCAGTGTATTTCGGGACCGTTGGTATAAGTTAGAGCACATGCTAATTTCCAGATTCTGGACCCCAACCTGGAACAAAATCTTTCGAGTAGCAACTCAGGAATCTGAATCTTACTTGGCTTTCCTAGGGGTTTTCTGGCAGCCAGCCCAGCACTTTCTTTCGATTGTCTCCTATTTTATGGATAAGGAAACTGAGGCACAGAGAGGTTGTATTATCCCAGGATCCGAGAGCTTGGGAGAGATCAACTGAGACTAGAACTCAGCTCACCTGACATGTAGGCCACTGGGATGTGTAGGAGATCTTTGGATTGTGTGAAGGGGTTGGATAAGATGACTTCCCAGGTACCTCTGTCATTAGCCAGGCGGTCCTCGGAATTGTTGAGTGTCTATCCATGCCAGCTGCCAAACAGGTTTCTGCGATGCCCAGAAAAATGAGACATGCATTGTTTTCCTGTAGGACTTTACAGTCTGGTGCAAGAAATAAGACCTCTGCCCAGAAACCACAGTACAAGGTGGAAAGTGACAGGGAAGGAGGTCCGGAAAACTGTGCACCCAGTGGGGGTTCAACTGAGTGGCCCCCATCTTGTGTCCTGAACATTGTGGCAGGAAGTTTTTCTCTCTTCACAGGGGCAATCCTCTACACTGTGGCCCCTCTTTCTACTCTTCCCCAGGGGGTAACTCACTGGCCCCTTGGTCTAGAGTTCGTTACCCGGGTCGTTTGATGACTCTGAGAATACCTCCCTTTCTACTGTCATAGCTTCCTATCACATGGAGTTTCACTTATGCTCTATGTACTTAAGTATTTAATAAGTAGTACTGGCTGCCTGTTATTGGTAACTAAAATTTATTGAGTTAGCTAATATGAATGACATTTATTGAATGCCCACTATGTAGGAGGCACTGCTTTAAGTCTTTGTCTGTGTTAATTCACTTAATCCTGTGTCAAAGGAAGAGGCCACTGCTCAATATCTGAAACAGTATTTGAAGTTGAATTTATTGTTTGTTCAACAAGGAAATCCATACATCTCTTTGAGCAAAGCAAAAGCTGAGCTTATACAGAGATTTGGAAGACATGGGGTTAAGGAGCTGGTTGGAAACTCAGAAGTCAGAGAGTTTAGAGGTTAACTGCCTTTCGCATTTGGAAGTGTGGTTCCTACGGTGAGGCTTGATGGGCTGACTCTCAGAAGTCAAATGCCTATAAGAAAGGGAAGGTGAGAGCATAGAAAGAGAGTGGCTGCAGCAAAAAGGATAGAGAGGAGAGGAACAGGAGAGTCTTTATTTACAGTTTCCTTTCACAGTCCAGAGACCACAACTCAGCTTTGCCTGTTGACCCCGTTCCCTGGTTCTTCTGGTCCCTACTGTGTCTTCCTCGGCCATGAATTGAATGAATTGTATGCTACATCTAGCCCATCCCCAGCCAAAGGTGTCTTCTCCTCAGTTAGGTCAGCTAACCTGCAATGGCATCTCAGGAAAGGGGGACATTATCACTGGTTGGTTGAAGGACCAGGGAGGGCTTCTTTTATTTAGTAACCAACAAATTTTTTATCACATTCCTATAAACTGCTAGGCATTTTCTGGGTGCTACAGAAACAAAAATGAAACCAACAGAGACAAGCTTACACTCTTAGAGAGCCAAACCTCCACTGGAGAAAGAGACGCTCAGACAAATAAATGAATACGTATATATTATGTGTCACATGGTGGTCACTGGTTTTGAGTCAAATAAAGCAGAGAAAGAAGGTGGGGGTGAGAAGGGGTTACAGTTTGAAAGAAGGTCGTCAAGGAAGGCCTCTTTGAGAAGCTCATGTTTAAGAAAGAGTGAAGAATAGAGAAGAGGCCAAAGTGGATGGAACTTGGTGAGCCTGGAGGACAGTAATAAGAGATATTTGAAGTCTAATAGATGATGGGGACAGGGGATCATTTATGGCCTTAGAGCTCATTATGACTTTGACTTTTTGTTTGTTGAGATAAAGAGCCATTGGATGGTTTAAGTCATCCTGTGAACCGACTTATCTCTTCAGAGGAACATGGGAGCTATGATGTTGAGCATGGTCCATACAGCCTGCAGGACAAGGGTGGGAGCTGGTTGTGTTTGCTTGGTGGGGAGGTTCGTTGGGAGGCTACTGCACTAATCCAAGCATTTAATGGTAGTTTGGACTAAGGAGTTAGGGGAGTGGGTCATGAAAAACATTCAGATTCTGGACCCATCCTTCATGGAAGATTCTTCCTATTGAAAAACTTCATTCTTAACCACCATATACTCCAATAGTTAGATTGGAAGTCCTGGGTATGCATCTCAGAAGGTCACAGTTTGGCCTACTATACAATCTTCAGAGGATATTTTCCAACCTGGAAAAAGGCAGGGGGAGGAAGAGGCACATTATCACATCTGGCAATAGAAATACAATGTATCTATCAAGACAAGAGGCATCACCTATACCTAATTCTTCACAGTTTTTTTCTATTGCATTTTCTCATAGATAATTGCATGAAATATGGGGATTTCTTAAATTGCTGTGGAGACAAAGATGACTTAAATTTCAATTTCACTGCTTTTCTGGCTGCAAGTGGGTGTTTGACATTTTTTAGTGTGTCTCTATGTGTGTGTGTGTGTGAGAGAGAGAGATTGATTCTGAGAAAGCTATACAGTGGCTGCTATTCCCTGAACAATAAAAACCTGAAATTCTACTAATGAGGTTAAGAAACCTAACTTTTTCTGTGCACCTAATAATAGCACTGCCTACTGACATAATCAGGGTTCCCTGAATAATCGCCCTCTTTTTCCAGTTTATTTTTAGGATTAAAATTTGGGGGAGGAAAGTGCCTTTAGGCGTACAGCTTTTCCATCTAAAACCTCAATTCCAAGTCTTCACCATTTGGCCCTAAACCATGTTGAATGCATCCTTTCAAGTGAAAGATAAGTAAAAGTGAAGGACGGAACTAAAATTCATCACTGGAGCTCTGGATGGTTCAGCCTTCAGGGTGAGGATAAAAGATTGATCCTTCGCAGCAGACCCCGTCTTGCCCAAATTGAGGAATCAGCCGGCGCCATATTTATCTGCCTCCATGGACACCAGTATTTGAGTTCACCAGTAATAGGAGTGAAGGGTTTATTAAGCCACAGAATTTTACCAAAACATATTCCTTTGAGGAAAAGACAGACTTAGGGCATAATAAATGTTAATACTGCTAGAGGCTCAGTAAGCATAAGAATATGTGAAATACCTATGGACCATCAGCATATTTAACGCAGATTTACCGAAAATAAGTAAGGCACTGTCCTGGGTGTGGTGCTGAAAGTTTTTAAAAGCTGTTTCTGTAAATTTCCACAACTCAATGGACATGTATATACCTTACAGGGAGGAAAGAAAGACACTGATTCCAGAAAGAATCCAAGAATTGTGAATCCAAGCTTGTGGCAGGTATTGGTGGAATATTTGGATTCAGTTGCCAGAATTATTTTGGGGGAGGGCTATTTTGGGTAGGCAGTAACCTTTCTTCTCAGATATAGATTTCCATGTTGACTTTTAACCTTTAGTCACTGACTGGCAATTCTACAGTCCCGAAGACGTTCCATTCCATCCTTCTGCCTGTGCCCAGACTGCAAGTTTGAAAAGTTGAGGGCATCAAACGTGGATTAACACCAACCATCACGTGACTCCCTTTCTTTTATTCTTCATTCATGAGAGAGTGGCTGAGTACATGGATGGAGGGGCTCTCAGGGACAAAGGGCTGTCTTTGATATAAAGGGTCATTTAAACATGGGCTTAAAATGTAAACTTAAGAGAGGTGATACGTCAATAGTTTTTTCTTCTTTAGGAATGACTTATTCCTATAAAGGGGATAGATGGCAGTGCTTAACAAATTACAAAAGAGCACGTGTGCACAAAATAGACATGGGCTCGTGTCTACAACGATCTTTCTGTGCATGTGTTTGAAAGGTGTTCTCAAGAGTCAGTAAAATGGGTTGAATTTACATTTCTTGAGCTCCTTCACACTCCCTGATGCCAAACAAGATACTGCAGGAATGGAAAATAGAACTTTCTTTCCTTACCTCTATGATGCATCGGAAACCATCAACAACTGTCCGCTTCGATGCCCCAAAAGAAGATATGTCATTTGAGGCTGGGATAGTGGTCCGTGTTTCCCCTTGTGCTTTGTTGTTATCTAATGAGATTATGTCTCAAACATGACTTGCTTGTGTGCTTCCAGGAGATACGCATCAACAAGAGATGATTCCCAGCAAGAAGAGCGCTGTTCTTGTGGATGGGGTTGTACTCAATGGTCCCACGACAGATGCAAGAGCAGGAGAAAAGTTTGTTCAAGAGGCCTGCAGGCTAATCATGGAAGAGGTGGTTTTGAAGGCTACAGATGTCAGCGAGAAGGTAAAAATAAAAGATATCTATTAGAAATCCCTGGAATGGGAAAGATAGGTTCTTTCCAAATCTGAGGGTTAGACGTAAGGGAAATAGGAAGCTCATGCTATCTTTGTTTCAAGAGGATCCCAGCTACCCAAGTGGGATCCCACCTAGTATCTGCTTTCCTGGAGGCGTTGGCTGTTAACTTTGCCAGCCATCATTTGTTGGGAGACTGGCTGAGACCCCAGGCTTTGAGGGCATGAAACACAGGGATGAAGCCTCCTGCCCTATAGCAATATAGATGATGAATAACCAGACGACCTCGACGTTACACGCTCTGAAACATACTCTGCTCTCCATTTTCTTGGGCACCTTCTTTTTGTTACTAGGAAAAAACAAGCAGAATATGGAAAAGAGTATGAAAAGATTTTAAATTTATCTGAGGCTCCTTCCCAGGAGTTGGTCTGTGCTTAGACTGGAAATCTTGGATTGTTAAGTCTGACTTCTGATTGGCACCAATTGCTGGTTCTAGGTCTCAAATTCAGGCTTAAGTTCAGATTCAAACTGATATTGCAATTATTGCTAATGACTTCTACTCTTAAGAGTACTTGCTATGTGCCAGGTGATGTGCTCAGGACTACTCCGTATCAATCTGTGTATTTAATTCTTACAAAAACACCAAGAAGCAGGGGCTATATGTTAACCCTATTTTAAGGACGAGGAAAGAAGTGAGGCACAAGGAGGTCAAGCACTTTGCCCAAGATCACATGTTAGTATCAGAGCTGGCACTCAAATCTAGGCAGTCTGGCTTCAGTCTGGGTCTTTAACTTCTCTGTATGTCTCTTATTCTTTATCACATTGATTATCTTTCGTATTGAAACTGAATTATCAACAAACAGAGGTAGAGGAAGGATTTTTATCCTAATTCTGTTAGTCGAAAATAAATGTCATTTAAAAAACAGATTTTGAATGTGAAGTGGTATTTATTCTGAATTTTTGATCACATATATTTGGGAAAATTGATAGGAAAATAGATCGAAGTGTCCTGTGAACTTAGAATAGCTATATTCAAGGCAAAATCACTGATGGTGTTTTTTGATTACATATTTATGATTGCCTATTTTCTGGTCTTATCTGTACTTGGGAAATATTTTGGACCCGCTTTACTTTGGAGCACACTGCTTTTCTGGTAAGCTTTTTTTCTTTTTTAATTGGCCTTTATTCAGTCGTTAAATATTAACTGAGTGTTAGCTACGGGTAAGCCATTATATTTGGCCCTGGGGGATATAAAGACAAATAAGATAAAGGCTCAGCTTTGAACAGAATTTACAGTCTAATTGGAAGGATAGGTTTTCATTGGAAAAGAGAACAGGGGGTCCCAGTTAAGAATATGATAAATGTGTGTAATGGGGGCAGACTTTGGGGATTTCATAGAGGAGTGGGTGCTCTGAGCTCTGGTATGGGATGTGAAGGTCAAGTATGATTTTGATGGGCAGGGAGAAGTCGACCCATGTGTGTTGAGGAAAGCAGGAAGGTAAAGAATGGAAAGAGCATTGCAAAAGGGAACTTTCTGCCTAGAAAGAAGGGCTCAGACAGGTGGCTAATGGGAGATAAGAGAAGAAGGGGGTCCTAAGATCCTAAGTCATCAACGAAGGAACCCCATGCTGATGGCAATATAGTAGCCCTGCAGGCTAGCCACCTGAATTTGGGTTAAACACTATGTTGCGGTTGGGGGAAGGAGGTGGAGTTTTCATGCTACTAACTTAGTCTAGCTTTGTCAGAGATCCAACAGGGTGCCATTAAAAGGTGACCTTCAGATACATCCTCACACTCTATGAGACGATTACTTCTAGTACCTTCTCTTGTAGATATTCCTTCTCAGCCACTTTTTGAAAAAAGAGTTATAATTTACATCTGGGAAAATTTGCTCCTTTTTTGGTGTGAAGTTATAGGAGTTCGCTAAGCCATGTAAATACACCACAATCAAGATACAGAGCAGTTCCATCACCCCAAAATTTCCCTGTGCCCCTCCAGAGTCAAGCCCTGCCCCTTACCTTAATCCCTGACAGCCGCTGATTCGTCTTCTGTGCCTATTTTTTGCCTTTTCCAGAGTGTCAGACAGGTGGAGTCCTATCACAAGAGGGCTTTTGAGTTTTGCAATTTTCCCTCCTCAAAATGCATTTGAGATTTCATCATGTTGTTGTGTAGATAAGGATACTTCATTTTACTGCATTTCACTTTCTTGCACTTAGCAAATAGTATGTTTTTTACAATTCGGAGGTTTGTGGCATCCTTGCACCCAGCAAGTCTATCGGTGCCATTTTTCCAACAGCATTTGCTCACGTTGTGTCTCTGTGTCATCTTTCTGACAATTCTCATGATATTTCAAACTTTTTCATTATTTTGTACTTGTTATATATTATAACATATTAGAAAACATATATGTTATAACATCATATTATGAAATACAACAAATTTTTTATACTTTGTTATAATCAGGGATCTCTGATGTTACTAGTATAATTGCTTTGAGGGGCCACAAAGGGCAACCATAGAAGACAGTGAACTTACTGATAATGTTGTGTGTGTTCTGACTTTTCTACCCACCAGCAGTTCTCCTGTCTCTCTCCCTCTCCTTGAGTCTCCCTATTCTGAGACACAACAAGATTGAAATAAGGCCAGTGAATAACCCGGCAATGGCCCCTAGGTGTTCCTCTGCAAGATGGAAGAGTTGCGCATCTCTCCATTTAAATCAAAAGCTAGGAATGATGCAGCTTAGTGAGGAAGGCACTTGGAAAGCCACGATCGGCTCAAAACTATGCCTTTTGCCCCAAACAGTTAGCCCCATTGTGCCTACAAAAGAAAAAGTTCTCGAAGGAAATTAAAAGTGCTACTCCAGTGAACACGTGAATGATAGGAAAGTAAAACAACCTTACTGTTGATCTGGAGAAAGGTTTAGTGGTCTGGATAGAAGGTCAAACCAGCCACAACATTCCCTTAAGCCAAAGCCTCCTCCAGAGCAAGGTCCTCGTTCTCCTCCAGGCTAGGAAGCCTGAGAGAGGTGAGGAAGCTGCAGAAGAAAAGTTTGAAGCTAGCAGAGGGGGGTTCACGAGGTTTAAGGGAAGAAACCATCCCTGTAACGTGCAAGTTCAGAGTGAAGCAGCAAGGGCCGATGCAGAAGCTGCAGAAAGTGACTCAGAAGACCTACACTAGACATCGGTGTTCCAGGGTGGATGACACAACCTTCTGTTGGAAGAAGGTGCCATCTAGAACTTTCAAAGCTAGAGAGGGGAGGCCCATGCCTGGCTTCAAAACTCCGACAGTCCGACTCTCTTGTTAGGGGCTAATGCAGCTGCTGACTTGAAGCCGAAGCCAGTGCTCATTGACTCTTCTGAAAACTCAGGGCCTTTTAGATGAGCTCAGTCTAGTCTGCCTGTGCTCTGCAAATGGAACAACAAAGCCTGGGTGACGGCACATCTGTTTGTGACACGGTTTGCTGAACATTTCAAGCCCATAGTTGAGAACTCCTACTCAGGAAAAAGATTCCGTTCAAAATATTACTGCTTATTGACAATGCACGTTGTCACCCAAGAGCTCTGTAGAGAGGTACAGAATTAATGATTCCATGGTTGCTAACGTAACATCCATTCTGTAGCCCGTGGATCAAGGAATAATTTCAACTCTCAGGTCTTATCGTTTAAGAAATACATTTTGTAAGTTTATAGCTGCCATAGATAGTTATTCTTCTGAAGGTCTGGGCAAGGTAAATTGAAAACATTCTGGAAAGGATTCACCATTCCAGATGCCATAAATAGCATTTGTGATACATGAGAAGTCAAAATATCAACATCGAGAGGAGTTTGGAAGAAGTTGATTCCAGCTGTCATGGATGACTTTGAGGGTTCAAGACCTTGGTGGAGGAAGTCACTGCAGGTGTGGTGGAAACGAGAGAACTAGACTTAGAAGTGGAGCCTGAAGATGGGATTGCATTGCTGCATCTCATGCTCAAACTTGAAAGGATGATGAGCTGCTTCTGATGGATGAGCCAAGAAAGTGGTTTCTTGAGATGGAACCTACTCCTGGTAGAGATGCCATGAAAACTGTTGAAATGACAACAAAGGATTTAGGATAGTGCACCAACTTAGTTGACAAAGAGGCAGCAGGTTTTGAGAAGACCGACTTCGATTTTGAAAGAAGTCCTACTGTAGGTGAAATGCTATCAAACGGCATCACATGCTACAGAGAAATTGTTCATGAAAGGAAGAGTCAATAAATGCAGCAAACTGTATTTATTTTAAGAAATTGCCACAGCCACCCCAACCTACAGCAGCCACCATGTCAATCCGTCCGCAGCCATCAACATGGAGGCAAGACCCTCCACCAGCAACAAGATTACGACTCACTGAGAGCTCAGATGATGGTTTGCATTTTTTAGCAATAAAATAGTGTTGGTTCATAATCCCCTCAGGAGTTTCCTGGGTGAAATCTGAAACTGGCTCCTGACAGAGAGCAGGGAGAGACCAAAGAAAGAAATAGGCCCCTCCAGGTTGGCAGGAAGCAGTTTTAATAAGGAAAGGGAACTTATGTAGGAGCTGTCTTGCGCAGCAGCAAGATGAGTGGATCCCCACACCTGTCCGCCAAACCTTAATAGGCAGGAAGCAGTTTTAATAAGGAAAGGGAACTTATGTAGGAGTTGTCTTGGGCAGCAGCAAGATGAGTGGATCCCCACACCTGTCCACCAAACCTTAATAGTTTTGATAGATAGATAGATAGATAGATAGATAGATAGATAGATAGATAGAGGCCTTAACTGGGTTTATTCAAATACACTATGCAACTGTTCTCAAAACCACATCATTATGTCAAGGCTGTGTTCTTGGAGCAGCCTCTGGGAACAGGAGACACAAGTGAACCCACATTCCAAAGACTTAGGAGGGGACAAGGAGCCTCTGAGGGCCCAGGCCCAGCTTGTGGGTCATTGGGTGGTCACCTCTTCTTGAGGACCTCCCCCAGCAAGTACTTTTTAATTCAGGGATGTACATTTTTTAGACATAATGCTATTGCACCTTTAATAGACTAGACGGACCACTGTAAACATAAGTTTTATATACACTGGGAAACCAAAATCTTTGTTTGACTCACTTTATTTCGATATTCTCTTTATTGAGGCGGTCTGAACCAAACCTGCAGTATCTCTGAGATACGCTTGTATCAGCAGTTGTTCCTTTGGATTGTCTCAGTCACTTTTGATTTACCTCTGCTTATTATGGTTCTCACATCAGAGTTTAATTTCATACCTCTTGTACAACTCAGTATTTCTTCCTGCTTTCCTCAACCTCCCACCTCCTAGTCTCCTGACTTCCTGGCTACTCCCCTGTCTCTCTCCTCCCCTCCACAGCTGAACTTTTTAAAGATTATCTATGCTCCCTCCCTCCTTCTCTTTCCTCACCTCCCACACCCTCGCTCCGTGGCAATCTGGCCTCCACTCCCACCTCTCTAAGTCAAACGGCTCTTGCCAAGAACACCTCCTTGTTGATAAATCCCATGAGCACTTCTCAGTCTTTATCAAATTGGGCTTCTCAACAGGATTTCATAGTGATGACCATCTTCTTAAAACATTCTGTTTTCTTTGTTTTAGTAGCACTGAACTCTTCTCAGATCGTCCTTGATTCCCTGGCTTGTCCTCTAGCTCACAAGAGAGGTCCTCTCCCTTTGCCCATATCTTAAGTGGTGGTGGTGCCCAGGGGAGATCCCATGCCTTTCCTCTTAGTGGTAGAATCTCTCTGAGTGTGTCCCCCATGTTGTATTATCATGGTGGATGTCTGGAACTCTGTTCTCAGTCTTTTACAAGAGCTTCAGACCAACCGCTGCACCCCTTTTGGATGTCCTGAGAGACCTCAGACTACATATGCCCAAAACTCATTCTCCCCACCCTACGCCAAATGAGATTCTTTTCCTCATCACCACCATCAACCCATGCGTGGAAGCTACAGAATTCAGGGTTGTCCTCGGCTCATTCCTCTCCCTCATCTTTGCTGTGTAATTGATTTCTGAGTTCTGTTGTTTCTGCATTGTAAATATCTCTGGAAATATGTCATTCCAATAGCATCTACCTCACCCAGAACACCACCTTCTCTTGTCTGGTTTATTACAATCACCACTTATTTCCGATTTTACTTGGAATCTCCACATAGCAACTAACGCTATTGGCCAAACCACAAATATGTTCATATCATTCCCCTGTCCAAAACATTTCAATGGCTGCCTTATAGCCAAGTTCAAACTCTGTAACATGCCACAGAAAATCTGTCGTGATCTGAGTCCCATTTCATTCATTCATTCATCCTTTCATTCACCACATCATTATGGAGCACCCCTTGTGTGGTAGGCACTGTGTCGGTTACTTGGGAACAGTGAGCAAACAGATGGACATCTCCAATCTCATGGAGACTGTGTGGGACAAAATAAATGAATTACATGGTATGTTGAAAGATGAGAAGTGAGATGGAAAAAGGAAGAGCTAGAAAAGTTAAGGGGCTGGTAGGGCTGGGGTAATGTGAAGCTTGTGACTTTAAATAAGGGAATCAGGCTTGCTGTCATTGAGAAAGTGACTTTTGAGCAAAGCTTTGAAAGAACTCAGGACGTTAGCCGTGAGGATATTTGGGGCAGGACTATCCAGGCAGAGGGCGCAGCCAGTGTGAAGACCCTAAGGCAGGGAGAGTGCCTGGTGTGTTTAAGGAAGAGCAAGGAGGTCAGGGTGGCGGGGCAGAGTCAGCCAGCAGGAAAGCCATGCTAGACTCAAGAGGAAATGCCACGAAGGGAAGCAGATGAGACAGGATCATTTGAAGTCATTGTGAGGACGTTGGCTTTACTTTGAAGGAAGTGAGCCACTGAGATATTTTAGCAGAAGAATAGCTGTGGCTTAGATTTAAGAAGATCGTTCTGGATTCTGGCTGCCAGGTTGATAGACTGCATGGGTCAAGGGTAAGAGTATAAGCAGAGAGACTAGTGAGGAAGCTATTTTGGCATTCCAGCTTCCCTACAACCCCTCCTTCCTCCAGCCCCATGTTCTAGCCACATCATACTAACTCCATTCTTTAGACGTGCCCTTGTATTTCATCCTTTACAACCTCTGCTCCTTCCCCCTAGAGTGCCCTTTTGCCTTCCCCCACCCCCTAATCTTTCCTTGGTTAGAAATCAGTTCCTCCAGGAAATCTTTGACCTTCCAAATGGAAGATGGGGCCGTTCCAATGACACCCGGGTCACCATCCCAGCTTTTTCACCCTTGACTAGGGCTGTACATTGAAGTCTCAGGCTGTCTCTCACTTGTCTGGAAGCTTCTTGAGGGTAGGGCTCATGATGCTAACATCCTCTCAAAACCTGGCTCCAGTGGGAGCTCAATTAACTGCCATTGCTGACTGTCCAGGTTTGTGAGTGGCGGCCCCCTGAACAACTGAAACAACTTCTTGATTTGGAGTTGAGGGACACGGGAGAGCCACACCACAGGCTGCTGGAGCTCTGCCAGGATGTCATACGCTACAGCGTCAAAACTAGTAAGACCTTTCATTTGTCCCCTTGATCTGTATCCCTAACAAGTTCTTGTATTTTCTTAAGCATGTATTTACCTCATAGTAGAGCTGAGTATGACAATGTTTATGGGATAAGAAAGCTGGATCAGAAAATAGTGGTTCTGTTATTTTTACAACAGGTCACTTAATCCATAATGCAGATATTTTGTCAAGGCCAAAGGTTAATGGATAGGAAAACTGTTGCTGTTAGTGGTCATACAAAAATATCATCTCCTCCTTGGCAATCCCCATCCTCCATTTATAATCAAGACTATATATGACGACTGCTACTTATCATTTCTTACGTTGGTTCAAACTGGCAAAGCACAGTTTGATTATAAAATTTGTAAAGGGATTTTTAATCTTGATGGACCAGAATATGCAAAAAAAAAAAAAAAAGGTCAGGAGGGTGTCTTTACTATAAACAGGAATAGATTGGGAAGATACTGATGAAGTCTTGGCAGTTGGTAATTGCCAAATTATTTGATCAAATCTAGCAGGATCAAAAATAACCTTTAGGAAAGTGTAAAAAAAAATGAATACATGGTAAGTTTCTGCTGTGATAGCTGGCCCTAATGCTATAAACAGGAATAGATTGGGAAGATACTGATGAAGTCTTGGCAGTTGGTAATTGCCAAATTATTTGATCAAATCTAGCAGGATCAAAAATAACCTTTAGGAAAGTGTAAAAAAAAAAATGAATATATGGTAAGTTTCTGCTGTGATAGCTGTGCCCTAATGCTTAACCACTATGATCTTTTGTCAGTGCAGTAGCATGGTATCGGTCTTAAGCTGACGTACTAGTCCAACTGTTAATATCCCATACGCCCAGTGAACAAGTTCCAGAAGTAAGGAAGTAGCTTTCCAAAATATGCATTTGGCAGTGTGCTGTCAAGGTAATCTAGTGCTTAAGACCATACAGGCATTATGCTTTGTGAATTCTGACACTGAACTAAATTTAGTGGAAAGAACATAATAAAATCCTGGCTAAAAATAATTGGTTTATATTCCCTTGGGAAAGTCTGGTGTATGTATCAAAAACCCAGTTAGCATTTCAAAAGCAGAGATACATATCTTATTATTATAGTGCATGTCAGAAGTGTAGAATGACATTTAATGCAGTAGATTTTTCAGTTTACTGGATATTTTCCATAATGTTACCATGGAAATCAATCATAAATTAACACGGAACTAAAAAAAAAAAATCTTATTAAAATTACTTGCAGCAATGTCTGGTTTCCTTTGCCAGATTAGAGGAAGTTTTCCATATTTTATTTAAAAAACATTTTCTTGGGCTTTTTTTTAATTGAACCCTTAGTTTAAAGAGAAAAAGCCCTAAAACCAAATGCTATGCATTGTGATGAGAAGTCACTAACTAAAAAGGTTCCCAAATACTCAAATTTAGAAACAGACCTCCTGCCTCCTTGTTCTTTGTCATGCTGGGCTTCCTATGATTGAGAATGTCAAGTCAGTTAGCCTGGTGTTTGGTGTGAATATTCACACTGTGGAAAGCCAAGAACCTTTATGAGACCTTTTATAGGAGGGGGAAAAAAAATAGAAAGTTGGAACTGAAGTTGAGTCTTAAAGGCTACTGCCTTTGAAGTAAGTTGAATTAGAAAGTTTATGTAAGCCCCATGATGAGTCACATCTTACTCCCATCTACATAATGTCAGTTGCACTATGAAAAATGGCCCAATCTGAAAAATGAAAAGGCCACTCACTGCCAGTAGCCCGAAGTGAACCCTGTTGGTGAGTGAAATGCATTTAAAGATAGGGAAGTTAAGATCAATATCTTCTGAAGATAAAGGTAGCAGACTTTGATGCCTGGACAAATAGTTCCAGTAATCCAGTTCTCAAGGGTTCTGGTTTGGATCTGGGTTGTAGAAAAAAGGGAGCAGATAAACCAGAGTTCCTAAGAGACTGCCCAAGTGTTGCTTGGAAACATATTATTGTTGAATAGAGAGGGTTAGGAGGTGGCTCTTCAACATTTGTTCCCATTGCACATGATTAGACTTTGAATTCTTTTTAAAACTGAGATGTAATTTACAGCCAGTAGAGTGGATGGATCTCAAGTGCTCAATGAATTTGCACAGAGCTGTGCGTGAATAACCATCACCCAGATCAAGATGTTGACCTTTCCCACCACACCAGAGCCTTCGTTGAGCCCCTTCCTAGTCAATATCGCCCTCCCAAAGGTACCCAGAATTCTAACCTTGGTCTCCATTGATCAGCTTTGCCTCATATTGAATGCCATATAAGTGGATTCATTCAATATATACTCTTTTGTATCTGGCTGCATTCACTGTCTGAAAGATTGATTTATGTTACTGCTTTATGGAGAGTCTTTTTTGTTTTTATTGCCGTGTAGATGAATGCTCTGCTTAAATTTACAGACCATCCACGATTTTTCAACCAGTTGTATGCTGGACTTGATTATTACTCCTTGGTGGCCCGATTTATGACAGAAGCATTAAACCCAAGTGTGTAAGTACCATTTTACTGGACTCTTACATAGAGCATGCATTAGAGATGTTTTTTAAGTAGACAAAGTTTTATTTCATGAATTTCTATTTCATGGTTTCATTTGTACAGTGTCATCATAAATAGTGGAATGACACTTAGTATTTTAAAGAGTTATTTGATTTGATAGTGGTACTGTGAGATGGTTAATGCAGGCATGGTTATCTCCACTTAACAGATGAGAAAATTGATTAAACAACTTGTCATTCATTTCTGCATGAAAAGTCATGTCTCTGCTAAGTGCCAGAGAGATACTTTGAATAGAAGCAAACCTTAATATGGCCTTCATGAAACAAAAAGTCTAGAGAGATAGAGATGCTCCATGAAAATTCATCAAAATTATCCAAACATATTAATGTAAAATTTTAATTTGCATATGAAGAAGTACATGATAATATAAATATAAATGGGACAATTTTTCCTAGTTGGGAGCTCAGGAAAGTCTTCTCTGAGGAAGTGACAACTAAGAGCTGAAGGATGAGTAAGAGTTAACTAGGTGAAAAGAGGAGAGATGAGTTTCAAACTGAGAGAACAGCATGCACAAAGGCCCTGTGGCAGGAGGCAGAATGGTGTACCTTGTGAACTGAAAGGTCAGTGAGGGTATAGCTCAGAAAGCTATGGGGAGTATAATGGAGGATATGATTGGAGAAATGGATAGGAACCAGATATGCAAGACTCAGCGGGCCATGTTTATGACTTATTCTAAGTACAAAGGAAACTTTCATAGGTTTCTAAATCATTAGATGTCATTTGGTTATTAAAAACATCACTGGAAATATGGAGAGTGGATTGGAGGGGACTGATCAGGAGGGCATTATCTTAGGTGAGAGATGGCAGTAGCTTGAACTTAGACAGAAGTGGTAGGAAGAGAGAGAGAAAACATGTGTTTAGAGGCTAAAACAGAAAGGTGTGGATAATATATTGGACCTTGGGAACGAGGACAAGAAGGAAATTTATACAACGATGCTTGGGTTTCTGGTTTTTGTAGCTGGGTTGATGGTCATGTCATTCACTGATACAAGAAGCATCAGAAGAGGGGACCAGTTTTCAGGGATATGATGAAAAAGGCAAGAGCAAGAATTTAATTATCAATTGCGAGTATTTGAGTTTGCAGTGACTCTGAGCTATTCAAGAGTACATATCAGCCAAGCCAAGAGATATAAGGGCCTGGAATCCGATATCTCTATGAAAGATATCAATTTAGGAGTTACTGGGGAATGATGGTAATTAAAAAGGTGGGCATAGAGGAGATTCCTTAAGTCAGTGAAGCTCAACTCTTCTTATTCATCAGAATCAACCTGGGACATTTCCAAAAAATATATTGAGGCCTAGGTTCTAACCCAGACCAATTAAATATGAATTTCTGTGGCTATGTCCCAAGCACTGATATATTTTCAAAGCCAGACAAATGATTTTGATGAGCAGGATGAAGACACTTTGAACAAAAACAAACCAGGAGATGGAAAAGCAGTGTCTACAAGACAGAATATAGTACAGAGTGAGGACAGAAGCATAGGACTGGGCCTTGAGGATTTCTAGTAATATCTCATGGTTAGGAGGAGGAAGACCGGCCTACAATGGAGAGACAGAGGAGAAGGAGAAAATCAAGCAGGAAAGCATGGAAACCATGGAGGAGGGTGTGTCTAGAATCGTACGCTGTTGAGTATTTAACTAAGACAGAGACTAAAAATTGTCCCTTGAATTGGCAACAAGGATGTCATTGGTGACTTCAGTTAGAGAAGTCTTGGTGCGGTGATGCGAGGCGATACCAGTTTACAGTGAGTAGAAGAGTGAAGTGGTAGGTGGGCCAGAAGAGACAGTAAAATTACCCAACTCTCTGACCTTTTTCTCCTATGTCCTGGGTTTTCTGATTTCTTGTCCTGGTTCTTTTAGCCAAAACATGGAGTGGTTGGCAAAGTATTAAATTGTTGCCAAGCCCAACAATCCACTCAAAATGTGAGCAAGCCACGAGAGCATTCTATACCGTCCTCTCCTTCACCTCCATGCCTGTCCCCAGGTTTACAGTTGAGCCAGCTTTCGAAGGCAGGCTTGATATTAATTTTTTTAAAGTGAACAATAATTTCACTTATATTTGCAGGTGCACATAAACACATAGACCTTTTCCCCACACTTTTGATAAGTGTACTCTGGTTTCCTAGCATGGTTGAAAGTAGAACCTCGATTGTTTGCAAAATGACATGATGTCTATAGAGCACTTGGCATGTAGGGAGGTAGGGAGGTGACACATAGTAGGTGTTCTGGTATTTTTGTTGTTGTTGTTTCATGTTGTGTTTTTGTTCTTGTTTTGCCTCCTTTCCAAACTTTTCCCTTCTGGGTGTTAAAATATTCACATTCAATTCTGTGACTGCAAAGCTAAGTGTGTCTGCCGAGCTTACATATTTGGAGTACCCATTAATTCAGATACACTTTAATGTAATGGCCTCATTGTTAGAGAAGGAGATTATAGATAATTTAGTCACCCTCCCTAAGTTATCTTGAGAAAGACGTGACTCAAATATTATGAAACAAGGCATGGTAACCCTCCCAGGTGGGGTTCCCTGGGAAGCTGCTCTAGATGGAGTTTAGTGAGCAGGGTGTTTATTAAGGAACGCCCTTGGGATCCACATGGGTGATGGGAGGGGAAGGCAGCAGGAGTGGGCAGAGCCAGAAGTCACGGGGTCACGCGGGCTCAATGGCAATCTCAGCTGACTCCATGGAGCTCTCTGGAGCTATCGCGGCCCTTCAGAGTGGTCTAGAGTTGGGCCCTTATGGCCAGGCCTTTATACCTGGTTGTGGCCTTGAGAAAGGTGGCTCCCTGCCACCAAGGCAATTCCCCAAGGGACTAAATTAGTGTTCTCCCACCGCAGCGGTCCAGACTGGAGAAACAAAACCTTCCATGACAGGGGATGTGGGCAGTGCTTTGAAATAAAATCATCACATAATAAGAGAGGCCCCACAGAGCACTTCTCATTTGTGCCAGCACAGGAATGTAGTGGAGAAAACCCTAGTTCAGGATGAGTAGTTTCCCCGTAGAATCGCTAAAGCTGACTGTTAGGGGTACTCATGATAGGAACCTAATAAAACCTGGTTACCATGATAATAGTTTTTCTTTTCTTTTCTTTTCTTTTTCTTTTTAAGAATGTATTTATTTATTTGAGAGAGAGAAAGAGCAAGTACAAGCTGGGGGGAGGGGAAGAGGGAGAGGGAGCAGCAGATCTCCTGCTGAGCAGGGAGCCCGGTGGGGGGCTCGATCCCATGACTCCGAGGTCCTGACCCAAGCGGAAGGCAGACTCTTAACCGGCTGAGCCACCCAGGCACCTGACAATGGTTTTTCTCTAATCAGCATCCAAAGCAGCATCCAAAGAGTGAAATGGCCACAGCTCATGGCTAATGCAAAAATTCTAGATGCACTGCCTTTATCGCTCCCAGTGGACCTGAGGGGTTCCTGTAAATTACACTGAAGTAGCTTGCGTATCCCTAAGGCCCTCAGCTATTGGCATCTGTCATACCATGACTAGCACTATCCCCGACAGCACACTTCTCTACTTCCAATTGGATAAATTTCCAAAGACTCTACCTGTACTTCCATAGCCACTTGGTTGAATAGAACTCTATGTGCATTTTTCTTGGGACACCGAAGGGATGGTTTGACTCTAGTCATAGAAGTGAAGTGTTTTTTATATCTATCTAGTTATACGTATGAGGTGTCCCCAGTGTTTCTGTTAGTGGAAGAAGCGGTTCTGAAGAAAATGATTGAATTTATTGGCTGGCAAGAAGGGGATGGAATATTTAACCCAGGTAAGTACAGCTAGTTACTGCCATCTCCCACTGCAAACACCTAAACATGTATTCATGTGTTATCTGAGGAACAGCTCCTTGAAGATTTACACATTCCAAAACCTTGGGTAGGAGTGATGCTACTTGCTGAGAGTCTAGCTTGTTCTTTTCTCCGGAGTGGCAACATTTTGCATAAATGCTAAACAATTGGCATAAATGTTAAACCAAGGAGATGTCCACAATTTAGGATTTAGATCTTATAAATGAAATTATCTGTTGCTGGGAATTTGGAAGGGCTATAAGTTTTTCAATCAATTTTACTTGAGAAGGTTTCTGAATCGCAAGTTGTTCATCCTCCAGTCCTTTCTTGGGACCAACGAGGAGCACATATCATCATTTTATTGGCCAGGTGACAGACAGAATATCGTTAACTATGAAGACTTGGGTACTGGCCCTCGTCCGTAGATTGAAACTTTTAGTTTGGAAAAACTCTGGAATGAGAGAAGAGACCAAAAGTTCAGTCTTTGCTGAGATTGGAAATTGCTGTAATTGGGGGTTAGGAAGTGGGTAAGAGTCAGGGGCGGGGCATGGTGCTCAGATGACTCTTGCGGGGATCTGTCCTTAGACTAGAACAGCCATAGCCATTCATGTCTTCCCCTGTGGTCGGCTCTTAGGGAGCTATAATTTCATGCTATAAATATGCCATTTCAATGTCGTTTTTTGCAGGTGGTTCGGTGTCCAATATGTATGCAATGAATTTAGCTAGATACAAATATTGTCCTGATATTAAGGAAAAGGGGCTGTCTGGGTTGCCAAGATTAATCCTTTTCACATCTGCCGAGGTAAAAAATTATTTTTGATATCAGATACAGATTTTCTGAGAATGCATTACTTAAGGGGGTTTGTTTCTTTGGGGCTTCTGATACGCTTTTCTCCTACCCGTGTGTGACTAATATGAGTAAGTAGAACGTCATATTTCATTCCAAAGGAAATTCTGATGGGACTGATATTGTAACCCCTGGCCACTCAATTTTGTACATCACCTTTATTTAAAATTTAGAGTCTATCACATTTTTCTTTGAGAAAAGAGAACATTCAATTTGAAAGTGCTATCTCTTTCCGTGAATCTCTTCTTTGAGTGCCTTATTTATTAGAACTTAGATGATCGCTCAGCACTGTCAGAACACTCACATTTCCTTGTAAAAACGGATTGCTCTGAATGGCTAACGCAAAGGTTTTTCAAGAGGAAAGAGAGATATTCCGAAACAGTGAACGTCACACACCCACCCCCCACCCCCTCATTGCATGTTGCCACAATCCCCTATGTCCTTTTACTCCCCACCGAAGTAGGAGGTCTGATTATGGGTAAGTACATTGGCTTTGAGCTAGGCTGCCTGAATTCAATTCTTGTGTCTACTACTAACTATCTGGGTGACCTTGGGTAAGTTGGTTAACTCCTCTGTGCCTCACTTTCCTAATTTGTTAAAAGAAGTATCAGTTAGCTGTTGTCTCTAACAAATTACCCCAAAGCCCAGTTGTGTAGAACTAGAGCAAGATATCATGGCTTCTGAGTCTTGAGATAGCCGGGACTGTTCTGCAGCTTTTAGCGGGGCTCCCTTACGTATCTGGGGGTTGGCTGCCCGATGGCTGAGTTCGGAGTGGGCCTTGCAGGGGTGACGCCAGTGAGCTGTCTCTGTTCCATGCGTCTCTCGTCCTGCAGCAGGCTAGTCTAGGTGTATAGTCATGGTGGCGGTTCAGGGGGAAAAACAGCATGGACACCCACCAGGCCTCTTGAGTCTAGCCCATTCTACCTTATGTTCTCGGTGAAGCAGGTGATGTCGACGAGCCCAGATCCAAGAGGTGGGAAAACAGACTCTATCTCATTGGTGGACTTTCTGCAAAGGCCCCTGGCAAAGGGCATGGGTACAGGGAGAAGGGAACCATTTGGGGCCATCCCAGCAGCCAGCAGCCAGCCACGCAAGCTTAGTAGTCACGGCTAAGTGGGTTGTTGCAGAGACTGAATGAGCTAATGCATGGAAAGGAGCATCTGGCACATTATAGATACACAGAAATGTGAGCTAGTTTTCTGAGGAGGAGGAGAATTACCTAGCTGTCGTAATGTGGGTAGAATGGAGAGCACATTGAAGGGCAGTCTGATCTGAAAGAGATTCTTTTTTCCCTTTTCCCTTCCTGTGCCATTCCAGTGGGTGCCTCTGTGCATCCCACTACTGCTTCCTCCCCGCCGTCCCTGGCAGGAAGAGTATAGCTTCTCTACCTTCCGTGATAATCCAAGGTCTCCCGTGAAACACACGAGGCGGGCAAATTCTAAAAGTTCTCTGTTATTTCCAGCTGGGCTTTCCTCTATCTGTCATTTTCTTTTAAGAGCACGATTTCTTTTATTATTGCCAAAGGGTAAATTGTGCGTGAAGAGAGGTGGGCAGTGGAAGAAACCTGGCCGTGCCGCATGTTTTCCACCTGCTCTGGTTGACTTTTGCTCTGGTTAGTTCAGTGCCAAGTGCAAAGTGGGCGCTGAGTGTGGGGAAGCTTCTGGAAGGAATCATCTAATCTGAGATTCTTAACTCAGCCAGCCACCCGAGGCCCTTTTTCGTGAAAGCTGCTTCTGGAGCAAGCAAAGAACTGTTTGGGAATGCAGACATCTGGGGAAAACACTTGGTCCTTTGGGATTATTATGGTGTCGAGTTTCCCCTTCTGGGTTCCAAACTTGGGCTTTTCAGTTGGAGGAAGCCAGCATATCCGAAATGCAAAGTCCCTTCTTTTGTATCGTTGCTCCCGTGCCTGTGAAAGCTGATTCAATAGGGCTCCTGCTATCAGCTCAGTGCTTTTACTCTTGCCTTTTTCGTTCATTGGTTTAAAACTTACTAAAGGTCTTTTCTGGAATAATTGCTCTGGAAGAGGGGAAGGAATTCTATGGAAGCCTAGCATAAAGATTATGCCTGGAAGAGATCAGGGACACTGGTGTAGCTGGCAGATTGGGAGTGCAAAGAAATAGAAACCTCATGCAGTTGGGAAAGCAGAAATAGTATTATTTTTTTACTCTCCAGTGGAGATAGATATGCAAAAAGAGGGAAACGATCTGCCCTGGCTAACATGGCAGCAGAAGATGGAACCAGAAAACCAAGAACTACATGCACATCTTAGTTTACCTGGGCTGCTATGACAAAATATCATGGAGCAGCTGGCTTGAACAACTGACCTTTATTCCTCACCGTTCTGGAGGCTGGGAAGTCCAAGTTCAAAGTGGTGGTAGAGTTGGTAGCTGGTGAGAGCCTGCTTCCTGGTTTGGGGACCACCGTGTGCTCACGTGGCCTTTCCTCAGCTCGTGCTAAGACACAGAGGGAGAGGTCCCTGTCTTCTCTCCCTATAGCAGTTATCCCTTATGAGAGCCTCACGCTCATGACCTCTTCCCAACCTAATCCCACCACATTGGGCGTTAGGGATTAAACGCATGAATTTTGAGGGGACACAAGCGTTCAGCTCGGAGCAATGAGAATTCCACAGAAAAACTCCATAGCTTCGAACACACTATTGCTCCAAATACAGATTTTTACCCCATTCATCCAGACCCTACCTTGTTGCTCATTCCCTTCCCTGCTCTGCCGAAGAGACTGAGGTCATAATATTTGCATGATTTTAATTCATACATTGGCCATCAACTTCATCACTTATTACAACAAATCAATTCATCGTTTAAAAAAAAAAAGAATTAAAGAAGGTTGTGTTTTAGCAATGGTCTTAAAACCTATGTTAGGTTTTATGCTATACCTCCCTTGTTTGCTTTTAGGTGTTGGCCATGGCCCTGTGGTTATTTTCCAGTACTGTTTATTGGGTTGCCTTCTTTTTCCTGTTTTTCTGTGGCCTCCGGGGTAACTACTCCATCCCTGTCTTGCACCATCAAATGCAGAATATATGAACTCACCACTGAAGGTGTATTTGCCTACTTGAAGTCTTCATTGTAATTTCACTGTTGACCAAGACCTGGAACATCATGGCAGAGCCCCCTGCACTGTCGATGTATCCACAGTAGCCTCCCCAGGCTGAATAGGAACCAAAGAGAAGAGACTTTTGGAGAAAAATAATAAAAGGAATAAATCTCTGACTCAATTAGCAGTTAGATATGAATTCCTTGAATTTAAAGAAATTGTAGGTTTATAATTCAAGTCCTTTTGGGAATCAACATAAGTAATGATCATTGTCCGCTACTAAAAATCAAGGGGAGAAGAGAAACCCTTACCTCCCAGGCCAGCCAGCAAATGGCCTAGTTCCTCTCTAGCAGGACGGAGGCTGGGATGGGGCGAGAGAGACCAGGGTGCACTTCTCAAGGTCATGCCTCCTCACATACCTCATTCACTCACCCTATTCGTGGCCCTTCTGTCTAGGCCAGTCTGAGTGGAGTTTGGATGCTAGTGCTGGCATTCTCCACCCGCGAGCAGGTGTTTCTTAGGACGTCAGGCCAAGCACAGAGTAGCCCGTCTGAATTCTGACTCTGCTTTAGGAACTGAACAAGTGTGCTCTTGGAGAGGTCCCTATCCTACATTTCTTCGTTCCTTTTCTTTATTCCCCAACCTAGGACATTCACAGATCCCGGTTTTCGCACCACCTGGAGCTCATTTGAGCATCAGACTAGTCAGCACTAGAAGGAGTCCAAGTGCCCAGCTCGCCATCTATGCGAGGGGAAAGCCACGGTACCTTGGGAAACCCAAGGTCACAGAAAAATTCCTTGCTGGAACCAGAAAGGAAAATGTCAGTGCCCTTCTGTCTTTCATAGAGGCCCATTGCTGTTTTATCGTTATAGGAATAAATGCCCACAGAGATGTTTGAGTCTTCTGGGGGGAGACTGGGTCTTAGAACGAACGACTGACTTATCTTTTGCCAGAGATGGGAGCAAACACCATTTGTTTCTAAAGGCAGCTGCTACTTCTGAACTCCGGCCTTCTAGGATTTTCCTTTCCTTGAAACTACTCCGCACATCTGAAGCATTGCCTTCTTTCTTTCTTTTCTTCTTTTTGTTTCCGCTTCCAGGACTCTTTTCTTCCTCTGATGTCTTTAGGTGTCTAGACTTCAGTTTTGCAGACATTTTTTTTTTTAATCTGTCCCTATCCATTTGAGATTGACACTGGACTCTCCTTTGCCCTGAGGTAGCCAAAGATAGCTTGACTGAAGCTACTCTTCGTCAGATTACTAGTTTTTTAATTCAGCAGACCCATTGGTTGGGGACACTTTGCTGTTTCTCAGGGCAAAGCAACGTGATTTTCCTTACTGGCAGATGCCAGTGGGATAGGCTATGATTTATCATTACAAGATCAATAGTTGGTTGCCAGAGTCCAAGTCTCTGCTGAGAAATAATTCACCTTGGCTATGTCACCCTAGCAATGGTGGGCTGATGTAGCAAGAAGGGAATTAATTACATTTTCATGTACATTATTACTCTTCAATATGCATATGTTCTTGTAACAACTTGAAATGAATGCATCCTACAGGCATTTGGCCATGTCCTATTTGATACTTGGAAATTAATTATTTAGGATGGTTTCATTTTTCCTAATGGTGTTACTTCTGCATTTATTTTTACAGAGTTAAAAAAAAAAGAGCTTCCAATAAAACTCTCTTGACAAAAGAAGAAAAAAAATTACCACATTTGAGGGAATATATCAAGTTAAGTGTGAAGGCATGACTACTCTTTTAATGTATTCATACCTACAAATTAAATTACTAAGGGTTTTTGGTACAATAATGTCCTTTAGCACCTTCATTTTTCTGGCACAAGAAAGAATTAATGGACCACCTGTCCACACTAATGTATAAAGAGTGACATCTCCAGTGTTTGAATGCTAATTATTTTATAGGCTTTATGTAGTAGGGAAGAAAAGGCCCAATAATCTAAGGCATATACTACCATTTCCAGTAAGAACTAGACCAGGCCTAATTCCACAGCCTCCTATTAGCCTCCTATTCATGCCAGGGCTGCATAAAGTAAGGTGTCCATAAATTATTATTACTTTTGTTATTATGCTTTTAGCTACATTCCTCTGTGTCTAATTTCAGTCTTACATTTAATATTAAATAAGACTGGTCAAGTGTCTGATCAGCATTTATAACCCATTGTTCACTCTTGAAAATAATTAAATTCTTCTGTGGTTGGGGACTGCAATTTTTGAGACAGAGTCTCGCTCCCTCCTCAGAGGGTTTTGAGTCAGCAATGGACTAGATTCTGTTTCCATTAATGTTAAGTCTTATTAGCAGCATCAAGAGAAGCTTCTCTCAATGTTAGGGGAAAACAACAGCCTCTAGTGACCAAGTTTGTTCCCTAGGCCAGGCTCACCCATTTAATTCTATGAAAAGCAGTTGAATTAGGCACTGACGCATCCACCTTAAATTATCAAATTGAGGCTTGGAGAGGGTACATTATTTTCTCAAGATTCCATAGCTGTAACTGAGAAAACTTGAAATGAACTCCTGGTTTCTCTGATCCCAACCAAAGTCAACGTTTTCAACTGCTATATTAAGGAGCTCGTTTGAGTTATTTTCTTTCTCTTTTATGCAATAACGTTCCAAAGATTGGGCTCAGCCATACGACTTTAGATAATAAGCAGTCGTTTTTTCATGCTAGGTATTCATGTTTTCCTTTTCCCCCTTGTCCCTTTTAATTTAGTGTCATTACTCTATGAAGAAAGCAGCCTCCTTTCTTGGGATTGGGACAGAGAATGTTTGCTTTGTGGAAACAGATGGAAGGTAATGGGGACAGGATCTGGAAGCCTGGTGGGCGGAGGGGGAATTCATACTTTTTAAAAAGCAGTACCAGGGTCTGTTCACGACTAAACATAACTGAGTGCCTCAAATCTGTGTCTCCTAGAGGTAAAATGATACCTGCGGAACTGGAGAAGCAAATTTGGCAAGCCAGCAAAGAGGTGAGAGGGGAGAAAGAGAGGGGCAGAAAACAGAGGCATTTGTCTGGGTATGAGGGAGGATTTGCAAGCAGCCAGACCCGATTCTGTGTGTGGGAGAGAGAAGGGAGCTTGTTAGAATTAAAATAAGGAAACTCATTTACAGATGTTCTATTTCCAGGTGCTTGGCTCTCTATGTTCTGTGCAGTTTCTCAGATGTTCTCATTCCCAGGTTGCTGAAGCCTATTAAAACACTGACATCACCATATTCCCGATTCTTGCCTAGAATTAGCTTTAAGTGATGAGCCCAGCCTCTCCAGCAGGGTCCCTGCAGCCACTCTCCTACCTAACTACGGGCTGAGAGTTCTGGAGGCCAGGCCAATCATCTCTGGATTGCATTCAGAATGATTTCGATTCCTCGAACAATCTGTGCTCCAGATTGCTTCCACCCAAAGCCCCATCACAGAAACCATCACCCTCTCTTGGGTCAGCTCTGGTAACACATCCGCTCTTCCTTAGCTGCCAGTGTATTAAAGCTGACATGTCCGTTGGTGGGGGAGGCAGGGCCTTGCCCTGCTCACCTGGCGTACTCCAACCAAGCCTGTGCCCTGACACCTGCTTTGTGGTGCGCGGCGGCCTTGGTGACAGCCATCTTGCTTCTTGGACCACAAGCCCACTGGATTAGGTGCACCTGCTTCTCTGCTTCCCTCCCATCCCACCACAGTGCTCACTGCTTTCGGAGCTTCCGACTATTCCCCCACAAGTAGGTAGCAACAGAGTCGGGTGTGAAACTGCTAAAACTTCCGAAAACTGAAAAGCCCAGTTTTGAGATGGGATAGAAGTATAGCTCTCTTTTTTTTGTTTTTAAAGATTTTATTTATTTATTCAAGAGAGAGTGAGTGAGAGAGAGAGAGAGAGAGGACGAGCAAGGAGAGGGACAGAGGGAGAAGCAGGCTGCCCACTGAGCAGGGAAACCAACCCGTTGCTGGGGTCGATCCCAGGGCCCTGGGATCATGATCTGAGCTGAAGGCAGATGCTTAACCAACTGAGCCACCCAGGTGCCCAGAAGTATATCTCTCCTTACAGGATTCCACACTGTAAGAAAGATAAGCTCTTTTATTTTTATTTTTTGTTTTAATACATTTCTGTTATTTTACTCTTCACATTTTTTAAATTTTCCATTAAATTCTCTGTACTTAAAAATTCTGCCTTTATTACAGGTGTACTGGCTTCAGTTGTGTGTCCTTAGATCTATATTTCTCTCTCTCTCTCTCTCTCTCTCTCTCTTTTTTTAACATTCCAATGACAAGAGGACTTGAAAGCTGTCTGGTGAGACAGATTATCAGATTTCATTCACTCTTGGGTAAAATTCTATATTACAATCTGTTGGTTCTGCTGTGAGCCACGGATATTGTGTTCTAATTTTATCTTTTTTTTTCTAGTTTTAGCCTCTACAGATAACAAAGAGAACTTTGCTTATGTCATTAGTGCTTGTTGGCGGGGTGAGAGGGGGAGGGAAGTATTGACTGTGCTTTCTGTATGGTTCATACGATTCCTCCCCTCCTCTCTCCCCCGTCTCTTTTTCTCTCTTTCTTTCCTTCTTGAATTGTAAACTTTTCATTATGGAAAATTTCAAATATATGAAAACTAATATAATGAGCTTATATACCCATCGTGCAATTTCAATAACTGTGAGCTTCTGCTCTGTTCTGTCTCTACCCATCCCCTCCCACCACCACTAGATTAGTTCGAAGCAAATCTCACACATCATACCATTTGATCTATAAATAGTTCAGTATATCTGTAAAAAGGTACGTACTCTCTCTTTATTAAAAAAAAAAAACCCACACACACCATTACAAGAAATAAATTCTTAGTATCATCAAATTTTCATTCTATATTAAAATTTTTCCTATTGCATTTCTTAAGTAGTTGGCTTGTTTGAATAAGGACTCAAGGTCCATATGTTGCATTTGGTTGATTCATCACACAAATCTTTTCTAATCTGCAGCTTCTTTTTTTCTCTCCTCCTTTTTTTCTCTCCCTGCAATTGATCTGTTGAAAAAACCAAGTCCTTTATGCTGTAGAGTTTTCCATATTGTGGATTTTGTAGATTGCATCAAGAATTTGAGAATCTCAGTGCTCCACCCCCCACCTACAGCCCATCTGGTCTCTATAGTTCCTGTAATTTGGCAGTGGGGTCTTGAGACTCAGTGGGATTCAGATTGGAACTTTTACCGGGAAAGCTTCACAGGTGGCGTTTTGTCCTTCGGTCAGGACACATCTCCTGTCTCTTTTTGTGCTAATGTTGGATCGGTGGCTTCTGGTGTTGTGGGCACATGTATTACAGAGCTGAGTATCAGCCTCTCACCTCCTGAATTTTGCTGCCATTGATGATCATTGTCTAGACTCATTATTTCATTAAGTGATGTTCTAATTTGTTCTCCTCGTTCCCCCTTCATTTATTAGTAGGCTTACTACCATAGAGGAAAACCTTCCCTCATTCTCATTTGGTTTCCCTAAGGAAACCATTTGCACAACCAAGGTAGGATAAATGTTTGATTCTTCCCCCTTGTGTACCAGTTTTCAGAAGAGTGAGTGAGTTGCCTAGCATTTCCTAAAGATAGCCAAAATGATTTTTCTTTTTTAGAATCATTAGGGATCATCTAGCATATTTTATGGGTTTCATTCCACTGCAGTCATTGTTATTTTCATTGTTCAAATTTTTGTTAGTTTCGACAATGAAAGGACATGAAACTGACATATCGTGAAGTTGAGAACTTGAAAAGAGAAGTTTTGAAAAAGTGAAAATTGCTTTAGGCACATTTAAAAGTAGGGCCATGGTGTGAGAGTTGGTATGTCTCCTCAGTTTTCTTTCAAGTTAGTTAAAACTCGAGCCCGGATTCACCAAGGACTAACCTTGTATCCATTTTGAGATAATACCCGGTGATTAGCTTACTTATTATTATTTTTTGCAGTAGCTTCAGACCTAGCTCTTTTGTTTCACGCTTTGAACTCGTATTGTTACAGATGTGGGGAGAGTACATTAATATTTTTTTCTGCTGGGATTCAGTTCCGTGGCCCACCACAATCCTTTAAAAATCTGTTGAGCAGTGACCTTTACTTGATGCCACTCCAAAGACGGTGAAAACCACAGGAGCGTCAGAGGTTCTAAAGTCCTCACGATCAGACGCGTATAACCACGGAATATTTGAAAGTATTTTTGTGTATGAGTGTTTCAAATGACAAACTTTCTTAGGGAATACAGCTCATCAGCAGCACACAATCAATACTGTTTCCACTGAATTTTCTCATTCACAGCAGGAGATACGAGAAAGGAAAAAAATTGGAAGGTTAAATCCAGATTTCATAAGTTTGATTTCTGGGGCCTGATATTTATGGCTAGATTGTTAAAAAGGTGAGGAGAACTCATTAATAGGCTATCATAGCTTGCAAAAGTATTTTCTCACAACTGCCAGGGTGTCACATAGTTTACGAGGAGCCAGTCCAAACATTAAAGACACCTTCCGTGTTTTTCGGAAATTGCTTTTTTCTCTTACTTTTAATGATTATTGTAAATCCAGTCTCATTTTTTTTCGGTCACTGACGTGATAAAGACGGAATCTGTGGATAGTTGAGCACAGGGAAGTGTTCCCAAAGCAGGTGGCTCCCTAGGGGCTCTATCACCCACTAGCCCTGCTCTACCAGATTCCAGTGGACTGAATTCCATGTGTCACAACCGTCTCCCCAGATGGCAAATGGATTCATTGGGTACCGTTGCTTTGTTTCCTGTGCATCTCAATTTAAAGATGTGGCCCAAGTGTCTTTGCTCTGCCCCACTTTCCCTTGAGAAGTAACTTCTTTCTGTCAAAGGTCAGCTAAATCGGAAGGAGTCTGGTTCAAAAGAAATAACTCCTGACATTAAATGGGACATAAAAATATATTGCAAGAACAACTGCGCTTTAAGTTAAAACCAAGAGAACAAAATGACTCCATCCTAAATGGAGGTAAAATGGCTTTTATAGGCAGGGAACGTTCTTGTCACTTAGTCCTCAAGTGCTCTAGAGTCTTAAGATTCTCACCCCCCCCCCTTGTGTGCCATTGTCCCTCCAAGGCACTTCCACAGTGAGCAACGCATCTTTGCTGACATGCTGGGGCGCATCTGTGGGAGAACAACATCACGTACTTCCTCATACCTGGCTGTTACAAAGCTCCTTATGGGGCCAAGGTGCTTGGCTAGCTTGGCCGGAATTACCCTCCATCGTTCCGTGTGTTCCCATAGTCTCCCTTCTCCCCCTCACCCACCTCCCTTGCCCTCTGGCACCTGTTCACTTTACAAGATGCAGCCATCAGCTGTATGAAGAGGCAGAACCATGGTAGGAGTGATGCAGGTTCTTTTTTCTAGACCATTCTAATGGATTTCTCTGTTGGGGCACCCATTTTAGAGAGCGTATCCAAATGAGGTTACTCTACCCCCTCTGATGCCAATTTGTACCTGATCACACTCTTTGTTTTGTAACTGCACTTGACAAGGAGACAGGCAGACAGGCCTCCGTGGTTTGCACCTGGAGCTGACTGTTATTTTCCCACCATCCTTGTTTTTATCTCTTAGAGGCATAACAATGCTGACACTCAGCCCCCAGTGAATCCCACCCAAAAGGAGGTAGGAATCACACAGAAGGCCATTTTGCCATTGCAGTGGAGGTTACTCACTTTGTATGTGGGAAATCTAAGGAACAGAAAACACTTCAAAAAGAAAGAAAAGGAGAGTAAAAACGGTGCATGTGGAGTTGGGACAAAGGACTCTTGCCATCATAGGATTGTTTCAGTTTCTTTGATCTCTTGGAAAGGACAAGCGGCCACATTGTGGAGAAGCTGAAAAACACTCTGTCTGAATGGTTACCTCCAAAGGAACCAGATACATTTCTGGGTGTATAGCCTTTATGCTTTTACCAACGTACTATAGGACAGACTTAGCGGTGATGGTGACGGTTCTTGTGTGTGGGTCCTCCTCACAGGGAGCAGCTCCGTTTCTCGTCTGCGCCACGTCTGGTACCACTGTGTTGGGAGCCTTTGATCCCCTGGATGAAATAGCAGACATCTGTGAGAGGCATGGCCTCTGGCTCCATGTGGACGTAAGTGCATTTGTATGTACGCGTCACTTTAACTTTCTAGTCTATTTGCAGCTTTGGTGGGAAGTCCTTTGTGTTCTCAGACACCAGAGATGAGGTCCCCGGCTACTTTTTTAAAGCGTGTCTTTCTAATGAAGGGAAATAAATTTGCTATTTTCCATAAGATAATAAAGACGAAGATGCCAAGACTTGAGGTAAATTTTGGTTTTGTTTTCCAGGTTCCATTATATTTCCTCTTCTCCCATGAACCATTCTCTTTGGTCCCTTGCATTTACTGTCACAGAGGCAGCACGGTATGAGGGACCCCTTGAACTAGAAAATCAAGAGAGTTTGACTCTGGGTTCCAATCAGCCTCTTCTTCATTGCAACCTTAGCTGTTCGGGCTTCAGTTTCATTTATAAAGAAAGAAGTGGCTGATGTGGTCTGTAAAGTATCTGCCAGCTCTGACATTACATGATTCCAATCATCTGGAAAATGCAAACAGCTACATTACATAATTGCATGCTATAATTAAAGCAGGTTTTATCTGGATCCATCATAGATAATTATTTGAGAAGGATCCGGATAATTTACATTCTTCATAATTTTCTGACTTAAAGAATTAGCTTTTTTTTCCTAATTAATTTTGTTAGTCCTGGGGTTGTTCATAATAAATTTTTCCTTAATTAAAGGTAACTCTTCAAATTCTACTCCTTCAGGGTTAAAAATTTGCATTCAGACGTTATGAATGCTTGTTGAGCTTTTTGGGTTTTCTTTTTTCTTTTTGTAAAACTAGCAGTTAATTAGTTTGACTCAACCCAACAGAGGGACGGTTGAAAGTGCTGATGACACGGTAGGGAACTTTCTTCTGGTAAATAAGTGATTCATAGCCTCCTTAGCAGAAGAAGAAAGAGCACTATTTTTGACTTTTTGAACGGAAGGTAACAGCATTTGGGGGATATACCTACACATACTTTTATAGTTCGTATGATCTTATGCTTTCAAAGTAACGTGTCTGCGTTCCAGAGAGAATTTTTCAGCAGCTCACGGCTTTCATTAAACATATGCTAATACCCGGTAAAAGCATCCATGATATAAAGCTCACTCAAGTTACAGCCTCTATTAGTATGCCAGTGGCACTCCTTCAGGTAGATTATTTGTGACTTTAAATGGGACTGTCTCATTTGTATCCGTTCACATTTCAACTTTTATCTTATTGATTTTTATAGACTTCGGAGCATAATAATACATTAGGTCCTAAAAGATAATATGAAGTGAGTACTTTGTGACTGTGGAAATAAGGGGGAAAAATCAAATCTATCAGCAGTTATACTTAAAAATTCCATTCTCATAAAAGAAACATCAAATATGGATTATATAGTTTATGCAAAGCAGAGCAAGAACAGCAGTTTCTAAATTGGGAGTGAGATTAAGAGACTTAAGAGAGGCTCAGAGAGAATTGTGACTTAAAAGTATGAATGAAAACCTCCCTAGATTTTCCAGAAAAAAAAAAAAAAACCTGAAGGTTGACTTTTTGAAGGGAACACTTTTATAAGGAAATGTTGAAGCCATACAAATTATTCGATTTGCACACAGTAGGCATGTAGTAGCAGTAGACAGAATTCGACAACCGTTATATCTGACCTGGTAAAGAAATTAGCGCTCACATTGAGACAATATTCACTCTTGCTTTAATACTACAGGCTAGATATAAGGTGATATCACATTATATTGTTATTATAATAATATTGAATCTGTTGACAAAGTTTGATAAAGGACTATGTAGCTTATCTTGAAGAAACTTCATACACCATGTATAGTTTATTAACTTTAAAGATAAAAATCAGCCACATTGCAGTAGTTACCTTGGCTTGTGTGAAATTTTTTTTTTAAAGATTTTATGTATTTGTTTAAGAAAGAGAGAGACTGAGAATAAGCAGGGAGAGCGGCAGAGGGAGAGGGAGAAGCAGGCTCCCCACTGAGCAGGGAGCCTATGTGGGACTCGATCTCAGGACCCTGGGATCATGACCTGAGGTGAACGCAGACGTTTAACTGACACTGAGCTGCCCAGGTGCCTCTGTTTGAAATTTTCTATAAAATATTTTTAAAATCCTTTAAAATATTAAAAAGTGACGTCTACTTTATTTTTGTTAAATGTAATTATGGTTGCTTATCCTCCTGGGCGTTTCATAAAATCGAGTTGCCCTGCATACGTAACATATTTTACCTATTCTAAGATACACTGATTTTGTTTACATTTTAACAGAGCTGAAGTTGGTATGTTGATGTCATTTTTTTTTTCTTTTTTTGTGGTACACAAAAAATGGTGACTCTTACATTGGATAATGTCTTATATTTGGTTAATTACAAGGCATCTTTACACAACTGCATAAGGAAAACTTTAGTTTTCTTTTTCTCCAGGAGGGCAAATGTTACTTCAGCCTCTGCCTCAGACTAGAACATTCCAGCTGGTCCGGCTCTTCTCTGAGGCAGAGGCTGTGGCTGCCGCAAAGCTTGGCACTCGCTCCCAGAAGAGCGTCATGACGTGTCTCAACCACTCTTCATTCCAAGTCCCAGGAGAGGTAGTAAACACTGTATTTAAAGTCAGGGGCTCTAGAGGCTGCCAGATGTAATACTAAATGCCTGTGAGACCTGGGACAAGTCACCTCCCACCTCTGAACCTTAGTTTTTCTACTAAAAATTTGACGTAATAACGACTCCATTGCCAATGCAAAGTTGTATGGTTTCGATAGCCGTGGAGGCATTCAACACAGCCCAAGCTGGTCCCCTCATATTCCCTCACAGCCTTCACCCCTCCTCGCCCTACAGATTAAGACTTAGAAGTCTGCTCAATTGCAAGGACCAGACTGACTTCCTTATTGCTCACATTGATTCCCCCTCCCTTTCCTCCAGACTTCCTGACTGTGGGGTTTCCTTCCATTTCTTATTCTCAGCCATCTTGTTCTTTGTTCATAATGCGTAAGTCTCCAGTGGACATCTTTCCTAAGTCCCGGGCTTCCTTTCTCTCACTCTTAGATTTTTGATTTGCAGATATTACTGAAAGCAATTTGGCTGAAAAGATCTAATTAATAGGATCCACTTAGCCCTTCCTCGTTGGCCACGAGTTCCTGTGAACCCCTCTATCCACCCTCTCAAGCATGTGCCACATTTATTATGCAGAAGGCCAGCCCTCAGCCCACGTCTCATTATTAGCATTTGCACACTGGGGCTGGGAGAATGCCGGGCTTGTCAAAGATATTGTCTATTTTACTATTAAATACAGAGAACAGACTGGTGGTTTTCACACAGGTGGGGGCGGGTGAAATAACATTGGCTTAAAACAAAGTACCAGGGTTGTCACTCTGAGTTTTCTATGACAAAGGACTGGCGAACACAGAACATTGCAGTAACACTGTTGTGACTTTGTAACTATCTCGACAGGCTTCTTGGGGTGGCTCGGCCTTGATGTCCAGGAAGCACCGCCAGCTTCTGCGCGGGATCCACAGGTAAGTGCTGCTTTGGGGCCCAGCACCTCTTATTTAGACAAGGGAACCTCTCTGGATCTTGCACACTTACACAACACACACCGAAAACAAGAGGCGAAGTAACTCTTTTACTTGAAAACTCCAGTCTCCCCAAAGGACTGAAACCATTGAGCCCTTGAATCCTTGTGCTGCTAATAAAATGGTTCTTTCCACCAGTAGAAGCTAATTAAGTTCCCTCCTTCCTTTGTCCTTTTTCTTTTGCATCACAGAGCTGACTCCGTGGCCTGGAACCCCCACAAGATGCTGATGGCTGGGATTCAGTGCTGTGCTCTCCTCGTAAAAGATAAATCTGTAAGTTTTCCTCTTCTGGCCTTTGGGCTTCGAAGGGGGTTAAACTACTGTGTTTGCGGAGGACTCATTTTCGCTTACATTTTGGTGCTTTGGAACCCAGATAGATGAAGGTCTTTGGTAAATGTTGGTGGCACGGAAAGGAAAAATAAATAGCCTCAGATAAAAAAAAAAAAATTAGTGTTTCTGCTCAGGTGATCTCGTGGATTCGATTTTGGTATTATATAATCTCTTTCGTTACAGCAAAATGGTCTCTCTTGCCCTCATTTGTATTATATTTTAAACCTCAGTTTTTTTTTTTTTAAAGATTTTATTTATTTATTCGACAGAGATAGAGACAGCCAGCGAGAGAGGGAACACAAGCAGGGGGAGTGGGAGAGGAAGAAGCAGGCTCCCCGCGGAGGAGCCTGATGTGGGGCTCGATCCCATAATGCAGGGATCACGCCCTGAGCCGAAGGCAGGCGCTTAACCGCTGTGCCACCCAGGCGCCCCTAAACCTCAGTTTTAAACATTGCCAAGTTTTTGTTCTCCTTGATTAAGTCTGGGATTTAAGTCATCTTGAAACTTCTGCTTGCTGAGAAAGTGGAACAGATGTGTGTCAGACATTAACTTGAATGCCTGACATGCTTAGCTAGGGCTTAGCAGCGCATTGATACAGGAAGATGCTAGTTCAGGGCTGATCACCGACCACGCACTTATTAGCTTCTTTGGAAACATTGGGGGGAGTTTGGAAGCTAGTCTGAACCACGGTGGGGCAAGTGGGAAAGAGTTGCTGAGTTTCCTCCTGGCCACAGGTATAAACCCCGTGTTTTTTTTCTGGGTAAAATAAGGATCCTTGTGGGAAGTGGCCCAGGCTGGGAAGTGCCACTGCATTCTTAGAAATGCCTCCTCAAGATATGTGTGCGGCATGTGGGTGATCTTTCTCAGCCATCTGTTTACATTTTTTTCTTAGGGGACTCCCTTTGCCAATGCTAAAGTCATTTTCTCTTTTTAAGGAATTTTATTTCAAATGAAAGCCGTATTTAAAATTAAAACCTAGTCTTGCATGTGCAGATAGTTACAACTCTCTTTAAAAATGAATTGTGACATTTGTATGTCAGAGCCCTTTGTGTTTTGAGGTGTCTAAATGGAATACGGTAGGGGCCAAGGGCAGGCCTCCCAAAGTGCACCCCGACGGCATATTGATTATTTTTAATAGGAGGTACTTGGAAATTAGCCAGGGTGACGACATTTGGGCCCCCTCTGTCCTCTGAAAGCGGCAAACAAATGTCCCGTAAGAAAGGGACCCTCCCTGTAGTAAGAAGTAAGAAGACATCCTACCACCAGAGACAGAAACTTGAAAGCCAAGAGAGCTGTAGAAACAAACCTGTTCCTTTTTTACTAATCTGCTGCCTCAGCCCGAATTCCACTTAGAATACCTTACTAATTATGGGGCACCTGAGTGGCGCAGTCGTTAAGCGTCTGCCTTAGGCTCAGAGCGTGATCCCCGCGTTCTGGGATCAAGCCCCACATCAGGCTCCTCCACTAAGATCCTGCTTCTTCCTCTCCCACTCCCCCTGCTTGTGTTCCCTCTCTCGCTGGCTGTCTCTATCTCTGTCAAATAAATAAAATTAAATCTTAAAAAAAAAAAAGAATACCTTACTAATTAAAACTCTCAAGCATCTGTTTTCTTTATCCTGTCCATTCCTCACAAATTTATTGTCTCACTGTCTGAAATGTATAAAAACAGCCTTGGTCATTTGTTTGGGTCTCAAGCTCATTATTTGGCCTCCATGTGCACATCATAAAACTTTTTTTTCCCTGTTAATCTGTCTTCATGTAAATTTAATTCTTAGTTCAGCTAGAGGAACCTAGGATAAAGAAAAATTTCTTCCTCCCCTTCAAGATCCATCAGAAACTATGAACAGAATCTGCACTTAGAGATAGAGACACTTTTGGCAATACGAATTGATGCCCTAATATTTTATGAGGTTGGTTACTGTTGGCTATATTCTACACCGTTTTGCTTTTCTGCATTTAACTCCTGAAGTTATAACGGCATTTTGTAATGGAAAGGTAGTTTAAGATTACCATATCATTTGTGAACCAAGGAACAACTTCAGCTTACCCATACTTAGCGTATTTAGGACATGACAGAGTCAGGAATATACCCAGGTTTTCCCTTGATCTAGATATAAGAACAAAAATATGGTAAGCATCACTTATGTGCCAGGCACCCTACATCTGCCTTCTCCCCAGTCTGCTGATCTGAATGATATCCTTATCTGTTGGTGCGATGCTCTCAGGAGTGGAAAATTCAGACCCCGAATTTTATGACTAGTCTTTTAAATAAAGTTCTAGCTTTTATACATTTTTCTTGTCAAATGATATTTGAGTGATTTCACCAAGAATTGATTTACATTTATGTACTTGAGGCAATTCAAAATTTTCTGGATCATCTAACACCATTACAGGGGTGATTTATTTTATTTTATTTTATTTTATTTTATTTTATTTTAAGATTTTATTTATTTATTCAACAGATATAGAGACAGCCAGCGAGAGAGGGAACACAGGCAGGGGGAGTGGGAGAGGAAGAAGCAGGCTCATAGCAGAGGAGCCTGATGTGGGGCTCGATCCCATAACGCCGGGATCACGACCTGAGCCAAAGGCAGACGCTTAACCGCTGTGCCACCCAGGCGCCCTATTTTATTTTTTTAAAGAATTCCTTCCTGGATCTCAATAAAAACAATACCCACGTCATTTCACATGGAAGGAATTAAGAAGTTAGGAAAATTGCATGCATTGTGCAAAGGATTGAACACTTTTAAAAGTTACCGTTTTTTAAAATAAAAGATTGTTTTTAAATTAACTGGAATGGAGAGCTGAACCATGAGAGATGAGATATGACAATCAGCTTAAGAAGGTTTGTGTTGGCAATTTTCTGTCTCTTTTGTACCTATTTTCTGCCTCTGTTCTCTTTCATACTCATTCATTCATCATTCAAGCAACGCTAACTGACTTCCTGTGTAGGCCAGGTGCTGTCCTAATTCTGGGCTTATGAAACAGACACATTTCCTGTAGTCAAAGAGCTCATAATCTTACAGAGGAGACAATGAATAAACTGTTCCTATTTAATTCTTTATTATTTTGATAAGTGGTCCGAGGAATGTGTCTGATGCTGTTGATCATATATTCTGCAGCTATTCCAACCTCCTTCCCTTCTCCCTCCTGATACCCATCTAACCAGGCTCCCTGCACTGGGAGCCACCATATGGGGGCACAGTTATGGTCAGTATGTTATAGAGGAAATGTGATGAGGCTCTTGAGAAAGGTTTTACTTGCAGCTAGGAGTGATACACCCAAGAGGAGAGCATCCTTTCCCTTACTTCTACCTTGAATGCAGTTGTATCAGAACATGATGCATGGAACTCTGCTAGCCACCCAGCAACCACAAGACGACATCCCTAAATCAAAAGGGGAACGTGCACAGGATGACAGAGCAGAAAGGGGACAAGTTGTGGTCTTGAATAATAATTCTGAAATGTTGCACAAATCCTTGAAGTGATTACTTGCAAACATTTTGTAGTATGAGGTCATTAAAGGTCATTATTGCTGAAAGCATGTCCATTGGGTGATCTGTCTCTTGCAGCCAAATGCACTCCTATCTGATACAGAAAAGAGTGTGGTACTCAGAGAATACAGAGCAGTGAGACCTGGGATGTTTCGGGCAGAAGAAACAGCACACACACAGCTTTTAAGAAAGGAAGGTCCTTTTCATTTCATTTTAATCTTTTTAAAGATTTTATTTATTTATTTGAGAGAGAGATTGAGCTCACGATCAGAGATGAAAGGCAGGGGGACAAGGAGACTCTCCATTCAGGGTGGAGCCTGACACGGGGCTCAAGCCCAGGACCCTGAGATCATGACCTGCACCGAAGTCAGACACTTAATTGACTCAGACACCCAGGGGCCCCGGGAAGATCCTTTTCATTTTAGAAACTGAAAAAAGTCCATTGTAGCTGAAGCACGGAGAATAGTGCTAAGATTGACATGAGACGAAGCAGTGGATGGAACTTGCAGAGTCTTCAATCATTTTAATGATTTTGGACTTGATCTTCAGAGCAAAGAAAGAATTTTAAAGCCAGGGAGTAATCTGAAAAGATTTTCATTTAAGACAAAGAACTGGAGGTGGGCAAGAATGGAGGCAAGAAGAGGAAGCAGAAGAGTTGATGGCAGGGGAGATGGAAGAATGAGATGAAATTCAAGATCTACTTTAGCAATCCCCTAGACAGGGCTGAACTACCAGTTACATGTGGGACATGAGGAAGAAGCAAGTGTCATAGTTGACTCCCTGCCTAGCAATATGGCAACTGAGTGAATGTTCGTGTGTAGGCAGATGGCGATTGCTGGAGGAGGAGAAGGTTTGGGAAGGAACTATCTTGATTTTAGCACTGGCTACGTTAAATTTGGGATTCCTATGAAGTTTTCAAGGGAAGGTTTCATGTAGGCACTTGACACGTAGATCCAGACCTAGGAAAAGGGGTCTGGGCTGGAAAAGTTTATTGGGAGTGGCTAACATGTAGCCGATCCTCAAGGTCCTAGAAGTGGAATGGATTGCCTTGGGAGGACCTTGGGAGTGAGAAGAGAAGAGGGTATAGAACTTAGGAGCTTTAGAGTCTGTGAAAGCTGAGGTCAGAACAGCCGGGGACATAGGAGGAAGATCAGGAAAGAGTGTCACTAATGAAATACTCTTCGAGGGATGATTATTATGAGGAGTGTGCATGACTGTCGCCCTTCGTGTTGAAGCTGACATGTCAGTTCCTTAAGGAAGAGATCCCAGACTTGCCAGGTGGACTGGCATCTCCACACTGTTCTTTCGCAGACCCTGTGCCCTTTCTATAAGAGCTCATCATGGTTGTTGAATCATGACTACGTCCAAAACAAAGAGCTCATCATTACGATTTCTCCTGTATTAACTTCCCCTCCCTCTAGAACACAAGCTGTATGGGGAGAGGGACTACGCTATCATATTTGCCGCTACATCCGCAGTGCTTAGCAAGGATTCACTGAACAAGGGCAAGATTAAAATTCACTGAAAAATTTAATGCTTAAATCAATGAAAAAAGCCTCAGAAATATTTGCCATCGTGTCAGCAATAACTAGGAGTTGCCAGTTTTTCCCCTACCCCAAATTATTCCTTCTGAGAGCTCTGAGATAACAATGATGAAAATTGCAATTGATGAGTTTTATTGCCTCGGTCCTAACACAAGGCTTGAGCCTGCCTCCAGCGGTAATTGATGAATAGTGGTTTTAATTTGGACTTCTCCAGTTAATGGAAGGGAATAACTCTAGTTAAAAGAAAGCAAATTACTTAGTGAATATACTTCTGTTAAGGGAAAAACTAATTCCCTAATTTGTACCCTCAAAGCCCTGACATTCACAATGCTGTTCTCCTGATTGACTAGCTGTGGTGGTTGCATTTTTAATGCCCTGTATTAGTAGAGAAGACTACGTCCAAAACAAAGCAGAGCTGCTGCTCTCAGAGTTGTACTATCACTAACCATCTCTGCAGCACAGGGATGAAAAGAAAATCAGACATTAAAAAAAAAAACTGTGATTATAAGTAGGTTGACTTCAGATGTAAATGCTGGCACTACATGGCTGTTGTGGATCAAAGACAATTTTGATGCTTTGATCTAAAAGAAAAGGCAATATAGTCTAAGAATCAGTGCATAGATAGGGGAAAATCTCAATATTGGTTTTTTGATTTTTTAGTGTTTATTAGGAGGACTTTTTAGTTAAAAAAAAACTAACAGATATATGAGAATGAGAAACATGCTAATCGGATGACTTTCTGAGTATAGATTTTTCCTCTCCGTTTCTACCGACCATTATCACCCGATATTAACTCACAGGCACTTCCAGTTTCACTGAACAATGTCACTGAACAATTTTTTTTTTTTTTTAGGAAAGACTATGTTGATGCTATGATTTTTTTATTATGTCTATTTTTATATGTTTATTTCAGAAGTAACTCAGATGCATTGTAGATTAGATGCATCTGAATCAGAAAATTCAGATATGGAGAAAAATGAAGAAAAAGTGACAGAATACAGATACTTGAAGATGCCCTTTTATGTATTTTCCCCTGCACATATACATTTAAGTGTATACATACGCACATACCTAATCTAAAAAAAATTATAAGATATTTTGCTTTTAGGATGGTATTTTTGTTTAACCAAATGCTTTTTGTTGAACCAATATGCATTCTATCCATTTATTAAATATTTTATTTATGTATTTGTCAGAGAGAGAGAGCACAAGCAGGGGGAGAGGAAGGCAGAGGGAGAAGCAGGCTTCCCCTGAGCAAGGAGCCTGATGCGAGACTCAGTCCCAGGACTCTGGGATCATGACCTGAGCCGAAGGTAGATGCTTAACCAACTGAACCATCTAGGCGTCCCATTCTATACATTTTTTTTGAAATATTTATTTGTTTGAGCGAGAGAGGGAGAAAGGATGAGAGAGAGAGAGCACGAGTAGGGGGGAGAGACAGAGGGAGAAGCAGGCTGCCCGCTGAGCAAGGAGCTCAATGTGGGAATCTATCCCAGGACCCTGAGATCATGACGAAGGCAGACGCTTAACTGACTGAGCCAGCCAGGCGCCCCTCTATACATTTTTAGTTGCTGTGTAGTAGTCTATCATTTTGACGTATTGTAATGATCTTGACCATCTTGTTATTGCTGACCCATTAGACTGTTTTAGGATATGTGCTGCCGAAGCAAGCACTCAATTAGGTCCTTTTACTATTTGGCCATTAGAGATTTGGCGGCCATCTTTGAGGCTAAATCTTCATGTATATCCTATATTCTTTCCTTATAATAAATTCCTAGACATAGAAGAGCCACGATCATCTTTCATGATGGTTTTTTATACTTATTTCTTGATTTTCCTTCTAAAATATCTCTTACGTGGGGTACCTGGGTGACTCAGTGGGTTAAGCATCTGACTCTTGACTTCAGCTCAGGTCATGATCTCAGGGTCATGAGATTGAGCCCCACGTCGGGATCCATGCTCAGTGAGGACTCTGCTTGGGATTCTCTCCACCCTCTCCCTCTGCCCCTCTCTGCTCACTCTCTCCCTCTCTCTCTCTTACATAAAGAAGTAAATCTTAAAATACTGTTTACCTTCTCATTAGCAGAGTATGTGTGTGGGTTAATCTTTGACATCACAGGGGTTTTTAGCTTTGTCAGTTTAGTAGGCAAGACATCTGTACACCCACATGTACAGACACACACATAAACATTTTCTAATTTTATCTATTGACATAGCTCCTTCTGAGGGATCTTTTTTAGACAGAGGGATTGACATGAGACTCTGGGCTAGCTTTCAAACGTGAGGCCAATAAGCTTGCAATTCTTTCCTTCATTCTAGAGGAGGATAAGAATGTAGTCCCAATTATTCTTTAGGAGAAGGAGTAGTCAGAAGAAGAGGATAGGAAATTCATTCCACACGCTCACTGAAAGTATACTACGGGCCAGGCCCTGTGATGCAAAGTGAAACGAGAAAAGGGAGCCTAATATTATCTCCCAATATGGTCCCCCAGGAGAAGGCAGAGAGTTTTCAGCCCCATTTATATTTTTATTCTGAGTGGTAACTGATATTGCAAGTGACAATTATTGTAGGCCATTTTTTTTTAAACTGTGCAAGAAAAGAGAGAAGGGAAAGTAGATTTATCAGAGAAATGAGAACACACTGTGCCTGTTTTTGTGAGGATTTCTTTTTTAATTCTTGTTTTTCTTCGTGGAGTTTCTACGGAAGTGCCATTAGATGGTTTGAAAATACTGAGCAATCTGATCATCAAAGAAATTCTTTTTTTTTTTTTTTTTCATACGGGAGAACACTCACACTTCCCTTATACACCCATATTATAAGTTTCTGTGGAATGACAGCTTCTAGGTAATGTGGCAGAAAAGGGGAAGGTAGGTGTTTAAAACTGATTAGAAAAAAAAAAGCATTTCACTTGTAGGAGAGACATCAATCTCTTGTGCTTGATGCTGCCAGAATTATTCTCTGTGTCTTGGATGTTCTTGCGTGAACGGAGAAAAGTTTTAGACTTTTCAGCAAGGTTGAGATTGCATAAAACTGGCAGAATTCATCGAATTCATGGTTGGCAAATAGCCCTCTCCCTTTTAAATTCTTGGTGCTTTTTTTTTTTTTTTTTTAATTGCAAGAAACCAAAGTGGATTTTCTTTTCACGAGGCTTTTGGAAATGTGTGCATATGCGTGTACGGATGTGTGTGTCCCATCAAAAACAAAAACCCTTCACGTGGTGTTATCAGTCATGACAAGCACCGTTATCTTGTCTACTTTCCCTCTCCGGGAGGTCAAGGGATATAATAATTAATGTTAGAGTTGCACATATTCAAAATCCATTATGTCTTTCTCCACCAAACAGACCAGTAGTGTTGGGTTTTAGGGTTTCTGTGTTGGTACTGAAATTGTCATTAATTTTAACAAAGGAGTTGCACTTTGTTTTAGATCTATGCTCCATATAGCCTAATATCTTAATTCCTCTGTGAACTGTGGTTCCAAGGGATGAGTTACTGCCTAAGGTGGTCGTACTAGCTGATTTCAATCAGTAGTTACCAACTTGTCGTAAATGGGCCTAAGTCCCCATGCAGAACCTATTCCATGGTTCTTGGACTCGTGTATATAGCAGACTGAGCTCCTGGAGGGAAGACGGGGTCTTATTCATTGCATAGTCCCACTACTCAGTACAAAGCCTGACACTCAGTGCTCAGTGAAATGTTTCCCAGAGTCAACTTACTTTGTGTCTTTTTCCAAAACCATCAATGGTCATGTGTTTTAAGCCTGTTACCTGCAGTATGAAGTAGCATGCCCTCTATCATCACAGCCTGATCTCTTTCAAGTTTTAAAAAGTGTCCTTCCTGCCAGTACCTTGGAATTTTGTCGGGGTGTAGAAATTGTCTGTCTTATCCATATGGTTTGACATACCCATTACCTCCTCACATCCCATTTCATGTTGGCTCTTAAAAAAAGTCTTTACTCTAACTGTGCCAACCTTTGGCCTTTTATCTACATGCCTCAGAGACCAGTAATAAATCAGTGACTCATGCTTTCCTTTTTCAGAAACCATATTGTCTTTCCCTTAGGACTTATTTTCGTTTTAGTGTCTAATGATGCTGTTCTTTATTGGCGACTGGACAAGCGGAAGAGAGCCTTGCTTTTCTAAGGTTCCCTGGGTCCTCTCTTGACCCTTTCTAATGGACAGAATGACATTCACAATCTGGCAGTTTGCAATGTTGGCTCTTTGTAATATGCTGGATCCAGTATCTTGGCCAACAGCTTCCCAGTTTCATCCTTGAGTTCCTTCAAACCTTTGGGTGACTGCCACCTGGTCCCACTGATTAAGCTACATTAATTTCGTCAGTTTGACTTAGATGAGTTGGGGTGTTGCCCACTCTGGGATTTAATATCTTCTGCCCATCTATTTCTGGAGAACCCTACGAGTGTGGGAATCTCTCTGATAGCCTTCCAGGTAAAGAATGCATTCTTCATGGCAGCCTGCCCATTTCAGTAGGGGACCCCAACATTTGCCTCTCTGCCAATCAACACAGAAGACTTCAGATCTGCAAAGAAATGATGAAAAAGGGGAAAAAAATGAAATTCTACCTTTGTGGCTTAGCAGCTGAAAATACCCCAGAAGGAGGATTCTATTTTCAGATTGAATTTTTTTCTGTCTCACCTTAAAACAAAAAACTGATTAGGGTCTCATAATATAGGAGAATTACATAAGCTAAAATCTAAGAAAATCAAGCAACATAAAAGGTAAGGGCATAAAAGGAAACATGGAATGAAGCTAATGGAAAAATTCTTGCCATAATTAGCGTGCTACACCTGCCTCAGGTGGATAAAAGTTGGTTTTCGCATTTTTAAAGGATTCCAAGCATCTGCCATTTTTTCCCCCTTTATTTTACTATGAACTCATTGCAACAGGATTTCTCTTCTATTTCCATTCCCTGGTATGATGCTGGAGGCCCTTTTGACTTCTTGGAATAAATTGTTCTATTTGTTTTCCTTTGTACAATTCTAGTTGTCATATATGTTGTTTTCCAAGGAAGATATCTAAAAACATACCTGACATTCCTAATTAGGCTTTCCAGCTTTGTTGTTTCAAGGACAAAAACTTTCAGGGAGTTAATTTTTTTTTCTGGGGTTTTCTTCCATGACAATTCAAAGTGTCAATATGAGTCCAAGTGAAAGGAATTATTCTGACTTTGTAGAAACTCAGCAGTGGTAAATGTAAATTTATTTTATATAGGCTTTTAATAATTGTACTTAAACCCTAAGTTGTAGGAAAATTGTTAACGGCATATAATAAAGAAATCAATTGTAGGCTGAATAGAAAAATGGAAACTCTGTAAATAGTCACCATATTTTTAAATTCAAGGTGTATACGACTTCTATATATACTTATGCGTATATATTCACACAGCAAACATATTGCCCTTAAGCCATTATGAAACTGATGGGAAATTATAACTTAGAGAGTTTTGTTAATTGCAAAAAGAACTCAATACCTTCTCTGGTAGTTCGTTCTGAGGGCTTTTTTGGGAGTTTGGAAGATGTTGGTCTTTTTTTCAATGAATGGTTATGAAATATAAGAAAAATATGAAAACATTCATAAGATGTAAATAAACAGCTTCGTTTATTGTTATAAAAAGAATAATCAAGTAGTTCCCATACAGATTCAAACAAAGAACATAGCCAGAAACCCAGAAATCCCCCATGGGCTCCTTTCTGTTATTGACTTTCTTACTTTTCTTTTCAGTGTTACTCTGCAGTGTGGATCTTCAGATAATAGAGTTTCCTTTTACCTTTCTGAAGGAATCGTGCAGTCTATATGTATTTTTGGTTTGACTTTGCTGTTTTTGCTCAGATTTACCTCATGTTTTTTTTTTTTTAAATATTATTTATTTATTTATTTGACAGAGATAGAGACAGCCAGCGAGAGAGGGAGCACAAGCAGGGGGAGTGGGAGAGGAAGAAGCAGGCTCATAGCGGAGGAGCCTGATGTGGGGCTCGATCCCATAACACCGGGATCACGCCCTGAGCCGAAGGCAGACGCTTAATCGCTGTGCCACCCAGGCGCCCCTACCTCATGTTTGTTAAGATTCATCTATGTTTTGGTACAATCTGATCATTACTTGTTTTCTCTGTTTTATAGTATTCCATATGATTATAGCACAATTGATTTTTCCTCTTTACTGTTGATGGACATTTGGGTTATTCTCATTTGGCAATTTTACAAAAACTGGCCATGAACCTTTTTTCTGCACATATCTTCATTGCTTGCCATATCTCTGAGGTTCCATCTATTCGAATTGTCATTTTTCTTGAAGACCATATTTAAGAATTTCTTAGTGGATCAAAAGGTGGCATATGCTGTTAGACTTGGTTTCTTTGAAAACGTTTTTATTTCATTTTTTTCTGGAGGTAGAGCTCTGTCAGTAATTTTCTTTTACACTTAATTATTTTTTTCCTTTTTGTCCTCCCCCCCCCTTTTGTGTGTTACATAGTTAGCTGTCATTTTTTTTTTCACTTTATTTGTTTATTTAAGTCATCTCTACACCACATGTGGGGCTTGAACTCATGACCCAGAGATCAAGAGTTGCATGCTCTTCCGACTGAGCCAGCCAGGTGCTCCTATCATTTTTTTAATGACAAAATTACTTTTTATTTTGCCTTCCTTTAAGATTTTCAAACTTTCTTTAGGTTGCAGCCATTTATCTATGGTATTGTAAACATGTATTTTATTGGGATTGTCTTGCTTTGGCTTTATTGGGCTTGTTAAATTTGTGGATTGAGAGGTTTCCTAAGTTTTGAAAACTATCCACTTAATTATTAACTCTGCCTCCTTTTCTCTCTCTTTTTCTGGCACTCCAATTAAATGTATATTAGACCTTCTTGCTGTTTCTTGTGTTTCTTTATTTTTTTTAAAGATTTTATTTTAAGTAATCTCTCCCAGTGTGGGCTTGAACCCACAACTCTGAGATCAAGAGTCACGGGCTCCACTGACTAAGCCAGCCAGGAGTTCCTGTTTCTTGTGTTTCTCACTGTATTTTGTACGTTTCCTAATTTTGTGTCTTCGTGTTTTGTTATGGATAATTTTGATGACCTATCTTGAAATTCATGAATTCTGCCTTCAGCTCTATCTAACCTGCTGTTAAAGCCATTCCTTCAGCATTTACCTTGTTATTGTCTTTCCAGTTCTATTATTTTAATTGAGTTTTTTTCATGTATATAATGCCTCTAGGTTCTTGTTGACATTTGTAAGGTCAGCCTTTGTCTCCATGAACATTGTAAACATAGATTCACAATCTACCTCTGCTAACTCCGCATCTAAATTCCCTTGAGTGCTATTCCTATTGATTCTTGCATCTATGGTTCCTAGCTCTCATATTGTCTAGAGAGACACCTTATGATTTTTGATGGTTTACTGAATATTTTGTTTGAGAAGTTACTTTTAGGAATAATTTTAAAACATAGAGTGGAGTTACCTTCCTTGAGAGAGGATTTTATTTTCATTCTGGCCATGTGGGACAATTAGCAGTCTAGGATGAAGGCTTGACGTTTTTTCTGGATCTCCAGAGAATACCCTGCACACCATTTCAGGGTGGAGACCTTTGAATCCTGAACAAGAGAAAGGATTGCTTTATGGCCCTTAGTGACCCTGAGCACCTTTGAATTCTGTTTCCTGAAGTACTTGGAGTGTCTGTTGGTGAGACGGGATGGTGATACAACAGGTCCCCACATGTGGTGGCCACAGTCTCTGTTCCCTTACTTCTCACCCTTCTGGCTCCTGCTTTAGCTCTTCTCCCTCAGGCTAAAAATGTCCCTGGGGTAGAGACATTTCTGGCTGACCTTTTGAAGCTCCATTCCTCTCCTTGGACCTCTCAGTAGTTTATTCCTGTCTTGGGCAGGTCTGTGATGCTTTTCATTAGATGCAATTTTTTTGTTGTTGTTCTGTTTCAAAATTATTCTGTTTTCTACAGCAGGAGCATTTCCAATTTATCTAGTCCTTTATTACTAGAACTGATATATACTAGGCTTTACTTTTAATTTTTTTAGTTTTTAAAAGATGTTGTTTATTTATTTTTTAGAGAGAGAGATAGAGGGTGTGTGAGTGGGGGGAGGAGCAGAGGCAGAGGGACAAGCAGACTCTGTGCTGAGTGAGCTCCACGTGGGGCTCGAACCCATGACCCGAGATTGTGACCTGAGCCAAAAAACCAAGAGTCGGATGCTTAACCGGCTGACCCATCCAGGTGCCCCCAGGCTTTAACTTTTTAATAATCAGCTGCTATTCAGTGCTGCCCAGCAGGGATAAGCATTTGTTAGTTTATTCATTCTTTCATTCAACCTGCAGATATGTGCAGCCTCCTGTGTGTTAGATGACTAAGACATGATCCCTGCCCTAAGTGAACTCAAAGCTAGTAAGGGAAACAGATTTCAAGCAAATAATTAAAATATGATATGCAATGTATGTAATGGAGTTATGTAATGGAGTAAAAAGCAGGGGTTTAGGGAGTGCAGATCAGTTAAGAGTAGAACCCTGATGAAAAGGCTGGTCTAGAAAAGCTAGTTGCAGCAAAGCTGACTTAAAATAATAGTTATTCATATTCTCTTTCCATTTGTATTTATTTATTTTTGTTTTTTAAAGGTTTTATTTATTCATTTGAGAGAGTGAGAGAGAGAGTGAGAGAGAGTACAAGTGGGGGGATGAGCAGAGGGAGAGGGAGAAGCAGACTCCTCACTGAGCAGGGAGCCAGATGTGGGGCTCGATCCTGGGACTCTGGGGTCATGATCTAAGCTGAAGGCAGCTGCTTAACTGACTGATCCATCCAGGCTCCCCTCTTTCCATTTTTAAAGAAATATATGATGATGATAGCACAGTCAAGTGTAACGGGGAACGTAAAAACTGCTTGTAACTCACTAGCCAAAGTTAAATCATTTAAAATTTTTTATTAGATGAATACTACGTATTACTATATCTATGCTGATATAGATTAATCTGTTTTGCTTCTATAACCAGCATCTTCCTTTCTTTGTCTATTCTTATCCCTTTCTTTGATATAAGAAACAGAGACAGTTAAGCTTATAGAGTCTTAAGAATACTTATTTCTTTAATGATGGTTACCATCATCACAGAAGCTGAAAATTCAGCATCTTAAGTCCAGCTCAGAAGTGTGCATCGATGAAGTTCTATATATGTTTTAAGTAGATTCTCTTCCATTGCCGAATATACACTATCTCTTCCCCTTATCCCATCCAGACACCTCTTATAATCAAAACTGCTTACGTTATCAGTGACTTTGTTGGAAAGACAGGGAAGCCAAACTTGCGGGTGTTACCATCTTCTTCTTCTGGGTGATATTGGTATTTGCAAATCTCATTCAGCTATCTATTCTTTTCCACTCATTGACAACTTTTCATGACACACCATGGCTATTCATCGACAGAAAAAGGTTTTCAAATGAAACCAGACTTTCATAACAGCAAGTTATCCCACTGGAAACACCAGACGAGACCCAATGTGGCACAAAGACTACATATCAACTAGGGGAAATGGGAAATTGTCTCAGGTGAAAACAAAGTCTTTAAAACATAAGGAATTGCAGAATTCTATCAGTTCATAAACTGGAGGAGACAAGGTAGGAAATGTTAATTAAGGGTCTGAAAGATAGGATGAGACAAAGGTCTAACTTGATTCCATTTTTGGAGGAAGCCAACGGCTGTTGGTTGTTTGCCAAATCCGCATTGGCAAACTGTATAATAGTTGGCAAGTTATATAATAATATAATAATTATAGCTTCAAAATATGTTTCATCTAAGTGGAGCAGGTCTTCACCCACTCTCTGACAAAACGACTTGTTCTTGTCTGTTTATTCTTCCAAGTGAACTTTGGAAACATTTTTCGTTATTATAAAATCCTTGCCCTGGGATTTTATTAGGATTATATTAAACCTATGGATTCATCTGAGATTTAACATCTTTGCAAAATGTTAGCCTTTCCACCTAGGAATGGGCTATGTCTCTCCATTTATTCAGATTTCTTTTATTTCACACAAAGATTCTTTTTTGAATTTTTATTATGGGAAATTTCAAACATATACATGAACGCCTATGTACTGATCTCATGACTTCAATGAGCACTTCACGGCTGACCTAGTTACATACCCACCTCTTCCTACTCTTTCCTGTCTGATTGGGAAAACAACAACAACGACACAGATTTTATATCACAGAATTTTGATGTTTTTTTCGTAGAGGACTCAAAAATGCTTTACTATTAAGGTTATTTATAAATTTTTATATTGTTATTATCACAGATAGAATCTTTTAAAAAAATCTTCTAACTGCAACTTTTGCTATAAAGGAAAACTTTAAAGTATTTATATATAACTACTTCACCAGATTTCTAATTATTCTGAGAGATTTAAAGTTATTCTCTTATATTTTCTAAATATAGAATTAGATCAGTATACAACTGTAATTTTATTTTCTTTCTGATATGTAAGCTTCGTATCAGTTATTGGCAATTATAATGTGCTGATAGAATTTCCAAAAATATATTCAGTAAAAACAGTAAAAAGAAGGTGTTTTTGTCTTCTTTGTGATTTTATTAAAGGCACCTTAAGATATACATTCTTTATAAATCCTCTTGAGAAATAATCTAGAAATGAGTATTAAATTTTACCCTATTCTTTTTTATTATCTAATAAGGCAGTTGTATCATTTTAGTCCTTGAACAAAGTTAACTGTGCTGTGATAGATTTTCTGCGTTACTGACTACCTCATTTTATTGCAGTAATTTAATGTACGATGGATTTGCGTATTTCGATTTTTGCTTCTGTCTACATATGATTGATCTACTGTGTGTATGTGTGTGGGGGTGATCTTGGTTGGATTGTATTTTTGAGTGCATTTTCAACTGTCTTCATTTTAGGATAATTGCAATGACACAGAGATCATCAGTTTTTAGGAATCTTCAGAAAAGCCAATCATAAAAATGCTCAGAAATTTTGAGGGAGATAATTCTTTGATCTAGTGTTTATTTTTCCCATTTTTGTTGAAGTATTAAGAATTTCCCACTCTACTGATCAATTTCAAGAACTGACACTTTCTTAAATATTTAATACATTTTACTGAGATTTTCAAATGTTAGCAGAATATATACTACCCCTCTATCATTTTCATTTAATTTTTGCTTTATATTCTTGCCTAAAATCTTAATTTTTAAAATATTTTTTCCTGATCTAGTTTATCTTTTCTCCATAAGGAATGACTAATTACGTCTATTTTTCAATTCACATATATATTAAGTTTAATTATTTTTCATTTTCTCCTGCTTCTTCACATTTTTGTTCCGTAGGAATGTTATTTTATGTTTGAGGGCCATTTTGGTTTGGTTTTTTTAAGTTTTGTTTTGGAGTGTTCTCATTTAAATTATTTTCCAATTAATCCATAATAACAGTGCTGATTTCCTCTTCTAGTCAAGAATGATTTATAAAAGAGATTTTAATCTCCTGAATGCTTCAGATATGTTATGAAATGCTGATGTGTTTTATTGTAGTCAGATAATGATCAAAATTAAAGGAGAGATCAAGAGTGACAAATTTTTACCTTTTCAACTCAAAAGTTGCTCTTGAAAGGACGTCTTATCATCCAGAATCCATTTTTAGTTTGTATTTTCTTTCCCAAATAGATAAACAGTCCTAAGCATTTGGGGTGGGGAGAAAAGTGTTTGAAGAGGAACCAAGTATCAAATGTGAGTGTGCAAGCCCAAAAGAACCAAGGAAGGATAGAATTTCCCTGTAAATACAGGATATATAAGTTCTTTCCTCTCTTGGCTCAAGTTCTAGGTGACGCTCAGAGAGTTGGGAAGCCTCTTCTCTCCCCTATTCCTCATGTCAGTTTGGAAAGTAGAAATTAAATAGATATGGTGGGGGGTGTATTAAAGTATGAAGTGCCTGAGATAGCCCCCAATAAGTTTCCAAGGGGCTGGCAGGGAGCTAGTTCATCCAAAAGTGATTCAAAATGAACAAGAAGACACAAAGGGAGTCTGGAAATAAGGGCAAGAAGCAAGGAGCGTGGCTGTGATCTGACAGCCTGGAGGCTGTGCCAGGTCTTTAGATATAAGCAGGAAGATGGAAAGATTAGCTGGGGTTGAGCTAGGGATAGGGCAGGTGGTCAGCACAAAGACAGCAGTGACCACACTGACGAAAGAGATGTTCACTCCCCAACTTCAGGATAGGGTTGCCAGATTAAGCAAAGGAAAATACAGGATGCTCAGTCAAGTTTGAATATCAGATAAACAGCAGATAATATTTTAGGATAAGTATATCCCAAATTTGGCATGGGATATGCTTTTACTAAAAATTTTGGTTGTTATGACTTTATGTGAAATTTTTACATAATTCAAATTTAGTAGGAAGTTTTCTATCTTATCTGGCAGCCCTCCTCAGTGGCATTTGTAAATATCCCAACAGTGTTACACAAAGAGCAAGAAGAAGAAAACTCTTGGAGGGAAAATCTTGATTGTCCATGTTTTATGGCTGAATGGTCTGAGATACCACTCGGAGTTTTGAGGTTTTCTGGAAAGGACCGGATTAAATATTTTGCATTAGAAATAAATGTAGTTCCAAATCAGAAACATTTTCAGTTAAAGAAAAATAAATTGTCATTTCGTACCTCCAAAGTGATCCAATTGTTATGCATTGAAATTCATAACAATGTTATTTGTTTTTAAGTTCATGTGACAGGTAAAATATGGTACGTCACAGTATGATGTTTATATCTCTGTCCGAAAGACCAGCACGAGCTAAATTAAGATCTCTCAGTGTTATTCCACATTCCTAGTCTCCTCCATCTCTGGTCCAATCAGCTAGGACTAGGGTGGGAGTCGTGTCATGTGCTCTATGGGTAAGAAGAGAGGTAAGGGGTCATGATGGACCAGGCAAAGAGTCTGAATTGTGTGTACTATAAATGTCTTCCATCTCTTGCTGTGACAACTTACTAATGGATTCTTGAGCTTTAAACTTGGTCCAGAAACTGAAAAGAAACGAGGAAGATGGATTGTTATCTTTCCCATTTCTGGCTCCGGACCAGTTGTCAGAAAAAAGTTCATGGCTTCTTTTTTATAAGGCTACTCTCTTCCCAGTACATTTCATTATGCGCTTGTCATGGAGTAGCACATGTCACTATTATATGTCCTCTGGATCTTATCTTGACATACTATTTCTCTGTTTTATTACCAGTTTTAGACAGCACCATAGTGTGGATTAAACCCTCGACATCCAGTTACAGAAATACCGATGCATTCATTTAGAGTGCTGTCAGAATCTCTGTGCCCTTTCAGTACCCAACTTGCAAGAGATGTGGTGAAATGCAATGAAATACGTAGCTTTTTCCAGAGCTAGTGAGATCCGGGAATTTATATATAACAAGGAAAAGATTGTTTTCTGCCTGTGAGGTAGTCACGGCAAGCATTAGAAGGTTAGTCTCTCTAAGAGGTTTTATTTCCCAATTATGAAAGTTATAGGGCCCCCTTCATTGAAGGGGTTCAGTTGAAATCCAAGAGGAAAATCTCCAGGGGAGTGGAGTTCTTTATCTGTTTCCTTCATTTCACAAGATTGTGACTGGGGAAATGACTCACTCGTGATTGGTGGTGAGGTTAATTTCATGGAGCCGTGAGTCTTACATGCACTCTAGAGCCTGATATTGGTTTTACAGTTCAACAATGAATTCATGTGAACCCATGGGGTTGAGCTTTCCCTATGTGGGCTTCCCCCTCCCCAATGCCTCTGGTGCTTCAGGCATTCTTCAGAAAGCTCACGCCTCATATGCAAGGCGTTTATCATAATTGTCTAGAATCAAAAATGACATTCGTCAGTGCCAGGCTAGATGAGCTCATAGGGAAGACATATTGTCTCTCGTTGTCATTGTGCCAATTTTACGGATTTTGAGAAGCAGGAGAGAAGGAACATAGCCGTGGTTCATTTTCGGTCATTGTGGATGTAGGGCACAGTCCCTGCTGGCAAACAGTGTCTTTCTAGAGGGTACACCGAGCGCTGTGAGGTTGGAGGGCTGTGACAGCATATGGGGCAGGGGCAGGGGTGAAGGCTTCGCCCCATGATGCTCTATAGCACCGTTATTCCCTGAACAGTTGGAAATGGAGAATTTGTGGTCTGGGGTAGAGCCAGGCAATGTGCAGGCAGTGACATGGGCCAGGCATCTGGGCCTGGGGAGGGACGTGCTGAGAGAGGGAGCTAGGGAACAATCTCAGGTTTGGAGGGCTTTGGACATCATGTTAAGAACACATTCATTTTTCTGGCAGGCAAGTGGTTCTTTCTGTGTGGGAAGCAGACACTTCTGTGCCACCCTGAGTCCTGTTTCTTCTCTCACAGTGTCCTGCCCGAGCATTGACTTTCCCAGGGAGGCTTCTGGCTTTCCTGGCTACTTCACAGGTCTCTTCTCTATCCAAGCACTTGTGCAGCACGTATTGCAAAGTCGTCTGTGATCTAACGAACCGTTAGCCTGTCGCCCATACCTAACGAGAGGCTCCTTAACTGTTCTCATGCCCAATACAGTCTTGGGTGAGTGTGATGGACCGATAGATGAGGGGATCAACTTACTAACCCACTTCATCCCCATATCAATCCAATGAGGTAGGGACTATCATTCTGACCATTGGTCAGAGGAGGAAACAGTACAGAAAGCATAAATAACATGCCCAAGGCTCCCAGGCTGGTAAGGGATGGCCCTGGGATTCACGACCAGTGAGGTTTCCATGACTTTAATCACACAGCTTCTATGTCCCTAAATCGAAATGACAGGTAATGGATCAACCTCATATCCTACCTGAAACTAAATTCTAAAGCCACAATGAGGTACAGAAATAGAAAATATTGATTTGGGAGGATAAGATTTGAGTGTTTAATCCTTTTAGAATGAATACAAAGTGAAATACTATTGCTAATGATTTTGCTTATTCTAACACTTTTCGCATACCCAGCCAGGCTGGTTAGATTGACCTGCAAATCTCTTCCTACCTCTATTTGGTGCCCAGACCTGGTGTGTAGGTTTTTCTCATTTTTTTTCCACCCTATAATTCTGTAGATAGAGACCCCTTCCCCAGGATTTGCAGTCAGGGCTGTTCTAAATACCCTGGTCCAATAGTTCCCTTCAAGACTCTTGCAGTTCAGCAAACAAGGGTTTGGTTTAGAAAATACAGTTCTCATTCCTAGAGACCAGTTGAGCCAGAGAATCCTAGAAGTTGTCTCATCTCCCTGCTTCTGACCCACTGGAGAGTCCTTCTCTCTGTCTTCCATCCCTCCCTCCTTCCTTGCTTTTTGATCGATGGTAGCTTCTCCTTGCTGTTTGCATATGAGCTTCCACTTTGATATTCATAGCTCTTCCTGCAGCATTATTTCAGCAAAGACCTATCATAAATGTCAAAATACAATCTTTTTCTTTAATAATAATTTTTTATTATATTATGTTAGTCACCATACAGTACATCATTAGTTTTTGATGTAGTGTTCCATGATTCATTATTTGCATATAACACCCAGTGCACCATGCAATGTGTGCCCTCCTTAATACCCATCACTGGCCTATCCCAATCCCCCACCCCCCTCCCCTCTGAAGCCCTCAGTCTGTTTCCCAGAGTCCATTGTCTCTCGTGGTTCATTCCCCCTTCTGTTTACCCCCCCTTCCTTCTTCCCTTCCTTCTCCTACCGATCTTCCAGCTATTTCTTATGTTCCATAAATGAGTGAAACCATATGATAATTGTCTTTCTCTGCTTGACTTACTTCACTTAGCATAATCTCCTCCAGTCCCGTCCATGTTGCTGCAAATGTTGGGTAACTGTTCTTTCTGATGGCTGAGTAATATTCCATTGTATATGTGGACCACATCTTAATCCATTCATCTGTTGAAGGGCATCTCGGCTCTTTACACGATTTAGCTATTGTAGACAATGCTGCTATGAACATTGGGGTGCGTATGGCCCTTCTCTTCACTACGTCTGTATCTCTGGGGTAAATACCCAGTAGTGCAATTGCTGGATCATAGGGTAGCTCCATTTTTAACTTTTTAAGGGACCTTCCACTGTTTTCAAAATACAATCTTAAAAGAAAACAGGAAACAAATCCAGACTCAACCAATTTTATCACAGAATATTTCTCTTTTCTTCTTGGGGTGTTAGGGAAACAAAGGAAATTAGAAATTATAAGCTGGTTTGCGTCTGTAGAGTCAAATGCCATTCCCTGTGGAAACTGCATAAAATATTTCTCCAAACCAAAAAGAAAAATAAACTGTGATAATTGTATTCTAATTTATTTTAAATTAAATATTCTTTTTTTTTTTTTGAGCAACATATTTACTGATTGTTGTAAAAGGGATTAAAAACTTGCCTCAATGAAAATGAAAGACAATGGGTCGGAGTCTTCATAAAAATGTTTAACTTTTCTTACCTCTACGGATTTGGAAATGATTGTCTTATTTAGTATGTGTCCTCATTGGGTATGTCTTAAAACAAGGGTCTGAAAATTATGGCACCTAGACTAAATCCAGCTTGACACTTGTTTTTATAAATAAAGTTTTATTGGACCACCATACCCATTCATTCCGCATCTTATATGGCTGCCTCCGTGCAACAATCACAGAGCTAAGCAGGTGTGGACAGAGACCGTATGACTAAGGAAGCTGAGAATACTTACTCTCTGGTCCTTTACAGAAATTGTTTGTCCGTGTCTATTTCAGAACACCCAGAGGAGAGGGCTTTGCCTTCCTCAGTGTCAGAGACCACAGTTGGAACTAGGAAATTCTAGGATTAAATATGATTGGTCAGTGGGAAAATCCACTCATGGACCTTGAAGCCCAATAAGACCTATGTTCAAATTCTGCCTTTGTTTGGGAATACCCTGCATGCCATTGACAAATTGCTTAACTTTTCCGAAACTTAACTGTAAAATGAAGACACTTTTTATAGTGAAGAACTACTATGCCTGTAAATGGGACAATGTTCCGAAGTGTGCAGTGTGTTGCCAGCCGTATAGTGGACACTTAGCGAACACAATTTTTTCCCTTGTTATGTCCAAATTGAGGAGTGAGCTACAGGTGAACGCATGGATTCTTCCATCTGGACAAACGTCTATTTGTTTAGTGGAAAAATTCTTTGTCATTTTAGCACACTTCCGTATTTTATCACGAGTCTTTGGGGAAAAAAAATGCTTTTGTCCACTACACCTCAGGTCCTATTCGAGGGTTTTACCAAGTATTTCCTGATTCATTTGAAACTATTATTTAAGGCCAGTTTTAAGTAGGATTGCCATGGTCATGGTAATTATCGATGATTTCCATCAACTCTTTAATGGGATTTATGCAATGAAGAGCAGGGAACTTGCGTTTCAGAAATTGCCATGCTGCACAGCATTTTTCCCTGTATAAAATCAATCTCTTACCTGTACTCCAGGCCTCGGAGGCCAGGCCTCTAGAGGATGTTCCAACTCCAAGAAATGTAAGCCGGCGGCCTTGCTGCTGAACGCGTAAAATTCCATTTGAGAAGGAACCAGGTCCTCGTTCACGGCATCACAATCAGCAGGAGACCTTGGTTGATTTTGTTAAATATCGTGCTCCTGGTGTGGAATCACTTTTCTAGCCTCAGTCCAGGGAAACACTCTTGCTTTGTGTCCATTTTGTCCAAGATAAAGGACACCATTTCTATACGTACCTGTCCACCTATTTTGGAGAGATGCAAGTAAGCCATCTAGACTGAAGCAGTAAGTCTTGTGTTAATACATGTCTTTTTCCAGACGTGTCGCTTAAACGTTACGGCACAAATACTTACCCCCAGGAGGTGGGCTGCCTTGCGGTGTCATTATCCTCAATTTACAGATGAATGAAAATGTGATATGATGGAGCAAAGTGAGGTACTTGACAGTTATAGTAAATACTCAGAGCGCAGAAGCAGCGAATGACTACTGGATGCTTTTGCTGTGCGCACATTCCCAGGTGTGCCAAGAAACTGGCAAATAGCCTATGCCCTTCACCCTCCTTCCAGCCCGACTTCTGTGAACAAATATCACTCCAGTTGCACTGTGTTTCCCCATGGCCTTTCCCTGGCCTTGATCTCATCCCTCCTCCTCCTTTCCCTAGCCCACCTCCCTCAGCTCACTTTTCTCACCTTCTTCCTTTTTTCTCCTTATCCTACCCTATTGTGCCAAATCTCTTTGGCAACAAAGCAAGGCATAAGTAAATACATAGCAGAGAGAATCACAGAAACTCATAGCTGGAAGTAATGGAAGAAGAGCAAGGATCACAGGTCTTCCTACCAGAGCTGAGTGAGCAAAATTTCCATACAGCCATGTTGATATGATTAAGCAAAATTTCCATACAGCCATGTTGATATGATTAACCACCTCCAATAGTTCTCTGCTCCATATCACAAAAGCATAGCAAATCAAAAAGTTGAATAGATTAAGGTTGTGGGGGTATGGTTTTGCACATCCCATTCAAGCTACAATCCGTGGACATATGTTTCGTATCTTGGAATACGTACCTCCCCCTCCTTGATTAAGAGTCCAGCATTATTCACATCAGCCCATATTTTCTTTATTTAAGTGCCTAGAATAAAGTTACTCTTCACTTGTATTCACACAGAAATAAAACTTTGATAATGGGCACAAATGGCTCACAAAGTAATCAGATAATCACCTGGATTTCTATGCCCTTGTAAAAACACTTCGGGGTTCTCTGAACTCATTATAAGTGTACTGTTGACTGAAACTTCCAGATCAAGAATTTTCAACATAAGCTCAAGACCCATCAGAACAATGGTTTTCAATCCTGGCTGCATATTAGGACCATCTGAGAAGCTGAAAAAAATATGTCATTGCCCTTACCCACACCAAAGATTCTGATTTTTGGTATGGAGTCAAGACACTTTAAATTGATAATTAAAAACAAAACAACAAACAAACAACAACAACAACAACAAAAAAAAACCCAAAAAACCTCTTCACATAATCCTAAGATTAGCTAGGCTTGAGAACCGCCATACTGATTGGTTTTGAGTTATATAGTTGATTGTAAGTCACCTCGGTTTATTTTCCTTTTTAAAATATAGTCAGAATAGAATAGCAAATATCAGTGTGCTGTTCATGTGGTAATGATGGGTACGAGTCCATGAAATTCCTGCTTCGTTTCATGTATATTAGGGTGGATACCGTCACTATTTAAAACGAATTTCTTACTGTGGGCTGTATTCAAAGTTTGAAAAACACTGCTTTAGATTATCTTTAACAGAGAAAGTATGTTGATAGCTGCCCAGGGAAAATCAGGAAATCTTCATCTGGCCTAAGAGAGAAGCCCAATTGCACTATTTTTAAATGCTTGTAGGGCATGCCGAGGTGTTGCCAAGTGATCTCTGCACTATCAAATGTTTCTTACCTATTTATAGAAGCACTTACACATTCTCGAAGACACTGAGCCCGTTTTCTGCTCTCCCGTAGTCACCCTCGCTGCTTAAAATTATGAAGTTGTATTTCTTAAAAAAAAATCTTTTAGCTCAGTCTCCTCGTTTTTAAATCGGCTCATTCTGACCCTTAGGTAGGGATATTTATGGGAGAGTTACACTTCGTTAGCAAATACAGGATCTCCAGGCTGGCACTAAAGTACTCTATCAGTTCTCTGAAAACTCCCGTCAGACCTGTAGGCCTAGCCCTTTAACAAAACTTTCTGGAATCTTCTAGGAGGCTTTCTGGAAGAAGTGGAGTTTTGGTATTAACACTAAGTGCCCAGATATTCCAGGATAATGAGTGGTTTTCTCAGATGTTGTCTAAGTGATTAGGCCCTGCCGATCTTTTAATGGTTCACAGGATGGAAATGTAGAAACACTATCAAGAAAACTGGGGAGTTTCTGGCCTCACTGGCCCCACCCCTGGGACTGGGGACCACTCCTCCCTCTTTGTGGTCAGCGGGACAACAGGCTCAAATGTTTCACCACATGGCAGAAGAGAGGAGGTTGTTCACCAATTCTTCTAGAATTCAAGTACAAGCATCTTATTTTTTTTAAAAAAATTTAAAGATTTTATTTATTTATTTGACGGAGAAAGAGACAGCCAGCGAAAGAGGGAACACAGACAGGGGGAGTGGGAGAGGAAGAGGCAGGCTCCCAGCAGAGGAGCCTGATGTGGGGCTCGATCCCAGGACTCCAGGATCACGCCCTGAGCCGAAGGCAGACGCTTAACGACTGAGCCACCCAGGTGCCCCCACAAGCATCTTAAATGTGAGCAAACTTCCATACCTAACATCTTCTAGAAAATATATTTGACAGAGGGGAGTGAGAATTGGAGAATTCACTGAAGACCTAGGCAAGGGTTGATGTAGGGGCGATACTAATGTCTGGAAAATGCTTCAATGAGCTAAGAAGGAGGGCTGAATCAATTGATCAAAAAATGTGTCAGAGTTGCTAACAGAAGCCTCTAAGTTTGGATGTGAACCTTCTGTAGATACTGAGGTGGCCAGTGAAGCACAACGTGTCTGAAACTCGCCTTCAGATGGCAAAGGAAAAGGCAAATAACTCTGATCTGGTGGGGAGTTTGGAAAAAAAACAAAACTGTGGCCGTTCATTAAAAATAATAAGCTTTCTCTCAAGCGGGATGTAACACCAGATGATTTTTGACAATTTTCTGCTCTGACAGCCAGTGAAAAAGCTTCATGCAACAGAAAGGAAAATGAATTAAATAAATCAGTCCAAAAGAGAGGGACCATGAGAAAAGTGAAAGATGTCTACCCAAAGACTCTGCAAACGAAGCGGTACTGCTTTGGATTATAGATAAACGTGACTGGTGTGACATGCGGAAATAGTGTGTGCAGAAGCCCAGGAAGTTGAGGCCTCGCTGATTAAAGTTCAAGGCCAAGTCCCTACAATGAGCGGATCTTACAGCAGAGTTGAGTGTATGAAACCCATACTCCGCCGTCAGTCAGAAACTGCACGAGACTAGGGGAATCAGGTGGAAGGTACCCAGAGGGACAGAGTCAGGGCTCCGGTGAAGGCCAATGCCAAGATTTTCCTGTTGCAGGTGATCTCGATGAGATCTCATTCCTCCCATAAGGATTTGCAAAACGTTCTATACCTTCGAAAGTCAGAAAGGGAACATATGTGGGACTGAAGAAAAAACAAAGAAAGTCAGAAGTCGTGGATAGACATTGCCTTGAAAGAAGTGAAGAGGAAGGGTTATCTTCCCCCTTTCCTACTTTGTAGATCAAGAGCTATTTAGACAAAAATGTCAAAAATTCCTGAAGGCGGTGCGCTAGGGCAAGACCTCAGTGCTTTGGAGGAGAAACTGAATGGTCTGGGTTCCACAGGTTTCACACACACCGATATAAACAGATAACTGGGGCTGACCTGTACTTTAAGGCTTGAAACGGTATCCGTATGTTATTCTTTTCCCCTTCCTTCCTTTTCCCCGACCCTAACCCTTTAGATCCACAGCATCAATGAAAGCCATCAAGTATGAGAGCTTAGGCAAGGTCAGGCTTACCTCCCTTTGGAGGACTGGAGCATTCTTCCTATTACTCTAAGATATCTTGTGATAGCCTTAACATCATCTGTTAACTTGGTCTGCTCTAGCTACTGGCAGACACATACCATTAAAAAGGGGAGGTGCGTGAAAGGTAGAATGTGCTCATTTCATAAACAGCGAGGATGTCTTGAGCTCGCATGCTGTTCTTCGGCTTGCTTGGGGGAGAGAAGTAAATCAAAGGAAGAATGGGTGGTGACAGCCGGGAGGATTGGGGGCGTGGGGATATGTAGGAGGAAGGGAGTGATGAGCGGGATTTTGGCCAAAGAGTGAGAGGTGTTCCCGGGTGACGTTATTTCATTAGATTTTCACAGTGTTCCTGTAAGATGGGCAGAACAAGAACTATCTCCATGACGTTGATAAGAAAAATGAAGCCCGAGATGTTAAGTGACTTGCTTTGAGCTCTGACACCAGGGGACTGAATCAAAAGTGGACACCACATCTGCTGATTCTCACTTTATACTGCCGGATCAATAATGAAGTTTAAGTTGAAGTATCTTACGAGCCTGTGAAAATTCTCTGATCAGTCATTCTTACTGTGGCGCTTAAGACTGTGGTGACCTGCCCACTCTACCTTCCCAGTCTTCCTAGCTCTGCCCTTGCCCGTTAATGAGCTCCAGGCATACTGAATTCATTCCATCTTCTCTGCTCCCCAGCTGCTCCCCATCTTTCTGCTCTCTGTGACATATTTCTTCTCCCAAAGAGCCCTACCTAATGTCTCCAAGTCAGTGAAAGTTGACCCTTCTTTGTGCTCCGTAGACTTCGTTCTTATCCCTCGTCTAGCACCGTTCTGTAACTGCCTGGTTTTCTATCCTTATATCCGTCTTAAACTTCTTAGGGATAGTGATTTTCTTACTTAGCATTACATGCCAGTGCCAAGCAGAGCTTTTGGCATATACTAAGCCTCTCAAGTGTTAATTCAATCAATCAATAAAGCCAAGATCAGAAGGTATGATCGTTTTTTTAAAATTGACTTTTACATTTTAGATTACAAAGCCTTTCTGCTGTTGATAGCCTAAATTTAGTTTTGTGCATTCAGTCAACAAATGTTAGCCAAGATACTTAGTACCTTGATGGGGTTGTATGCCCAGGCTTCTCATAGTGCTTGTTATATAATAGGTCCTCGGTACATAATTTAGTAATGAATTACTTAGTACAAAGATGATTAGTACACCAATTTCCTAAGACGTTTAGACAATGTCTTGCATGTAAATAATGATGATATGAGACAGACTATGGAAAGAGCCATATGGGAAGAATTTGGGGTAGCTTTCTTTTGCTAAGCTGAAAAACATGATTGCAAGGAGTGATGACTTAGAGGAGGCCCATGTAGTCAGTGACTCCTGGGAAAGAGACAGCAGAATTTGATCTAGCCTGTGTAAATGAAAACAAACAAACAAACAAACAAAAACCACCACCAACAAAACCCCCGAAACCTTGACTCATCATGACAAGAAAAATATGTAACCTACTGGCTCATTATGTATTTGCAATGTTGCCCCTAAATCTCACCAAAATCACAAGTATTTAGAAAAATATCAAAATGCTTTATAGACAAGATGCCACCACTGGTAGGACAGAAGTCATGTTTATGGGAACAGACTAAGGGTCTGCAACAGGACTGGAATTGTTTTGATCTCCAGTTCCCTGTGTTCTTGATGGGCCATCTTCCATTTCACCCGGCTCTCCGAGGACTCTTAATGAGCGGGTCTGGAGCACTCTCAGCCACGTGTACTTAAGCGTGCGTAGCCACGTGTATTTAAGCATGTGTTGTAGAAAGACTAAAGTGTCATGGATACAGAGTTCAGACCCTTCATCTCAGCAGCCTTGGTTTGAAACCCAGCCCCACCACCTAGTAGTTACACGATCTTGGGTAAGTAACTGAATCTCGCCATATTGGAGTTTTGTCACATGTACGATGGCCTTGACAAAAATAACAGAACGTACCTCATTGGGCTGTTCTGAGATTTAAATGAGTTTACGCATATCCAGTGCCTGGCACACAGTAAGAACTTCATTAATGCTCACTCTGGTCATTACTATTACGTACTAGGTTAGGCGCTGTGAACACAACAGTGAAAAGGAAAGTTGTGGTTTCTGTACTCATGCAGTGTGGTTGCCATTTGCTTGTTTCTCTTGACCATGTAATTCGTTCTCCAACCTTCCTCTGCTTGGCTCTGAAAGGGGCCCAACTCCCGCAAACCATATTTCCTAGGCTCCCTTGCCAGTTGGCTCTGTGTTAAGTTCGGGCAACAGGACGTTCAGACAAGAGATTGAGATTGGGAGTCCAAGAGGCCCTGTCTGCTTCAGAGACGTCACCAGCAGAGGCTCCATTCCCCTTCTCTCTCCAAACAGGCTGCCCTGGGGGCTCCCAGGTCCCACTGGAAAGCCCCAGTTCCCAGGCTTCTGACCAGCTTTCTGCTTGGGGTGGAGGCCAATACGAAAGGGAACAAGAGGAAAAAGACAGAGTCCAGATTTGATCCTGGGTCCACCTGTGCCTGAAGATGATCTATGACTGGAGTTGTAACTCTATGAGCCTATAAAAAATTCCCCTTTTTGCTTAAGCTACTTTGATTGCTTTTCTTTCACTTGCCACTGTGTGAGCACTGGTATGATATCTACTAATTCCTGAGAACCATTTGAGATATCACAATATAAAGCAATTGGTATTCTCATTGCATCCATGTCTCTGGAAATCCTATAACCAGTATTTATTGTCCCGCTAGCATTAAGATTATAAAGATGGAGCAAGATAAACAGGGTTCTTCTCTCTGATGGTACAATAATGGCGAATTGTTTTCAAAAACATTAACTTTTACTCTACTTATTCCAAAATGTTCTTTTCTCTGGAGATCTGAACATTTTCTCTCAGTAGAAGCGTATCTTAAAACTAAAGACAGCTCATCCATTTTAATACAAGGGTATAAACTCAAATGCAAAGCAGGAACTTGGTGACGAAAGTTTTCATTTATTTTCGATAAAGTAAATCCCAAGCCTCTGGTTGTTCTTTATGAAACCTTCCCAAGGCAGGAGGATTTTTCAGTGTAGTGAAATTAATGGTGTCATGACTGCAGGACAATCACTCATTCCGCTCTATGCTTTTTTGGCTCTTCTCTTCTCCATTTGCCTATGATGATGCAATTTGTCTGCTGATAATGGATGGGCTTCCTCTCCCTTTCAATCACTAGCGTGAGGCACTGAAACTTGCCCAAGACATGTCCAAAGTTCATCTGCTTCGGGGATTTTTTTTTTTTTTTGAGTCTTTCATGGTTGATAAAAGTAAATTTATAGTCATGATGCAAGTACAAGAGTGTGTGTGTGCGTGCTTTGTCCTTAAAATGTATGCAGTGGCCTTTAATGTTGTAATATATGGCCAGGCTGCAGTTGCTATGGAAACAATAACCAAATTGTCTGACCTTTGAGGGTAGGGAGATGCAGTGGTGGCAGCTGTGATCAGAGCTGAGGATTGCTGCTAGGATGAAAGTAAAGATTAAAGAGTAAGGGGCTCTTTATACCTTAATGCTCAGATCGGAGCAATCTATTCTTCCCCTGTGTCTACTACCAACGATATCCATCGGAGTGAGACTGAAGGCCTACTAGTATTCTTTTAGTTATTATTATTTTTTAAAGATTTTATTTATTTATTTGACAGAGATAGAGACAGCCAGCGAGAGAGGGAACACAAGCGGGGGGAGTGGGAGAGGAAGAAGCAGGCTCATAGCGGAGGAGCCTGATGTGGGGCTCGATCCCACAACGCTGGGATCACGCCCTGAGCCAAAGGCAGATGCTTAACCGCTGTGCCACCCAGGCGCCCCTTAGTTGTTATTTTTATACTACTTATTTTGGAGCCTGGATGAGTGGTGTTTTGGAGTTCTTGATTGTAGATGGTCTGTAATTTTTTACACAGCATACAAACATGCTCTCTGGTAATGGCACATGGTATATCCAGATTAGTGTCCACACAAGACAATGTTACTATTAAGACAGCCAATGCATGCGTTCGTTTGGAATGTACCAAGTTGATTAGTCAAATGAATACCTTCTCTGTGCTGAAGAGATCGCTCTCTAGGTCCTCTGTGACCACTGGGGAGCTTCTCTGTGGCTTCCTGTACCAGCACTGAACCGTTCGTATTAAGATTTAGAAGATGGGCCAAATGAGAAGTTCATATATCTGTGTTTCTTCTGTTCATACTACGTGTCAGGGAATGTGAGGGAAGTGTGGAATATGGGACATGGCATCATCACCCTAACTGCTTAGGGAGGGTCCTCTGTGCCCAGCACAGTGTTAAGCTCTATGGATCCGGACATGAATAGGAAATGATTCCTGCCCTCAGGAACTTGCTCGGCCACACAAAGAGAGAATCTATGCAGACTGCATATTGAATAGGGGCAGCACAGGAACGAAGCCAGCAAACGCAGCCAAATATGAAAGGAAGAAGTGAGTCCGATGGGATGGGCAGGAAAGAAGCTGAAGGGAAAGCATAACTTGAGATGGGAAATCTGGCATTCTGTAGATACCAGAAGACTCTGAAGGCAACAGGGTTTAAACTCTAAAAATTTGAGGTCAAGGTGAAGAATCTAGAATGGTAATAAACAGGGTAAATTGTTACCGAGTGCTTAGAGAGAAGTAACCAGTCAGTAAATGCGAATTGAATTTGGGTGCCAATAAAACCCATGCCAAACCAACCCAAAAAACCCTTTGGAATTGCAGCTGATATTTGTGGAGGTCATAACTTGCTGGTTCTCGCTGAGCTCTTCCACGGCTCTGCCTTCAGTGCTTTTATCCCTGGGTTATTATCACTTCTGGCCTTGTCAATATGAATAGGACTTAAAAAGGAGCAGCTATAAATGCCGAGTTTTTTGCCTATGAAATTATACAAAGTATGTACAATATGTTAGGTATTTTTTTTCCCAATAGGGAGCCTTGAGAGAGTTAGAGACAGGTTGTTTTTCATCTTGAGAAATTGACCCACCTTGATATTGTGCAGGTGATGACATGGTCACCTCCAAGCTTCCAAATACTCATCGGTGAGATTGTGAAGACGTGCTTGGCACTCTCAACTCGGAGGGCTGTGTTGTTGTTGTTGTTTTTTTTTTCCCAAACAACATAGGTAACCTGTGTCTCAAAATTAATACACACGTATTGCGTCCCATGCAGGGCAGTCAGAGTGAGAGGAGGTGCTTTGGCACAAGGCAGTAGAACGTCCTACAGGTTTTGTTTGTGAGTGTGTGTTTTTGAAATCAAGTGTATTCTAAAAATGGAGAGTCTTACAGCCTTTCTTTCTTTCTCTTCCTTCCTTCCTTCCTCTCTTTCTTTCTTTCTTTCTTTCTTTCTTTCTTTCTTTCTTTCTTTCTTTCTTTCTTTTCAAAAGGACCTTCTTAAGAAATGCTACTCTGCCAAGGCATCTTACCTCTTCCAGCAGGATAAATTCTATGACGTCAGCTACGACACAGGAGACAAGTCCATCCAATGCAGCAGGAGACCGGATGCATTCAAGTTCTGGATGACTTGGAAGGCCCTGGGCACATTAGGCCTTGAAGAAAGAGTTAATCGTGCACTCGCTTTATCTAGGTACTTACCTGTATGTGTATGTGTGTGTGTGTGTGTGTGTGTGTGTGTGTACGTCTGTAACAGAAAGACTTGATGAAAATAACATTTGCAAAGTCTGTATGTATTCTTTCTTTTATGCATTTCTCCTTTCATCGAATGACCATTTTCTCGGTACCTACTATGTGTTAGGAATTATGAGGATCCAGCAGTCCTACGCCTGCCATCTGGGATCCCAGACCAGTAAGAGATACATTTAGGGGACAAAGCTGATAAAATACAAGTGAACCTACTTTTGGGGAAGGGTGGGTACCTGGTGCTCCATGAGCACTCAGGGGGTTTCCCTAGTGTTCTTGAGGGGCATTCGCAGAAGCCCTGGAGGAAGTGACATTCAGCTAAGACCCAGGGAAAAAACGGGAGAAGAATGGTGCAGGCAGAGGGAGCACCAAGCCCAAATCATGGTGACTTTAAAGACCTGAAAAGCAGGTCTGTGCCAATGTGGGGCTGGAACGAAGACACGGAGGTAAAGGTAACGTGGATGTGCTATGGTTACTTGTCTCATTGTAACATCAGAGACAAGCTTTTGAAGCCGCTTTCCAAGACATTAGAAAAGCCCTTAAGAAGATACAGGTGGTAGACACTTGCCAACCAAACCAGACTCTTCTGCTAAGCGTGGATCAGCGAGTGCCCATGAGCAGGTCACAGCCAGATTTAATTTTAAATGTGATTTGTTGAGCCTGAAGCATAGGCTTAATCTTCTCAGTGTTAAAAAAAAAATTGAAACATTTAAAGATGTAAAATACTTAAAAATAGGGAGATTTGTCAAAAAGTCTGGATTTTTGGCTTCTCTTGAAGGATCAGAATGCTCTCAATCCCCCATGGTGACAAACCACTGAACGTGTTGACACCTGTCTAGAGAACCACACTCCCCATACTTCCTCCTGTTTTTCCCAGACAACCTGGACTCTACCATTTATAAACTAGGGGACTGGGGCAAGTTTCTGAACCTCCCTGTACCTCACTTTCATCCCAGTAAAATGGAGATAAAATGGTATGTCGTTCAAATAGCTGTTATGAGGATTAAATGAATTGATATATGTAAGACACTTAGAACAGTGCCTGGCCTGTGCTACATGCTGTATGAGTTTTGGTTATTCTTACCTGCTTGGCCACTATAGGCTTGACCACTATGATCGCTGCTTTGGAGTCTCTCTCCTTCATACTTCCTGTTCACATTTCACTTGCAAAATCCTGAAGTCTCTCCTTAGAGATTTAAGACTGTTTTCTCTTTCCAGACTGGGAGCTGTATGGGTGCTCTGTGCAACACCTGTCTGAAAACTCAGTGTCTTAGAACAGCAATTATTTATTCCCAGACATCTACAAGTGGGCTGGAGTGGCTTTATTGCATACTATGGTGGCTGTAGGGGTTGGTGGAGGGTCCCGCATCTACTCCCTGCATGCTTTGCATCTTCCTTGGATTAGCAGGTGAGCCAGAGTGTGTTCTTGTGATGGAGATGCCAGAAGACCAGGAAGGCAAGCCCCATTATGCCAGCCGACTTTGGAGTTCTGATTGTATCATACTTATTGGCATTCCAATGGCCAAAGCAAATCACATGGCCAACCTCAGTGTCAAGAGGCAGGGAATACAATGGGCTTTTTAGCAGGAAGAATGGCAAAGTTACATGGTTTTGACTTTGAAAATCAAACAGCCAGTTTTTTTACCAGCAAAATGGGGTTATTTGGGACTGGCAGTCGAATTGCAATTCGGGACATGCAAACTATGGCAAACCATAAGCAAGTCTGGAGAACAAAGGAGAGGAATTTGCTTATGTAGAGGAAAGGAGGAAACTGGGAGGGGTTGCTTTAGACATGAGTCCATTGGACGAGGCAGAGAGGATGGCTTCTCATTGGCAGGTAGTATGGCTCCTCACTGGCTGGGGTTTTTGCTAGACAAGGAGAAAATCTCCTTGTTAAAGCCTAGTTAAAAAGACTTCTTCCTGTTGAAAAATGCAACGTAGCTTCTTCCTGTTGAGGTCTGCAATCCATGTCGAGTTTGTAGGGCACAAAAGCTCCATCTTCAGGGCTTCTTACGTCCATTTCAAATGAGGTTTCCTTTATTCTTTTTTTATAATGGCTTGGGTATAAGGACAGGTAAAGAGATGGCTTTAGCACTTTCAGAAAATTGTTAGAAGTCAGCAATTCTAGCGATTATGGCTTAAGAAATAGTTTTAAAAAAATCTATAAATACTGTATCATTTAGGACTCTTTAGGTGGCAAGCAACAGAAACCATAATTCAAGATACTATAAACAAGAAAAGGTAATTTATTATCCCAAGTTCCTTATAAGCTAGTATAATGATGACTGCTGGAGTGACTTAATCTAAGGGCTTAAACAATATCACCAGGCCTGTGTTTCTCTCAGGGTTGCTCTCTCTTATGTTGGTTTATTCCTGTGGGGGAAAATGGCTGCCAGGAATGTTAGATTTCTATCCTCTGTCGTCCCAGGTTCAAGTTCAAGGTTCAAATAAGAGTGTGCTCCTCTCTCAACAATCCTGAAGAAAGTTTTCATATCTGAATGAAGTGAATGTCCAGCTGTCATCAGTCACTGTTGCCAGGGAAATGTGATGCTCTCACTGGTCATGCTGAGTCACTTGCCCTTCCTTGGCATTGGGCAATGTCAATTCTTCCTATAGAATATATGCTGAAACTAGGTGAGGAATATGCCTTTATTAGAAGTAGAGTTAATGTACCTCCATCAGAATTAGGGAGATTACTACTCAATGGTGGGGGAAAAAAAGAAAAAGAACCCTGTCTACCATAATTATTCATAGTTTCTGTTCAATTAAAATAAAAGTTCAGAAAGCTCTGTTGCCTTTTTTTGTATTTTCTCATACTATTTAAGTGTGGTAGAATCTCTGCATTATTTTGTCTAAGCTGCTAAGTAATTCATTGACAGGTGTCTTGAAAGAAGGCTAGATATAAATATTCGATGATCATATTTGTTATAAAGTTAACATTCACCTCAGGGTAGAATTTAATTTATAGTCTAAGGATACTTTCTAATTTTTGCAGAGAAATATCACAGGAGGATAAATGTTAACACTTCAATTCAATTCAACAAACACTTATTGTTTGTAAATGTTTGTCAAGTTGAATTGAATTGAATTAACATTTCAGCGAGCATCACTGCAGACTCTGTGACCTGTATCTAAATATTTGAAAAATAATCCCTCCTCTTTCATGCTGTTACTCATCATAGGTTTTTTTTTTTTTTTTTGCCTTAACTTTCCACAGTTTTCATATATCCAACCCTCTCTTCCTGGGGTGGGCAAAAGTCATCCTGTTCTTCTACCCCCAGCGCCAAGCAAATGCTGAGTTCTTTATTTTTCTTTTCTTTTCTTTTTTTTTCTTTTCCCTTTTCTTCTCTTCCCTTTCTTTCTTTCTTTCTTTCTTTCTTTCTTTCTTTCTTTCTCTTTCCTTCCTTCCTTCTTCTTTCTTTTTTAGAAATAAACAGACAGAGAGCAGGAGGGGAAGTGTAGAGGGAAAGGGTGAGAGAATTTTAAGCAGACTTCATGCCCAGTGAGGAGTCTGATGCGGGGCTCAATCTCACAACCCTGAGAGCATGTCATGAGCTAAAATCTAGAGTCAGATGCTTAACCAACTGAGCCACCCAGGTGCTGCAATTTTTATTTTATTTTTGGTTGAGCCCTTTTAGACATGTCACTTGGAATAAATATGAAATTATAAACTTGAAGAAAGTTTCTCTAGGATTAAGAACTATATCAGGTTGGCAATATAAGTCTTTATTTTTATGATTTTATTTATTTTCATATTGGCTAATTGGTTTGTAGTTCTGCTCTTCAGGAAAGGAGAAATTTTTCTTAGAGCTGGGATCTATTCTGTTTGAGCCCACGTACAGTAGTGTCCTAGTAGACTGGCTCTCAGGAGGAAGAAACAAAAACCGCAGTTTGTAATGTCTGTCAGTCCCCATTGCGTAAATATTCCCATTGTGTAAAATTACAAGCTGTCAACAGTTGTGATTTGCAAAATTCCTAAGTATTTAACAATGGGCTCTTGCTAGCCAGTCCATAATGGCTCCAGAACACCATTGATTAAGTGAGCCAGGATAATCAGTTCAAACCACTGACTCTTGAGAGTTCAAACTCCATTTCTCATCAAGCTCACTGACCCTAGGCCACTGACTTTAGAGTTTACCTAATAAAAATGATTCTCATCCATGTCCAGAGGGCTCTACCTGGCATAATGTCTATAATTTCAGAATTAATGTTGTTTTGTTTCCAAGGAGAATCATTTCCTTCAGTAGATAAGAATTAGCGAAGTAAAGCTGCAAATGAGGGCTGTGTTCCTAATTGGGGTGCACGCCTATAACCAGGAGCCTGATGTAGCCAACGCACCCATTGCCCGAGACCCTCTGTTAGATCTCTCGAATACTGGAAAGGCTGGGCAACTCTTTTCCCCCTGACATTGCAGGAAAGATTGCTCTGACTCCACAGAAACAATATTGCCATGTTCCTGAATCTAAATGGAGCTTGGTTTTGAAATTTGTATATTGACCTTAAGATTGAAGGACGGGAGTTTGATGGAGCAATGGGTTGCCCTCCCCCGATCAGATAGCTTTCTCTCTCTTCCCTTGGGAAAGCCAGAGCAGACATTAGAGGACAAAGATTCCTGTTTAATGAGTTGTCAGGATCTAGGAAAAAGGGAAAAATTAGTGCCTGGAAGATCTCTAAGGCCTTTACTAATTTCCATTTGACCCTCGTCATTCCAATCAGCAAGAGAAATCTTATCTCGAGAAATATTAATGACTAAAAACTGGCTTTCTCCTTGGGTTGTTTGAAAAACGGTGACATCAGGAACCTAAAACAGTGTGAGATTATGAAGCATAACTGAACTGCAGAGGGCTGGGGTTTAAAACCACCACCTCGGACACCAGGCAGGTGACTGTGTGTCCCTGATATCCGCCTAGGGAAGTTGAACATGTTTCCCAACACCCAGGGCTACCTGTTGCCGGGGGCACCTTCTAGGCCCCTGCTATGGCCCTCGGGTTAAATGGATATTCAGTAAGAGGTAATTTTTAAAGCAAGCCGAGAAAGGCATGTGTGTAAATCTTTTCAACAACAACAAACAGCTCAAGAATTCCCATTCGGCTACTTTGTTGGCTCTCCAGTGTATCATTTATCTAGTCCCTTGACACACAATCTCTGTAATCTCTCAGATGGCATTCATTTCACCGACTTGCATGAATACTGAGGGATTGATTGTTTTCAGAGTAGTAAAGGTGAGCAGTTACCCAACGGCACTTCCGTGCTAGTGCATTTCTCTAGGTGACAGAGGCGGGGAGTCTACAGGCCTAAGGAAGGGCCAGGGTTTTCATTTTTTTCTCGATATTGGTAATTTCTCAAAAATCACAATTGCAGGAGAACGTAGCATGTAGGTGTTTGTGATGAATCACACAAGTCATACAGCATGTTCTCATATATGCAGAGCATACAGAAAGCAGATGGAGAAACCTCTCAGGAATTCTGGGAGGCTCCGTGCATCAGAAAAATATTTCAAATGGGGACATGAGACTGGGAGAGAAAGTTGGTCCAGCATGTTCCAAGGAGACTCTGAGTAGCTGAGAAAGGGACTGGAAAGACGGCTTCCAGGAAGGAAAGGATGTCCTGCAAAAGGACAAGTGAAAGGCAAAAACACCAGATATAATCATTTAACAAATCGGAGAATTGAAGGTCTTCAGGGTTGGAAGCGTATCCGTGAGCAAAGGAAGGGGAAGTAGTTTGGGCACAGGATTATCATTAATGTCTGCTTCAAAATCAAGCCAGAAGCTTCATATGACGAGTTTTTTTACCCGGTAGGATTGGTGAAAATTTTTGCTAATGTGTAATTTCTTCCCCCCTCGCTTCTCTCTTTTTGCTAAGCTTAGCAGGAAGCATGGTGATGAGTTTTATAAGCTATTGCTGTTTTTTGAACCCATTTAACTGGATGCCCTCTGGTAGAAGTAGCTTCTGGTTCCTGCATTATATCCCCAAACTCAATGTACATCTTTTTCTGGTTCGCATCAGATAAGAAGAGCTGGATTTTCTTTGTTTTCGTTTTTTGCCTGAAATGTATTTTATCTTTAGTCTGTTTCCATGTATTGAAAAGAAAAATTGTGAGGAACAAATCATCCCTATGAATGTAGGCAGTAGTGACTCAAACCTTATTTGGATTCCATCCCCCAAACTCCTTTCACTTAAACTTTTATTTAAGAAGAGGGGAAGGGACCCTATTGAAGAAGCACTTCTCAACTAGCTTCTCTGAAACTGCCCTCTGTGGGATAATAGACTTCCAGAAGATCTTAATGAATGTTCTTCCAAAAAATGTTTCCATGGCCAAATATGTTTGGAAAGTGCTAATAACTAGTATGTTATTTCTCAGAGATACAGTGTTCCTGAGGGGGCCTGTAATATGGAAACATTTTTAACTTTGTTTTTAACATTTTTAACATGCAGACACTGTATATTGTTCACCCAACAATCATTCTCCCTCTTTTTCTTGCTAAGAGAACCTTGATTTTATTTAGGTAGCAATAGTGTAGCTGGGAACATTGGTCTAAGCCAACCTCCAGCACCTGTAATGAGTTTAGGGTTAAATCTATGACTCAGCCTCGGTCAGGAAGATGGAGGATGAATTCTTTGAAGGCTTCTGGGGAAAATATTCTTACCTCAGTAGAGAGAAAGGGAAAGGAAATGTTTTTGCTCCCGCCTCCTCCCCTCCTTCTTGGATACTCGTGGAAGGCTGCGATGCATGGAGTGCGGCACCCATCTTGAGAACATGAGACAATTCATAAGGACTCCGAGCAAGGCAGGCTGAGATGATGGGAAATGCCTGGTTCTTGATGACAGTATTGAACCATTCAACCAGCTCAATAAATGTCCTTATGAATGAAGCCAAGGAGCCTTCTAATTGTGGACACAAGTAATCTAACTGGCATGCCCAGCATTGCTTACATTTATTTGGCAATTGAACTCGTTTATGTGGGAGACCTATGAACCTGGGTTGGCAGGGAGCATAGTTGGGGGACTCCTGTGTAAGCCTTTTATTATGGTTATAATAGCAACCCTTCACCTGAATCACCTCTACTCTCAACTCAGTTGGACTGTTACACTCTGGGCTCTGAGAGTGGCTGCAGTAGGGACAGTGGCCCTGACACAAAGCCCAGGTCCCCATGGTTAGCAAAAAGCAGGTTGTTTTTTTTTTTTTTTTAAGATTTTATTTATTTATTTGACAGAGATAGAGACAGCCAGCGAGAGAGGGAACACAAGCAGGGGGAGTGGGAGAGGAAGAAGCAGGCTCATAGCGGAGGAGCCGATGTGGGGCTCGATCCCATAACGCCGGGATCATGCCCTGAGCCGAAGGCAGACGCTTAACGACTGTGCCACCCAGGCACCCCCAAAAAGCAGGGTTTTAACTGAAATGATGTAGCTCTGTTTTAGGATCCCTTTCTCCTGGGAGCAGCGTTAGCCAGTTTGGCAGAAATAGCTTAAATTGAGACTTTTGTGTACGTTTCCTACAGTCATCATCTGTTCGGGAAGGGTTTTACCCACCTACTCCACATCTCCAATGCATACAGGAGGAAACTGAGGCAGGCTCAGGGAAGCTAAGGAATTTGCCTAGAGTCACCAAGTTGATGAGCTGCACAATTAGAATCTTCTAGAGTCAGTTCCAGGATTTCTGGAGATGCAAAGCTTTTCCATAGGCTCGTCGTGTCCAGGATTAGTGTAGGCTTCCTTAGGATGAAGTGTGGTATTGCTCTGGTGTTCACAGATTGCCTATATACGTTTGTGTCTGAGAAACTGAAAAAGTACGATTCACAAGCTTTCCTTGCATTGATAGAGATTGTATATGTCTGTCTATTATGTTTGCGTTTTACATTTTTCTTTTTTAAGTTCCTTTCAAAAATTACGCAAGTAACCACATCTATGAAACTTTGCAAAGAAATATAAAAAGAGAGAAACTACCCCATTGTATTCTGTTTGTTCCTCCCCCAGGTAAACACTAACAATTTATTGTGTACCCTTCCATTCTTTACTCTCTCTTCTCTGTATATGGATACAGGGATAGGAATTATTTCTGCATTTTTTTGATAATTTCTTAAAAAAGCAAAATCATATTATTGACATTTCTCAGTACCTTGCTTTTGTCTCTTGCCAACACATCGCGAGCATCCCTGTGGTTTAACTGAAGTAGATGTAATTCATTGCTTTTAATAGATGTGTCATATTATGTTGCGTTGCTATAATACATTTTATTTCACCATTTTCCAATTTCTGGATTTTAATCTTGTTTCTGGTTATTTTGTATGAAATACATGCACACATATGTAGGCATAGACTTAGGTAAAATTACATATATGCATGATTTTACTTAATTTTTTTGAAACAACGTTTGAGATTAGAAAAGCAGATTGTGTTATGTCAATTTCCTTAGAATTAAGGCCAAGAAAAATATTTTTATTGTTCTTAAACATTAATCTATGTAATTTAGTGACATGATCATAGTCCATATAATTGGTTTTTTTAAAGACTTATTTTTATTTATTTTTTTAGGGGGAGGGAGGGGCAGAGGGAGACAGAGAGAAAGAGATCTCAAATACGCTCTGTGCTGAGTGCGGAGCCTGGAGCGGGGCTCGATCCTGTGACCCTTAGATCATGACCTGAGCTATAATCAAGACTCAGATGCTCAACCAACTGAGCTACCCAGGTGCCCCTTCCAGATAATTATACCATAATTCCATATGATGAATGGACCATAATTTTCAAAGCCAATCCTCATTCCTGGGTTTTACGTTTTGTGTTTGTTTGTTTTGCTGTTACATATAAAATCACAATAAATATTCTGGCAAGTACATTTTTGTCAATGCCCCTGATCTTTTCCTTACATCCCCCCCCCCCCCAAATCTGAAATACTGATTCAAGGGCTGGGAACTTTTCAAGGCTCATGATGTAATCACTATTTTAAAGGCCAATTATTTCAAAAGGCTCCTCTTTTTATATAGACAGTAACCAAGCCCAAGGGAGAGGTATCCATGTTGATTTACTCTATGTTCTCAAAGTCATTTTCACCTTTTTTTGGTCAAATTCTGCATCTCCTGTATCCATGCCCTTTGCTTATGGCATGATAGTTCTTTTTTCCCTGACATTGGAGATGATTTCATAGACATTCTGTCAATGGCTACAGCCCACTTACTTTTAACATGAAACTAATGATCAGTCCTTTTTCCCTCTGTCCCGGCCCTGGAAAAGACAATGTTGAGCTTCCTTGATCTTAAATGAGCTTATAGGTAGGACTATCCAAAAGCCAGCTAGGTAATTTAAGTACCTGTGCGAAATCCCTAGCTAGACCATGGATGTGAAACCCACATGGTCGGAGATGTATCTCCAGTCTACTTTAGGTGGTTTTCATCCTGGGGTTACAGTCTGACGCTAACATGAGAGATAAACGTCACCTCCTCCAAAAGATGGATCTTTTTACTCGGACCCCAGGGGTATCTGTCTAAATCCATGTTCATCCCTGTCCCCCTGCCCTTCCTTGTATTTCCAAGCCTTGTCTCTGCATTCTGAAATAACAGTGTTTTGTGTGTCACTCGTGCTCATGGAATTGTTAGATGCCGGATTATAAATATTATTGTGTCTTTCATTTTTAGGTACCTGGTAGAAGAAATCAAGAAAAGAGAAGGATTCAAATTATTGCTGGAAGTAAGTGATTATGGAATTGTGCGCGTGATTTTGTCAGTCAACAGCGATGAAGGTGGCAATTTTCTAATCTGTTATATTTCATTGGTTTTTGTGTTACAGCCTTAGAAACAAGTCATTAGCTTAATTCATGGAGTCCATTATGTTAATTTACTCTATTAGGGAGTATTTTGCCTTTGTTGGATTCGCAAAGAACACACTTGCCTTTAAGTATTGAAAATTAAAGTGCTCAATAATAATTACCAAGGATAATACTGAATAAATATATAAATTGCATGATGATTGTACTGTGAATATTCAACTGTGCTATAGTGGTGCCTGCATGTGAAAAATCAATTAAGTGAATGTACAATAATGCATATAGTTTTCTCTTTATAAAATAACGAGAGCATGTAAGCTTCGGAGCAATGGGAAAATAAGTCATTTCGTGGTTGGACTATTTGCTATGTATAAGAAATAAAATGGTTGCAAAGATAGAGAATGCTGGATTTTTTCCAAAATATATGGTTAGAAATTATGAAGAATCTTACTTAATTCTGGTTTTTAAGAAATATGAAGTGTGGAATGTTCTCTTAGATCTTCTTAGAGCATATATTATACAGCAATTTTCAACCTAATGTAAAAATCACCTAGAGATTCCAGCCTGGAAACATTTTCATATGTAAGCAATCTGGCTAACTTTTGGCATTCATTTATTCAGCAAGATTTATTGAGCGATTTTTTGTGCCAGGCACAGTTCTAGGCACTGCAGGTATGAGGCAGGGAAATTCCCTGCTCTGGTAGTGCTTATACTCAAAGGACAAGTGACAAGCGATAAACAAGCAAATTAATATCTAGCAAACATCAGGTAGTTAGATGTGTTAAGAAAACAATAAGCAGGTTCATGAGAGAGAATTTAGTACACAAGTAAAGACAGAGTTAAAAATGTGGCAAGTTCTATAATAGAAATGAGGGTGGAATGCTGGAATGATGATGTGGGTGGTGGGGTGGCCTGTTTCATTTGGGTCACTCAGGTAGGGCCCTCTGGGGTTGTCTTTGAGCTGAAACCTGATTGATGGTAAACAGCACGCCATGTGGATATCTGAGGGAAAGGCATTCTAGATAGAATCAATAAACAACTACAAAGCCTTTCAGCTGAAAAGAGTTCTATGTGGTTGAAGAAACAGAAGCAGGTATATTAAGCAAGGGGCAGGGGTGCAGGTGGTGATGTGGGTGGAGAGGTGGGCAGAGACCAGAGCAGATGGAGTCAGGTAGGTCCTGGTTTTGGCTTTTATTCCAAGTGTAATCATGGGAGAAGTTTTATGCAGACAGAAGTTTGAATTCCATTTTATTTATTTATTTTTTTAAACTTTATTTTATTTTATTTGTTTAAGAGGGAGAGAGAGAGAGAGAGAGAGAGAGAGAGAGAGGAGGGGCAGAGAGAGTGGAGCCCGACACGGGCCTTGGTCTCAGGATCCTGAGATCATGACCTGATTGGAACTCAAAAGTCGGATGCTTAACTGACCGAGCCACCCGAGGACCCTCTGAATTCCATTTTAAAAGATCATGCTGAATGTCCTGGGAAGAGAGGAATGGGGTAGGAGGAGGTGAAGGGAGGCCAAGGAAAGTGTAAATCAGACAAATTGAGATGCTGTTGCAGAGGCCCAGGCGAGGTATGATGACGGTCCTTCCACCACTATCTACAAAAGAGTCCAAAGTTCCTGAAAAATAGGAACCTGAAGGAACCTGCAAAGATAACAAGATAATCCATTTTTAAATGACTTTCTGAGAATACCACCAAAGAAGCAAAAAGGCGAACTTAGAGTGTGGGACATTCTCCAGGACAGCTGACCTGGTTTCTTCAACAGGTCAGTGGCGTGAAGAAAAATTAAGGAGGAGGGAGTGATGGGTCACTTCCCAGGAAGCCAGGATCACTCTGGGTTCAAAGAGACAGAAGAGGCCCCCTAACCTCAGGCAGCACGTGGAGCTGTTGGAATCCTAGTTTGAATGATTGTAAAAAGTAGATTTTGAAACAGTTGGGAAATTTCTAATGTGAAACTGGATAATACCAAGGAATTACTGATAATTTTGTTAGGTATGACAGTGGCATTATGCCTACGTAAGAAAACGTGTGTATTTTTAAGAGATGAACACTTAAGCACATGGGGTAAAACAACAGCTATAGGATTGCCTGGAGTTTGAGTCCGAGTGACTTTTTAAGTTTTCTTGAGTTTGAGTTGCCTTCTTTATTTCTCTGAAAAAGAGTTGCCCTCTATTTTTACATGTTTGAATTGCCTTCTTCATTTCTCTGGCGGAGGGAGCCATGGTGCTTATGCAAAGTGCTGTACACTTTGGAACTGCAAACTTTTGATAGAGCTGAAAGAAAAAGTGCTGAGAAAAAGGTGAACTGTTTTAGAAGTTATTTATATATTCTTTCTAAAGGCTTAAAAGTGAAGGGAGGGAACTCGTACTATCATCTTTAGGGAATTGCAAACATTCACATCCTTGTAATGCAAGCTAAGGTGGGTTTTCAACTTTAGGCAGCCTTCTGTCCTGGATATTTTATCTATGGGAGCCAGATGGCCCCAAAGCAGTGAACGTGGCTTTCTCAATGGCGCTCCAGAATTCCTCCTTACCAGGGGTTTTGTATGTGATCTGCATTTGCCTCTCTTCTCTGCGCTCCATTTGGAGAAATAATGTAAATTTAGACCTTGAGTCTCACATATAAGTGTCAAGGCAATTATCCTTTTTGTTAACAAATGCTTACTTTGGATTGATTAAATATAACCCTAATGCATACTTAAGAGAAGAGAGATTTGATTAGAGTATAGACTGAAACTGAATCTTTCAGTTTAGGAAAAATGAAAGCCTATAATTATATATATATAATTTGTACATATGAAATTTTATTTCTATTATATATATAAAGAATATATATATTCACTCACTTTTTAGCAGATAGAATGTTAAGTGGAATATTGAAAACGAACACAACAAAACAGAGTATCCAGTACTTGAATATCTTTTCCTGAAAAGAGCAAAAATAATGCATATCTTCTTGAAAATGATTGAAAGTTATCATTTCAAATGAATTCTGCATTATTCATAGGCCCCTGAAAATCATCTCTCTGTTTTTCTGTGTGGGAACTAAGATCTAATAGATGTTTTCCTCGAGGTACACTCATTCGTATCCTATCGTTCACATATTTTATTTTGATCTCTTGGGAGAGTCCTATTATTCAACTTTTTGTTTTTCTCTTCCTGAGTTCCACATTAAGAAGAGTTATTGAGGTTTCATAGACTTGCCAGATTATCAAGGATCTTCAAAGACGTCTAGTCACCTTCCTGCTCAAGGCAGGAAACCTCTCTTGACAAGTAACCGTAACAGGAAGTCAACCTCTTCCTGAACACTTCCTGTGTCAGATAGTTCACAGCTCAGTCCTCTTCCCTGGAGCTCTAATTACTCATATTCTATTACTTATTGACCCCTACTGTTAAAATGTATCAAGCATATTGCAATTTATAGTTTTCTTTTTATCTAGTTTCATTAGATGGTAGCACCCTTCTAATTGCAAAATCCAATGCACATCTGAAGTCGTCGTCGTGTTGGGCTTCTGTAGCATTTTATACCATTATCCACTCCCTCCCTCTTGAAATGCTCTTCTGTTTTGGTTTCTTTGAATTTCTCACCCAGTTTTTCTCCTTTCCATGTGACTTTTTCCCCTCAGTCTCTATGCGAAGGAGGTCTCTTCATCTGGGTACCCCATTAGATATTATTTTCCACTCTTCTGCCTTTAGTTCTTCATTGTGTCCACATATACCCTCTGAAATGTTTAATCCATTTCTAAACTTTGTTATCATTGACTTCAATAATGTCTCTATCCTTGTCTGGTCTCCTAAACTCTAGTCCTTTGTATATAGGTATGTTCTGAAATTTTCAGTTAGACTGCCACAGGTACCTTAAATTCAGTACTTTTCTTTCTTTCTTTCTTTCTTTCTTTCTTTCTTTCTTTCTTTCTTTCTTTCTTTCAGATTTATTCATTTATTTTGGCAGTGGGGATGAAGGGCCAAGGGGAGAGAAAGAATCTCAAGCAGGCTCTGCACTCAGCACGGCCCAACATGGGGCTCCATCTCATGACCTGAGCAGTAACCAAGAGTGAGACACTCAACTGGCTCTGCCATCCAGGTGCCCCTCAAATTCAACATTCCTAAAGCTGAAGTGTAACCATTCTCTTTTCCCAAATTCTACGTTCTTCTTTTGGTCATCCAAACAAATGTTGATCCATCCAAACAGAAATCTTGATGTTGTCTTCACTATCTCCCTTTCCCTTCTCTTAAATGTATCTTGGGCACTTTTCTCCACTCCTGAAACCACTGCCTCAGGTCAGGCTCCTGTCACTCCTCAGGTTGGCCCTGTCTCGTAACTCATCCCCTTCCAGTCTCAGATGCCCTTCCAAACCATCTCCACATGGCAGCCACACTGTGGCCTTTCTAAAGTGAAATCTGCTCCCTAGATTGAAATTCTCCCGTGATTCCACATTGCCTCTAGAATCAAGCCCAAGCTCCCAAGCATGGCAGATGAGGAAGCCCTTCGTATAGTGACTCTCATTCCCATGTCCAGCTTCTCCTCTCTTCCCCTTGTCCTCTATTCATTCCAAGTTCTTGCCATCCCCCTGAATACATGGGCTTCTACGTGTGCACTATTCCCGTCGCCAGAAATGTTTCTTGTATTACGAGAAATTTCTTCTTTTGTAGTTCTCATTCCATTGCAGTTTAATTGCCTACACTTAGTTCCATTACTAGTCGCTGAGTTCCCAGAGATAAGCATACAGTGTAAGTCATTTTTCTCATCTTAATGTCTGGTCCAGTATCTAGAACATAGAAAATTCTGCTGAATTGAACATTTCAGTTACCCTTCTCTGGGCAGGCTATAATTCTTTATCATTCCCCCTCAAATACTGTATGCAAAAATAGCGATGTGTCTCACCTAGTACAGATTTTAATGGGGCTATTCATCCACTTGAAAAGGACATCTCTTTCTACCAAAATAGCTCCAGATAATAGTCACTACGCTAATAGAGTGCCCGCTGTATGCCAGCTACAGTAGTAAATATTGGAGATAATCTCTGTGCTCATCAAACCACCTCTGTGGGGTAGACAGTATGATCTCCCTTTAATAGATTAGGAAGCCGAAGATTAAAGTGTTCAACACTTGTCCAAGCAAACACCTGGTGAAGTTGGGATTCAAACCCCATCCCAGTGACTCTAAGACCAGGCTTTTTGTGCTACTCTGAGCTGCCTTTGAAATTTTTTAGTAGTCTAATCAGATATTTAAAATCAGAAAGCTTGAAGTCAGTTAAAATCCACCATGCCCCCTTTCTCCATTCTATACTTACATGATTATTTTACTCTATCTGCTAGATTCTACATTTCTACTTATTAAAATGCTTAGTGCTAGCTTTGTCTTTTATTATTATTATTGGTTTTTTTAATGGTTTTTTTATTATATTATGTTAGTCACCATACAGTACATCCCTGGTTCTCGATGTAAAATTCGATGATTCATTAGTTGCGTATAACACCCAGTGCACCATGCAATATGTGCCCTCCTTACTACCCATCACCAGCCTATCCCATTCCCCCACCCCCCTCCCCTCTGAAGCCCTCAGTTTGTTTCCCAGAGTCCATAGTCTCTTATGGTTCATTCCCCCTTCTGTTTACCCCCCCTTTCTTCTTCCCTTTCTTCCCCTACCGATCATCCTAGTTCTTATGTTCCATAGATGAGAGAAACCATATGATAATTGTCTTTCTCTGCTTGACTTATTTCACTTAGCATTATCTCCTCCAGTGCTGTCCATGTTGCAGCAAATGTTGAGAAATCGTTCTTTCTGATAGCTGAGTAATATTCCATTGTATATATGGACCACAACTTCTTAATCTAGTCATCTGTTGAAGGGCATCTCGGCTCCTTCCACGATTTAGCTATCGTGGACAAAGCTGCTAAGAACATTGGGGTGCATATTATTATGATGATGATGATGATGATGATGATTGAAGGACGTTGTAAGCAAAGGAGATGAATTTCTTTTGACGTGACTCGGTTTTAGAGAATGCCAGCTACAACATCTTGTTGACCTTTGACCTATTTCCCCAAGGGGTCTTGTACCATTTGTTTAATAATCCCTGCTGGAATTGACATCAAAGTTATCTGCTTTATTTCTTAGACTATATCTATTTTTTCTTCTCTTTGAAAATCAGGATAGAATGTATCCATCTTCTCTTTAGTGACACTTCTGTACTTGTCCATGAATTTTTAAGGATGATGACAATGCTTTCACTGCTACCAGTGTTTTGGTACCCTTCATTATCATTTGTGTTCTCTAGACACTTGGATTCCTTTTTACGCCTTCTCAATCTTACAGTGTTAGAGTACATTGACTAATGTGTTCCTCAAACACCCAAGAGGTCAGACTTTCCTATACAGGGAGAGTGAAATGGCATGTGAGTGGTTCTTCTCTGAAAATACTCATTAGTGCTTTGAAGGCTCTTGAAGAAAGTCACTGTATCAGATGCAAGCTACTCAGGCTAAGAGACAGGGAAACTCAAATATGTTCCTTGTGAATATTCAAAGGGATATTCTTTCCAAATCTTAATAATTTTGGAAATAATGACAGTAAAGATATTCCACCAAATGGAGATCAAGTTTCTTCCCATCAGATGAAGTGTCAAAAGGACTGCACCGGGGGGCCTGGGGGGCTCAGGTCACGATCCCAGCGTCCTGGGATTGAGCCCTTGTTAGGCTCCCTGCTCAATGGGGAGCCTGCTTCTCCCTGTCCGACTGCTGCTACCTCTGCTTGTGGACTCTCTTTCTGTCAGATAAACAAACCTTGATTCTTAAAAACAAAAACAAAAGGACTCCGCCAGTTTTCGAATGCCACAGCACGGAAGCCATACCATTCTCAAAGAGACTGAGCAAAAGAAATCATAGATATGTCACTTCAAAAATATCAAAACAGAAACTAAAGAAAACAAATTTAAAAGGTGATTTAAAAGGTCTAGGTCCTAACTTACGAAATATAGAGCAGATCTGGTAGCAGGTAAAAACTACTGCAAAATGATTTATGATGTTGCCACGCAAATGAAAAGTAATGAGTTAATGATGTCAGGGTCCAATAAGAAGACAAAAACTGCGCAGTAATTTGAAGTGGGGAAAGTGCAGTATAAAGAATTATTGTGCTTGCTTCAGCAGCACATATACTGAAATTGGGATGATACAGAGACAATTAGCATGGCCCCTGTGCAAGGGTAACACACAGATTTGTAAGGCATTTCATAGTTAAAAAAAAAAAACTATTATTATTAACAGGGGATTGCCTCATAAGGGAAAATGAGAACCCTAAAAAATACAGAAATAGCAGATGTAGAAAACAACCACCACTTCTAGAACTGGGACAGAGCACCCGGGCAAGAGGCCACTCCCTCCCAGGGCTGAGGTCTTCCTAGTTGGAGAGGGCACAGGGTGGCACCCTGGGTGGCAGAGAATTCACGCAGACGTCCCACTGCTGGGATTTGCCAGGAATCCACCTCCCAGAGTGCTAGAGGAAGCCATTTTCAGAGCTGCAAACTTGTAACTCACTCAAACTACACACAGGGGGTGCCAGAGAAGCCATCGAAGCAAGGTGCCACTCTGGTAGCACTCCCCTTTGAAACCACTTGAAGGGAGTGTGGCTGAAGAAAACACTTAGGGCACCTGCCAGTCTGCTGTGAGGCCATCTGAGGGGGTGCTGTGGGGGGAAGCTATCAGGGGTCCACGTTTGGCTGGGCAGCAGTGCTGCTGACAACCCCCCCACACTGGAGGAGATCCATGAGGTTAGCACACTGGCTCTTGGAAGAGATACCTCTTCCTTCTCAGTGTCCCTCCAGCACCCTCTGCTGATAAAGTCTAAGAGTGGACCAGATGGCAAGGAGAAATATTTATAGAGTCCACTTCCATTTATTTAATAATAATTTTTTATTATATTATGTTAGTCACCATACAGTACACTTCCATTCTGATAGGATACAAAGTGTGGATTTGAACCGAGCAACAGTAAATTGATAACTAACATAAATGCGATCTGGAACAGAATTGTTATTGATATAAAGACATGAATTCCTAGAACCCAGTGACAGATAATAACTATATTTATCTTCTACTTCCTAATCAACCCTAGTTACTTTTTTGAAAGGATTTATTCACATTAAACGAGTAAAGAATTTCAAAGCCCAGTACATTTCTTTCCTAGAGAAACCAAATCAATTATATCAGAAATCCATGTATAAATTGTGTGGATTTGTACAGACTATTGTAGTGTCATGATAAATGTTTGCAGAAATTGAGTTGAATTAAATAGTACTCTATTTTGAACTACTCTGTATTTGGAAGATTTTTGGCTCTTTTTCCTTTTTTTTTTTTTTTTTTTGGTCAAATCCAATAAGCATGTTCCAAATTTCAAAAGTTAAAGGACTTATCTTGTTGAGCTGGGAGTGTTGCGGGGCATTCGCTTGTGATTTAAAATCCACTAGAATCAGAACTCTATATAGTACTGGTCTTGATTTTAAGATAGAAGATGATAGCTGTTTCATCTTTCTGAAATACTTGGAAACTTTATAGTGATATCAGAGTATGATTCCGATGGCTACTGAGAACTATTATAACATTGGTTATTACTTACAAACTGTGTTTGTGTGGAAAAATGGAATTTATTTCAAATACTGTCACTGCTAAGATTCAAACGAGGAAACTACTGAGCGGGTAGGCATGACCTACAATCTTTCCTAAATAACTTATCTTTCCTTATCTTCATCCAATTTGTAAGCCCCCACCATAATTTCCCAAGTCACCTGGTCACTGAATACAAGTCCTGTGATTGCCTATGACATGCCTATGTTTTTATACAGTGAGGATGAAGTGTGTAGTGTAGAAAATTTTGTCTCTGTGACAACAGCTAGACTAAAGCCTGTTCTGGAAGGTTTCTCCCATGTTTAACTGAAACAGATTACTGGAGATGATGATTGGGCTACAGCCACTTTAGATCAGAGTTTCTCGAACGTATACCATGCACTACTTATTTCAGAATCACCTCAGAGGCTTCGTAAAATGCCAGTTGTCCAGCCTTTTCTATGACGGACTACATCAGACTCGGCATTCTGAGCAAGCTTCCTAGATATTTCACATCCTTACCGATACTTGAGACTGACACTGAACTTGAGAGCCAAGAGTCAAGGTGATGTTCTTTCTCCCGAAAGAGTATTGGCTAGGGTCACAGCAGGGCTGGTGAAGTGAATTACCAAGTATGGCGTATGTTATCAACTCATAGATAACTGGGGTTTTCCATTAGTCAGGTATAGCAGGCAATGGAAGACACCTTCGGCTACCTTAAGTAGACAAGGAATTATTGGAAGGTAAGATGTAAGAAATAAGTTAAGGATCAGGGTTGAAGAGCGAGGACCCAGGGCATCTCTGGGTGTATGGGTATCAGGTGCTAACTAATGGTCAGAGCTTGGTTGAGGCAGCTTCAGACTTTATTATGTTTATTCCCAATCTTGTGTTCATCCGTTACCTGGAGGAAAGAGCACCTTCAAGGTGTACCCACCTGAGAAGAAAATTTCCCAATAGGCCGTTATCAGAAGTGAAGCAGAATGACTGTCTAACTCTATCAGGTTGTGATTTGTTATCAACGTAATACACACATGACAACTCTTAAAGAAAGTAGCTAAGAGCTTAATTACATTCTACTATTAATCCTAGGTTAACAAAACAACTCTCAAATTTTTTTAATCCTTAGCCTGAATATGCCAATATTTGCTTTTGGTACATTCCACCGAGCCTTAGAGAGATGGAAGAAGGACCTGAATTCTGGGCAAAACTTAATTTGGTAAGTAATAAGTAAATCGCATTTTTCCTTTTGATGAAATGATTCAGTTCCAATTGTCTACTGATCCTATGAATAATTCTGTACTTGTAAGACCTCTTGGAGATCTCGGGAAGTGGCTCCTAGTGTACTGAAAGGTAATGATATGCCAAACCGTTGTCAACACGGTTTACGTTTAAACAATGTGACTTACTTGGTCCACACCTGAATTCCAAATAATGGTGCTGTTCGCAAGATAGTTACAGGATGCATTCGAACTTCTAATTCCCAGTGTACTTCCGAAAGTATGATCTGATCTGAGAACAGGACGAAAGGTTAAAGTTCCATGGTGAATGGCTTCTTTTTTCCAACTCTGCCAGGGCGTGTCTGTGACTACTTGCATCCCTTCTCTTGGAGATAATGTTAAAAGTCTAAATCCGGTACCCTTTGTGAGTGTGAGCCCTTCTGTTCTTCCTACCAACAAAAGCATCTTCTGCCCAAGGGGCTTATGTGATTTAAAAAAAAGGAAGAAAGAAAGAAAAGAGATGCCGGGAGTGGGTTTCAACTGATCATAGAACCAAATGTGCTTGAAAGTCTCTCCACACACGGCTGGTGAGGGCTGACGGTCCTGAGTGAGGAGAAGCCCCAGGCTCTGGGACTCCTTGTGTCTCCCCTGCACCTCTCCTAGCATAGTCCTGCCAGTTAAATCCCCGCCTCTAAACCAGATCTCCGAGTACTGGGAAGTCTCATGAGCCAACATTACTTGCTCCCAGTCCCCTGCTACATGGATCATAGATATGAAGTGAACCAGCGGAAGTTTGCCCTGACGATTCTGGGGCCATGGCATGGAGAGTGGGAATTCATGATGGGTTAGAACCATCAAAGTCGAGTGATGCCCTACCCCTTGCATCTTCCCTCTCAAGCTCAACTACCTCCATGGGCCTGGTTAGTCAAAGCTCTGACTTGCAAACCTCTTCCCTATCCTCTGTGGGAAAATCAGAGGTACCATTAATAGTTTTTAGAGACAATAGCAGCACTTCTACTTCCCAGTGAGGCGAGCAACAAACCTTTACTGAGCACTCACGATGCTTTGCGCTGGAGATACAGACGTCAAAAAGACTCAGCCCCTGCCCTCGAGAAGCTCGTAAGTCAGGAGACACATGAGTAAGGGGACAATCACGAGGTACCTTGTAAGAGCCTGGATGGAGGTGAACCCTGTTTGCACTAATTTCAGAGAGAAAGGTTCTCTACCTCCCTGTGTGACTCGCTCGAGCGGAGTCTTGAACAGTCAGGAGAAGCCCGTGAAGTGACAGATGTGGAGAGGGTGGGATTCAAAGATGATAGGGGTGCAGGGGGGCAGTCACGGGGTCCTTGTCTTTCATGACAACGAGCTTGGAATTTGTGGCTAATTAAGAGGAAAAGGGAAGGCCATGGCCTTTAAGCCATAACCCGCTCTAACCTCACCTGCAGACTCTCCTCTTAGCTTCAAGTCATTTTCTGTTTCTTCATGGCTCATTAAGCCTCCTACACTGTAGCGTAATATATACCCAATATACACATATTCTACCCCTTGTCAAACCTGAGATCTGGCGACAGAGGTGGGGAGAGGGAGATGCTGGTACCCGTTCTGTTGCCCAGAAAAACCCTTCATTACCCGTTTCAGGCAGTTAACAGAGTCCTTGGGCTTTGTCTTGCATTTTTGTCACACAAAGCAAATAGAACAGTGCTAAAGAATGCATTTGAGATGGTAAGTAACCCATAAAAGAAAAAAAATGGACAATGTGAAAATTTAATAGAGAGACTTCTAGGGACATTGTATACTTTGAGGGGAATACAACTGATTTTTTTTTTTTTTTTTTTTTTTTTTTTTTTTTTTTGGTGACGTGGGGGAATAATTGCTCAGGGGTGAGAAAGATCTGGTTGCCATTCTTCTCACTTTTCCATTGTTAAAAAAAGCAATCAAGAATGTGTTATTTGTGTTTTACTGACTCAGTACTGTTGCATGGACATGGATCAGGAAAACTAAATAGTCCCCTTATATTTGGGGATCTTTTTGGCTCACTCTCACTTTATTTAAAGAAATAGTTATATTATCCATTCTCAACAAAATTTGAAATCGAGGACGGATATACATGCTAAAATCAGATAATTAAGCAGATAACGCACTTTTAATCCTAACTGGAAATTGACAGGGACATTCTCTTCTATCCCCAGTATTTTCCAGCATTGATTCTCTAATGGTTAATATCCTTGACTCTCTATTCCTTCATTTTGGAATGTATCGGTGTCATTTAGAGCCATGGTTTTCTTGCCCCGTCTAATGTCATACTATTTTAATTGTTAGGGTGGCTTCTGATTAGTAAGCATGTATGTTGCTGACACATATTCATCGGTTCACAGATTCTTAGTTTCCTTTTATTGTATCTCTTTGTGTGTGTGTGTGTACATGCATTTGACAAGGAAGGAAGTGTGGGGATATATATATATATATATATATATATATGCTGTTGACCCTTGTGGTTTTCTGCTTACTGTAGTATGGGAATGCAAGTATATGATTTATAACCTAGAAAGTACTGGAAGCACACTTAAAATTTATTTCGAGGTTTATCTTGGATGGAGAATCACAAACAAATAAATAAACCGAATAAGGCTTTGCCCCTCCAATCCAGGCTAGCGTCAGCTTAGGCTGTCAGATGGCAGGATCAGTGGTGTGATAAGTCTTCCCTTTGGCAGCCGGAGGGGAGAGGGATTACTTGGTAACGAACGTGGAGCTTCAGAGCATGAAGGTGTGTGTCTGTGTGTGAGCTGACGAATGTGTGTGCCCATGTGTGAGACTGCTTTTGCGACCATGGCCCCTCTGTAGTTATTCGATGACACTACATTCAATCACTGAGTTCCAGTCACTTCTTTTTCTAAGATGGCCTCCGGAAAATGCTCTTCCTTCTGATGCTCACAGGCATCGAGATATTCTCTGCATTCCTTCCCTGCCCAGATTGTGTTTCCCTCCTTTCTGATTTCTTTGCCTCGTGTTGTCTCTATTCTCCCATTTGTTTTCTTTGCTCTCTGCATTTCCATACCTCCAGCTCTGCTTCCCCACATTGATTTCCTGCTGGAAGCCTCTGATGGCTTCCTGCTCTTTACACTATCAGTTTTCAACCCCATACACCCAATAACCACTGTTTATAATACATAGCGTTGACGTTCCTTTACGCTCCTCAAATGTGACCTACCACCACCTAATTTTGTAAAAGGCGACACAAGTCCTGGCGTATAACATGGAGGAGAGCTGATCTTTGTCATACAGATACGTGTTTCTCTACAGCATGCATGGGGCATGGCAGCACTGGGAGACATGAGGAAGTGAGTGGTAAGATTCTCACCCATGCTCTTAGAATCGCAGTAAGCATAAGCCACCTGCAGACGCAGACTTTTGTAAGCAGGTGCTCTTGCTGATGCAAACGACAGGCATGGCGTGGTTATTAGTGATATCATGTTCAAAAGTGGCGCACAGCTCTTGATAAAGCTTTGAAGAAACATTTTTCTCTTTGATTTATATGGTAGTAGAAAACTTAGTGCTTGTTAAAAATGGGTACAGAATATTTTGCGTGTGTACGTAAAACAGGGTTAGAATATGGGCTCGGATAACGGTAAATCAGTAAACGGTTAATTCTCACCTCATACATTTCCAGTAGGACATTCAAAAGTTGGGCAAGATGCGGGACAAGGCTTAATTGCTCAGGACTGTTCTATACATTGCAGGGCAGGTGACATCTCTAGTCTGCACTAAACACCAGTAGCAGTCCCCTCACATCTTGAAAACGAAAGCATCTGCCCGGAGTTCCAACATATTCCCTAGAGGGATAGTACAGTTCTCTGGAAGGTGACTGGTCCGCAGGATAAAATCCAGTCCATTCTGCTTGGCATCCAAGGGCCTTCGTGTCTGATCATCAAGTATTAAAAGAGCAAGACATTGAAAAAAATCTAAGTATTCAACTATAGGGAATTGGTTAAATTTTTGTACTAATTTATATGCAAATTTCTAGTGCATAGACAATTAAAATTCTGTTCCAAAATAACATATTCATAATTCATTATTAATTGAAAAAAATGAGTTATACTAACAGCCACTATAGTATAATACCAATTTAAAAAAATCTTGTATTTATATGTGCACGGATGCTTACATATTATTGCTTATATGCTTACATAAGGGGCAGACAACAGGCACCAAAATATCTTAGAGATAGAGTTATAGGTGACTTTTCTTTTCTTTAGTATTCTTCCGCAGTGTCTTCACTTCCTGCAACTAACATATATTGCTTTCATGAAAACAGTTAAAACAGCAATGACAATAATAATAAACCGAAGTACAGAGTAATTGACCTTTTGAAACCATTGGGATCCTTGAGTGCTTACCTATGCAAAGGCTATCCAGGTACTGACCACAATCTGCTAACAGTTAAAAAAAATAATAAAAAAATAAATTGAGCATTCACCCCAATATGTGTTTATTGTTTTGAAATTATCTACATGTATTATTTTTAAATATAATATGTACATTTAAAAATGCACATAATCACTTTTAAGGATGAATTTTAAAATTGTAATTATTTAGAGATGTTCTAATCTCTTCGTCTTACACCCCAGGGGATTGTCTTGTTTGGAGGTCATGATTATACCATATTTCAATCAATTACTTCGCAAACTATTTTCTCTCATGACTTGTTCCCAGATGTAGCATATAATTTGTCTTCCCTTCCCATCTCTCTCTTTCTCTCTGCTTACGAAAACACCCACACTACCTGCATTGATTTTAGGCTCCCAGGCACTGCCACTGGTGATCTCTGTTGAGGTCTTCAATAGGATTTCCAGGGCTCTCAGCATCGTGGTAGAGTTACGCTTTGCTCTCTAAAGCGACTGCCCCAAATAAGTTTCTGTCGGTGTGTTTCTTCAGAAGCCTCATGCCAGTGATTAGATATGGAAGGTGAGGGAGTTAGGGGAGATTCTGTGGAGATAAACCAGGAAGCGTAAGACCCAGAGAATGTGCTTGAAAATTCCATCAGTTTGCTGTGTCTCATCATTACTCAATGTTCTGATGCAGATTTCCTCTTTGGTCAACATTTCATAAATAATTCTGCATCGCACCAACCGAATTTACATTCTTAAAAGTAATTAACAAGTTGCCTTTTTGTACTCATGCGTGGTCATTTTAACCTTTTTTGTTGTGGTTGTTTGCTGATCTGCAGATTTGTGACTAAGGTTAGTCATTTATTACACGCTCCTTTCTCCACAGCAGTAGAAGAAAAATAAATCTTGTAGAACCTACTTGATGGGTGTGTTGTTTTATTGCTTATTTGGTAATATAGCTTGATATGCTATTCCAGATATCTTTAGAGGGAATTTACTATTCTCCCTGGCAGGTTTCTGATTAACAGCACTTGAAGATGAGATTGCATAATGTGGGTGGGGTGGAAGCCTCCCAGGGAAGACATCCAAAAGGCCACTTCCTGAGTGTGTGGGTGGGGCTTCAGTGCCCCCCTGCTGTGCTCCATTTATTCCTGCCCGTGTGTTCATGTCTGTGCGTAAGAGTTCATACACATTTTGAGAGCGTCTGTGTATTTTTGAGGATTCTGATTCTAATTTTCTTTCCATCACCATCTGTGACATTGGTACAGCCAATCACTCATTTTTGGATTACGAACTAAAAACAGCCTTTTTTTTTAAAGATGCAACAGTGTTTTGTTTTTAATTTTCAAGGATGACTCTCTCTTTTAACAATGTGATACAATATTTATGATATATTCATCAGAAATCCCTTTTCCTCGCGGATGGAACTCATTTCAAAGCTGTGCTTTCTTTAACATTTATATTTAAGGAGAATCTAATATAGACGTGCCCTTTACATGAAGTATTTCTGAATGTGACTTGAGAGACTCTCGTTCTGATAGTGGTGGGATGTCGATTTTGAAAATGCTTAACTAATGAATTTCCCAGGCCTTGTAGATACTGTATTTTCTTTCCCCAAACTATTAGGACTGAGATGAAATGCTGTTCTTTCAAGTATCCTCTCGGGTAGAGCTGTTTATCTACAATTGGTCAGATAGCCAATTAGTCATAGTCAGTTTGTTATTGCGTGTGTCATTCTACAGCTCAGGGTCAAGGTGCACCCCCTGGAAGTATGCCCTTCTTCAGAAATCACCTGGGGAAGCTGGGGTGTCCCTCCTGCTAAAGGACATGTTACTCTGAATGTTTCATGGGTTTATGCTCATTGCTCTTCCCTAGTGTAAGTCATAGTCTTTCTAGATAGCTATACTCCATTGTATTTGTACAATTTCAACCAACAAAAGATCCTAACAACATTCTTGTTGGATATGCATGGATGAGCAATGGGCGAGTTCCCAGCGAGCTCTCCTTTGTATTCCATAACATCTTTCAACACACAGAACACATTTTTTAGCTTGTTGTTCTTATTAATTTATTTACTTATATTGCTCTTTGGTCTTTGGGGCTTTAAGCATTATTTTCAGATGCATACAGAGGCGTTTTCGAGGCTAGTGACCTAAACTCCCCAGGAAAGCCAAACAAGTACAGATGTCCTCATTAAAAAATTATTTTTTCTTTCCCTTTAGTTTTCTCTCCTCAGTTTACGAGGCTCCCCTCTCTTCTTATCTTTTCTGTTTTACTCTTCTTCTCATGGGCTCTTCTCTTTCTCGTGGAAGAAGCTCAGAGCTTGGCCTATCTGTTGAAAATTAAAATTAAGCAAAATGAAGCTGGGTGTCTCTGCAGGCGGAGGCTGAGCTCATGGGCCTGAGGTCAGGACAAGACGGGTTCTGAAAGAGCAATGGGTGTGTGTGTGGCTTCTTGCGGCCTGCTCACACCCGTGTACACTTGCTCCTTGGGACTGGCCAATCCACTCGGTACTCTCGATAGCCGTGATGGAAACTGAAGCCAAACATAGGAGTTAAAGCTGCATTTCACAAACATCCTTTTGTACCGTGGGTTTACTGTTCAGCACATAAGCGTGGGTATAGTCTGTTGTATACTGGGAGTAGCACCGGCCTTGTCCATTGCAATTGCCTGTGAACCAAGTTGGTAGTTGAAATACGCCAGTTTTTTTAGACTCTGCTCAAATCCGAAGGCCAGCTGAAATAATTCCAAATTCCTGAAAATGTCAGGGTGCGCATTGAGAAAAGACAGAAGCTTAGTCTCAATCAGCTCAGAACACATTACTGCGTCATGAGAATAATTTTATTTCCTTTACTCGGGCAGAGGTGACCAACTCAAGCACCCATGGAAGCTAGACAAGCAGCATAAGTAAGGGAGGTAGACTGGCCATAATACGACAGGGAATGTGTGAGAGAGCAGAGAGCAGCGGCCTCCGCTAAAGGGGGCAGCCTCTACTCAGCTTCTAATGATGACCGACCGGCAGGAATGCAGAGGTGGGCTCCACGTCTTACTGTTCAAGAGACGCCAGCTACACAGACACTTACGTGAACTGTCCTTTGCTTTTGATGTTTTGCGTATTGGCAAATGATTAAAAAATTTGCAACATACATCTGTCAGTGGGATCTGGCCTTTTGGCTTTTGGTTGCAACTCTTACCTGCATTCGTCGGGCCTTAACTACCTGTTTCCGTGCAAGTGTCACTGGAAGCTCCTTGGGGTGAGGGCCTGTCCCTTCTTGGGCTTTGTTCTTTCATGGCAGCTAGTGCGATGGTCAGTCCTCAGCCCGCCATGGACTAGGAGGGATGCCCAAGTTCTGTGTCATCTACCAGAAGAAGAAATCTCACGGTCACGTGCTGTCAGACTTGTAACCAAGAGGGTTTTCAGTATGGGAATCTTGAGGCAAACGTGGCGGCACACTTAAGATATATGGGTGAATTCTGTTCTCCATTCCCCATCCTGAGAACTGGATGGGGTCTCTGGGCTCCATGCCTCTCTTGAGACTTGTGTAGCCCTAAGGACATCAGTCTTACTAGGTTTTCTGAAAGCCTCAGCTGGCCAGTGAAGATACCCAGCGAGGAAGGCAAGGAGTTTGGAAACAGAGGCAGGCCCAGGAGAGCAAGGGGCTGAAGGAGGGGTGCTGGGGGTAAGAGTTCCCCAGATAGGGATGACTCCCCACTCCCTTCTGTGAGCGCCCTAAGGAGCGGTGTGTGTGTGTGTGTGAGTGTGTGTGTGTGTTCCAGATGTTGGAATGTCTGCTCATTCCTAACAGGTAAGGACGTGGCGCAGCAATTACGGATCAAGGGATCATGTTGGTTCAGATTGTAAGCATTTCATGTACTGGACCAGTCACCTAAATGCTGGTCCTGAACCTCTGCGGGACCTCTGGGGACTGTGGGAGCCGGAATAATGGCAGAGATTGACTTTCAGTCTGGCCTGGTAGGCCCTTGGCTTGAGGTTGGATTTAATTTTATTCAAAGGGTATAAAGTACTGTGACATTTCGTGCACACCTGAGTTTATGGAGCAAAATTCATACCCACAACACAACCATTAAGGAAATTGCTCAGGACTCGATGCAGTATTTATTGTTGCAAAACAAAGAGTGGACCCAAAGCTGGAAGAAAAAAAAAATTTTTTTTTTTTTTCCAAAAGATCTTTGAAGTCCCTTTGCCAGAACCAAACCTGCCCCCTGGTGGCACTTCTGCTCATTTTTCCATTGCAAGCTGAGAAGTGCCACAGTGAGCACTGACCTAAGAAATGCTGTCGCAACATGGGCTAGAATTTCAGCCTCAGTGCTGTCCGGGCTACTGGATTCTGCCAGATCCAGAAAGGCTCACCTGAGTAAGAAATTCTCAATGGATCAAACTGATCCTTGTCTTCACTTCAGATGTTTTTCTGCTCGTCTCTCTTCATCTTTACTCCAAAGGACAGAGTTTCTATTTCCACAGCAAACTCTTCCCTGTTCACCTTTGGGTCTCACATCCGGGACTTCATCCCGTGGGCAGTCTCTCTACCCCTCTACTTTCCTTCTCTTCTACCCCCCTCCTCCTTCTTAGATTTGCATTCTTTCGTTTTCTCTAAGATAATGCTGCCCTCAATCAATGAACACGTCCAGCCTCCAACAACCTTGACGGAAATCATTTCCTGATTTTCATTTAGCATCACTTCCCCTCACACGACTTCCTGTCTCTTGCTCCATCCCTCTGGACTAAACTTCTGAGAAGAAAAGCTTAAAGGGTCTTACCCTGGGTAACACCGTGTGTCACAGTTTATAAAACCATTCCCATAATTTGGGGCATTCAGGTTGCTTACAGTGTTTTGCCATCGTGAATGGTAATGGTTGAACGTGTCCATACTCACTCTTGCTTTTATTATGTCAGAGGACAGAGTGCTCAGTACGTCATTGCTGCTGATGAAAATCGATGTGGTTTTCAGCCTGACCCTGGCCGTGTTGTTGTGATACTGACTTTTAAGAAGGTTGTAACCATTTACAAGGCCACCAGCAAGGGATGAGTTCATAGGCTTGCGGCTAGCTGGGGCAACACTGGGTGTTGCCAGGGTGGGTGGGGGAATGCTATTCAGAGAACTGAAACATCGTTATCTTAAGTTTGCTTTACCTTTTATTGCATTAATTGTTGGTGGGCTGAACGATGTTCTATTTTTTTCCTTACTGATTCTGCTTCTCTGTGTATTTATTGTTTTCCCCCCCATATTTTCCATATTTATATTTTGAGGTCTGATGTTTTCCTTATGAATTTGAATGAGGGTATATATAGTTTGAGTTTTAAGGCCCTTTTTGTCAGATAGAATGCAAATATTGTCTTCGGTATAATGTCCTTTTTATTTTAGTCTTGCTGTTTTTTTCATTGTACAGAAGTTTTAAATTTTTTATGTATTCAAATCTGTCAGTCTTTTCCTTCATGATTTATTCCACTGCTTCAAAGCTGAAGTTACTGTCTTTCACAAATCTGATAAATATTCTATTCCATCTCCTGCTGGTTTTTCTGTCATTCAATTTTTTTTTTTTTTTTGTATTTAACTCCTTAAACCAGGTGGAAGTTATTTTTGTATAACTATGAGTTATACTGGACAGTATAAACTATGAGTCTAACCTGGACAGTTCCCCAAATTATTATATAGTTCTTCCAGTTTGATTTATTAAGTAATTCTTCTTACCACTTTTTATTACGGAAAGCTCATGTTGTCATGTGTTAAAACACTTTCTTCTACTTCTGGATTTTTCCAATCTGTTGTATTGACCTGTGTTTCTGTTTTTGAGCCAGGAACAAAGGTTTTTAAGAGGGTTTCTTCATAATGGGCCCCCAAAGTTGCTAAAACGCCCCCCTTTAGATTCTTGTTTAAAACAGCATTCTTTAATACTATATTTTAAATTTTTTTCAGATGTATTTCAGAACTTTTTTTAGAAGTTAAAAAGACATTTTGGTTAGGATTTTTATTGGCACATACATCACTAGATCTGGTCTAAGTAAATAATACCTTTGCTGCTCATTGGCTGTGTGTCTATGGACAAGTTACTGAAAGTCCCTTGTCCCCTTGCCTCTTCTTTTTCATCAATGGCATAGGGATAATACAAATATCTACCTTAAAGGGTTTTGATAGGGATTGGATATTATAATCCAGGTATGGTGTCTGGCAGGGTAAGTGCTTGTGAAACATTGATTTTTGTGATTAATCCTGTTCCCCCATATTTGAAGTATGAGCCTCAAATGTCATCTTGATGCCTTTCTATTTGCCCCTCTCCAGATTACCTTATGCACTGTTACAATAATAAGTGTTCTAGGGGCACCTGGGTGGCTCAGTTGTTAAGCATCTGGACATGATCCCAGGGTCCTGGGGATCGAGCCCCACATCAGGCTCCATGCTCTGCTGGGAGCCGGCTTCTTTCTCTCCCACTCGCCCTGCTTATGTTTCCTCTCTCGCTGGCTGTATCTCTCTATCAAATAAATAAATAAAATCTTTTAAAAATAAATAAATAAATAAATAAATAAATAAATAAATAAATAAATAAAAATGTTCTAAAATACAACCTTGATCGTCATGTCACTCCTTCGTGTTTTCTGTGTCCCAAAGGGAAGGAGTCCATAATCATTCAGGGACTTGGGTGGTCCAATTTATTCCAACCTCTTGGTCTATCTTCTGCTCATCTTTCTCATGTGGCCTGCTTTCGAGAATCACACTAGAATGATATATCATGGATTTGCATGGATTAAGTGAGAAAGCATGGGCAAGCCATTTTGCACAGTGCTGAGTAGGACTGACTACATCATTTTCAGAGCCCAGTGCAAAATGGAATGATGGGGCCCCTTTGTTCAGAAATTATCAAGAGTTTCAAGACAGTGACAGTAGAGCATTAAGCTAAGTATGAGGCCCTTCTCACGTGTGGGGCCCTATGTGACCTTTTGAAGCCAGCCCCAGGACTCCGTGTTTGATAATGGAGATGAACATTAGTATTCTGATCTCCTTGCATTTTCTCATACTGCTCCCTTTGTCTCTGGTGTGTTGCTTCTACGTCCTTCCGCTTCTGTGGCTTACCTCCCGAAGTGCCAGGGGTATGTGCTTGTTTCCTCCTTTGAAGGAATATGACTATGATCTAGTCTTCTCTAGGCCCCTGCTAGCTCTCCTCCTAGGATATAGGGAATTTTTGCATATGAACCCATCTTAAAATTAGGTTGTCAGCCCCTCAGCTTGACCTGGAAGCATTTCCCGACACTTGAGTATAAGAACCCTTCCCAAATACTCCTATGACATCTTTGCTACCCTGTCTTGGCCATTACTACAAGATAGCAGCTTTTTTGAGGGTGGAAAAGATGGCGTCAAGCTTGGGAGGAGAGGAGGGGCTGATGAGAAGTTCCCCATATGAAGAAATAGCTGATGAATTTTAGCACAGGGTTGATGCATTGAAACCCCCCATTATCAACTAAGATTCCCTGTCTTGTGTTAACGATGCTGTTGCTGGAAGGGGAGAAGCAGGAAGTGGGGCAGTGTGTCCCACTGGGGTCAGTCATATTTGAGCTTCGATATCCCGGGCCTGGCTAGTCGAGAGCTCAGTACAAAATAAAAATGATAAGCAACCCCTTCTTCAAAAATTATTAAGAATTTCAAGGTAGTGATGGCAGAATATAAAGTCAAATGTGAGGCTCTTCTAAGCTCAGGGCCCTGTGCAGTTGCACAGGTTGCACACCCATCAAGCCTGCCCTGGTACTCTACCGAGTGCTTAGTAAGGGAAGCGATTGTTAATATTCTTACTTCTTTGCATCTTCTCACATTGCTACTATCACATGGTAGATGCACAATAAATGTTTGCCGAATGACTGCATCAGTGAATAAAGGCATGAACGAATGTGTCACCCTATTGGGTGACTCACCTCCACACTCACAGTGGTTTCCTAGAGACAGAATTGTTCTTACCTTCTTTGTCCATCAGTGTGCCCACAGAAGTTTTTTTAAATACTGCTTTTCCTGAGAGTCTGATTGGGCTTGTCTGGAGTGATGTCCAGACACCTTTTTTTTTGTTGTTTTTTTAAGATTTTACTTATTTCTGTGAGAGAGAGAGAGAGAGCGAGACACACACACACACACACACGGCACAAGCAGGGGAGGGGGGGTCAGAGTGAGAGGGAGAAGCAGGCTCCCCACTGGGCAGGGAGCTCCATGTGGGACTCAATCCCAGGACCCTGGGATCATGACCTGAGCCGAAGGCAGACGCCTCACCGACTGAGCCACCCAGGTGCCCTGGGATCATCTTTCTTATCTGACTTCTGATGTGCAGGAGGGACGGAGAGCCGTCCCATCCCATGAGTGGTGATCTGTGGGCGGTCTTCCCAGGACAAAGGCAGCTTGATAAGGAAGACATTTTAGGGAAGATGAACATTTTAATTGCTTTTCTAATTTTGTCCTGGAGAAGGCCAGCTCCTCTGTCTCTGGGTAAGTCTAGCAGAGCTGGTGTTGCCAGTTGCTGTCTGGTTGTGTTCTGCTGGCCAAATGATCATCAGTGCAGAATGCAGAAAAAAAAAATTTTAAGTCAACGTTTAGAGGTCTGACTTCAGAAGGCGAAGCCTGTCTTGATTTTCATTTCGACTTTTCCTACTGTTTATCTCTGACTCATGCTCTGCTTCTTATGAAAGTGTCTAGGATGTCATAGAAATGATAGCACCCCACTGTTTCGGGCAGGGAGGGGGGAGCAGGGATCATTCAAATGCTGGAAGTAGAGCAGGCTTCCGTGGATTGTGATATCACCTGCCTAACTCCGAATGGAGACAGTCGTTCCATCTGCAACCCTGGGGGAGCCGATTGCCAGGTGGACCAGAATAGCGTAGTCAGAGAATTGGGTCCTGATCATGTCTTCCACGTACGTTAACCAAGCTGGAGTATAAAACGACAATCGGGGAGTTAGCATTCTCATTTGAATCTGCTCCTTCATTCAAAACTGTATATGGAGCACCTACTATGTGCTCAGCACTCATCTGGGTGCTCAGGGTCCTTCCCTTTTGTTTCCCGAATTAACGTGCTGATCAAGGGGCTTAGAAAAATGATAATTAGAGACTGAGGTTTTTATGGAAGAGAATGGGCAAGATTGAAACAATGACTAATAGGGAAGCACTCCTCAGTTTGTACAGAAGAAAGCTCTACCTGGTCTTTAGTCTGCAGTGCTGTGGTCCCGCGGTTTTATTTTTCTTACGCTCATATGTTGTAAGTGTAATCTAACAGAAATGTTGCAAAACTGAGTTATGATTTCTGTTGTACTCTAAACACCAGAATCTATCAGACTATGTCTTGGCAACTAGCTTCTACTGTGTATCTTCTTCCAGTTTGAACAGAGAAAATGCCTTGGATCTCAAATCTCGTCTATAACACTATTAAGAGATTCCCCCCCCTTCATATCCTCAGTTATTATTTAAGAGAGCTAAATTCTGAGAATTTTTCCAAGTAGTTTATTATTTATTTATTTTTTTGTTATGAAGTTTAAGTATAAGATGGTTTTGCTAATTATTTTATTAAAGAAAAATACGAATATATTAAATATACATATGAAATGTAAATTCATATGTTATATAGAGATTTCCATCTTTGTAAGATATTTTGTATAATAAAGTTGTCTCTGCTATTATCATAAAAGTAATATTGAGTAAAATATTTTATTGCCTACTACCCTCATTCAGGGGTTTAAAGTTAATTTAATAGGAATGCTTTATAAAATTTTGGTTCTTTTTACAACCAAAAAAAAAAAAAAAAGAAAACCAATGGAAAGATAGTTTCTTTGATATTATTGAACTTATTTATGGAGCTGTATTTTCCAAATAGATAGCCACATTCTACATAATTTCAAAAATGGTATTTTCTAATATTGCCCTTTTCTTCATTTCGTAGGTATATTATCTTTTATTACATAATTTAAAAATTTCTGGTCAAAAGCTGATTAAAGATCTTATATATATATACACATATAAACACACATAGACATCTATGCAAACATACACACATACATATAATTTGAATGTATATACACACATGTATACATACACCCCCATATATAGGGAGAGTTTTTTAAAGTAAGTCAGAGGTTAGAAAGGACTCCCGTATGCTTCATATATTTTTTTATGTAATGGCAAGTCAGAAAAATCACATGAAAACTTTGAATATAGCTTTCCAAAGGAACCTTGTCTTGAAATACTGGGTAGAAAAGGAAGCTATTTTTTTTTAATCTTAAATATATTTAAATCACAAGGGAAAAAAATAAAACTGGAAGTGGTACATTGTATTTTTTCCCTCTATTTAAACAATCAACCAGTCAGTTGGCATACAATGTTACTTTAGTTTTCGGTATACAACATAGTAATTCCACAAGTCTATATGTTATGCTCAGCACAAGTGCAGCTCCCATCTGTCCCCATACAGCACGATTACAATACCATTGACTAGATTCCCTGTTCTCCACCTTTCTTTCCTATACCTCCTACTCCCCCTCACCTGTTTTGACCACCCCCCACCCTCTTCTCACTGGTAACCGCTAGTTTGTTCTCTGTATTTATTGGTCCCTTTCTGCTTTTTGTTTGTTTTGTTTTTTAGATTCCACCTGTAAGTCAAATCGTATGGTATTTGTCTTTCTCTGTCTGACTTATTTCACTTAGCGTAATTACCATCCATGCTGTCACAAATGGCAAGATCTCCTTTTCATGGCTCAGTAATAGTCCACTGTGTGCGTACACCACGTCTTCTTTATCCATTCATCTGTTGATGAATGTAACTTGGGTCGTTTCCATAACTTGGCTATTGTCAGTATGCAGTAAACAAAGGGGTGCATATATTTTCCCCAAGTGTTTTCATATTCTTTGGGTAAACACCCAGAGTGGAATTTCTGGATCATATGGTAATTCCATTTTTAACTTTTTGAGGAATCTCCATACTGTTGTCCACAGCGGCTTTACCACGTTGCATTCCCACCAGCGGTGCCTGAGGGCTCCTTTTTTACGACATCATCGCCAACACTAATTATTTCTTGGAAAAGGAAGCTGTTTGAAGTGTGTGTCCTCACCTTTTCTTACCTAGATGCTGGCCGCAGATGTCTCAGACTGGTCCGCTTGTTTCTAGCATCGTGCCTACATCTAGCCTTTCTCTTCACACGTTTGAGGCCACATAGAAACAGCCCTTGAGTCATTTTGTTCCACCACGTAAAGAGCTTCCCACTACCTTCTCTACAAAATGCCGGTTCCTAAGCAGGATAGTCAAGGCACTGGGCGACGTGGGCTGTGCCTCCTTCTGCACCCACACTTCTCAAGAGTCCAGGCCGTTGGAGCTTCCTTCAGATCCCAAGAGCCCTATGCTCAGTCTCATCTCTCTCGTGGATCTTAATTCCAGATGCTCTCTTTTCTGAGGATCTCTTCTCTCCCCATGGCTCCGCCTTCCCCAATATTACATAGGTAAACATCTATATGTGTGTGTATATCCACATGTATAAATTCCATATTATATATGATGTAAAATACAAGATATTGGTGTGATTACCAGTTTCAATACTGTCTTAAAAATATTAACCTTAGGTCTGACCCCAGCTGGTACATGAGAGAGGGTGCTGTATTATGGGTGGAGTACGGAGTAACGGTTCCAATACGATTTTTCGACTTAATGCTACTCCAGTCAAGTCATCTTCCCTCTTCCCATTCCCCCAAACCCCATACACACTTCTGAAAATCTCCTACTATTCCCCATCATTGTAGTCAGGTAAATATTGATATGTTTGAATAAATAAAGTTTGGTCTAGACTCGAAGACTTTTTATGTAATGAACTAGGGGCAACTAGTTGGGAAAAAAGTCAGGAAGAAAGCTGAACCAATTTCCATTTGCACAAAAGACTTGGCTAGCATAGGAGCTAAAATATACCACGCAGTAAAAATAAACATATAAAACCCCAGATTCCGCAGTTAATGGAATGTGAAGATGTGTGTGCGCTGCCGACACTGGGTGCCTGGAAGAAGCCTTAGCCACTTGTTCTGTCAATAAACCCCCCCCACACACAGACTCTGTAAACAGAGTCATCACTCACTCCTAAAATTTACCAAATAAATATTCTCTGAGTCAAATTTAACTCCGCAACTCGATAAGGGGCTCTGATAGGTTCTAGTTGCCTTCTCCCTGGAGGCTGTGCTCAGAATTCTCATTGTTATCCATGATAGAACATTTCTCAATAATGTACAACGTGACAGAAATTCAGCCCAATTTGAAGGAAACCTGGAATTTTATTAAATGAGTAAGTCAATCACACAATACAAGACCGACACTCAGGGTGTCTTCACAGGGCCTCCATTAAATGCCTGTGTGAAAACCGGTAGTGTCATGCCCTTTTTAAAGAGAAAAAGAAATCTAGTTGCAAAAATTTTATGGGCCGTGTTCTGCATGGTAAATTTTAATCCTTGTTTTGCCAGTGTGCTTTGATACTGCGTACATTTTTTATTAGTCATTGATTTTTGAATGGTAGCACAGGATAGCAGACAGCCTTTAATTTTGATAATCAAAACGGGAATGGCTACAGTGCTTTCTCCCCCATTGTGCTTTCTCCCCCACCAAAACCCTCACTGATTCCCTCAGTCTTTGTGTAGCTGAGGCTCCATCTTCTGTCCATCTACACCCGGCTCCCAATTCAAGAAATATATGTATAATAAATATTCTGAAATTAGGGGGGCTCCCAGGTGGCTTAGTTGGTTAAGCGACCGACTCTTGATTTTGGCCCAGGTCACGATCTCTCACGTGCTCTAAAATAAATAAATAAATAAATAAATAAATAAATAAATAAATAAAATCTTTAAAACAAAATCTGAAATTAGGGAACACATTCAGGGCAAAGTCACATTACCAAAATCACTTTGCTTCAAAAAATTATTCCAAATAGTATCCCTTTAACATAGACCCTCCAAGAGCCTAAATAACTCTCTTTGAGTGCTTATCCATGTACATGTACAACATATCTATTTCACCTGCAAGTATTTGACATTATTAAATCTGGAGTGTGCTTTGATAAGGGAAAGATAATTATTTAAGCCTGAGAGTTTTGAGTTCGGATGGCCCAGAAGATGGTCCAGAAAAGAAAGAAGAAACAGCAGAGTAAGTTTGAAGACATTGCTGGTCATGGTTTTGGGAGTCCTGTGTGAGAGGTATTTGGGACATGCCCACTGGACACAGTCCATGGGCAGCTAGAACTCAGTGGCTATGACCCAAGGAAAATCTCAGGGTCGGGGATACAGTGTGGTTTTCCACAGAGAGTGATACAAATCCCTGAAAATGATACTTACAGGAGAGAAGAGGACTTCATGAAGAGAAGCACCATTTTGACTAACGTCTATTGATAAGACACAAGGAGAGTGGGGGTGTCAAGGTGTAGTCAGAAAGTAGCTAGAGCCCTAGCAATGTGTATTGCTATGGAAATGAAGGAGAGGAGCCTCAAGGAGGGCTGCGAGGGGGAGGGGATGTGTTCCAGGGAGGTATTAAACTTCATGCAACATGCACCTTCTTTTTCTCATATATCCAATCTTCTTTGAAAGGGAGGATTTCCTTTTTGCCTTTCCAGGGACATGCTTTATTGCTACACTAGTACTGTATAACAACTACTCACAGACCTCAGTAATATCAAACAGTAGGCATTTACTGCTCATACATCTGCAAATCAGCAGGGGAAGGGGGACATGTTGGGTGGCTAATTTAGACTGTACTCAGCTAGGGTTGGCTCTGCTCCAGGAGTCTTTTATTCTCTTCCTTTCACCAGTGGACTATCTGGGGCATGTTCTTATGGCAATGACAGGGACCCAAGAGCACAAGCCCAAGCGTACAAGAACATTTCAGGAGTGTCTGTCACACCATGTTTGCTAACATAGGATTGGCCAAAGAAAATCACATAACTGAACCCAATGTTAAAAATGGTGGAGACTATCCTCCAGCCGGTTGCAAATCCCAACCAAGCCATATGGCTAACATCAGTATCAGTGGGGCAGGGAACTATATGACTCCTATGGAAGTGAGGAGGTGAGAATAAATATTTCTGACAAGTTACCTAATCTATCACAAACATGATGGTTATTTGGAGTCCAGCTATTTAGATGTACTGTAACAACAGAGAGAATATGGGATAACAAAATCCAGGGATAATTCAAAGTCAGTCTTTCACCTGCCACAGTGTTACTATGGGAACTGTCTCAGTTCAATTCAGCACATATTTTGCAAAGCACTGTGGGAAAAATCAAAGATGAAAATGACATCACATCTTCTTTCCAGCAGCTTTCAATTTGAAGAAGAAAGAAACATCTAAAAGTTACTATAATGAAAAGTCAAGTATAACAAGAATTATGGGCAGGACAAAGTACGTTGGGTAGAGAAAGTAGGGCAGGAAGAATTCCTCTTCCAAGACTGCTTAGGGGTCAAGTGGAGGACACAGAATATACTGTGGCCAATTTAAGAAGAAAGGGATTTATAGAGAATTAAAGACTTACATAGTCATTGGAAGGCTAAAAAGACAAATGTTTCAAAGCCGTTCCTCAGGACCAGGCTGCCCAGGGTGCTCCGGCCCCTGCCCCTGGCTGAAGAAGCTTGTTTGATCGTCAATCTGCCATAGGAGCTGTCCACACTAAAACCGGCAGCCTCTACCACGAGCCGCCCGGCAAAAAGGGATTCCTGTCACTACACCTCTTCTCCCACTGAACTCAGGCCTGAAATCGTAACTCATAGAGGTGCATCTGACTGGCTAACTTTCAGTCACATCAGACGCCTTAGCTGCAAGGGAGCCTTGGAAATGCATTAGCCTCTGCAGTGTAGGAAGGGACTTTATTTAGAAGGGTCGGATCGATGCCGATTCAATCCCTACTGTCATCTACAGGAAGCTCGGGGAAGACTTCCATTGAGAGGCAGGCATTTGCGCCAGGTCTTAGAATGTGCTGCCTTCGGGGCGCCTGGGTGGCTCAGTCCTTTGAGCATCTGACGCTTGATTTCGGCTCAGATCATGATCTCAGGGTCTTGAGATGGAGCCTCACATTGGGCTCTGTGCTCAGCGAGGAGTCTGCTGGAGATTCTCTCCCTCTTCCCCTCCCCACTGCATGCTCTCTCTTTCTCTCTCTCTCAAAATAAATAAATAAATCTTGGAAAAAAGAAAAAAAAGAAAGAAAGAACGTGCTGCCTTAGGGCAAGGACGGCATAGGATTCTGCTTATGAAAGTGCTTTATACATCGTAAAGCAGGACACAAATATAAAGAAGGCTTGCTCTGTGGACATGTGATGGAGTTCTCCTGACTGGGGTCCTCATGGAGACCTTTTCCTCAGTAATGAGAATCTCTGAATAATTTCAACTTTCTCCCTTCACCAAATCTGTATGTTCATGGAAGGGGCTGTATTTATTTTCTCGTAAAACGTTTTGAGCATTTACTCTATTACCTTACGCTGTACTCAGCCCAGTACATACACAATCTTATTTAGTTCTCTCTACGAAGCAGATTCTATCATTACCCTCAGAGAGGGTAACTTAGTTGCCCAACATCTCATGTTAATTAGCTAGTCAGTTAGTGGCAGAGCCAGTCTGATGCGGAAGTTCTTAAGCCCAGGCATTGTGGTTCCCCGTAAGGGGAAGGAAGGAGAAAGGAGGAAAGGAAGAGTGTAGGTAATGGAGAGCTGACGAAAGGCAGAGCTGGGACAGGCTGCAGAGAGTGGCCAGGAGAAACATCGTCAGCCTAAAAGGGGCCACAGAGAGGCAGACCAAGCCCTGCCAAGAAAAGGGACTTAGGAAGGTGAGAGACATCTAGTTCATGCAACTGTATGTGTGACAACACTCGGCAGATTGTGACATGTTGTGCAAGCATTAGCTTCAAAAGCAAAGACTGTGGGGGTGGAGCCAAAGCGCAGGGTTCCGATGGTTGTGGAGATGGAAGTTCTTTGGTATTATCCAGACTTGGTGTTGCTCCTGGCTCTGCCAATAGCTAGCCATGACTAGCTTTGGGGACAAATTCCTGCATCCTGCCCAACCTCAAGTGCAGAGTGGGTTCCGTAACACCTGGCTCATGGAATTGTTGAGAGGACAAATTTGAGATAATGAATGAACGCCAGGGTGCCCGGTATGGAATTAAGTGCTCGATAAACGTTACTGCGGTCGTTGTGGATGGGTACTGGGCCTTCCCATCTTAAACTCAGATGCTTTTTCTTGGCTTCTGCTGATCTGCTGATAGCTTGGGCAGCTTTGCTGCTGGTGTATTCTGTTAATAGGAGGGAAGAAGAAGGCTGGGCATCCAGAAGGCATAGTATAAACAGAGAGCCCTTTCAGCAAGGGTGGGAATATATTCGTAGGAGTTGTGAATTCTTTCAAATTCTCATAATGTTGTGAATCTGATCTATTCATCATGAGAAATATTTGGATGATTGGAGTTCAAGAGCTTCACCCTTTGCTTATACACACTCTGTGGGAGGGTTTAAGCCCTGAGAAATATACAAAATGCAAACAACAAAGCAGACATAAAGGGAAACATTAATCCACGGGCCATTTAATTACCCTCAGAGTATTCAGTAGTGGTATAACATAGTCTTAGCTGTACATGGAGAGCTCTGGGAGCAAGGTCTACTTGGGCACAAGGAAGACTTTGATGGGTTACCTTTTCATTTCTTTGTAAATTATTTTTCTGCTTCCCATGCAATTTTGTCCTGAGCATTTATGGTTTTTACAGACTTCTGCTGATCTAGCCTCTGATCTGTTCCCTTTTCCACTTTTGCTAACTAATCCCTTCCTGCTCTCCTGTATCAGCTGATTTTTAAATGTCAGGTTGGGTAGGTTGATTTCAGAAGCTATATTTAAAAAGAAACCTGCCTGTGTATTTGGCTCTTTATTGGGGTGGCATACTTAGAGGGGGATTTGATAGGAGCCAGGAAGCCATTTCTTACTTTCTTTTTAGATCATGTCTTGGAAGCAGAAGCACAGCTATTCACGTCGTGTTCTGTGAATTAAGGACAGTCTTTTTGCTGAAAGCAGAAGCTCTCAGCCTTAGTCCTGAAGTCAGCTAGGAATTGTGGTTAAAACTACCTTGGAAATAAGGAAGCTGAAGGGAAAAGCTGAAAGATAGAATGGTCACTGATTTGCAAGACCTCATAGTGCCTTGTTACGTTAGGTCTTCTTTCTGGACATTTCCCCAAGGACTCCAGTAGGAGGCTATTATGCTGTGTCAGTCAGCTATCGCTACATAACAAACCACCCCTAAAGCCAGTGCTGTAAGATATTAATTTTTTTATCACTCCTCATGAATCTACAGATTTTCTGGGTGGCTCTGCTCATCCTGGCTGAGCTCAGTCTAATACCTGCAGTCAGCTTTGGGTCAGGTAGGCCGCTCTGGTGATCATGGTTGTGTTTGCTGCCATAAGCTAGACTGGGGTAGCCCCGGTGGGAAAACTGAGCACCGTTCTACATGGTCTCCAGTCCTCCACCAGGCTATTCTGGGCTCATTTCTCCTGGCAGGGCTAGGGGTTCCAAGACACCAAAGAAAAGTGTGCAAGACTCCTTGAGGCCTAAGCTCAGAACTAGCACACCATCCCTTCTGCTGTTTCTTATAGGCCAGAGCAAGTTGCAAGACCAGCTAGACTGGAGGCATGGTGGAGGTTTAGACTCTGGACGAGAGGAACTTCAAAGTCACATGACAAAGACTTGTAGAGGTACAGAGAATGAGTAGTCTATCTGACATCATCTACAAAGATACTCTTCTCTATAACATACATTACAGGGTGTCTTAAGGCTTGACAAGTGTTTCTACATCCACAATTTAACTGGTATATATTCTCGGTAACTGCCACACCCTAACAAAAAGAAAATCCCAGACAATGTCTGGCCTACCAGCATCGGTAAGGAGATAGCCCTCCTAGGACAGGCCCAAGAATTGCCCTAAGGCGAGCAAGAATCTTAACTTATCCTTTAGCTTAATATATTTTTTTAATGCATGAATAATCATCTTTGTGTTTATTCCAGTGGTGGCTTAGAGACATTTTTGACTTATTAAAAGTTTTACTCCATAGAATTATTTATAGTGGTTATCTTCTTCCAAGGGCTGGATTGGGACTGTCCTCTTTTGTTGTTACTATTTAATAACAAGAAGAAACGTCCAGATTCTTTAATAAATCAGGCTGGCGGTTTCAGCATGGGAACATCTCTGTCTACTGCTTTCGGGTCAATAAATAATTATTATCTCCTATTCTATATAAGACAAATCGTGTTGGGACACGATTTACAGTAAGGTGAGGGTTCCTTCTTGGTATCACTGCGAATCCTCGAGCTCTCCTGACAGATCAAAGGGTATTCTTCCCGCAGGAAAACCCTTCAGAGGTGCCGGAATGTGGAAGCCGCTCCCCTTTTGTCTGCTTTCCCTGGGCTTTTTGATATGTGACCATCTTACTAGCTACTGAAAACATTTTTTAAAAAATTCTTCCCAAGCATGGGAGAAACTTCTTGTTTTTAGGGAAAAACGAGAAAAGGAAAGAAAAGAAAAAGAACCCAGTGTCCCGCACTCTTGCCCCCTCACAGCACAGAGTGAAGATGCATTTTTAGAAAAACATGCGGGTAATTACATCTCTTACATTTGCCGGTTTATCTCTGTTAAACATAGTAAACATCTCACTGCTTAATTTGCTCTGTCAACCACGGCTTTTAAAAAAACGGGAGCTCTCAGGAAGTGGAGATTTTATGTCTGCAGTATAATTTCACAGGCAGGTTCCCCCCCCTCACCACCTAATTTTGTATTCTTGGCTCATTTACAGTCAAATATCTTCCACTCCATGAAGCTTAAATATTTAGCCGTTGAGGTAATACACTCTTTATCATCTGTCAGCTTAGCTGTGGAATCTGGACTTTATATTCTTGATGCTCCCAGGCGCCTGTAGAATCGAAAGTTTGTCATTGGCATTCCTTTGGAGCTATCCTTTTCCATATCCCTCTAGGATTTCGGCTTTATTATGCTTCTCATTGCGGCTGAATTTATTCCCAAAATAGAGTCACAACTTAATCCATTTTTCTTTCCTAAAGGAATCTGTCAGATAATATTACTTGGTATCTTCTCTTTCATCAGTCGGACAAAATTATCCTTTGTACCCCAAGAGGCTTGCATGTAGGTCCCTCTTTACCTGTCTTGATAAAAATAAATGGTGGACTTCCTGCCCATTACACTATACTGAAATTGTCACCCATGGAGAAAGCAAAAAAAAAAAAAAAAAAAAAAAAAACGGGGAAAAAAAAAAAAAAAAAAAAAAAAAAAAAAAAAAAGGTGACGTCATCCTTTAAAAGCAAACCAGCATACCTTCTTTTCTCTTTTTATCAAACGGATTTTTACTGGGGCACCTGTGTGGCTCAGTCAGTTAAAATGGCTGCCTTTGGCTCGGTTCATGATCCCAGGGTTCTGGGATCAAGCCCCGCATCAGGCTCCTTGCTTGGTGGGGAGTCTGCTTCTCCCTCTCCTGCTCCCCCTGCTTGTACTCTCTCTCTCTCTGTCAAATAAATAAATAAAATCTTCTTTAAAAAAAAAAAAAGGATGTTTACCTCTCTGAAGTCCATATATCAACCTGATGGTTGTTCATAGGAAGCTCTGTGTCAATAATCGAGTTTGTTACTTGAAGGTGTAAGGTATAGAATAAAATTAGTGATGCAAATGTCCCTCAGTTCCCCTGGAGAAATTCCGCAGGTGGCCATGACTTTTACTGTGCTCTTAACAGAATAATAATGTCATTTTAAACAATTGCTCTCTCTTCACTAATTAGTGAAGGTTCTAGTTACATTTTTCATGGGCCCCGCTAAAATTAGTTGCTGAGTGACGAACCTCATAAGTGGATTAAAATATATAAGGAAACTAGCCTTGTTTTCTTCCAATTGCTGAATTAGCTAAAGCCCTTACAGGTTTGATTGTTAAGAAGCAAATGAGTGGTGGTTTATATTTTGGCTGCTAGATTCACATTGGTTTCCTCATATTATTACCCACATGTCAGTTGGGACTTTTTGTTAAACCTCATCCCACAGGTAAATATAAGGTTAACAGGGTGCATTTAAGTGTTGCCAAGGAAAAGGACAAACATGTTGTCCTTTAAGGTCTGTTGGTCTTTGGTTGTTCTGTTGGACAAGCTCAGTGGTGGTGGGTGAGCAAAAGGGTCTCCAGTTAATCGCCCTTCTATAAAAAACCATCCTTCCTTAATAGAAGTTGTTTGGTTTCTTTGCAAAAATGAGAGAGTAACCCGAGAGAGTATTATATTCTTTTTCCCCTAAAAATTAAAATTAAGAATAGTTAACAATAAACAATAAGCAAAACCTCCCAACTAACCAAGATAAATATGCAAAATACTATATGCAAACCTGTCATTGGTGTTTTTAAAGATGTATTTGGAACTGGAAAGGCTGCTTTTGAGGAAGGACTTCTGAATCGAAGGAATGAATGTCAGAGGAAGAAATGCTATTGTGTATAGAGCGTGTAACGTAAACTGGACTGTCTCCATTCACGCAATCTGAAGGCAATTTTCTTCTGCTTGCATGCAGTCATGGGTGGGGTCTTTGGAATGTGATTAATATTTCACAAAGTAACTTAGCAGATTGATATCACAGAGGCAGTAAATTGCTGTCTCACCAATAAGAGAAAACATTGCATTTGCCTGTTGGCAGTGACAGTTGTTTTTAAAGGGAAGTTGGTTTTAGAAGATGTCTATCATGCTTTCCTTTAGAAATCCGAATATACCTAAAATCTAATACTTAATTAATACATACTGATATGGAGCGTTCTTATCTGATTGAAGTTGGTGAGAATGAAGATTCTTAGCTCTCACCTGAGTTCAAGTTCAGTTCAAACTAGGAGTTCCTCTCAGTTTGTCCTCACCCACTTATAATGGTTTGACTTCCATCTACCTTTTTAAATGGTTATTTGTTTTGATACTTTAAGAAATAATTATCCTATTAAAAGTTAAATAGAACAAAGACTAATCTCCAAATCTTTGGATCATTGTAAATATCATTGTGAAGGAAAGATAATTTTCCCCCTACCTTTCTGGGTTCTTGGCTGAGACACCCTTGATGTAAAGATATTAATAGGACAAAAACAAGTAGAACTATAATAACATGTATACTTCCTGTGTATATGAGAGAGGCCCCAAACTCAGTAATTCCCTGAAATGGCCCAAGCCATCATCTTAAATACCATCTTTGGCTAAAGACCAAAGATGTTTGGGGTGTAGGGAGGCCAGTTATGGGAGATTACCAGGAAAACCACAGTAAACAAGGGTAAGGTTGCAACACAGATTTAAGTCCTTGCTTCTCTATTGATAAGAATTCTAGAGATTTAGAGTCACCTTTCTTTTCCTGCTGCAGAGAGGGAGACATCCTTACAAATGGAGATTCCCCTTTAAGCTTAAATATCTTTTACAAGAGGTAACTTCTAACTGCCTACGCCTTCTCAGAGCTCTTCCTATGTCTGCTGTTTTTTGTTTTGTTTTATTTTGTTTTGTTTAATATTCAGTCTAAACTAATTCCTATGCCAAAGAGGCATATTTCGGGGTGACAAATTCTGCTCCCCTTCATAATTAACATCTTTGAAGCATTTGCAAACCCATCTTTGGACTCCAGTACTCTCTAGAAGCCCACAAATGAACTGAGAGGTGGGGGAAGTTTCTTCTAGAACAGTCCACGCTGCCCTTTCACTTCTGTCGTTCTGCTGTGGAGTGGGCTCCAAGGATCGCTTCCCTGCAGGTGTCAGATGTTTCGGGGGAAGAGGTTGAGAGAGACAGGGACAGGGAAAGAGTCACTTATGACTCCTTGAGACTGGGTTTCTGAGTGGTTCTGGTGATTTAAAAAAGCAAATAGCGTTCCGTGTCGTCCTCATCTCCAGGGCTAGGGTAAATTTATGGTAGCTCTTGTAGCTGTTAGATGCAGGGCATTATCTAAACGCTGAGGTTGGCTGTGACACAGACTCCACTGCTATTCCCGTCATCTTTTACCATAAATTTCTCCACCTCCACACTTGAATGGATTTTGTGCTCAAACTGCAGCTGGTGACTGTCAGCTAGGCAGAGGTGGGCCCCACAGTGTCTGGAATGAAAGAAAGTGACACTTTGTCTCATGCCAGCCTGGGCTAGTACTCGGTTGGTGAATGTGCCTCCATGAAATGGAAAAGAGGAAAAAAGCCATCGGTAATAACCCCGAAATTACCCGAGAAAGCCCGGTGGGCAGCGCCACCTCCGTGTCGCATCTTTGCTCAAGCTTCTCAGTGAAGTGCTCAGTCAGGTCCCTTTCTGTGTGTCGAGTGAGAAACCACAACAGCGCTTTAATGAAATGGGTTTCAGCGGACGGGCTGGGCGGCCTTTGGAAATCGTTCTGCCTGCTGGGTTTAATTTCAGAATCTCAGCCTCTCTTATTCCGACGGCCATCGGCAAGCCTCCTTTTTTCCCCCTCTTTTCATCCTTGGCCTCATTACCCTTTGCCATTCACTTGTTGGAAAGAAAGGGGAACGAAATTGGTTGGGGATAAAGAGGAAAGCTGGATTTAGCCTAGCCTCTTAATCCTCCTCCAGCCTTTGACAAAAACCTGTGAACAGTCTCCATGGGGCGGGCCTCTAAAACTGTGAACGGTGAAATGGTAAGACCATTGGGGGGCGCCAGTGCAGCAGAAATCCACCGTCTCAATGTCTACGGGACACAATTGTAATAAAATAGATTGGGGAGGGGAAGAAGATAATCCTCTATATCATTTCTTTTTACATTTTCCTATTAGCCTATTTTCCATAGATATCTCCATTGCAAATCTGGAGGGATTTTTTTTTTTCCTGTTCTGCTTGGTATATTCAGTTTGCCTAAGAAAGAGCTTTTTACTTCTTTCTCTACCAAATACATGTCCTTTTACATCTCCACCTTGTTTTGGGGATGATGTCCTGTCCTTCCAAAAATACATCAATTATATAATGTCCTGTGTACTATAGGCTTTATCAGGTCCTGATGCTTATTATAAATTAAAAAAAAAAATGACCTTCTAAGTTAAGCAAATGAATTAATTGCACTTATTTTGACGCAGCTGAAAATAAATTCGTTTGAAGATACTAATTTAAATCAAGCAAGAAAAAACCACAGAATGAATTACAAATATGCATGTGTATAGTGTGTGTTGCTAATATTGGCCACTGGTTGTAGCAATTGTGGCCAACAATTGGCATCAGGGGAATCAGGGAGGGAGAGATGGGAATTTTTCTCCAGTAGGCAATTCCATCATTTGGAAATACATTGGGAAGCTTTCAGTGGTCACTATGACATCTCTTGTAGCCTCACCTTTGGAATGTCATTCTGGTATCTCGGTAGTCATGGCATTTTGGAAGCCTAAGCAGAGGGAGACAGGCGGTGCTCCTGGTGCCAGGGCACGCTGATAATGTATCACGCCCGCTTGGGCCCCTCCATCCACTTAGGTAGTTTTTATGAGATAGACTGTTGGTATGTGTCTGGTGACCAGAGCATGCATTGCCCAACTCAGGACACTTTTGAAAGTGAAGTGGATGCTATTAATAATTATACCAGAGAGAACATGCATAAATCAGGACTCCTCTGAGCAAACCAGCATCCCTAGTTACGTGCTCTTTTGATTGTAATTTTCACCCCTTTCTCATTCATGAAAGCATGTCAGAGCAGGAGTGAGAGGCATGGTATATGCGGATAATCTGAAATGCTCTCCACTGACTCCCAATTAAGTTGCCCACACATCACCCAGCTGACTGAGTGCCAGTAATAGCTCTGGACCTTTGTCAAAAGTACAAAAATCTCCTACCCAAAGCCTTATCCTCCATCATCCTTGATCGCTGGATAGGAAACACCTTGACTTAACTCTCCATCACAACTCATGATATTTAACCCATTTTGTTTTGCATGATAGTCGTTTGCATGTTTTCTGACCCTTGCCTGAGATGGCCATTCCTTGTAAGAGTCCCTCAGTGGCTTGTCTGTGTGGGGTGCTGACCTGTACCCAGTGCTAGGGAGCCCTGTAGTTCTCAACCACTGAGCAAGCGTCTCCCCCATTCTGCCTGCCCCCAGGTGCTTTTCTGGTATTGTCTTGCAGATTGAGAATTTATTGCCAGGTGGAAAAAAAAAAAAAAAAACCACAAAAAATGCTCCCTCCCTACTAGTTAAAGGACCACAAATAAAGAAAAGGGAAGCACAGTGGAAATGTTAAAAAAAACTCCTCTATTCTCTAAGTTCAAAGTTAAGTCCAATTGGCTGCAAATGTGGGCTTCTTGAAGAAATGTCCCAAGAGTCACCTGTTGCTAAAAAGAAACATGGGTTAGGTGGTACATGGCTGCATTCGGATACTAACAGCTACTTAGCCATTTGTCAAACAGTGGAAGGTGTGGAAAGGGAAAAGTGAGAGAGCCATCCAGCATTCGGGACAGTCTTCTTTTCTTCTGATTAAAGAGAGAAGACCAAGACCAAGGTTCTGAGGGAGGGTGGGCATCTTCCCAGTGGCCTCTCATTGAGTGCTGGGAGACCTCTCGGAGGCTTACTTTCTTCAGCTAAAAAGGAAAACCCAGCAACATGAGCAACACAAATACAGCATTTGTTTCCACGGAGAGTAGCTGGAGTTGGTTACTCGTAGAAACGGTGATGTCCTGGTGGCAATCTGACCACGGAGCTTCAGAGCAACAGCTAGAAAAATGACAGAGCATGCTTCCAATCGAGAATGGTAAAGGGAGGTTTTCTGAAAGGCAGAGTAAGATGAACGAGGATTCGTTAGAAATGATCCCTGGTTATAGTAAAAGTATCGCAATATTGAGCTCGGGAATTTTGTTGTTGTTTTGCTTTATTTTTCCTTCCCCACCCCCACGGGAAGTGTAGAGGCCATCGCAGATCATTTATTCCATGCCAAGAGCACGGTTTTTTATATAGAAGAATTCAGAATGTAATAGTTGAATTATATTCAGCCTTCTTCCCCAGTTAAAAATCCTGGCTGCCAATTTCAGTTATTGAACAATGTTATATTTATGGAGAGCTTTTGGTGTGCAGCGCACTGTGAAATAGGTACTGTTGGTACTGATTTTCTGGCCATAAAAGCTATTGAGTTCTAGAAAAAAATTAATTTTTTGGTAGCTCAAGCCTCTGACATATACACTGTTTAACCGAAAAACACGGCAGCGGATAGAGGCATGCTTGAAAACCCGGTGCCCTGGCATCATTCTTCCCAGACCCTCTGCTGCCATTCCCAGATGCTGACTTTCCGGCAGACGTAGACTACTGATTGAACTGATTCCGTGGGGGCATTTCTTATGTCCTTACCATGGACAATGGGAAAGTGCTAAGAGGGGATACTGTCCATTCTTTCTCAAGAGGCAGTTGGGTTAATCAGCCGAATTTGGTCTACACCTGAGTCACTGGTCATTCTGTTTGCTTTTGCCCTCACTTAGAAAAAAAATCACACCATCGTTCAGTTTGGAACCATTTAAAATAGTCTGAAAGAAAGCATTTAAGCAATTGAAACATAATTTGGCTTGGGTATTTTTCTTTCTGCGTTCATGCACTTCCTCGAATCCTTCACTAGATGGTGTCCCAAATCAATCCATAATCTCGACACTGTTGCTTTGGTCCCGGAAGAAGGGCAAGTACACAGAGCCTTCTGGAACTGACCTAACTGCCGTCCTCTGACTTCAAGAAGGACTGGACCTTTCCCCACTATCTGAGTAGTGGTGAGATCCTTTTGCAGGCCATACCTGTCAGTATTTTGGGCGTGGTTCTGACAGGATTTTGTGTGATTGGCAGGAAGCTTTGCTGGATCCATCATTAGGGGCCCCAGGGATCCAGCTGGTGCTACGTATCAGGAACAAACTCATTTAAACTCCCTGGTGAAGACAGTTCAAACCGCAGGCCACAGTCGTGACAGAGCTGAAATCCAAGTGTGGTGAGTGGGTGGACAGATGGGTAATGAAGAGAAAATACAGACTACGATAGGCCAGTGGAAATGCATAATCCCTGTGCCCTCGCATGTAAGTCTCCAGTCCACGTTCCCTTAGATATGGCCGCATCTAGAGTATTCACTTCAAAGGAAATGATAAATTACTGTTGTTTTTTTTTTTTTTAAATACTGAGACATTCATTTGATTCTTAAAGATAGTGGGGACTATCTTTTAAAAAGAAACTGGATTTGAGGATTCTGTCAAAACTGTCCAATAGGCTGTATTCATAGATATGAATCCATCCTTTTCCAGAATTAAGCGTGTTTTGTTTCAGACTCTACTTAGTTCCACAGCTCCTCCTCCCTCTTCTCTCCCTGCTTGATTATTCAGATAGCTAAACACACCATCACTTCGACAGCAGATAGGCAGTTGATTTATTATTGTCAGTAGTCAAGGAGACTGAATTTTTTCATATGTTTTGAGGTCTGGAGTGAGATCTGTGGAAAAAAAGAACTTTTAGACAAGCCAGTGGATTGGATGCTGAAATCCCTGGGGGGGAACAATGGCCGGGCTCCACTTCTGATCATTCGACTGTCAACATAAACAGAGCAGAGCTGGATTCTAACAGACTGGTCTGATGATACGCTTCATGTGGAAGGCTTGGCCCGGGCCGATGGTAATGAAAATCACCTGACGGGCAAAGAGAACAGTACCAGAACCTGAAAGGTGCCATGTTGTAGAGACATCCCTACAGAGCTGCTATACTGTCACCAGAGAGGAACCAGAAAGGACCTGTGAGGATGAAGGATGGAGAGAATTCCTGCCCTAAATTGCTTTTTTTCACTGAGGGAATTTTCAGAACCCTTCTGCCCTTAACTGCTCAAACTCACACTATTTCAATTTTACTCCTCTGCATCGCTGGCCCACAGAAACACCGAAACACAACACTCAATTTGTAGAAGATGATTTTTGTCCCCACGTAGAGCTGACTCATTTTTTTTTCAAATACTCCAATGGCGGTTTTTATTAACAATTATTTGGATGACACTTTTATGTCTTGTGTCCCTGAATTAGACCTCAGTTTTATTTGTTGATGTTTCTCAGTGTGAGATGACCGGTGACACAGGATCTGATATTGTTGTCAGCTGAGAGTACAAAGTAGGAAGAGAAAGAAGCTTCTCACCGGGAACGATAACCCACCCTTCACCTTATCGCCCAATGGGAAATGCCCCGGTGCTCTTTTCTGTGCCTCCATGTAAATACTGACGGTGATGACATTTCTCACGATCTACGTGCTCCTTTACTTGGCTTTATATGGAAATCATAGCGAAGTTTTGGTAAAAGTCAATTTTCCAGGCTCAATTTCTTAAAGAATGGAGGTTTACAAGGTCTACATGAGTGGTACCCTAAAATCTGTATTTTTAACAAGCATCTCCAGATGACTCTAAGGAAATTTTTGCACATTCTAGACATACGAGGCAGGGTGAGGTAAGGCGTGGTGCAGATGTTACTGTCTCCACCCACCACTGTACTTGATTCACGTTAACATCAGGAGTAAATGAGTACCAAGTCATTTCTTGTACTATACTCCCTTCCCCATGTTTACTCAAGCACAGAATTGTACTGTCAGTTCAGCGGAATTTCACTTACCTTAAAAATCTCCTTGACGAATAAGGTAGAAGTCTCCTTAAGCAGATACTCACATTTTACAGAATAATATTTCCACTTTTCTTTTTATGTCATTTCAGAAGGAAGGTGTTCATACCTGCCTTAGTGTCTTGGGAGGGAGCTGTGATAGGTATGAGGCATGTCAGATTATCCACCTCATGGGTAGGACAGACACTGTCGTTGTTCATGATATCGGTCATTATTTTACAGTAGAAGAGGTGCAAAGAATGTAGGAGAGGGGACTTTATTTGGAAACAAGGCGAACTCCAAGAGGAGGATTGGAAGATAAATTTAAAATGTGAAGTCAGGCAGAAAATGTATTGGAAAAATTAATATGCTTTCCTCTGATGGCATTTAAATTTACAGGGAGTTAAAAAGGTGGTTCAACTGTCTCAACAGTTGTCATTGTATCACATGTGCCAAAGGTGGTGGATATTGGTCATGGGCTCCTGAGCACATTTGACCCTGATTATTTATGATCAAAGACATTTAACTGATCATAGAGCAACATATTAAGGTTCATTACTCTTTATTTTAGAGGGGGGAGGGTCAGAGGGAGAAGGAGAGAGAAAATCTTGAACAGGCTCCATGGCCAGTGTGAAACTCTTCGCCCCTCAGATGATTTTCTCACAATCCTGAGAACATGACCTGAGCCGAAATCAAAAGTTGAATGCTTTAACCCACTGAGCCACCCAGGGGCCCCAAGATTCATTGTTTTTTAAAAGAAAACTTGACCTCCTAGTCTGAGTTCAAGAAATCACAAAATTGACTCGTGTTTAATTGAGCAGATAACACTGAGATTTTGTTTTCTACCCTTGTCCATGCAGGACAGAGCTCTAATGCAAGACTTCAGGAATTGTATGGCTTTGGTGTAAAACACAGAATTATTATCTGTCATTCTAAATATATCCCTGAATTGAGAAGAAAGCATTTCCATGTCAGGTCAATATCATTAGAAGTCTAATTAGTGGACATGTAAATCATGGCATATATTAATATCTACTCTTGGTTATCATAAGTTTATCTTATCAAACCAATTACTCGGCAGATGTTGACTTAAAGATTCTTTCTTCACCTCCTTACTGTTTGACCTCATTCGTTAACTTGGCATGCATTAAATAGGCCTTCAGTGAGAATCCACTCTGATGGACAAAGATGAAAAAATGAAATGAAAGATGAAAGAAACTGAAATTCATTGAGTGCCTACTCACTGGCACTTTATATGTCATCGTAAATAAATCCTACAAAAATAGTAGAATCATCCAGTTGTTGCCTTGACTTTGCCTATGGAAATCTAAGTGTGTGGTATCCTTAGGGTTTGAGGGCTTTAGGTCAGCCGTGTCCAATGCAGGGAAAACTAGAGCCAAACAAGAGTTACATAGCTTCCTCTAAAGTAGGGTTCATCCTGGATCTAGCCTAACACATCTTAGCTTGAGCTGTGTTAGTTAGATTTCACTTAGTTATACAACTGCAACAAACGAGCCCCCTCCCCCCCCCACGCCCAATCTCAGTGGTTCACAGTAACTAAGATTCATTTCTTGATCACATGCCGTGTCTGCTGTGGGTCAGTGGCAGTTTCGTTCTGCCCCATGGTCTTGATCCTTGCACCCACGCTGAAAAAGGAGCTCCCTTCTGGAACATGCCATCCTCACAGCGAAGGGAAAGGAGGCAAAGGCTGGTGGAAACACACACAACGGGCTCTTAAAGTTTCAGCTCAGACTTGACCACGTAATAATGGAACGGCAACCAGTACTCCTGCTATAGGGAGACACTGCAGGTTTCCAGACAAGGACGCCTATTCTCAGAGCAGGCAGGACCTATGAATAATTAAGAACAATAATAAAATCTACCACAGACCCCACCAATCAATCCCCCATCTGCCCACCAGAACACGTCCATTCTCCCAGCCATCACTTGGGTAACCAGAGTGCGCTGTGACATCTCGGAGTTATTGCCTCCTGCAAGCCCTTTACTCTCCCACTCCTCGTCTGGGTGGGTTATTGTTCTGGGTTTTGTTCTAGCAACCCAGCTTTATTGCATCTTCCCCACGTGTGTTTCCGCTTTGCTTTCTGGGGTGAGTGCCCGTGACTTGACAAATAATCAACGGTGAGGTAGAAGCAGATGCCGTCAACAGACTGTGATTTCCTTCCACGGGTAGGTGCGCGCTATTCTGAGGCACCTCCGTTATTCCGAAGCCTTGCCTTCTATTTGTCGGGGTTATAAAAGAGAAAGTAAAATCACCCAAAAAGCTGCCTCGTGATATAAGTTTCAATTTCCTTTTTTAAAGAAAGCTGACCCTTTTGTGAGCCTGAAGATGAAAGTTGCCTGTTAAATGCAGATATTTCTGGCTCTTCTGCCTGGAGGTCAGCGAAATAGAACAAGATATTAAAGATACTTCCCCAAACTGGGTCAGAACAGTGTTAAAAGATGAGAGGATTAGTTCAGGGAGCTACACAATAATCCACTCGCACAGGTTGAAAAACTTAATTTATGTCGTGTTTTTTGGATCCCCCAAAACTGTCGGAGGAGATGGATTAAGCCAGCCAGCGTCGCGCGCCGTGTTGCCGCGCGCCTACCGATTTTACTGCTCCGTTCAGCAGAACTCCATTATTTCCAAAGCTAAGCAAAAGCAGGCTTTAAAAAAGCAATTTCATCATTTTCTACCTATCTCTGGACTAGTAAATCAAGAAAGTATTCCAAAATTATTTCTCCCACTTAAAACGAAGCAGGAAAAAAATCCTCAGAAATCAACATGAAAAGCCTTCTCATTAAACTCAGTAAGGAATTAGGAACATCTGCCCTCACTGTTGTACGTTAATGTTGTTCTGGGAGTGCTAACCAGTGCGATGACCAGAAAGAGACATGGGCTTTAAAATATGGCAGAGGACAAGCCCCAGATGTGTTCATTTTAGATTGTGTGATTATGTCTCTACAAAACCCAAGAGCATCACATAAAAAGCTTTTAGAAATTGGCCATAGTAGATGTACAAAGTTGAGTATCAAAAAGCTTTTTATTACACAAAGAGTAAGAATCTAGGAGCTGGAAAATTGAGATTTATATCAGAAGAAAGCATTTTATCTAATTTTATTCTTTTTGAAAATATTTTATTTTATTTATTTGGGAAAGAGAGTGTAAGAGAGTGACGTGGGGGGCAGAGGGAGAGGGAGAAGCAGACTCCCCTCTGAGAAGGGAGCCTGATGCAGGGCTCTATCCGGGGACTCTGGGATCATGATCTGAGTGGAAGGCAGACGCTTAACTGACTGAGCCACCCAGGGGTCCCCAGAAGGCAGCATTTTAGTCAGAATAATTTTATCAACCACAATAGTAGAAAGTGCATTAAATAAGAGTTAAATAAATTACAGGACCTATAGAAGAAAACTGTAAAACTATAAAACTTTAAGGACCCCCCCCCAAAACCTTAACGTTCCAGTAACAATTTCTGTTTTACAAATTATTCCAAATGTAGCAGCTTCAAACAGCCATTTTATTAGGCTCATAGCTTTTGTGAGTTAAGAATTCAGACAGAGCACAGAGGGAGTGGGATGTCTGGAGTCTCATCTGGGAAGACTAAAATAGCTGAGGGTGATTCCATGGCTGGAGCTGGAATATTCTGGAAGCATCTTCACTCACATATTTGACGGCCAGTGCTGGCCCTTGGCTGGGACCTCGTTTGGGCTCTCCACCAGAGCACCTACCTGAGGCCTGTCCAGGTGGCCCGGGATTCATCATAGGGTGGTGGGCTCCAGATAGTTGGACTTCAAGAAGTGAGTGTCCTTGAGAACCAGCTGGATACTGGGCCACCTCTTCTAAGCTCACCTTGGAGGCCACGCAGCACCTGCTGCATCCTATCGGTAACTGGCTTGCCACAGATCCTTTCCAATTCAGGAAATCTCTTTGGGAGGAATGCTAAAGACGACGCAGCCATCTTTTTCAAAACCACCTCATTTAGAAACTGAAAAACACCAAAATTCTAAAGAAGATTAATCTTCCCCAATTAATATGCAAGATGAATATAATTCTAATCATGTTAATGGAAAGGTTTTTTTTTTTATTTTAACTTGTCACAGTATTTTTCGATATCATCTAAGAGACCAAGTGGGTAGTAATAGGTAAGAAGAAGGGTGAATACTGAAAGGGGAGTTCGATATTTTATAGACTGCAATAAATAAAACAGCTTGATTATTCTAAGAATAGACATATCAATCTCACAGAAGAGAAAGCTCAGACCCAAGTATTCAGAGGAATATTCATCATATGCATTCCCAATACAAGCTGGGGAAAGGCAGACCTATTCCATCAGTGGTGTGGAGACGCCTGGTTAAACACAGGGAGTGTATCTCTAATTTGTGCAAGGTACAAATGGAAAGTTCAAATGAATTAAAGGTTTTAAGCATTGAAATCAAATCAGAAAGGAATACTTATTTAACTGGCGTAAAAGGCTAAGTACAAAGCCAAAGTTGGAATAAATACATAGATAGCTGATAGGTCTGATTATACAAATCATAACAATATATGCATACATAACTTGCAACACGTAAAGCAATCAGATAGTTAATGTTCTTTGTAATAAAGCGTTCTTCTAAGTCAGCCAGAGAAAGATGATTATCCAAAATGGTCAAGGAACATGAAACAAGCAGTTTACGAAAGGAAGCCATTCAAATGGCAAGTGGATACATTGAAACTCCGGGGGGATTATGGGAGAATAAAAACACAGGCATGGAATAATGATCATCTGTGCGAAGCAAAACAGCCCTCGGGTGGGAAGGTGATACAGCTTTGCTATGCAGCTGGACTAGGACATACTTAAGGTTCGCTTATGAGAAATGACTAGTTACTATGCACGTGGTTCTAGTCTAACATAGCTGGGCAACATATGACTTAACCTCAACTCTCAAGCAAAAGAAACTTGGTTTTAGCAAAGCGACATGCTTCTCTGTGACTTCCCTCAGCTTCCCCAACTTGGTCAAGAATGTCAGACCAAGAACTCCCCTCTCCCCTTAAACTCAGCATATAGGAAGCATCCCCTTAGCCAACATCCCAAGGGAGTATTTTTCAGATATCTCAAAATGATTGATCTTGAATAATAATCATAAATACATTGCCAGTCAAATTCAAACTTGGATCTTTTTAAATGAAGGGCCTTTTTTTTTTTTGTCAAACAAATTCTTGCACAAAACTCCAATATAGAAGACATGTCAAGTGGCGGTTGGTTTAGGCCATGAAGGGCCTGTCTGCTCAGCCTCCTTCTAGCCCTTGGGGCAGCCCCACTTCCCCTCTGCATTACTCTGTAGTCTGGAGCCCCCGACAACCACCTGGACCACCATGACTTTGAGGAAAAAACGACTTCCAATGTCAAGCACTGGATGAAGAGTGTTCAGTGAGCTCCATAAGGAAGAATGGATAATCACTTCTGTTAATGTGCACAACATGTGCAAACCTAGAGCATTTTGTTACCTAAGAAAACTGTCTGGGTTGCTGTGAAAAGCTGTTGCTTAATATTTACAGCATTAATTATAAAAAAAAATCCTTTAGGAGCATTTATAAAGATTTCAGTGAGGAACACCGAATACTTATTTTCTCAATATTTTTATGAGTAATACAGGAACGATAATTATTTTTAAATATCCTCATGGCACTTCTCTTTCATTTAGTAAAAAAAAAAAGAGAGAGAAAGAAAGAAAGAAGGAAAGAAAGAAAGAAAAGTAAGGTACATGAAACATCTGTCTTTAAAAGTTCAGGTTTTGCCTCTGAGGTTGAAACACCAGGCATTTTAGGGTGCACTGGAGCTCAATTAATAAAGTGCAGTAAATGATGTGAAAAGCACTGATAAACAGACTTGCAAGGAAAAGCCATGCGAAGAGGGAGGAGTGCAGCTCGTGTGTACAGCTAACTTCAGGGAGGACAATGGCCATTTGTATTCCACCAGACTAAAAAAAGATCAAAAAGACAATTTGGACTTCAGTTTACTCCAGAAACAAATACCAATGCAAAACAAAAACAAAACACACCAAAAAACCCCCCAAATCTATGAACCAGATAAGGCTGCAGCGTGGGTGAAACCAGAGTGGCTGCAGGTGGGTGATTCAGGCCGGTGGGCACCTCACTGAGGCTTAATTCGGATGCACTGGCAGTCTGGGCAGAGTAAGAGGTCCCCCAGAATCTACTAGAAAAACCAAGAATTCTGCTACTCAGGAAGCTAAGCCCTCCAAGCCTAAACGCAGGTTCTGCACCTTAAAATTATTGCTGTGCCCGCAGAGGACCACCTCCCACATGTGTGCCTGGACCCCCAGGTAGGGCTTTGGCATTTATGCCCCAGACAGCCCCATTGGCTGTGTCTCATTGGCATGGCGGAATCAAAAGACAGAATTTCAGCTGCTAATTGCCCATTGCCAAATATCTAAAGGGAAAAGAATTCTCAGGGAAAGTTACCCTGGGGAAAACCCGTGGGAAAGGGAATCAATCTCTCATCGGCTTTGCTTATCCGGTGCTCCTTACCTCACCTTACCTCACCTGAGTGTGTGGGAGAGATATGAACGTGCCTCCATGTGGCTAAAACCCAGGGAGTGTGAGCCACCTGTCGTTGAAGGCAATCTCCAAGCTGTGTCCCTGCTCAGACAGCCAGATGCAGTATTTAAAAATAGCAACCACTGCCCAGAGGTCCCCGAGAGAATCCTGGACTGTGACTTGTTTTCTCCTCTCATGTGGAGTGATGCTTCTGGAATATGTAAAGAATCTGTGAATCATCACTTCACAATGTATGTGTGTATCAAGATACCGCATGGCACACTGTAATTATCCACAATTTTTAGTTGTCAATTGTACCTCGATCAAGCCGGAAGAAATGAAAACAAAAAGAAAAGAATCTAAGGGGCAGCAACAGAAGGGACTGCTGGCTTCCGAAGATCTCATTCACTTTGCTGACCCATCAACTGCAGTCCTCTGTTCTGGACCAAAGCAAGGTTCCTAGCTCTTGAGAGAAACTGAAAGGACCCAGGTGTCAAGAAAGAGAGTGGGAGGGATCCCTGGAGCACATGGGGCTCGTGATCCAAGTTTCTCAGCAGAGGCATCATTGGCATTTTGGGCACCGTGTCTCTCCCTTGAGCAGGTCTAATTCAAGCATTGGGAAGCGTTCAGCACCCTTGACCTTCTGACATTAAATGAAAAGAGTCTTTGCAACAATCTAAAACATTGGACACAGATGCCCCTAGCGAGGTGGGACCACCCCAGGGCAGTTGTCATTTTAAGGAAAGAATTGCTGAATAGCTTGTCAAATTAAGGAACAATATAGGGATCTCCCCAAATGGGCGAAAACTCCAGAGTTGGCCCACGACAGTTACTGAGAAGCTATTAGCTCAGACGGCTGCGGGGATACATCGAGGATTAAGTTTTTGCTTTATAGAGTGTGTAAAACGTTTATTGTGTCCATTCTTCAGCTAATGCTTTCAGTTCAGTTTGGTTTATTTTTATGACTGTTCATTTCGGCTGCCTTGAATATATGACTGACATTAGGTTTATTGGAATTGTTGTCATTGTCGTTTCGACGTTGTAAACACCAAGTGTGAAGCTGACTGTGTTCTTCAGTCTTTCCAGGATGCTAACCTCTGTTTCTGCGGCTTAGCTCCTCCATATCGGAAAGGGCATAAACTGGACAGTTCTTTGAAGTTGAGACACTTTTTTATTTTGTGCATGTATGATTTTTGAGAGATACTCTGGAGGAAAAGAAGGATAAAAAAATCCATATTTGAAAAGAGGTATGTCCAGTCTAAGTGTGGCCTCTTTCTCCAAGTTCTGCCAAGCTGAAATGATTCCTCTGATTTCATGGGCTACAGACCACCAATTTTACATAATTTAAGCTCAGGAGACAAACCAATGCAGCTCAGCTCAACTTGTAGGGGGGCAGATACCAAGGGAATGAGTGAGCATTGTGCACAGAAGTAAGAAGAGAATTGGACAGGTAAGGAATGCCAGGGAATATATAGAAAGAGGCAAACTGATTCTCCAGCAATCAAAAGAAAGAGCTTTATTGTTTCCTGGGCCATGGTTCAGTATTTTCAACACTTAATCAGGTTTTCTGATTAATAGAAAAGTTGGCCAGCAATTTCTTTGAAGGTCACTGGTTTATTTTTTATTTTTCATTTTTCATCATCGGCGAAGTCTTTATTACAAAATTGGCATAAGAAATTCAAGAAGGGGAAGATTCCTCATCTCCTCTCCCCTCCTCACTCAAAATTGTCTTTCCAGTCCAAAACATCGCTCACCTCTCACCCTACCTTTGCTTCACCTGAGGTCCTGCTAAAAGGACTGTCATTTACCATGTTCCCAAACTTGCATAGTGATAGCAAGCATTTGAAGTGCCTGGTAAATGTAAAGACCATCAGGTCTAACCCATTGAGATTCAAAACCAGGTGCTCTGGACTGGTGCCCCCTGCCCCGCCCGGCCCAATCCAGGTAATTTGTATATTCAGGTATATTTGGGGGAGCTCCTAATACTACTCTTCAGTCTTCCTTGATGAAAATATAAGCGGTGGGACAGTATGAGGAGACTGTACAATTTTGGACACAAGCTCATGAATGTGGGGACAAATGACCTTTTCAGTATATGACCTTTTCATGTGTCCAAAGAAGAAGTAAATTTTTGCTTGGAAAATATCTGTTTTCTGCAAAATACTTATACAACACAGAGAAATTGCTAGCATACAATAGGAACTCATCCTTACCCACAATACATTTCAGTGGAAAGCTTCTTTGCCTCCTGCCCCCCTCCCCGTTCCCCCACCAAACCACTAAGACGACCAACCACTGTCTTACTTTTTAAAGGAAAAAAGAGCTTACTTTGCCCATGTTGGAAAAAACCTGGAACTTAGATAGAAAATTAATATAGAAGTGGCATACATGAGATAGAAGATTTAATTTCTAAACCTGCTAACTCACAACCTCTAAGAATTATTTAAATACAGTTTAGTTGCTTTGGGGAGAAAGAATAAATTACAAATCATGTTTTCACAGAACTTTCAAATGCTCCTCTCTCATGAGATAGTAATGAAATAGTGTAATAAAAGACCAGGTATGAATATAAATTGATGACAAACAAATTCATTGTAAGATATTAATAAGATGAGTTCGTATTATTGAGTGTCTAGTAGACGCCAAATTCTATGCTTGGCACATTCATATGTATTATCTCATTTAGTCCACGTAACAATCCTACAAGGGATTATTGATAGAAGAATGTAAGTCCCAGAGGAGTTAAATATTTGTTCGAAGTCACATAGAATTTCACGAATTGGGTCTCAGGTCAGTCTAAACTAGTTTGTTGGTCTCTGTATGGTCATCCTAAACCTGTGACTTAGCATCTAGACTCACTCATAACAATGGAAGGGATGCTATTGATAATTACAAGGTATAAACTGATCTGTTGTAAGGAAGCTGGATAATTGCTTACTCTCATAAACAGAGCTAGTTTATTTAGCCATCAGGCAAAATTAGCATGGGGGGACAGACGAATTGAATAGGGACATATAAAAATATTTGGTGGCCATATAAAAACAGCCTCAAAATGCAAAAGAAAAAGTACAAACCCAAGAGATGATGTTAGCTTAGTCAACCACAACTCACCTGAAATCATCCATAATCGTATGTGAATTGCATTTAATAAGCATGATGGGTACATTTATTTTATTTTTTTAAGATTTATTTACTTATTAGAGAGAGAGAGAGAGCGTGCACCAGCTGGGGGAGGGGCAGACACAGAGAGAATGCCCAAGCAGACTAGAGCTGACTAGGGGCTGGATCCCAGGACCCTGAGATCATGACCTGAGCTGAAACCAAGAGTCAGATGCTCAACCGACTGTGCCACCCAGGTGCCCCAAGCATGGTGGGGACATTTAAATGTTTGATCCAATGTGCTTTAGAACCTCAAAAAAAGCCTCACCATGAAGAAAAACTACAAGTGCCACTATGTCCAAAATAGCTTTACATCTTTTGCACCTAGAAGTGGTTACCGTGACCCTTCTCATTTCAGGCCTACAGAGACATTAAGTGATTTACTTAAGGACATGAAGTGAGTGGGAGAACTGGAAGGAGACATCCCAATTTCGAGCTCCATTTCCTTTGCGGAGTTTGTGCTCTTGACTTTTCTTGAATAAGAATATTTATCTCCATTGTGTACTATCTGTTCACAGCATTACATGCTGAATCTGTAATATCATATTCCATATTTTATCAGTTGTATGAAGGAGTACTATACTATTATTATCTCCTGCCTGGAGATGAGGAGACTGGGGCTCTGGAATCAAAAATTATTTGCCTGATCTCACGTAGCTACCTATCCTCTTAGACTGGCTTTTATTTTTTCAATGAATTGATTTATTCATTTCAAAATTTACACACAGGTAAAATTCACCTCTTAAGGTATATAGTTCTGAGTTTTGGTAAGTGCATACTATTCGTACTGAGAAGGCTTTATATTTGAACCCAAATTACTGGGAACCCAGATTATTTAGGAAGAAGATACAAAGCAAATTATTTTTTGTGATTGCTCGAAAATAAGTTCTGGAAGAAAGTCGCGGTGACCGTCTACCAATCTGTGTACTGGTTTTATGCTCGGCTGGAGAAGGAGGGTCAAGGAAACTGTTAGCATTTCCTGACTCACTGTAGAATTTCTGAAAAAACCCAATAAACATAACTTTCTATGTGCTTTTTTCTTTGAAGGGGTAAATTTTACATATCGTAATGTATCTTTCTACTTGGACCAGGGAGTCCATACATATGCCCCAAACCAAATCTAGCTTATTACCTATTTATGTATAGTCTAGGAGCTTTGAACAGGTTTAACATTTTGCAATGGTTGAAAAATAATCAAGAGCAGCTTAGTATTTCTCGATATGTGAAAATCATATATTAAATGTCATTGTCTTTAAATAAAGTTTTATTAGAACACAGCCTTGCTCGTTTGTGTACGTATTGTCCGGGGCTGTTTTCGTGCTAAGATGAAAGAGTTGGGTATTGGAAACAGAGATTGTATGGCTTACAAAATGTGAAATAGTTATTATCTGACCCTTTAAAGAAGAGTAGTTTGCCCCTCAGATCTAAAATAACAGTAAAATATAGCAGCTGCATTGAGCCCCCATTTTATTCCTTTCTCAGTGTTTATTTGCTTAACCATCCATGGAACTGTGTAGCCTTGGTATGAGCGGAGTGTAGATATAGGGAAATTTAAAACTTTTTCCAGGTGACTTTTTATATAGAGAAAATTATTGTAGGTCATTTTCTGCATTCAATAGAAATTTCTTTAGGCAAGATAATCTTAGAACAAGATATTAATTACAATACAACTCTCATAATTTACTCTTCAGCTTATTAGCCTGCCCACCTTATGCTCTACCCACAATATCTGCAAATTATTATGAGTTTAGCCACCTACCCCTAAAGAATCTTTCCTCCCTTGGGGAAAATGAAATGTACATTAATTAAATTGAGACGATAGCTCTAAAACCTGGAGTTTGAGGAGCATTGATTTGTTCATGGTTTATGGGAGAATTTAGCAAAACACAACCCTGTCTAGATTTATTAGAAGCTCTGAATGGTACTGTTGACTAGAGTCAGAGTAGAAGCTTATCTAGGGTCTGTCTCTCAAATTTGTTGCAAAAGGATCCCCTCTTTTAATTATGAGTTTGTCCTCGCAGACACCCTAGGTGTTGCGATGCTCTGTATTCAACAGTGAAAAAATGTGACTTGATTTCACCTGCACAGCAAATAATGGGGAAAGTTATCTAGATCTTCAAGTCTAGACCATTTTGAACCACTTACTATTATCATCTCTGGACTAACTTTTAAAGGACTGATTTAGAGTTTTCATGATTGGGTCCATGGTTTCACTGAAATGCCATTGTAACTGAAGCAGGTCCAAGATTTAACAATGGGGAAATGACTTAGGAAACTAAGGCATCGTGGTATGATGGATTACATTCAAAGGGGTATGGAGACCATGGCGATAAGCATAAATAAATAAGCAAGATAATATCAAGATTTATAATTAAAATTATATATACCCACAAGAAGCCAAGGGAGTTAAAACAGAGCAGCAGTCCTCAAAATGTGGTCTCCAGCCCCAGGCAGATCCATAAACTGAGTATTACCAGTCTGCAATAAGAAAAATATGGAACCCGAGGGCTACCGTTCAGAAACTTCTTTGACAATTTAACAGATTAACTTTGCTGTTGAATTTAAATTTTTTTTTTAAAATGAGCTTGTTGTAATTATTCTTTTTAATTTCATTTTTATTTAGTAATTCATTTTCAATCAATAGTTCACTTTTATCATAGTTCACAAAAATATTTCTGTAATGCACTGGAAAAAATATTTCCTCACAGAGGTTTGAGAAACACTCTGCATATTGAAAAGGAATGTGTTGTTGTCAACCTTAAATATGTTACACGTATTTCAGAAGAAATACCATTTTATGGACATGAAAATTTTATTTTCATAAAAGGCTGTGCTGGTGTCCGGTCAGTTACTTGGTATCAAATCACTGTACTTGGCCAGAATGGGAGAGTTTTGTTTTGGTTTTTTTTCCCTTCAGTTTAAGCAACTTTTAAGTATCAAATGCTATTTTATGCTGCAAGAGTGTGACAACAAAATTCTGTTTAAATGACTAAATCATTGCTGGAACATAATTTAAGGGGGGAGGCAGCAATCCTACAGAAATGTGTCGATTAAGTTTCTGTGCAACCAAATAGAAATGTCAGGATCTTCCCCCACTTAAGATGCAGGGACCAGGGCACTGAGGCATGTGAAAAGAATTTGATTTACAATTTGAAGGAAAACCAGCAGTAAAATAATTGAGAGCTGGAAAGCAATCTCACTCCTGCCAAATTGCTTTCCTCCATGCATGCTCCATTTAGGGGCGATATTCAGATACTTACATTTAGTTTGTGCATATTTTCTTTCCCCTGTGAATATTCCATCCTGTCGGATTAGGACTGTTTCTCTGCTTCGATCAGCAAAAGAGAATATCCAGGTTACCCAGCACTGGATTGTGCCTGGAGTTTTAGAAATAGAAAATGGTTGATTATTTAGGAGCAAATGTGATAAGCGGGCTGTTAGACTGTTAATGAGAACGTTCTGGGTCCCTAAATTGTAAACGTGGCTTTCTTTCAAACAAGCTTTTTTTTTTTTTTTTTAAGATTTTATTTATTTATTTGACAGAGAGAGAGACAGCCAGCGAGAGAGGGAACACAAGCAGGGGGAGTGGGAGAGGAAGAAGCAGGCTCATAGCGGAGGAGCCTGATGTGGGGCTCGATCCCACAACGCCGGGATCACACCCTGAGCCGAAGGCAGACGCTTAACCGCTGTGCCACCCAGGCGCCCCTCTTTCAAACAAGCTTTAATCTGAGTTCATGGGAATCAGATATGTGAAAGCTCATTGCAAATTGTAAAGCGTTGGTAAAATATTTGTTAACAACAAGAAGAACCGATAGTACTACCACAATTGTAATTTGTGATAGGGATTTAATGAATATCAGTCCTGGTGTGGCTTATGGCTTGCTTTTCCCATGAAGGATTCATAGATTAAAGAGCTCTTCCCGCCTTGCCTGGGAGTAAGCACCTCTATGAATGAATCATATATTCATGGGTAAATAAAATATGTGTTGTCATGCTAAACTCTTGCTTACCTTGTTCTCTGAGTCACATAGATGTGTAGTCATGTATTTATAATTTTTGAAAGTCGGGGGCAAAATTTGCCTTAGGAGTTTGGTTCCCATGCCATGTGTCTCCCCATGGAAGCACATTCTGCAACAGCAAGAATTTTAAAGATCAAACAATCTTTATATTACAGTGTTCGAGGGGTCCTCTTTTATCTTTCTTGCTCCCATTAGAAAATATTTTTGGTTTGCTTACAAGAAATGCAAACCTGACGGATTCATTTTGATAATTGCCTCATGTGAGCCTCTGACACTTTATGAGCCGGAATCGAAATTCTAATGGTCTCCAAAGGTAAGGCAGAAAATATCATTTGGGGAGGGGGAAATAGGGTTATTGAAAAGTAAACGGGAATAGACAATGCAAATTAGGCTTGAGCCAAGCACATGCCTGTTTTAAATTTAAAATTGACTATAATCCAGAGCCGGTTATACCCTGGGTACCTAGAGGAAGATGGAGATGAATATGAAAAGGGATTTTTATTTAAAAAAATAAAAGTGTGCAGAACCGCACTTCGTGCACTCTACAATGGGTAGTCTGTGACTCTCCTGGCCAGACATTTGTCTTATGTGAACCGGGGCTTCCTATACGTATCAGGAATGGCACTCTTGGGGCGCCTGGGTGGCTCAGTTGTTAAGCGTCTGCCTTCGGCTCAGGGCGTGATCCCGGCGTTCTGGGATCGAGCCCCACATCAGGCTCCTCCGCTGGGAGCCTGCTTCTTCCTCTCCCACTCCCCCTGCTTGTGTCCCCTCTCTCGCTGGCTGTCTCTGTCAAATAAATAAATACAATATTAAAAAAAAAAAAAAGGAATGGCACTCTTGTGTTTTTCTCTCAGACCTTCAGTTTACCTTCAAGAGCCCACTCGTTCTCTGAATTAAAAGTGCCTTTGTCATGAGCCTGTGTCACACCATGGTTCCATGTTGCTTTGTGACAAAGTAGGAAGATTTCAAGAGCAGTGCATGAGGAACGGTGGGTTGAGAGTTTAAATTCCATGTGATAGTGCGTACACAGAGCATACGCACGCACATATGTGCACGTGCGCCCTTCACATCCATGTTCGCACCAGAACCCCTCCTACCCACGGGGGTGAGGAGCGGTCAGTTAAAGCCAATAATCCTAGAAAAAAATGTGATGCACACATGATGAAACATTTTAACTTAAACTATATCTATGTGCATTCGTTTCCCCATCTTTAGGTGGAAAGTTGCTATTGTTTGTTTGTTTTTTCTCAGCAAGTGAGGACTTCTAAATGCTTTCCAAAAGTACGTAAGGCTTTTCTTGGGTAGAGGTCTGATGATCAAAGGGCCTCTACTCTTCTTGCGGTAACTACACTCTTCAGGAATCATCTGCCCCTTCCAGCCCGGAGTTTCTGTAAGCAGAGTGAGGGCTTGGCACCCGTATGGCCATCTGTGTGCAGAACCAGTCTGGACTCTAGAATCCGCTTGAAGGCTTTTCCAATTCTCCTCCCACACCTAACCTGCGGTGATGTTTAGCAGTCCTTCCTTTATCCAGACTTTCCAAAGAATTCAACTTAGTTTTTATGGAAAGCACTCTCTTTTTGCACTCACCTTTCATTTGCGCACGTATCATTTCACTTGATTTTTATGAATCCAATAATAAATGATACCTGAATAAAGAGCTTTGGAACTTAGCAGATGCTTGGAACATTCAAATGTAAGAGTTTCAGACAGATAAGCATGGAGCTCTGAAGAGCTCAGAATAAAATTTGTAACATGTTTCCAGAAATCGATAGAACTTGATGGTCTATATTTTTTCATTAACTTGACTTCTAATTTCATCTTCTTTTTCTACATTTTTTTTCTTTTATGCTCATAGATTTTCCTTTCTATGTCTCATTATGCGGTGAGAGAATGCCAGTATTTTGCTAGAATGGCAATGTGGTTGTGCTTAATGGATGTTTGTTTTTGCTGTTGTAGGCATAGTGGAGTCCATGTTATGCAAGATTTAGGTTCTAAAATTAGTACATAAGGGGAAAAAGTACTTAGTTAAAATTATCCTCGCACGTCCCTTGAGATGGCTCTGTGGCATAGAGTACCTCTAGAGGTCGAAAACACCCAGTTTTTCCATAAGCTTTGCAGCAGATAAGATTATGTTGAGTGTCAGATGAAGTAGTTTGGCTTGTTTTTAGGGGGGTATCTCGCAAAACATAGGTATGTTTAAAAGCTAGAGAGGTGTGGGATGAAGACACCCCAAGACGGGCTGGTGGGAACTGGGATGATCGCACCCAAGACGGGCTGGTGGGAACTGGGATGCATGCCCTTCACCTAAGGAATTTCAAAGCACACCACGGCTGGTGTCACTTATGTATGTATTCTTCCCTTCTGGATTAACTAAGTCTCATCTTTCTGGGAAGATGAGGACAGAAACTCATTCTATTCTCATTATATGTTCACATATAATTCAGAAATTTTGAAAGAGTTAAAAGGAAAATGGAAAACCTTTGCTTGCCTTTCCAAGCCAGGAAGAGCTCACTCTTAATTTTTTTAACTTGGTGTTTCAAAGATCGGCTTCACTATTTTAAGTTTGTAACCTAGTTCTTGGGTGGTCATACTACCGACATGAAAACAGACTGATGTTCCCAGGTGGTTCTTAAATTGGACTAATTTCCTCAAACATTCAACTTTTAGGAAAATTTGTGCATTTGGATTATCAGGTCCCCTTCTCCCCATATTACTTGCAAATCTTTAAAATAGGGCTTCCTGGGGCGCCTGGGTGGCTCAGTCATTAAGCGTCTGCCTTCAGCTCAGGGCGTGATCCTGGAGTTACGGGATCGAGCCTTGCATCAGGCTCCTCCACCGGGAGCCTGCTTCTTCCTCTCCCACTCCCCCTGCTTGTGTTCCCTCTCTCGCTGGCTGTCTCTCTCTCTGTCAAATAAATAAATAAAAACTTTAAAAAAATAGGGCTTCCTATTTTATTCCTACCTTTACACCTCTTAATAAGGTGTTTGTGTGTCACATATCCTATTAATAAACTAATAAACTATTAGTCTTCAAAACAGAACTGCGCATAATATCCGTATTAGTGTTTTCCTTGGTAAACTATCAATGCAAGGCTGTTATTTTGTGTATGTGTTTTTCCCCAACCAAGACTAATTTTCTTTATTTAAAATTCCTGAGCTGGAGCATTTTTTAGTTCAAAGTTGGGAATGTACCATTTGACACTTTTAAGCCTGATTTGTTTTGAAGGAGACAGCCCCGCATAATGATGTAGGTTTCAAAGTGTGTGCTGGACTGGAGGCTGCTGCTCTTTCACTCACTTTTTCCCAACGTGGGAACTCAGACTGCCTAATCTCTTTGCACCTCATCTTCTTCATCCATAAGTGGGGATATTTGTATCTCCCTTGTGAAGTTACTGTGAAGATTAAATGAATTATATTTATCTAAAGCCCTTGGACCAGTCTTCATATGCTGTGAGTTGTCAGTAGATTATTATGAACATCGACCTTGATGTGTGCGAGGGGGTGGGATCCACAGTGGGTGGCAGTGGGTATCACGTGACTGGCTGGAATGCCACTGGAATGTGCTCTGGTCTTTTCACTGCCTCCCTCCTCTCGCCCCGTGCAGGTGGCCCCGACCATTAAGGAGAGGATGATGAAGAAAGGGAGCCTGATGCTGGGCTACCAGCCCCACCAGGGGAAGGTCAACTTCTTCCGCCAGGTGGTGATCAGCCCTCAAGTGAGCCGGGAGGACATGGACTTCCTCCTGGATGAGATAGACCGACTGGGGAGAGACATGTAGCTGTGGCTTTTGGTTCCCCAGAGGCATGGGTCCTGTCCTGGGGAGGCTTCCAGATCCAGGGCATCTGGGGACACAGCAGACACTGCAGCCCTTCTGGGGAGAAATAGGAAAGACGCCCTGGCCTGGCGTGGCCAAACGGAAATGCTAAGCAAATAGTGGGAAGGACTCTAGCTGCTTGGACACTACTGTTGCTGTAAAGGAGGAAGTGAAAAGGGGATTTTCTCAAGACCTGTCTTTAGGACACAGCCTTGAAGAGAATTTAGTAAGTACCACGTAGGGCCTGCGTTCTAAGCTTCCATTGCTCTTTAAAGAACATACAAATTAGTAGTTGACAGCAGTGGTTCTCAAAATGGCGGTCCCTAGATGAGCAGCATCAGCATTGCCTGGGAACTTGTTAAAAATACGGATTCTCAGCACCGCCCCAGACCTACTGAGTCAGATACTCTGGGTGCGCAACTCAGCATATTTTAAATGGCTTTCCAGAAGGTTCTGAGGCAAGGTAAAATCTGAGAACCAGTGGTTTAGAAACCTTCTAAAGACCGAATAATAACAACAACAATAATAATTTTTCCAGCAAAGAGATACCTAATATTTCAGCGACCTGAGCCAATGTCTGAAAATATGGCTGTGGCATCTGTAGCACTAATACTTAGGGGCATCAGAAGTACATCAAAACTATTTTTAAAAGGAGAGACTATTTAAGATGTTTACTTTATAAAGATATATCTTTTATGCAGCTGAATGTTTATTCTCAAAAGCTAAAAATAACCATTATCTATTCTAAATTACTTAAATTAGAGGTAAGGATAAAGACAAACGCTTTGCAGGATGGCCCTTTCAATCAAAGCAATAGCCCTAATTCACTTCCCAAAGCACTTGTGTCATAGCTTGTAGTAGACATTAGAGGTAGATGTCTCTTACTGTGTACCTGTTTCAGCGTGAAGGGCCCATTTCTTATCTTGTTCTCTGCTTATAGGAAATAACCAGAGTGAAGTCCAGGGTTATACAACATTCCCTTTCTCAAGCTTTGAAACGTCGGTGTAGACTATAAAGTGGTTCATATTAGGCAGAGAATCTGGGAATTAGAGGCCTTTCAGTGCAAACACCTCCTCCATTTCTCCTGGGAGTGGATGCTTATAATTCTCTCTCTGATCCTGGTCATGGATTTCTAGGAGAACTCTATTTGACTAAGAAATAAACAAAATTCAGAGGTGTGGGTGCAGAGTTCAACAAGATAAGATTGTGAATCTAATGAGAACTCTGATTTGGAAGAAGATGGAAGAGTGATTAAGTATTAGACAGCGAGTTGGATAACCTTTCATACGATATCATTAACTTTTGCTGATTAAATTTTGAAGAGTAAAGAACAGATGTGTACTGTTTGCTTTTATTCCATATTTTCGCTTTAGAATATGTGGTTTCTCAATATCTCCATTGGTCAAAGAATATCTTAATTTTTCTCCGAATTTTTTTCTTCTCCGGTGATAATTATTTGTGTGTGTGTGTATGTTTTACATACCTTGTGGCTTTTTTGTTTTAATGTCTACATGAAATGTGCCTGAAATTGATGTTTGCAATAATTCTGGTTTCATGAAATAAAAAGCAACATTAGCACACACTTCCTGTCACTGATTTTTCTTTTCCTGTCATCTCCTCATTACTGGGTTGTCTCAATACATTTTAGAAGTGAATTCAGTTCCTCTGGCATTTTAGCTAAATAATCGGGGGAACATGTTGGAAGCTGTCTGTGTTTGAGGTAACACCTTGAATAAAATGGAAAAAGCAGTTCTAACAAAGGTGGGATTTGCCTCATATTTAGTTTTTCGTCCTCCATGCGGCAAAGCCTTGGGAACCGGATAGCCACATAACCGGATAGCTCCCATTGGGCCTCTTCTTGAGAGATGATAGTTCTTTGATGAATGAAGAGAACAACTATTAACAGACACTTTGAAGATTCCATTCTTTTTCCTTCGGATATTCCACACCCAATCAGGTATTTGACTGAATGGTCAAGAATCGTTTTTCGATAAAATGTGAATTGTAATTCATTCACACAGTGAACATATTGATGGTGTCCCTATGGTGTCTTAGGCAGTTATCCAGGGGCCAGAGATGTGCAATGAATGAGGCAGACAAAGTCCCTGCTCTTTGGAGGCTTTCAGTCTAGTTGAGGCAGACAATCCACAAGTAAATATGTAACAAGTCAGGGGGTAATAAGTATTTTGAAGAAAAATCAAGGAGAATAAGGGAAAGAGGATGGAAAGGAGAGAGGGGTGGGCCATTGGAGAAAAGTGGATTGGGGTGGGACCTCTCTAATAAGGTGACATTTGAAGGGAGACTAAGGAAGCAAGGGAGGGAGCCAGGTAGGTATCTGGGGGAAGGGCATTCCTGATGGACGGTATGGTAAGTGAAAGGCTTGAGGAGCTGCATTTGTGGTATATTCAAGGACCAACATGGAGGTAAGTGAGGCTGGAGCAGAGGGAATCACGAGGTGAGTGGCAGATGATAAAGTCACAGAAGTCAGTACACTGGGCCTTGTGGGTGGGGACTTAGGTTTAGACAGAAACACACTGGAGAATCTGAACACGGTATTGGTGATTGAACTCATATCTTAGAAGAATCACTTTGATTACCGTTTGGAGAATAGGGTGTCCATGGGCAAGCATGGAATCAGGGAGACCAAATGGGAGGCAACTGCAACAGTTCAAACAAGAAATGATGACAGTTTGTTTATACTAGAGTTCCAGTGAGGGAAGTGACGAAAAAGGTCCTGTTCTAGATTCTAGAGGCATTTAAATGTAGAGCTGAGGGGTGCCTGGGTGGCTCAGTCAGTTGGGCATCTGACTCTTGATTTCAGCTCAGGTCATGATCTTGGGGTCCTGAGATGGAACCCCATGTTGGGTTCCGTGCTGAGAATGGAGCCTGCTTGGGGTTCTCTCTCTCTCTCTTGCCCTCTGCCCATCTCCTCCCCCTGCCCCAGCTTATGCTCTCGCTCGCTCTTTCAAGACAAAAAAAATAATAAATGCAGAGTTGATAGGGTTGACCGATGAAGCCGAGTGCTCCAGGAGAAATGAGGAATTCAGGAGAATTTCATATACTTTCATCCTGGGCAACTATAAGAAAGGAATTCCATCTGTTGGGGTAAGGACTGCAAAAAGTAGTTTTACCTGGTTTTGGTCATGTAAAATTTGAATTGTCTCCACCAGCCAACCAGATCAGATGTAAGTAACTACTTTTGAGTCTCAATTTCAGGGGGAATTTGGAGCTAAAGTTATTAATTTGATAGCCATCAACATAGGATGTTATTTCAAATTACGGGATTGGATGACATCATCCAGAGAGTGTCCATGGATATAAAGAAGAAGCAGGACAAGGACTGAGGCCTGGGACTTCAGCTCAAGATGGAGAGGACCAGCAATAAAGTCTTAAAAGAATCAGCCAATGAGGCAGAGAAAGAACCAAGAGATTGGTCACCCACAGGCTCAGTAAAGAAACATTTTTGGGGAAGGAGGGAGTGATCAACTATATCAAATGCTGGGGATGGGTCAAGTGAAGACTGAGATTTCCTTTCGAGTTGCCAATGTAGAGGCCATTTATTCACTGAAATTTTATTTGCTAAATTTAGGCATTTAAAACATAATTTTCAATATTTCTTCTAGCAGTCAGCAGAACTTTATTCAGTCAAAAGACTTTTAAATTCTTCTTTTGGCTTTTGATTTTTAACAATGGTTCTTCATTGGTAAAAGAGCTAGTAACATAAAGGGATTTGAGGTTAAAAATGTATCTCATTGCTAACTGGATCAAAGATGAGGAGCTATAGCAGCATATAACAGAAAACCCAATTAATTGTGGTTTCTCTGGAGGGGTTTATTTTTCTCTGTTCAAAAGAGGTCTCAACATAGATAATCTGCAGATGGTGCCTTACATTTGGTTAGCCCGTGAGCAGACATGGACAAGGATTTGAGAGCAAGCAGCCTGTTCACTTGGTAATCCCAGGGAACACTGCTCAGAAGGTAGTGGAGTGACAGAAAGGAAGGAAACCGGGATAGTGAACATTAGTGAGCAAGTTAATGCTGTGGCCAAGGAGGCCTAACCCTGCCCATGACCTCTGGGAAAGAGTGTAGACCATACTTCAGAGATGTCCCATCTGAGGGGGAGGGAGGAGGCGTATTTAGTGCATTGGTGAATTAATTGGATGAGAGCTGATCCCAGGAGCATTAGTTCCCTGACCACCTTAATCATGCTTGCAGAGCCTAGGAGGTCTTCAAGCGGAGAATGCAGGTGCTTCTGACCAAAGCCTTGACCAGGATTGGTGAATGTTGAGGAGATTTGGAAAGGGCACTGACAGCTTTTGTAACAGACGGATGGTACCTCCCCCCTGTCGTCAGAGACCCCAGAGCCTTCCATATTTTACTCTGCCATCCTTAGAGATGGATTCAATCATCAAGCTTTACTCATGGGTGTCATCTGAGCACTGTGGCTCTAGCCATCTCCTCTACATTTCAGGCAGCAAGAGATAGAAGGGAACTTACCCAGAAGCTACCCACCACCCCTTCATTGGCCACACCTCCTCATCAGGGAAGAATGAGAAATTTAGTATTTTTTTGGTCTGTTTTTTTGTTTGTTTTTTTAAATTTTTTAAAAAGATTTTATTTATTTATTTGAGAGAGATAGAGAGAGAGAGAGAATGAGCAGTGGGCAGAGGGAGAAGAAGACTCCCTGCTGAACAGGGAGCCCAGAGTGGGGCTCCATCCCTGGACCCTGGGATCATGACCTGAGCTGAAGGCAGACGCTTAACCGACTGAGCCACCCAGGCGCCCCTTTTGTGGGTTTTTTCAAAGCAGGTTACGTTGCTGCCCACAACCATGTAAGTAGTTCTGTTAGTGGTAAAGACAAGCAGGAGGATGGGTACTGGCAGGCAACTTGTAGTTTTGCCACTGTAGCACATGCCTTGAGTGACACCAGTGACCGAAAGCATGACTTTTCCAGACAGTTCAGAAATTAACCTAAGTTGATAAAGTTTGATTCCATTTACACTGGAATCTGGTCTGGCTGGTTCAAGCTGAGCAAGTCAGCTCTGCCCCATTCACAGTTATGTAATCCTGCTGCAAATGTCTTAATCCCCTTGAAATGTCTTAATCCCCTTAACTCAATTAGAGCCAATTTTGAGTTGGGAAAAAAAAAAAAAATATATATATATATTTAGATGCCATTTAACCTCTTCAGGACCAGCTTCATTTCTCTCAACCTAAGCCAGTCTGAACTCACCTAATATAATTAGAACTGGCCTGATTCCAGTCTGAAGCAATTTTATGTCTCCCTACCTCAATCACATTCTATTTGAGCTACCTTGATCTTTGGGGGGGATTCATTCCAACAAATTAGAAATGGTTTGATCTTTTCAAATTTGTTTAAGATTTATTTTATATGGTTTAGTTCAAGAAAAATTGGATTACTCTTGCTTAATCCAACTGGATGCATAAAAAGCCTCCCTTTTCAGGAAGCTCCTGGCTTTAGGGAGCCTATTCAAATAGCAGCATTACTGTAAAGGAATACTTGACCAGATTTTTCAGAGAAAAATCACCTAAGAGCACAAAAGACAACCCCAGGTTCAACTGGGGTCACATGCGGGGAAAAATGAGGGCTCTCCATCTTCATTCTGTTTTCTACTTCCTTCTTTACTGGTATGAGACTTGTTAAATGAAACATTGGATACCCAGACCCTGAAAATAAAGGCCTGTGGATGGAGGGGTGTATGTGGAGGGCAGTAGGCCCAAATTAGAGAAAATAATGTAAGTGTCTCATGTCTTTAACCTCTTAGTCCTACAGGTGTAGTGTTTCTCGTGGTCAGATTCCACAAGTTTGAGAAACCTCTAACATGGAGAACCAAAGATGATTGCAACAACATCTAACATTTGCTGAGTCCATGCCACCTGCCAAGTGCTAGGCCAGCTAGCACATTCACACGGTCCTCATCGAAACACCACCGTGGTGGGAATTATTAGGCGCATTTTCTTTAAGGAACCCGGGACTCAAACAGTGTAAGAAAATTCTCCGAGATGACCAACCTAGTGAGCAGCATCCAACAGGCAAATATAAATCCACCTCCCCCCAGAGCCCGGGCTATAAACATCTTCATTTTGCTCTTGCTATAACGGAGAGGAAAGAGTCCTCTTGGATGAATCCTAGGAATCGGACTGTGCCTGGCATCCCAGTTACTTGGCAAACAAAAGCATCAAGAACCAGCTTGGTCTCAGAGGGCTATCGTTGTATCATACCGTCTTGGTGCCTTTCTCAGATCAGAATACAGGAATTTTCCTGTCTCCTTCTTGCCTTTGAAGTTGGAGGGCTATAGAGAAGGCCTTTTGACTTGGAATATTAAGAAATATTAAGAAATTTTTACAGGGACCACAGTGGAGGTGAAAATAAGTATTTTCTGAGTATTTGGTCCTTGCTTTGTTTTCAGACCTTTGTGAGTCCCAGGACCACTGTGTTAATGTTGACTCGTCATCTCCACTCGGTGTCTCACTCAAACTCCGCGTGCCCAAAACTGACTCATGATTTCCTACTCCGATCCTGCATTCCTCTTCAAACCTGTTTCTTTGCCTATGTTTCCATGTCAGTGAATGACGTCAGTTTCTATCTAGTGAGCAAACCAAAACGTATAATTCATGCCTGATACCTTGTCTCCCTCTCTCTCCCCCTCACTGTCCAATCTATTAGAAAACCTTGTTGGATTTACCTCCAAGACATGTCTCTGATCCACCCATTTAACTCAACCCCATTGTTGCATCCAAATTCCAAACTTCTTTTGCCTCTCCTCCGGACTATAGCAATAACCCCCTTGCTGCATCCACACATTGGCTCTGGGCTTTGTCCGATCTACTTAACCAAACTGCAGCCAGATTAGAACACGAAACTGATCCTATCTCTCACTTTCTGTTTGCTCTTAGGATTGACCACTGCCAACTCTGCAAAAAGACCTTCAGAAAACCTGTTGGTCAGGCAAAGCTAAGTTTCTTAGCTCTACTGAGTACAGGGAGCCCTGGCTTGAAAGAGTCTTGGTGTCTCAGAAGGCGGGTGTTGGAGGAGGATATTTGCAGGTTTCAAGTCTGTGCTCAGGTGGCTTAAGAAGGCTCTTCCAAGGGGCGCCTGGGTGACGCAGTCGTTAAGCGTCTGCCTCTGGCTCAGGGCGTGATCCTGGCGTTCTGGGATCGAGCCCCACGTCAGGCTCTTCCGCTGGGAGCCTGCTTCTTCCTCTCCCACTCCCCCTGCTTGTGTTCCCTCTCTCGCTGGCTGTCTTTCTCTGTCGAATGAATAAATAAAATCTTTAAAAAAAAAAAAAAGAAGGCTCTTCCAAGGCAAACCAATTGGGACACAGTCCATCATGGAATAGTTTAGGGCTCCTGGGCGCAGCAAGGTGAGAGTCTCGATGTAAGTCTTAATAAATAAACTGTTGTGTGATAAGCAAGCTCTTTCTGCAGGTGAGCACTCTTTGTTCACGATGGGAGAGATGAGTCAAATGTTTGTCTGGATAAATTAGTTGGCAGGAATTTCCTAAAGCAAACAGTAGAGTTTCACTGATTTACAACCTTAACTTTCTGAGCGAGAATCTCCTGAAATGAACATTGAAATCGCGTTGACAACAGTCATCTTCGTTCTCCGTCCTGGTGGTTATGAGCTACACAGAGGCAAGTGATTTCAATTCTCAGGATAAAGATCAGATTCTGCCAGGGGCTGCCAAGGCTTTGCCTCCTTCCAACTCCCGTACAGTTTCAACTTAATGTTGTGTTACCTCCCCTCCGCTGAGAGCTGGAAAAGTCAGTATTCTTCCCATTCTGCATGTCAAAACTTTTGGATGTAGTACTTTCTCTTCCTAGAATGCTATTCCCCCCTTCTCCTAATAAGGAAATTCCTGCCTACAATTAAATCTCAGCTTGATTCTCAGTTTCTTAGGGATACCTTCTCTGCCTCCCCAAAAAGGGATCTGCATGAATATAAATAAGCTCCCTATAATTTTTTTTTAAGATTTAATTTACTTATTTGACAGAGATAGAGACAGCCAGCGAGAGAGGGAACACAAGCAAGGGGAGTGGGAGAGGAAGAAGCAGGCTCATAGCAGAGGAGCCTGATGTGGGGCTCGATCCCATAACGCCGGGATCACGCACTGAGCCGAAGGCAGACACTTAACCGCTGTGCCACCCAGGCGCCCCTCCCTATAATTTTCTTAAACTGTGTGTATTTATAATTATATATCTCTGTGCACTTTAAAAATTAGACTATGATATACACAGGGGGCTTAGGACATAGTTATTGCTCAATAAATAATTGTGGCAGTAAGGAAGGTTGGCCAGTTAGGGCTTTAATGCGCCTTCAGAGATAGGGTTTTTATTTAGGGGACATTTGGATACATAAATGTAGAACAACTAACCTGTGCCTGAGAGAAAACTCTCAAGTCACCGTTAATCTTAAAACACATGCCACGAGCTGAAATGTCAAGTGTTCATGTTGGTATATGGGCTCCTGCAGAGAAAGAGCAAAGTTTCCTTTTAAAAATGACTTTAGACTTATCTCAGACAAATGTGCTTATTGGAATAAGTATAATTTACAATTTTTGATTTCGAAATATTTCCTCCTGAGAGGGTGAGACTAAATCACTTCTACCGTAGGGCATCACAAGTTATGGTTTGGTTAACATTTCACTGACACTGCCTAATACTAGCTCACATTTGCAATATTCTGCAATTCTGCCTGATCGCGGATAACTGTACAACACAAATAGCCACTACCTGTCATTCAAGGGAACGGTGAGTCCTAAATAATTTTTATTCTGTTATTTGGAAGCCTTAAGGTTTCCTGGGGCAGATCGCATTCTGTGGGAGAGCAAGGGGTCAGAAGGTTGTTAGGCCGCCATTATGGAAACACAGCTGCTCTCTCTGCAGGTGGGGTCCCCTGCCGCTAGTAGACTGGGTGAAGAAGGAGATGAGCAGTGCATGTTTTGGAGGCACTTCATGACCTCCTCATCTCCCCGCTCTTAGAACAGGACCCTGATGTCCCACTGAAGACCCCCATGCTAAGTATAAAAATATATCTTTCATATCATCCCTAAATCAACACGTGAGTTGGGCTTTTGGTTGAAGGATTAGGGCGAGTGTTCAGAAACCCAAACACATGTTTCCCTAAGGCCTCCCAGACTTGGGTCAACTAGTCCTCTCCACTAGAGAGGAGCTTACTTAACTTGAGACCAACAGCCTCAACTCAGTGATTACTAGCCGTTGCCCTGGAGTCTGTGGGCAATTCTGGTATTTCTCACATCCTTTGGGAAGAACTACACAACCCAACTTGCATGGCTTTTAGGGAGATTTCCATTCATATTGTAGAGACTTGCTGGTAGGCCAGACAAGAGCACACATGCTCCCCTTAATCTAGTGTACGAATTGGAAAAATACGTTCGGGATTCTCCGCCATCTATAGGCTCTGGATGCCCAATATGGTTGCAGCCACATACTAAAGTCTAGGTGGGAATTTCTGCATCGCATCTCCTCATGGGAACAATCGACGGTGTAGAACAGATCGTGGGGATTACACATAAGATTATGTGGCACTTGGGTCTGTTCCATCCTTCCCGTGGCTAGCTAAACCCCTGGAAAAACGCTCATGTGCCTAATCTTGCATATTTATGCGGTAGCAATAGTGTCCCCTTCCTGTACTGGTCGGTGTTACAAGAACATGGAAATGAGATCTCAATAGCGTATTTAAGGCAAAGGCTCTACTCCTAGTCTGTGTGTGTGTGTGTGTGTGTGTGTGTGTGTGTGTGTGTGTGTGTGGTTATAGGCTAGGGCTCGGGTATAGGTTGAAGGCATGTGCTTATAGGACTGGGGCTGGCTTGGCTGGTCAGGTGCTGGCAGCAGGTCTGGGTTCTCTAAGGCCAGGAAGGGAAGAGGAGATTTTAACTAGAATGCAGTGATTTGGTAGCATCAACACGCTCTTCACTTTGGGAAAAGCATGGATTGAATCCTGGAGAGGTCAAGCCTAAATAACAAAATCCAGATACCAACAATGGGGAAGAAGGCAGTTAACAGAGCCTGACAATTAGAGTTGTGAAGGCCTGACTTCTAAATGAGATCATACTAGCTGATGTTTGAATTTCACCTTTTCAAGTCAGTGGTTTAATGTAGGTGGTGTGTGTGTGTAGGTCGTACTATCCTAAAGGGCCGAAGTCAGGGAGCACTACTATGAATGAAGGTATTTGTGAAAGATTGATGCAAGTCTTCAATTCCGGGTAAATGAAAAAAAAAAGTTGTTATTTCCAGAGAAATTTAAAGAGGAGCTAGTTTGGCAAAAAAAAGTGGGTGAATCTGATTTGGGATAAGCAAATAGCTTGCAAGAAGAGCAATGTGATACAATTGAGAAAATGGAAAGAAGCTAACAATCAGAAATTGCTATTATTTATGAAAACTGAAGGAAAACTGGGTTACCAGCCCCAGTGCCAACCCATCTTCTAAAAAGTGCCTGGCAATTAGAAACCAAGGACTGGCATTTGTACAGCTGTGGCCGATCTCAAATTCCACGCCGAGTGTTGTGTGACGCTGTCGGCTGTAATGATAATTGAAAGGCTTGCAGTCTTGGGTCGCATCATAGCTACATGGGTTGCCTTTGGTTCTTATTTTCAAGATAAGAAAAGATCCAATGAATATTCATCAAAGGTTTTCCTGAATTCAGAGCTGTATGTGTTGATGACTTTGGACCCCATCGTGAGCTTGACTGAGTGCTGATGACTTTCCTTAATTTGAAGAGTAATTGTCCCTGAAATCCCTTCTCTGTCTTTTTCATCTAACATCACCATTAAATCCTGAAAATTAAACAAACACTCAGCCACAGTTGCTCTGGATGAAAGGAGTCAAGCATATTCCAGATTGCGTTAGATTACATATCAGTCTCCTACTTGCTGAAAAGTTGATCCCTGTGAGTTTCAGTGGTGAAGTGGGGCCTCAAGAGCTCACATGGTTCAAGGGACCAGACTGACTCATCTGTATGAACAACCAAACAACTGAACGAAATATATGAAACAACAGTTTTGAAGACGTTGGACATCAGGCAATGAAGGACAGTGATTCCTGTGAAACAGGAAACCAATGAGGTGAACCCACAGCTTACTGAGAGTTTTTACAGTGCGGCCCAGGTAGGGGATTCCAGGTGGAGCTCAGTTAGCTAAGCCAACTCCTTAGTTAAGGAGGCTAATTCCTTAGTTAAGGGAGAAATGAGGAGCCAGAAGGTGGGACAGACTACAGCTGACCTTGAGCAACATGGGTTTGCACTATGGGGGTCGACTTATAAAGGGATTTTTTTTTTCTGAAAGAGTTTTATTGTTTCCATTTGGTCCATGGGTTGGGAGAAGGTTCCAGGGTGGTTAGATAGGTGCCTAGTGGCTGCAGGGAGAGGCTCAACAGAAGCCCTGACACCAGGTGGTGGCCAGAGGGACCCCTCCGGGGCCACTGGGCTTCAGAGGCTCCTAGACATGCAGATGGAGGTTGACCAAGTAGCTGACAGAAGCGGCTTTGACCTCAGCGCATTAATTCTGAGCAATGTGGGAACTCAGAGTTGATTGGCAATAAAGAGTTAAGCTCAAAAATTATGTTGGCTGATCCAGAAGGTAGAGGATGGCTCAGAAGATGGTCTCCAGAGGTTGTGACTGGAAAAGAGGCTGGAGAGTGGTCGGATGCTGGAAGGAGGGGCATCCCTGCATCTGTTCTGCTCACTTTTTTTTTTAGAAGAAAATATTAGAATATTTATTTGTTTTCAAGATACAGAAGGATTTCTTTTCTTTTTTTTTTTTTTGTTTAAATTTTAGTTAGTTAATGCACAGTGCAATACTGGTTTCTGGAGTAGAATTCAGGGATTCGTCACTTATACACAACACCCAGTGCTCATCACAACCAGTGCCCTCCTAATACCCTTCTTCCATCTAGCCCAGCCCCCACTCACCCCTCTCCATCAACTCTCAGTTTGTTCTCTGTTGTTAAGAGTCTCTTATGGTTTGTTTCCCTCTCTCCTTTTTCTGCCCCTTCTTATATGTTCATCTGTTTTCTTCCTTAAATTCCACAGATGAGTGAGATCATATGGTATTTGTCTTTCTCTGATTGACTTATTTTAATTAGCATAATATACTCTAGCTCCACCCATATTGTTGCAAATGGCAAGATTTCATTTTTTGATGGTTGATTAGTATTCTATTTTATATATATATATATCTCACATCTTCTTTATCCGTTCATCAGTCGACTGTCCAAACACAGTTGAAGCAAGAGGCAGATCCATGCGACCACCGGGAACACTCCATATGCAGATTTTTTTCACAGTCTAGTACAATAAACGTATTTTCTCATCTGATTTTCTTAACATTTTCTTTTCTCCAGCTTACTTTATTGTAAGAAGACAGTCTATAATACATATACGAAATATGTTAGTTGACTGCTTATGTTATGGGGAAGGCTATTGGTCAACAGTAGGCTGTTAGTTGTTAGGTTTTTGGTGAATGAGAAATAGTAGGGGGATTTTCAACTGTGTGGGGTTCAGCAACACTAACCCCTGTGTTGCTCAAGGGTCAAACACATTGGATAGAAAAAAGCTTCAGAAAATTCTGGAGATCCATGATCCACGAAATTTCTCCCTTGAGGATTTTGACAGAGTACCGATCAGCATGTGCCTGTGAAGAAACCACCTCTCTCTGGAGAAAGAACCCTTATAAAGGCTTAGAGGAAACAGTGCTTCCACAGAGCCTGCCTCCTCCTATCAGACACCAAGTAGAATACTCAGAAGGGCACAAAATTAGTCCTAGATTTGGACATCTGGTTGTTCCCTGCTTTATTCCGAGTGACATTAACCTCAATTATTTGGTTACAGTGGTGTCTACCAGGCTTTCCCACTGCTAACTGACTCTTTTCTTCCTTTTCATATACTATTCCTTAAATGTAAGTTACTTAAAATTCAGGCAACACTCAAAAAGAAGAGAATTAAACTCCATTTTCTGGAGAAAAGAGTGTCAAAGAATTTGTCAGCATATGTTAAAATCACCAATAGTGATTGCTAAATATTTGGGGGGAGATACATTAAGTCTTAGGCACATGTCCTGTTTCTCCTTGAAGTTTTACCCACTGATTGTATCATTCATCAGTGCATGTTGCCTTACAAGAATTATTACTTGGGTGTTCTAATAGTGATTTTCTGTTTCCCTCATGCCTTTTATATTTATTAGGTGGAATTCTTTTGTAAGAAAAGTTTGTCTCTTTCCCCCCCATTTGTTTATTTAGTCATGTACTTAGGTCAGTCTGGACTCAGATATTCATTCTATTCTCTTAGTCATAATCTGGCACCACTGTTATTTTTCTTGATGCTCAAACTTTCCCAGCTTTGACCATTGGGAGCTTTTACAGGTTTTGACAAGTTCCTATCTCTATCTTTCTCTTTATAAAAGATTTTATTTATTTATTTGAGAAAGTGAGCGCTTGAGAGAGCACAAGAAGAGGGGCAGAGGAAGAGGGAACAGCAGACTCCCCGCTGAGCAGGGATCCCGACATGGGGCTCGATCTCAGGACACTGGAATCATGACATGAGCCGAAGGTAGATGCTAAAAGGACTGAGCCACCCAGGCGTCCCCCCTCTCTTTAAAGCACTTCCTACCCTTTGGCACAACCAGACACTCCAGGCTCATCTTTCATTACTCAGCTCTAGAGTTAGCCATTTCCCCATGGAGCCCTGGCTCTTTTCATTGGAGAATGGTAGACGCCAATATGTAGACACTAAGGGTACTGGTTGTAATTGGGGTGTTATTGCATTTGGTCATCTCAGAAGACAGAGCTAGGAAATATATGCATGTATCCTAGCCCAAGTACACTCTCACACACACACACACACACACACACACACACTTTATATATATTACATACACACACACATATATAATGTGAATGCTTCATGTACGTGTGTATAAGTGTGTGTATAAATATTAAATCATACTGATATCACCAATTCTAATCCAACATTCTTTCAGGCCTTCCCTGCCCTGCTTATGTATAACTTCATTCTCGAACAGTAAGAAATCTGGCTCTCGTTAGTTATAATATATTTCGTTATTTGTTCAATTGCATTATACGCATAAATTAATTTCAGAATTGCAAACCTGAATTATGGTGCCCCTGAACGAAACAAATTTACCAACTAGAGTATGGTTTTTATGAACAGTTCTTTTTTTCCCTAGCTTTACAGTATCCAGACAAAACTTTATTCTCCAAAGTCACTTAGGTTACTATCTTTTTCTGCCGTCCCCTTGTGAGGTTATGTCACTTATTTGCAACGTTATTAGGTTTATTTTTCATGGTCTACATTCTCTTCTGGTTGCTGGCAAAGAATTTATCTTTGCCTAAACTTTAGATAGACCCTTCTGAGCCCTCTTCTCAACTAGGCTTTGACTTTGGACTTCTGTGTTTATCCTTACTGAGTCTCATTTCAGTAAGAATCCGCTAAGTAGGTTTACAGAGACTCCCCTGACTTGATATCTGACCAAGTTCTCCATCCCCCACCTTTGATGTCTATCTTGACTTGCCATTAGCCTGAATTTTGCCAAGTCAGCTAGGCAAGAAACCTGCTACCCTTGATGGCGCCTCTTAGTAATTTTCTATCCACTGACCTCCCTCACTCTGCTCATTGGCTATAAATCCACAGCTGTCTCTGGATCAAAGTGGAGCCTAATCTCTCCCCTTTTGAAGTATCTTGATCGCCATAGTCTTCAATAAAGTCTTCCTTACCATTTGAACAAGGGCCAGAGTAATTTTTTCTTTAATGTTGCCCTGCCATCCTACTTGAGTTTTTAAAATTTGCATACAGTAAAAGTCACCCTTTGTGCTGTATTTTTCTGTGGGTTTTGAAAAAATACTATAGTCAGGTATCTGAAACTGTAGTAGAGAAGAATTCCATCACCCTTAAAATTTCCTTGTGTGGTCCCTTTGTCATCAGTTCCTCTACCTTCAAGCCTTGGCAACCAAGGACCTCATATGATTCCCTTTTCCACAATGTCATATAAATGAAATCATATGAATGTTGCATTTAAGGTCTAGCAACTTTTTTTGGTAAAATGCACCTCAGATTCACCCATGTTATTACGTTAACCAATAGTTCCTGCATTTTTATCGCTGAGTAGTAATCCTTTGAATGCACATACCGTAGTTTGTTGATTCATTTATCTGTTGAAAGATATCTGGGTTATTTCCAGTTTGGGGCAGTTATGAATAAAGCTTTTATAAATATTTGTATATAGGTTTTTGTGTGAACATAAATTTTCAGCTCACTCGAGTAAATGCTTAGGAGGGGATTGCTACGTAGTACGGTAAGTATATATTTAGCTTTACAAGAAACTCCTAAATTGTTGTCCAAAATGACTATACCATTTCACATCCCACTAGCAATGTATGCAACTTTTCGTTGCTCGATATTCTTACTAGCACTTAGTGATGTCAGGTTTTTTGTGTGTGTATAACGAAGGGGTAAAAAAATTTCCCCTACCCTCTTGTATTCAGTACTGGAACCTGTGAATTAATTGAAAAAAAGACAGATTAACAGGAGAAAGGTTTATTTTGCATGCATATGGAGACTTCATAGAAAAGAAGTAAAAACCCAAAGAAGCATTAGACCCAGAGGCCTATATACCATTTTATCCAAGGGTGATAAAGTGTGAGGAAGAGTTTAGACAAAGGAAAAGAGAGTTTGGGTTTTGGGGGAGGAAGGTTAGTGGTGGGAAAGTGACTGGGAAATATACAATGAGTGAGGATTTTTCAGTAAGGTTTGTAATACTGACTCGAATCATTTCATGTGATATATGTCCTTTACGAAAGGGAAACATATGCCCTGCTTCTGGCTGAAAGGGAAAGGGTAGAGTGTTCCTCCTGTGTTTGTTATTTCTTACTTGCCTTCGGCTCAAAATTACCTTCAGGCCAAAGTGGCATATTTTAGGGTGGCATATTCTGATCTCTTCAATTACCCATTCCACTGCTTGTTTAGTGACGTGTCTTTGTGGTTTTAATTTGCATTTCCCTAATGACTGATAATGTTGAGCATTTTTATATGCTTGTCATCCCTTTATTTTATTTGGTGAATTTCCTGTTCAGTCTTTTGCCCATTTTTTAGAACAGATTTTTGTTTTGTTATTGTTGTGTGTTAAGTGTTCTTTATATACTCTGAATACAAGTACTCTCTCATAAATACGATTATATGATTTAAAAATAGTTTCTTCCAGGGGCGTCTGGATGGCTCAGTCAGTTGAGCATCCAACTTGGTTTCAGGTCAGGTCATGATCTCAGGGCCCCGAGATTGAGCCCCGAGTCAGGCTCTGTGCTGAACGCAGAATTGGCTTGAGGCTACTTTTCACTCTCTCTCCCTCTCTTTCTGACACCCCCCCACCCCCCACCCCCACCCCCACCCCCCCATGCTTGTGCTCTTTCTCTTTCTCTCTCCCAAATAAATAAATAAATAAATAAAATCCTTATAAAATATATTTTCTTCCAACCCTTGATTTATCTTTTTATTCTCTTACCAATTCTTCCACAAAAGAGAAGCTTAAATTCTGACCAGTTGCAGTTTGTCAATTATTCTTTCATGGGTCATGCCTTTGGTGTCATGTTTAAAGAAATTCAATGTCAAACTTAAAGTCACCCAGATTTTTCTCCTGATTTCTTCTAGAAGCTTTACAGTTTTCGATTTATATTTATGATCCATTTTGCATTATTATTTTTTATTTTTTTTAAACTTTTATTCTGAAATAATTATAGATTCACAGAAAGTTGCAACGATAATACAAAGGGTATTAAGGAGGGCATGTATTGCAATGAGCACTGGGTGTTATATGCAAACAGTGAATCACAGAACACTACATCTTGCGTTAATTTGTGTATAAAGTGTGTGTTATATATTGAGGTTCATTTACGTTTCATAACTACTCCCAGTTTTTCTAACCCCATTTGTTGAAAGGACTATCATTTCTCCATTGAATTGCCTTTGTGCACTGTGTTAGGACAAATACAAATCTAAATAAATTCTTCCTCATGCCAAGAGAGGAAGAGAACTTGTACTCTCCTTTTTCTTTAGCGTTTCCTTTAGAAAATATGAAAATTTAAATTCTTGCTTTGTTTTTTTAATGCATTTTAGTCCTTTTAAGACCTAAATGAGCATCTTGCCAGTTTTACATTCCAGAGGTTTCTTTCTTGAGAATGATGGGCTATCTCTTTGAAATGCAAAGATCAAGAAGGATGACCTTGTCTCTCTGTCTCAGTGGGAGTTTTAGCTTCAGGGTTGGACTCCAAGTTGTAACTTTCTGTTTGTTGTAGAGATATGAGAAGATTTATTTTTCCTTTTTGATAAAAACAATTAACATGTATGTAATGGATTGTATCTTCTTTGCTATATAAAGCGGAGTTATTTCTTTCTGTCTTTATAATCTCTTTAGATGTACTTCACATTCTGATTTAATGCTTATTCAATAATAAAACTGTTTTGGTTTTGTTTTTTTTTCTTTTCTACCTTTGTGGAAAAGTTTTTATGGGTTGGTAAAAGATTTTATTTATATTACTAGATTTTCTCATTAATTATCAAAAATCAGTTACTGGGGTGCCTGGGTGGCACAGCGGTTAAGCGTCTGCCTTCGGCTCAGGGTGTGATCCCGGCGTTCTGGGATCGAGCCCCACATCAGGCTCCTCTGCTATGAGCCTGCTTCTTCCTCTCCCACTCCCCCTGCTTGTGTTCCCTCTCTCGCTGGCTGTCTCTATCTCTGTCGAATAAATAAATGAAATCTTAAAAAATAAAATTAAAAAAAATCAGTTACCTACACTTGTATAGTCTATTTCTGGGCTGTTTATTCTGATGACTATTGCTTTGTAGTATGTCTTCAAACTAGATAGTGTGCCCTTCAACTTAGTTTGTTTTCAGAATAGTTTGAGTTGTCCTGTTCCTTAGCATTTCTTTTTTTTTTTTTTTAAAGATTTTATTTATTTGACAGAGATAGAGACAGCCAGCGAGAGAGGGAACACAAGCAGGGGGAGTGGGAGAGGAAGAAGAAGGCTCCCAGCAGAGGAGCCCGATGTGGGACTTGATCCCAGAACGCCGGGATCACGCCCTGAGCCGAAGGCAGACACTTTAACGACTGCGCTACCCAGGTGCCCCCTTAGCATTTCTATATAACTTTTAGAATCTTCTTGCTGATATTCACAAAAAATGGGGTGTAGGATTTTTATTGGATTGTGTTGAATCTCCAATTCAAACTGGGGAATAATGATGTCTTAACAACACTGAGTCTTCCAATTCATGATCACAGTGCTCCAATTATTTTGGTCTTGTGGGAGTAAATTTTGCCCATTTCAAGGTATGCCTTTTTGACTTATTGATTATTTTAAGTTGGCTTTTTTAAATTTAAGATTTCATGTATTTATTTGAGACAGAGAGAGAGAGCACAAGGTGGGGGAGAAGGGGCAGAGGGAGAGGGAGAAGCAGACTCCCCGCTAAGTAGGGAGCCCTACTCTGGGGCTCTTGGGGCTTGATCACAGGACCCTGAGATCATGACCAGATATGCTTAACTGACTGAGCCACCCAGGTGCCCCTAAACTGGTCATTTTTTTGAAACTGTAGACACAAGCAAAGCTCTGAAAATCAAACAGAAGTTAAACTTTTGTAAGAGACATTTATAGGTATAAGGGAAATCTCAATTTCTCCCTCTGTACCAGGAAGAATGGGATGGCTCTGAATCTCAAAAACTTTAACTATGGAGAAAGCAAGGACTTAACCTGCATAACAACCTTCCCTGTGTTTACCTTGCTTTTCTTGGGGACTTCCCATACTGACTCCCCACCCCCACTACCAGCTTTTGTCTCTAGCTGGAGATGGTATTTAAGGTGATTGTTTCAGCCATTTTGGGGAGTTACTCAGTTTTCCTGGGTCTTTCCCATGTATAAGGGAGACATACATGTTATTAAACTTTTGCTTGATTTTCACTTGTTCATCTGTCTCATGTCTATTTGATTCTTAGACCAGCTAGAAGAACTTTGAAGGACAGAGTAAAATGTTTTCCTCCTCAACAGTCTTTCATATTCCTTTTATCAGTTTATTCTAGTTTTTAGCATACAGATCCTACACATATTTTGTTAGCCTTTAGACTGGCAGACCTTTTCTCACTTTGGGGGATGGGGTCATAATTATGCAATTTTTCCTTATTCTATCTCTTTACTAGTAATGCTCAGTCTGTATTCTTTCTGATGACGTATACTTCTTGATGAATTTTATAATCTAAATTATTTTACTTCTTTTAATTGAATTTGAGATCATTTCTTTTTCTAATAAAATTGATCAACACTGTCTATTCAGCACTTTGTAATTGTAAAAAAAAAAAAAAAAGAAAGAAAAGAAAGGAAAAAAAAAATGGAAACAACCCCAGTGTTTCTGAGCAAAGTAAATGGAAAGATTGTGGTATACTCATGTGTATTAAAAGCTAAACTGAAGCATATATGGTGACTAACATAATATAATAAAATATTATTATAATAAAAAAAAAGAAATGGCCATGTTTCCATCATTTCAGATTGACTAATGTTAACATATTTTCTTTATCTTTCTTTGTTGGTAAAATAAATAAAACTATGAAAAAAAAATTTTGAAGTTTATTTGGACAACTATCATTTTGAACTGGGCAGCACCAAGCAAAAAGTTGTTAGGAGTATTCCACTAACAGGGGCAAGGGGTAGAGAAGACACAGAAGCAGAGCAAAGAAATGATTTGATTTGCTTTAGCGTAAGTGACTGCATTGTTTGGGAAAGACTAGCTTGCTGTTTGTGATTGGTTGTTCTTCTTAACCTTGAAGCATTCATAGAAATTAACTCTGGGTTAAGTTTTGGCTCGCTTACTAGGCTACCAAGACAATTAAGCCCCCTCAATCTAATTGCATTCTTGTTTGATTACTTTAACATGTGAGAAGCACTACATGGCAGTTAAAATGAGTAAGACATACATCAACATAGATAGATTTCAAAAACATAATATTAAGTAAAGGAAAAAAGGTGGTAGAACAATACATATAGAGGTACACTTACAGAAAATTTTAAACAGTCATGCACAGAAGGTATCACTCCAGATTGTAGGTACGCATGTTGACAGGAAGGATCGACATTTAATCCATAATAAGGGTGGGGTCTGGGAAGCTCAGTAGGAACAGGGATTAGGAACGAAGGATAGTTACCCAGATGGTGGTGATATATTTATATTTTATTTCTTTTTAAATGAAAGGTTAAAGTTTGAATCAAATATGACGAAGCACATTTATGAAGTCTCTCTATATGGTATAGGCTTGGGTATGTGCGGAAGTTTTAATCTTCTCCTAATAAAAAATGAATGAGAACAACAACAACAACAACAAAAAGCATGAACAACAACAACAAACAACAAGCCATAGTGTTGAAGAAAATTCTGGGACTTGGAAACTCTAAACATTAGTTAGAAGTGACATTATCTATAGAAGCCTTGCACTGAAATTTGGATGATGGAGCAAAATAGTCCAGAAGTAGTTTCTATTACAAGGACAAATCTACTGTGTCCTGAAGGCATTAACACACAGCAATCATCAATGAGTTTCTCACCCGCATCCCCCCGTTACATGATGTTGGGGTATCTGTTTGGCAATTAGAAAAATACAAATGATTTTCCTTCTAGCCCACACCATATGCCTAAATACATTCTAGAGAAAATAAATAATTATTAAAAGAGAGTGCCATGGAAAATCTTTGAGAAAATAGCATTGGTTATTTGTTTGATTTTCGGAAAGACAGTTATTTTCTAAATCTGAATGCAGGAGAATTCATAAGGAAATAGAGTGAGTGATTTAGCTCCATACATAAATTGGAATATATTAAATACACATTAGCAAAATGACAAGGGAGATAAAAGCTGGGAAAGTGTGGCAACTATTATAATTTATAAAATCATTTAGGTGTAAAGACAAACATGTGAAGGACATGACAGATAATTCTCAGTGACAGAACTACAATCTCTAAACAAACATGAAAAAAGTTCAAGCTTCTATGGAAGAAATGAAAATAATACCAACAATGATGTATAATCACAGAATATTAAAGTAAGAGAAAAGGGGTAATATGTAAATCTGGTGTTCTCATGTATTGTTGGTGGGAATAAAAAGACACACAATTATTCTGGGAAATAATTTGGACGGAGATGGCAAGAACCATGAAAATATTCATAACTTCTTGTAATTTATCTTAAGGAAATGAAAAATATATAAAGGTTACCTTATGTAAAGGTGTTCATCACACCAATATTCCTACTCCTGGAAAATGGAAAACGAGAACAATGTAATAGATATCAATGCCAGAATGTTAAATGAATGAGCATAGGTACATGTGAAAGACAAAAAACTTAAAACAGGATAAAAATTGTTTGCTTTCCATGATTCTTCTCAACTTTATATGAGGTTATGCACAGCAGTCTTCATAATTTGTCTACATGATTATCCTCTGACTGCGATTTACTCAATCACTTCTATAATATTGACTGTTGAATTTTTTTTTTTAAAGATTTTATTTATTTATTCAACAGAGAGACAGCCAGCGAGAGAGGGAACACAGCAGGGGGAGTGGGAGAGGAAGAAGCAGGCTCATAGCGGAGGAGCCTGATGTGGGGCTCGATCCCAGAACGCCGGGATCACGCCCTGAGCCGAAGGCAGACACTTAACCGCTGTGCCACCCAGACGCCCCGACCTTTGAATTTTTGAATGTTCAATGTTTGAATTTAAACTGAGTATTAGCATTTTAAGACACCACTTTTAGTATCAGTTCCTGAAGATGTATAACTTGTGAATGATTTAACGTCTTCACACACTGCTAGTGTGTGATGATTTAATTTCCTAACACAGTATCTTTATTGTTAACAAAACGCTTGTCTCATAAAACAAAACCACAAGGTATTGCCTACATTAACAGCTTTTTCCTGTCCTGTTTGTGCCAACAGCAGAGACATTCCTTCCAGTAATCATGACTCAGCATAGTCCAAAGGGGAGGTAGAGTGAGGAGGCATTCTAGACAAACCAGTTCTGTTCCTGAAGTAGGGTCTTTCCCCCAACCAGGAAAAGCTGAAGCAAATATACTGCTGCCTGGTTTTGGAAGATTTTCAGCTGATTCCATTCAGTCCCAAGCAAGTTCAAGTGTGAAGGTTGAGCAGCTGGGAGGATTTCAGCTAAATACCCCCACCATTATCTTTCTAGGTACGCAGTGCTCCACACTCGAACTTGAAGGGTTCCTGAGTGCCCTGGGAAATTGAAAGGGGATTACCCGCAAAGAACCTCAGACAGTGAATTGTAGTCTGCACTTTACTTTCAAATATTTTAGCACCTACATTTGAGATACACATATTATATAAAATAACTTTAATATATATTCCTCAGATAGATAGCTGCTTGAATCTCCATAAATATTCCAGGGATGGTTAATTCATGTATAATTAAATGTCACACTTCATAGACTGTGACCACAAGTATTGCTCCTGGGCAGGGACCTGAGGATATGGTAGGTTTTAAGGGAGTGGCCCAGGTACACCAGGAAGCAAATCTGGACCCATGACACCCAAGTTCTCCCAAGAAAAATACCAAGTCCCCAGCAAGGCAAGGGACTGGAGTGGAGGCAGACCTGAATAAACCTAGCAAATGGGATAATGGGCAGCCCCGGGGAAAATCAGGGAACCAGAACTATCCAACACCTTGCTCCTTGTTCTTACTGCAGGAAACTCTAAACAATGGTAAAGCCTCAAGAGGTAGTGGGGAAATAAGCCGCCAAAATAAGGGCTGGATTTCCTACCAGTCCAGCCGGATGGGGGCTCAGAATCAAAATTAAGCAGATTTATAGAAAAATAAGACATGTGACATTTCTTGCAGGCCTGAGTTTGTAATCTGAGGTTACTAACCACTACAATTCAATTAGGATATTAAATTTCACTGCTACATAGCATGTTTAATTATAATGGTATCTGGTGCCTCTTAAAAATAAGATTCCAGAATGTCCTTCTGGCTTAATTCTGAGAAAAAAATTCCAAAATGGTGAACAGGTGAGTTTCCCACACTCACACACAGACACAAAAACATCCACGTAGAAAACAACTCTAAAAATAACTACAAGTCTAGGGAGTCTATTGAAATGGAAACTTTTCTCTCTTCCCCCCCCCCAATTTTCTGTAATATGGTTATTTTGTAATAGAAAAGAAAGGAAATGAAATATAAATATTAGGGGCGCCTGAGTGACTCAGTCAGTTAAGCCTCTGTCTTGGGCTCACATCATGATCCCAGGGTCCTGGGATCGAGCCCCACATCAGACTCCCTGCTCAGCGGGGATCCTGCGATCCTGCTTCTCCCTCTCCCTCTGCCTGCAGCTTCCCCTGCTTGTGCTCTCTCTCTCTCTCTCTCTCTCTCTCTCACTAGCTCTCTCTCTGTGAAATAAATAAGGAAATATAAATAATAAATAAAAATAGAAATATAATAAATTTATAAAAAATTTATAAAAAATTTAATTTAATAAAAAAAGAAATATAAATATTAATATTAGCACATTGAGATAATGAAAGGAAAGTACTTCATAGGCTCTAAGTATTAGAGGAGTCTTAGGGAGAATGTAATTCCATTTTACAAATGAGACACTGAGACCCACTTACTATAAAGTACCTGTGGTGGTTTTTAGGCATTGCCTAAAATGCTTCATCAGTTCTGCCATTGAGAGGTCTGAAGCCCTGTCTCCTTCCTTTGAATCTGGGTGACTTGTAACTGCTTGGTTCAAGAGTGTGGGAGAAGTGATGTTCTAAGACTTCCAAGAAAATGTCATAAATGTCCATGCAGTTTCTGCCTGGTTCTCTTGGCACATCCACCCTAGAAGAAGCCAGCTGCCATTAAGAACTCTATTGCTCTGACACTGGAAGCTGGAAAGGCCATGTGTAGATGTTCTTGGTGTTCTAGAAGATTGTCCCAACTAAGATCCCAGCCAACAACCAACATTAACTGCAAAGTGAGCCATCTTGGACGTCCAGCTCAGCCGGGCCATTAGATGATTCTAACCCCAGTCAAATGGGAGTTCAATGGCAGAAGAGACCCCAAGTGAGATCTGTCCAGCCCAAGACTTTCCCAAATTCCAGACCCACAAAATTTGAGGAAAGTAAAATGGTTGCTTTAAGCCTCTAGGTTTTATGGTCATTTGCTATGTTAGAATAATAACTAGAATCCCCAAGGTCATGGAGCTAAGGGATTGAGAAACAGGACTTAGGCTAGAACCTAACTTCTCATTCTCACCCTTTCTGGGTTCCAAAGGAATGAGATGGGACATTGGAATAAGACATATGTATATTTTCACATAGTCATAGTTTATTTCTAAGTTTGGCACTGGTGTGAAATTCCATAATGTTGTTGGAGTACCATGAATTGTTCCCTACATGGTATCAGGGGCTGTTAAACACAGTGTGGCATCCAAGGAAGGTATGGTGAGTGGGAAAAGATATGCCAACTTCATCACAATCCCATATTTCTGTAGGAATATGTTGCTGGAAAAATGATTGGTGTATGAAAAGAATGTGAAGTCATTGAGATAAATGGTAATCCTTAAGTGATATTTTAATTATTGTACAGTATAAACATACCATTTGTGTGTGTGTGTGTGTGTGTGTGTGTGTTAAGATAGAAAATGAAACTAAATAAAATCTGTGAATCTGTTAGAGTCCTCTTTGGGAATGCCTCAAGTGACCAAAGGAGAGAGTCTTGGACTTGAAATCTTTTCATCCTGAAAGAATTTATAACAGAGGAATTGGCTAATTCTCTGTATTGGGTTGAATGATGATCCCCCAAAAGATATATCCATGTCCTGATCCCGAGACCTGTGAATGTGACCTTATTTGGAAAACAGGTCTTTGCAGAAGGAATTCAGTTAAGCATCTCGAGATGTGATCATCCTGGGTTATCCAGGTGGGCCCTAACTCAAATGACAAACATCCTTATAAGACACAGAAAGAAGGAAAGAAAAAGGTAATGTGAAGATGGGGGTGGAGATTGGAGTGTTGTGGCTATAAGCTAAGAACTGCCAAGAAACACCTGGAGCCAATGGGATCTAATCCTGAGTATTCCCTAGAGACTTAAGAGAGATTGAGGTCTTGCTGACACCTTGAATTTGGACTTCTAGACTCCAGAACTGTGAGGAATGAGTTTCTGTTGGTTCAGATTGCGGTAATATGTTATAGCAGCCCTAGGGAACAAACAAACATAATCCCCATGGGAGAGAGTTCTAGAGGAATTGAAGAAGCAAGGCCATCCTATCAAGGGTCACCATGGTGGCTGGAGCATTACTTCCACATGGGCAGGTATGGGACAGCAGTCAGGTTCTCACTGGAATTTCTCTGCAAAACCGAGGCATTTTTGGCCTCAGCTCTATCATTCCAACAGGCATTACCAGTGGGGACATCCCGGTCATGTACTGTTTATTTGTATGTCTGTCTCCTCAGTCGGATTGTGAACTTCTAAAGGCGAAGAGCCTTTTTTTCTTCCCTCCGTGGAAATTATTCAACAATTGGGATGTGCTCCACTCTGTGCCAGCTGCTGATATAAAATACCGGGTAACACATCTTTCTTGCTTTCAAGACTCAGGCAGACTTCAGAAGGTACACGGCTTTGCATTCAGCTACCGTATGGTGAATGAAGCAAAGAAATATGGACAAAACAGCTCGGAGGAGTGGATGGATTGTACCGGGAGCTCCTGCGTGCAAACTGTAAACTTGTGCAATTTCCTTAACTGCGAAATGGGGAACATAATCCCTACCTCGTAGGGTTGCTAGGATGATGACCATATACATATATAATGTTAATGAATAAGAATCTTACGTTCTAGCAAAGTTTCAGTGTATCTATCCATGTCCAAAAAAGGTAATACATTCTATCTTGCATCAGTGATATCTAGCACTTTTCCCATGTATTTTTACTTAGCATGTCATTTGATTTTTCTCCAGCTTCCTAATGTAGGCAGGCCACGGAGGGGTCTCAGGTGAGGCACAAGAGTGAAAGACTGAAGTTACAGGAGAACAAGGTGATGGATGGTGAAGCTAGACTAAACCCCAAGATTGCCTGGCTTGCAGAGCCCTGTATTTACCATCACAGCCACGCCAGGCACACTGAACGAAAACAGTCCCTTCCATGGACTCTGAGAAACAAACTGAGGGCTTCAGAGGGGAGGGGGGTGGGGGAATGGGATAGGCTGGTGATGGGTAGTAAGGAGGGCATGTATTGCATGGTGCACTGGGTGTTATACGCAACTAATGAATCATGGAACTTTACATCAAAAACCAAGGATGAACTATATGGTGACTAACATAATATAATAAAAAAAATTATTAAAAAAAAAAAAAGAAAAGAAAACAGTCCCTTCCAGGATATAGGGCGGGCTGCTCACAGTTACAGATAAATAGGACTCATTTTTCTCAAGAGTCCATTTTGCCCCCAAATTTGGGGAACACTATGTCTGCAAAATATTACAACAGAGCTTCATTTTAGAGTAGAATGGAAAAAATAATCATTATCAACCTAACAACTAGTGCTTATGTGCACCAACCTCTGTTCTAACAGCTTTTAAAATAGGAACCCTATTCTTGTAAAAATTCTTACCATTCCCCCAGGTACCTCCTATCAATTCCCCATTTTACGCATTAAGAAGCCAGAGGAATAAAACAGTTAAGAGGCTTGCACAAAGTCACATAGCTAGTTGGTGGCAGAGCTGGGATTTGAACCAAAGGAGTCTGGCTCTAGAGGTCCTGATTTTAATGATTTTGTTATGAATTGATAGACAAAACATGAAAATTCAAAGGCATTTTATCTTTTTTGATGACCCGATGGCATACGGGCTATCGTTTTTCTGTTGTTTACCATGTGACTGCATACAGAAGTGATTTTTAAGGACCACTTGTGTGTGTGTGTGTGTGTGTGTGTGCGCGCGCACGCGCACGCGCGCGCGCACACACACACACACGCACGCGCACGCATGTGCATAATGAGTGAAAGAGAGCGAGCATTTCACAGTGTATGTAATTTTAGCTTAATTAGAATGGGAAGACTATTAAGTTATTTTTAAATGCAGCAAAGATCAGGAGGGGTACTAGAATGAAATTCCGCTGTGTGAGGCTGATTGGCAGGCCATGTCATGTGGGAAAGTTCACAATCTCGTCTTTATCAGCACAGTTTGCAAAATGCCTGGGAGCTGTGGCCCCAAACCCATAGTCTGGAGCTATAATTACTCAAGTAAAAAAAAAAAAGTAATTGGAAATGTGATAAGCGACGATTAGAAGGCCTATTTCAGGAAGAAAATGAACAGAATGAGCAGATGCCAATTGCGGTGACTTTTGTGAACAAGGGTGGACACACCAGTTCAAAGGAAAAGTTTCCTGAATGTCACCTAGGGAAAGGATTTCTCTCAGGACCGCACCGTCATCTGCAAAGAGAGCTTACAACAAAACCACCGCCACAAAACAGGACCTGCTGGGCACTCAAAAGCTAGGCACGGGTGTAAGAGACCGCGTCCCTGCTGAGGGCACTTGGAGACTTACTGCCTACCGGGAATGCTCCTGACCTTGCAGTAGCCAGCACGGAAATAGCCCCGGCAAAACGGAGCCTGCGAAGGGGGTCAGAAGACCTTGGCTCCTGTTTTGGCTGAAGCTCTTGGGCTGAAGCCCAGAGTCCATGTGCCTTTGAGGAATGACTTTCTCTCCCTGGGCTCCCTTATGGCCAACTCCCTCCCCTCCAGTGCAAACTGCATTTTCCTCTTCCATATTTTAGGCTAACGAATCAGGCTCTGGAGCATGCCAGAGGCTCCCCCCATGCTCTCTTACACCAGCTTTATCTTGTGTTCAAGGTGGGAGAGAGAGCTCTGGAATCTCATTGCTTCAGTTCAAATGCTGGCCTCACCATGACTAACTGTGGAACTCTTAGGAATGGCTCACTCTGCCTCAGTGTATCGCTAACATGGAGGTAAGGCTACCTCGAAGGTTTGTGGTGAAGATTAAAGCAGATAAAGAAGGTAAAAGAGAGAATAGCGGTTGATGCTTCTGAATACTCAATATATGTTAATGATTAATATGGATTCATATTTGTGAAATCTGAGGCTTAAGGTAGTTTTTTTTTTTTCCCATTGCATGTTAAAATAAAAATAGACCCACTAAAACCATGTTTTTAAGGGTTGGCATGATCTGAAGTCATCTGAAGAAACAGGGTACATTTCCCACATTAGATAACGCTGTCCACACATATTCATCTTTCAATCGTTCTCATCAAGGCTTTAGACAACATTTATCATGTGAGTGGAGAGCTAGAGGACAATAGAGTTGAAGAAGCACCTTCTTCGCCTCCACTGAGCCAACAGATCCATGGTGGGGAGATGAGAACAATGACCATGCCTTGCGTAGATGGAATAGAACATTTCATCATGCTGTGGTCTCTCATTCCACTGGGCAGGCCAATTCCCTCAGGAAACAACATGAGGTGGAGAAAAGGACCAAGCATGATTCCAAATTATGATTTCAAATTATTCTAAATTCTGGGACAACTTGGCGTCGCACTCGGATTCTACATCTGTGAGACCCTAGGCTTCTTTCTTGAGTTCTCTCGGCGTGACTTCTCATCTGTAAAATGGGCACAATATCTACCTCAGGGGGCTAGTGGGGGATTAAATGTGATGACACAGCAGTTAGTGAATGAGAGTTCTCCTCAGACTGTCAATACACAGGACAGAAACACTCCCGTTCTACAGGCCTGTAGCATGTGCCTAGATCTCTTCTGTGTTGTGAATGCTTTCTAGGGTCCACCTCAAAATCTACCTCTTTGTGAAAGCTGCCATTGTTGTACTAAATCAACTTAATGTTGGCCAATACGCATCGCAGGCTTTCCAAGTTCAAGACACAATTCCAAAAACTTTTGCATGTATTCCTATCACAACGGTATCTTGTATAAGATGAGGCCTGCAAAATCCTATTTTACATATAATTAAACTGAGGCATGGATAGGTTAAGTAATTTACCCAGGTCACATAGCTGGTAAATGGAGGAGCAGGTAACCACTGAAATTGCCAACCTACTAGTTAAGATAGGACCATAACTCATGCCCACGTAGTATAGAACAATATCATCTAGTTCACTGATTCTCAGCTGGGAGCAGTTTCATCCCATAGGGGGCATTTGGCAATATTTGATGACATTTTTGGTTGTCACAGCTGTGGGGTGGGTGCCAGGAACGCTGCCTGCAGTGCACGGGACAGGTCCATGCCCCAAACAAAGAATTATCCAATGCAGAGCATCAGTAGTGCTGAGGTCTCTAAACCTCAGCATTATTACATTAGATATTTAGAATCTTAACTATTTAGAACTCAGCTGATAACTTAGAAGAAACCATAGAATCTCTCAGATTCCAAAACAGGTAGCCCAAAGTTTGGACAGCAAATCCTATACAGTTACCAGAAAACCTTCAAGCAATGACCTGGAACCAACCGCCTAAGGCACATTCATCTGGTGATGCAGATAAACTGATTAAAATCCCCAAGTAGGATGCTGTGGCTAAGTAGAAAGGAAGAGGGAGGAACCATGACACATAACAGAAGTCAAAAAGATATAGTCAACGACCTGCTATGTGAAGGAAGAAGATAGAAGAAACAGACAAGAGCTCTTAGCAGCGGCGTTGGCTGTGCCAAGCCATGGAAGAAGCAGGCATGTGGATGGAGGCAGTTCCTGGGACAGGCAAGATGGCGGCCGGGGGATGTAGAGACTTCATGCCCAGGCCACCAATGGCATCTGGTATATCTCATATTATGGATGTTTTTGTGATTACTTTTTTTTTTCTTTAAAGGACTCGAGACTGTCAGTTGAAGGTGATGATATGGGAAATTTGGAGAGAATGTGTCTTGTGAATTTTCCTGCATAAACTGTAGAGTAACCAAGTTTTTAGGTTAAATGGCTTAACTGCAATGAATGGGATCAGGAGGCAGGAAGCTGACCTGAGTATTTTTGCTTTATTCCATCTAATAAACATTTTATTTATATAAAAGACAAACAATGCATAGAATGAAAATAAGTGCTTGAGACATTTGATATAAGAAGAGTATATAGCATTCACATTCCTATTTTAATACATGAGTACGGCTGAAGTGTTCCATAAAAGAATAAAACTTACCCTTTATGTATAGTAGTAAAAAAAATCAGTATTTTTAGGAACTACAGAATGTTATTCCTTGGTCTTTTTCTTGACAAAGAAAAAAGAAATAAAACAAGCCACTGTATCATCTGACACTACATTCCAGTTTATGCTGATGACCACCCAGAAGTGATAAAGCTCTTTCGATCTTGGAAAATCCCATTAATGGACCAGTATTCTAGAAATTCACCACTAGAGGTCGATGAGCAACAGCTATTGGGACAGCATCGACAAACCCTAAGGTGCATGGAATTTCTGGGCACTTCCAGGGTACTGCTGGCAAGCTGTCCCGAACTCTCCCAGCCCACCTCCACTGAGCAGGTTGCCTACGAGGTTCACCTAATCCCAAATCTCAGCATATCTGCTAAACCACAAAGAGATGTGATCTTCCAAAATCCAAACGGAACTGATGTACTCACTGCCAGACCTCTCTTACATTCCTATTTGGCTGAAAATAGGTAGCTTCAAAAACATTTTAGAAAATGACGTTTTCTGCAGCATTAACAGTTGTTTGTGGATTAACAAGTTCCTATGGAGTATTAAAGCTCATTCTTTGTTCTTGCCCATGTGGACACGGGCTTCCTAACTGCAGATGGGACTCTTGTGTCCCACATTCAAGTCCTTGCTGGCAAATCCTGCAAAGGGCGGGAAGGCTGGTATGGTGGAGAGAAAGATAACTGTGGCAAAAATTTCTAGGTAAGAGCTCCCCTCCCTAATGCAGGGGTGGGGGGAAAGCTCTTCATATATAGACAAAAATAGATTTGGCTGACCTGGGACCACTCAGAAGGGGTCCCTTTCAGCCCCAAAAAAGACCAACTTCAAATCTTAACACCAGACCAGGAAGAGGGAGGGACTCGAACTCATATCGCCAGAGAATGATTGATGGGAAGTACATTTCTTACAAGAGGCCTGGTTAGGGGTGGGTTTAATTCCCAGACTGGGGTGGGGTGGGCAGTGGAAAATGCAAATGTTTACATCAAGAAGTAAAGCAGCTTTATAAGTGTGTCCACACCTTTGTTTTGTGAATAATGTGGACGAGGGAAAAGCTATCTATCCTCACTTGTGGGATCCAGATTTTTTTTTTTTTTTCAAAATCTCCAAATATTTAAAAAGTGACTCAATTTTGTCAAACGCCATGCTGGCCAAGCAAAACACATGATCAGAGTGCCCGAGGAAACACTTCTGACCGTGGCAATGCTGTGAGCTCAAATCCTTCTGACTAGGTCAAACTACACCTGAGCATTCAGGAGCCCAGGCAGATGGAACCCACTGGTGTTTGCATAGAAAGCTAGACATTCCAAACCAAGCCTGATGACAAACCAAACACAACGAACCCGGAGGGGAGATTTGCTCCCTTTAAGGAAAGGGAACAAATTTTTAAAGTAGCACGGGAGTATAGTAGCATAGTTCTGGGGGCAGGGGGGTAGGGGGTGACGATTAAAGAAAAGAAAGAATGATCTCTCCTTAGTAGAATACGTGGCAATTTCATAAGTGGGGAAACTTGTGTCCCGATTTTTATGCCTGTGAAGCCTGCAAAGGTAAAAAATGGGGCTCTAAACTTTTAAGCTCTTGGAGATAGGACAGGGTTTCTGAGCTGGTTGAGGAAGTTGGCTCACAAACCAGAGGTGGGCTTGAAGCTCAAGTGAAAAGTCCAGCAGACACAGTGGCACACAGGAGCCCCAGGATCCGGTCCCCAAACAGTGTGACTATGAGTGGCTCCAGAAAAGCCCCCCCTCCCCCCCCCAAGGGAATTATTTTGCAAAAGCAAGTGCAGTGTGGCCACAGCAGGCTCAGAGACTCGGAGCCCCTCTCCTAATGCAGAGCCCCCACCTCGTGTGGGCAGAAAACCAGCGCACGTGTTGATTGTCAAGTGCTAATGCTGTCACGGATCCCTTCCTTCTGCGCCTGGTTCCGGAGCTCTCCAAACAAACCAGTTTCCTGGGATATTTGATTTTATTTTCCTTGTCTCTTTCCAAAGTATGGCTGTATATATATAGATATAGACATATATAGATATATATAAAACATAGCTATTCCATATTTATATACAGGCATTAATAAAGTGCAAATGTTATTGCTATTGTAAAAAATCAGTCTCAATTCCTGAGGAAGAGCTAACACAGCTTATCCTATGACAACGTCAAAGGCATAGAATGCTTCATGTCACCCACTCCCTGCTGCTGGTGGATCATCCCCACCGGCTTACAGGGAGGGCAGTGACCCCCTGGGCTTCCAGGAAGCATTGGTTCGGGTTAAGGGGCAGCCTCCTGCTGCCTCTGTTCTTTGGTGACAGGGGCAGCCTCTTTCCACGTAGGCCAGCCTGCCCCAGAAGAGCTATTTGGTAGTGTTCAGCGAGCCATCTTCGGGAATCTTCTCCTCGGAGCAGCTCCTCCCTGAGAGCCTGTCCAGGTGCTCCAGTTCGCTGAAGCGCTCCGCCACGCACTGGGCCGTGAGCCGGGCCTCCGGGTCGTGGTCCCAGCACTCGGTCAGAGTTTCGCACACCGTCTGGATGCCCTGCAGGTGGGAGAGAAGGCACAGACACCCTGAGCTGCGGCTCTGCGGGGCTCCACGGACGGCAGGCCGGCCCACTGACCTTGCTCCTGCAGTGCAGGCTGGGTGCGCAGGAGCCTGCGCATGCCCACGTCGTCGCGCCTGAGCACCCACAGGGGCGGGGGAGGGGCAGCCGCTTGTCTGTGGAACGAAGGGGCGTGCACTGTCCTGGAAGCCTGCTGTACCCATTTGCTCCCGGGCGCCATTTGATCACGACAGGTCGTAAAATGGAGAGCCAGCACGTTTGATCACGACAAGGCGCCTCCAGTAGGCCTCTGGGGTACAGGAGCATCCCCAATACTGGAAAATTCCCATGAAGACTGGCCCCTAATGCCCTGTCACCCTTTCCTATTTTTTTTTAGGGCACTTTTTGGTTTTCTTGTTTAGGGTGGTTTTGGGTTCAATTTTTAGCAAAATTGAGCGGAAAGCACAGAGGGTTTCCATATACCTCCTCCCCCATCACGGACATCTTGCATCCGTGCGGTGTATTTGTTCTGATCAATGAACCAACACTGACACATCACTACCAACCAAAGTCCCCAGTTTATATTGGGGTACATGTTCGGGGTTCTGACAAATGTACAATGACATGTACGCACCATTATAGTACCCCACAGAGTAAGTTTCCTGCCCTAAAAATCATCTGTGCCCCACCACCTCTTCTTCTTCCTCCCTCCCTGAGCCCCTAGAGACCACAGAACTTCCCCTCTCTGTGGGTTTGCCTTTCTAGAGTAGCCTCTTATAGTCGGAACTGTAGACACATTTCTATCTCAACAGCATTAAACACCACGATCGGAGTGAAGTCTAGGCTTTAGTCTGGTTTCATCTCGTAAAGTCACAGGTTCTGTGGACAGCTTCCAGCAGCTGCCAAGGGTGGTCCCCTGGGCCCCACTGCCCCCCAGCAACATCAGGCTGCACTCTAGAAGCCGCTGTCTTGTAGGTCAGCTGTGCTAGACTCTAGGCTATGTCAGAGGGTTTAGTCCAACCCCGTGAAGGCCCCGTTCAAAAGGCCCAGCCAGTAAATGCTGCCCAGTATGGTGGCCATGGTCTTCTCTCACAGCCGTAATTTTTATTTTGCATTGCAAGTATTTTTATCATTTCAAGCCCATTTTTGGCACTAAGGCAGGCAGGGGTTAAACAGGTGGGCAGAGCTAGTGCATGCTCCTGGCAATTAGAGAGGCTTGTGTGGTCACTGGTGATCCTTCTCACAAGTGGCCCAGGTGGACTGGATCGATCCCAGCACTTTCCTGTTCAACATCTACCACCAATAACTTGCCCAACACACCTAGGAGCCTCTGCCTCCCTTCCCGACCTGTGAGTGAATTCATGATGTCGAATTAATTGTATAATTCACCTAATTGACGGTATTGATTGATGGCCTGTTAAGAGTGGAGTGGTATTGTTGGTACACAAGTAACATTTATTTTACTCTGGCACTGTAATTACAGGCAGTAAATTAAATTAAATATTAAGCATTAACTTGAAATCAATAGGGCAACAAATCTCATTAAAGAGAAAAAATGTATTATGCAAATTCTTTCCAGAATTTGATCACCATGAATAATGGCTTCATTACAAGAACTGTACAGCGGAGGAGGCAACAGAGTCTGAGAGAAATAACACCAGGGCCTTCTGCGTTCAGAGCTAACACAGAACAGTCTTGCATTTTCAGTCAGAGAGGCTTTGCCCGAAACCCGGGGGAAGCCCTGGGCTGCAGTGGCCCGGTTCACGCTCTCTCCGCCGACTTTATTAGGGTCTGTCTGCTCAAGTGGCTCCAGGCCAGGACTGGCACAGACCGGCCTTCCTGCTCCATCTGTCTTCCTGATTGTGCGTGATTTGTTGTTTCTGTTTCTTATCTCAATTTGCCTGGCCCTGAGGAAAACCTATGACTTAGCCCCAGCCTTCACTGGCTAAGGGAATTCTTCCAAGGGAGGCAATAAAACACTTTACTCCGGAGAAAGATCAGCTATGTCAGTGGGATAGGGGTACACTGTTCTCTCTCCTTCCTCCCTCACGGCTCTGCCACCCTCCACTTTCTTCTTTTTCTCTGACCACTGCCCTCATCGAACTGCCCCCAAACAAAGACTTTGAATAGTTCTCCCTCGCCCTATTAAGTCCAGAACCGCTGTCCTTCCATAGATGGCGTTACCTACCATCTCTGCGGAGGAAAAAAAGCAGCAGCCGTGAAGATGTTCCCTACAGACACATTTCTTATTTGTTCACTTGCACTTTCCTATTCCTCTTGGCTTTCTTTCTTCTCACTCTGCTAAGTGTTTCCTTCTAGAGCTGAAGATTCCCAGGAGAAAATATTTGGAACCCAGAAGGAAACAAAACATAAACACTCTATGTCAAGGCTTGGGGGTGAGGGGCAGAGGCTGCAAACAAAATATTTTAACCCAGAAACAAGCAGGCTTGCCTAGTGGGACAAATGCCCTTCAAATGCTTCTTTGAGAGCCCTCTTTGAATGGCGTGTCTACCTGCTGGCTGGAACTTAGAACAACAGGTCCACACCACTTGACTGCAATTTTCTTTATAAACAAAACCTAACAGGATCATAGAACACAAAGGGACCTGCCCTCTGATTAAAGCCCAATAGCCTAAGATTCTCTCCACCCTCGGAGGCTACTTCGGATAAATCTTATTCTCTGCTCCAAGCAGCCACTCCTTACCTGGTGGTTGAGCCAGGAGCTGGGAATTTCTGGTCGCCCTCGGTCTCTCAGCACGTTGTCCTTCATGCTCTCAACACAAGGATGCTCCCGCACCTTGGAACCAAATGGAGGCTCGTAATCTTTCACTTCTGTTAAAGAGAGCAGGTGAACACGGGGCATTGAGAAAGGCACGTGCAGCTGGGGGTGTGAGCAGGTTGTGAGGTCTGGCTGAGCAGCCTGAGGGACTAAGCGTCAAAATATATCTGTGATTACTCCGAGAGCAATTTTAAAGAATAGTGGATTAAAATAAGAAGGAAGGAGTGGTTGTGGGAAGAGCTTGAGAAATATTCAACAGATAATCACTGAGGGCTTGCTATGTGCTAGGTCCTGTGCTAACAGCTGGAGATGAAGAACAAGACCCACAAGGTCACTGAGCTTACATTTTATTTATTTTTTTAATTGATTAATTATTTTAGAGATAGAGAAAGAAAGAGCACGAGTGGGGAGAGGAGCAGAAGGAGAGGGACAAGCAGACTCCGCGCTGAGCTCAGAGCCCGCCCGGCGCTCCATCCCACGACCCTGAGATCACGACCTGAGCCGAAATCAAGACTCAGATGTTCAACCGACTGAGTCACTCAGGCGCCCCCTGAGGTTACATTTTAATGCAGGCATTGTCAGTGGGGTGATGTTGGCCCAAGGGGGCAAAACTGGTTCTTGGGAGACAGAAAAATCTTATGTATTACAATGGTTGGTAGCCCTACAGAGGTCCCCAGTACATAAGCAGCTTTAATATGTGGTGGTAAACTTCATGGGGATACCCAGCCTCAAAAGGAATGAAATTTTGACATGTTACAACATGGATAAACCTTAAGAATGTTATGTTAAGTGAAATAAGGCAGTCACGAGAGGACAAATACTGCATGATTGCATTTATGAGGTACCTAAAATTGACTAATCCATAGAGACAGGAAGTAGAATAGTGGTTGCCAGGGACTGGGGGATGAAGAGATGGAGGGTTGTTGTTTAATGGGTACAGAGTTTCAATTATAGGGGGATGAGAAAGTTCTGGAAATAGATAATGGTGATGATTGCACAACACTGTGAATATACTTAATGCTAGTGAATTCTACACTTAAAAATGGCTGAAAGGGTGAGTTTTAGATTGTGTATATTTTTCCACGAAGGAAAAAAATTGATGTGGAGTACTGATTAAGAAAAAAAAAAAATGTCGGGGTGGCTGGCTGGCTCAGTTGGTAGAGCATGTGACTCTTGATCTCAGGGTTGTGAGTTCAAGCCCCATGATGGGTGTGGAGCCTACTTAAAAAAAAAGAAAGGCAAAGAAAACGAGGTCTATAAAGGCTCTTTACCATAGCAATGATGGCATAAGTGTTGAACAATGCTGTTTACTGGGATCACGGAGGAGAGAGATTAACAACACATCAACAAGCAAAATTTAAAAAGGTAATTTTCCTTTAGTGACTACATTCTGGTGGGGGTGGAGTGGGGGTGGGGGATGGGTGAAAGGGCAATAAAATTAGCACACGTAGGGCAAGTAAGTGTGAAACTGTGTGGTAGCAGTAAATGCAGTAAGATTTAAGAAAAAGAAGTCAGGGAAAGGATAACGAAAGATGATGTTTAGATTAGGCCTTGAATGATGGGTGGATTTTGAGAACTGGAGAAAGGAGGGGAGGGTATTCAGCAAAGCAGTTGGCCACAGATATAGAGGTAACGTGGGGCAAAGAAGAGAAGAGAGGATGATATGCCCCTTCCTTAGGACTTCGGGTTTCAACTAAGGTCAATCTCTTTACAGAAACTTCCTTGAATATCCCCCAGCCGTTCCCGGCTGGGTGTCCCGGGCAGAGCTCTATTTTAGTCTGTGTCGTATTTTGATATAATCACATGTTTATTTGTCTCATCTAACAAGACTGCGAACATCTGAGGGCAGGTTCTGACTCCCTTTTGTCATTCTTGTATCCCTAGCATCCCGACAGGACCTCCTATACAAGAGGCTCTCAATACATTCTTTGTTGAGGAATGAACGCAGGTGTGAATGAGTCTTCGATCGGGTCCAAAGTGGCAATGCTTAAACTCTAGGTGAATACTAAAACAAGACACTAATTTAAGTGGGTGGATTAACATACATGTCACTACGGCACAGGACCACCTAAAAGATAGAAAACACTCCTGTATTAAACCATGTCTGCGCTGGGAAGGGACGACGGGCTAGATCCAACATTCTTCTTCACAGAGAGTAGGGCCTTTGGCCTTTAGCTAAATAATCTTGTTCAATGAGTAAAACTTTCGATAATTTGTCCTTCCAGGCTAAGAACTGAAGAAGCTTTCAGGGTACATTTTGAAAACAGATGGCCTATTCTTATTGGTTTATTTGTTTTCTCTCCTTTCCCAGAACCCCACTTGCATTTTCATCTTCTGTGCTACCGCACCCTCCAAACAGAAGAGTGGCCCGGATATTGTCTTTTTCAGGAGATTTGTGATGAAGGCCTCCCATCACATTGAGACAAGCAAAAACCATCCTCCTGTGTGTCCGCTTTTGCCCTCGAGTGCCGTAACACTTAACCCTTACTGTTCTAGGGGTGAGATCTGAACTTTAATCAGCATAATAGTCTTATTTCTTTCTTCCATTCCCTTATCTTCTATAGACTATACATTCCTAAGGTCTGAGGCAGATGCTGAGTCTAGTGTCTTCCAATGCTCTGCTCAGTGTTTAAAATTGTGCCATATACATAGCAAGGCATTCACTAAATAGGAGTTGTGTTGAATTCAAACTAAAGCAGAGGACTGACAATCGGAGCTGGTTCTCAGTACAGTTTACTCTGACCTAGCTCTTCTCTTCTACCAATGGAAGGGGCTGAATTGGATGACCTCCTTGTTCCCCTCCAGGCTTATCCTGTAATCTAATCTAATCGAACAATATGATGCATTCTGAGCACCATGACTTGAGGTATGTATATTCTAATACAATTTAATGGGTTACGATTTGTATATGATATAATGTGCTCCTTAGATCCTATCAGTCCACAGAGTCTCCATTTCCATTGGTTTTGGCTGCCGTGGCTGGTGTCACTGGCTCCCTGCCCAGATCCCTTTACCAAGCCAGACCCCAACTGCCCTTCTCTGGAGGACTTCCCTTGGCTGATGAGAGCTGCCTGGCCTGGAGATTTCCAGAAAGCTTCACCTGAGAGGCAGCCTGCAGCCCATGATAAATTGCCTCTGCAGGGAGTTGACTGTGGTGCAATTCACCCTGTAGAGTTCCCCATGAGATCAGGCCAAGGCTAGAACTCTCTTGAAACTGCAGCTTTGCTGAGCTCCTCCCCTTCCTGCTTCGCTTACTGTCTTCTCCTGTGACCTTATCCTCAATAAACCATTGCACATTGTGTCAGACTACTTCTAGTAAAGTTGGCCTAAGACAGCCGCCAAGGAAGTGCTTTCTCTTTAGGTCAATCTCTCAGCTAAGTGGCCCTATCTGACCCTAGTTGCAAAGCCACTCTGAGGAATCCTTAATACGGCCTCTTCTTGAGAAATGGGATGTACTAACCCATCAACAATTCCCATAGCCCAGTGCTCAGAAAGGGGCAGGGGATGACCACCGTCAGGGAAGGAAAATGGCGGGATCAGAATCAATCCCAGGTGTTGATCTCATGGCTGAGATTCCTACACAACAAAGAAAAAAATCTCCATAGTTGAGGTTATAACCCAGGACCAATTTATTTCATTCCCAGTCCTAATCTTCAAAGTCACAGAAACCACAGTGTCTAATTTTGTAAGTTCTGTGGGGACCAAAGCAGGTTTCCATGGGGAATGAGGAAAAGCTCAGAGAGGACGGCATAGGGCATCACGCACGGGTTTGTTTTTCTGCGTAAAGGAAAAGTAATGAATGCTCCTTTGGAAAGGACGACAAAGGCGATAGTCCTTTCCCAGAGCAAATAAAATTTTAACTGGGTTAGTTCCTACTTTCCCTAAAACCTTGGAAAGTTGTGAGATTCTCTAGTATCCCTGAGGGGTATGAGGCCTGCTTCCTGTCTGTGACTTGTGGGAGATTTCATAGGGATGGGAGGTCAAGGACAGGCTGAAAGCGGCTGGCCCTGAGTCGAGCTGGGAGAGTGTGAATCTATGAGTCTCCTTCTAAGGTTAAATTAGACAAGTCTGGGCGACCCTAATGTGACCCAAACGGGCACACCCCAATCCCTTAACACTGAAGTAGTCTTTCAGGTGAGGAACCCAGATGAGATTTAACAAGCATGCATGTTTAAAAGAAAATAAGTGGGGCACCTGGGTAGTTCAAGTTGGTTAAGCGTTTGACTCTTGATTTCAGCTCAGGTCACGATCTCAGGGGCCTGAGATCGAGCCCCATCCTGGGCTCTGTGCCGGGCATAGAGCCTGCTTAAGATTCTCTCTCTCCCTCGGTCCCTCCCTCCCCTGTGCTGTCTCTCTAGAAAAATATAAAAATTAAAAAAAAAAAAAAGTGTATGCATGTTTTAAGCTGACCTTTCTTCAACTCCCAGTGGATGTCATATTTATATAATATATGTTTTCCAACATAGCTAAGTGGGCTTTTTTTGTCTTATTGCGGATTTTTTAAATTCTTCTTTCTTTGCTCTTCGCCCTCAGTTTAAACATACGACCCCCACCTATTTTTTTAGTCATGCCCTAGAATGTAAAGATGACCCATGTTTGGGAGCGCCTCTCAGTCATGAGCTTTAATATCTGATGGTGGCCGTCAGGAAAACCACTGTCAGGCAGTACTTTTTTTTTTTTTTTTTTTTTTTTCCTTTTGTGGCTGTTAAGGCAATGCCACTCTCAGGCCTCCACCAGAATGCAGAGGACAACTGCTGACAGACATTATGCTGGAGGCTGTTTCCTCCTGGAGGCCCTCGGGATACTGAGCACATTTGCTTTGCCTGAGCAGAATGAGGTGGCCATATATACAATGGAATATTACTCAGCAATCAGAAAGAACGAGTTCTCAACATTTGCTACAACATGGACAGCACTGGAGGAGATAATGCTAAGTGAAATAAGTCAAGCAGAGAAAGACAACTATCATATGATTTCTCTCATCTATGGAACATAAGAACTAGGATGATCGGTAGGGGAAGAAAGGGATAAAGAAAGGGGGGGTAATCAGAAGGGGGAATGAAACATGAGAGACTATGGACTATGAGAAACAAACTGAGGACTTCAGAGGGGAGGAGGGTGGGGGAATGGGATAGACCGGTGATGGGTAGTAAGGAGGGCACGTATTGCATGGTGCACTGGGTGTTATACACAACTAATGAATCATCGAGCCTTACATCGGAAACCGGGGATGTACTGTATGGTGACTAACATAATATAATAAAAAATCATTAAAAAAAAAAAAAAAAAGAATGAGGTGGCCACAGACGCCCGGGTTGAGGCCTTAACTCCGGGCAGGTGGTTGAGGGCAGGAGGTCTCTGCCAGCCAGGTGGGCCCCGGTGGTCCTCCCTGGGACGGGATATCAAGCACTGACACCCGGATGGTCCTGGGGAATCGAGCAGAGGTAGTGACTGGCCAACCCCGGGGCTGGTTTTAGCTCCAACTTTCTCCCATGGTTTCAGGCATCTAGAAGCTGAGACACTTCAAAATCCACTCTGGTAAAACTGCTAGGTCCAAATTACATATCTTTTATCCCTATTTATCTTTTATCCTTATCTACTTATTTTTTACATTGGTGCTTAAAGTATTTTTATTTTAGAAAACGCACGTGAGGAGTGCCTGGGTGGCTCACTCGGTTAAGCGAACCAGGGTCCTGGGATCAAGTCCCAAATTGGGCTCCCTGCTCAGCAGGGAGGCTGTTTCTCCCTCTCTTCCTGGCTTGTGGTATCTCTCTCTATCTCTGTCTCTCTCTCTCAAATAAATAAATAAAATCTTAAAAAAAAAAAGAAAAAAAGAAAATGCATGTGATTAAAACCCCCAAATTACTAAACAAATGGATACAGCAAAAGCAAATCTTTCTCCCTACTCCTCATCCCTAGTTGCACAAAAGTGGCTTCGGCTGAATGCTGGGATTAAAGGTGACTTAAATTTTCCCCTTACTGTTTATGATGAGCACTTCTCAATCTATATTTTTATAAAAGATGAGGTGTTTTGCCCCCCAGTTCACAGGGGACTGAAGCTTTAGTAAAACACTGCAGAAACAAATCACAAGAGAAATGAATGCTACTCGGGTGTCGTGGGCAACACCGAATTGCTATTAAAGTCACAAAACAGCCGCTCTGTCCTCATCGTATCACAGATCTGGAACAACCCACCCTAGGACCAGCACCTTCCACAGACCACGTGTGGAGCAGCATTGCTGTAAATGTTTTGCAGGGAATAGGAGTTGCGTCTTGACAGAGGAACTGAATACAAGTTATTAAGCATAGTTTAAGCCTTTCAAGTGAGTCAGACAGAGAATGTTGAAGAAGAGTCTCGAAAGACGTGATCCAACACTTCATTTCACAGTTGAGAAAAGAGAGGCCAGAGAGTGCCCTGGATTCCGGGAAGAACACTCAGAATCGCATGCTAAATTACCGTTACTCTGAAGATGGTTTTGCCTTTTTAGGAAGCCTACATGCTTTCTCCTCTCTCCTCAAGCATTTCAGTGAGCTCTTTCTCCCCCAACCAGAACAGGCCCAGCTGGGGCAGCCCCAGGTGGGAACACGCCTGTCACAGATGTGACAAATGTGTTCCTCCCTGCCTTGGCCAGCCCCTCCGCGCTGCATGACTCTGAGAAGGGGAAGCTTACGGAACCTATCGAATGGTGATGGTTTGTAATTTCTAAACGAGTTATGCAAAAACCCACTGATTACAAAGAGCAGCCCTCTCCTTAACTACTATTATTTACCGACATTAAACCCAAACATTCGTCCATTTTGAGTTTAGGGAAACAAGTGGGATGGTGGGGGTGGGGAAAAATGAGCCTGTCACAACTTAGGTCACAAGCGCCAGATCAGGGCAGGGTTGGCAATGGAGTTCATGCATGGTTTTCTAGAGTTTTCTAGAGTCCTCTTTGTGCATTTGATCAAATGCCTCCCTTCTATGGAGTACTCTAGAGCAAGCAAATTGAGGGGTGAGAAGGCTCCCCCACCATTGCTCAGTCTACTCCTAGAAGACAGCTGGCCACACAACTTTCCATGCCTGCTGGCCCCACGCCATGCGGAATAGGCTGGGCAGCTTGTGTCCCCCTTCCCAAACTAAACCGGGAGCTACCTTCCACCCAGGATGGATGGGGATTGGAAGGTAAGCCCCCAGCTTCCTCGTGAGTCAGGTGATGTGATGCCGAGGTGTGTGTTTGACTCTGCACCCGGGGGTCCCCGGCAGGACCGTGCTCCAGCTGTCCGCAGTGGTGCCCTGCTTGATAACACGCCATTTCTTGGCCTCCTTCCCTTTCCTGACTCACTTCCCGGTTCCCTTACTGGCATTTCCTGAGATCACTTCCCAAATACACCACTTAGGCTCAATGCTTGTTCCAGGCTCTGAGGCCCCCAACCCAAGACAGACGCTCACACAACAGAATTATTCAATCAAACCCAGTCTCTGCCCCCCCTCCGGCTGCCTTCCCCGGGCCAGGCGCACCAAGGCCCAGCACCTCCCGATCTCCCCGACTGCCTCAAATAACCTCTCTTCTAAGACATTTCTTTACTGGGAACAACTCGCTCGTCCTTTCCAACCCCCCTTCCGCAGTCTTTCCCCAAAGTCTTTCCGTGACGGCAGCCAGCCTGCCCTCCCAGACCCTTGCAGCTTCTTTTAATTTCTGTTGAAGGCTCTGAAGGGAAGCCGAGCTTGCTCTCCCCCCGCCCCCCCAGCTCCGCACGCGCAGAGGGCAAGGCTCTGGGACGCAGTGCTGTCTCCGGAAGGCAGCATCTGGAAGGCAGCTGTTGTTTCGACGCAGTGCCAACTGAAGAGGGCAGCACTGCTGCTGACGGGGCTCCCCGAAGTTTTAGATCTGCTTCCCGATTTTCCTCCCCGAAGCCCAGGAAAACGAAGCGCTTCTATCCTGTCTCTCTTCTGCCCCTCTCCCCCCTCCCCTCTTTGCTGTTGTTGTTGTGGCTGTTGTTGTTTTGGTCTCTCTTTCCTTCCTTTTTGATTCGTGCGCACTTCTGTCTGCTGTACCAGGCCGGGGCAAGCTGTCGGCGCTCAGGGACGATGCTTCTCGTCTTGCTAAACGCTTGCTCGGCTGGCGGCTGTGTGTCAGCTTCTAGTCAAAGGCCTAAATGGCCAGGGATTTGGAAGTCGGTTTGCTTGTGGGCCTGGGTTGGCTGGGGTTTGGCTGGGGAGGATGTGACTATTGGGCCTGCTGTGCTCGCCAAAGGGGGCCCTCAAAGGGTCCCCGCCTTCCTCCGCCTCCCACACACCACAAACACTCGCCTGAACAAGAAACAAACCGAAAGCCGGACAGAGATTTCTTTGTCAGACAGAGCCAGTCTCTGCGTCTGTCCTTGCTGAGTGACGACTGCATGCCTTTCCTCCTTCTTTACAAGACAGCAACAGACTAATCACCTCCTTCTTCGAACAGCTCTGAGAGACCTGTTTTCTGGACCTTCATGTTCTTTCCGATGATCCAAGTGTCTGAAATAATGCCCTCTGTCATAATCTGTCCCTAACTCTTTATTTTTCTTTCTAAACTCATCATATGCGCCTCCTCCCACCCCCAGTGGTGTATCACGTATCTGTTAGTTCACTACCTTTCTTTCTAGAATATTAGCTCTTCAGAGACTCCTTGTCTCTTGAGGACAGAGACTGGTTTTTTGTTTGTTTGTTTTAATTTTTTCACTGCTGTGCCCCTAGCATTTTGAGTATGCCTGCCATGTAATTGGTACTCAATAAATATTTGTTGAGGGGAGGAATGAATGAATAAATAGATCTTCAGAGAAAAGGGTAAGAAAGTTATACCAGACTTTAAGGCGCTGAGCCTGTAACATGCTCAGAAATGAACAGCTTTGGCATTCGGCTAACAGAGATGCACCCAGGGGAGACAGCCATGTCAATCCCTGGAGACTTTCACGAGTGAGGCCGTCATCGAACATTCCTCAAGCGTGTGACTGTCTTGCCAGCTACTTCCGGAAAGGCATCGAATTAAAGGCCAAGATGCACAAAGTAGCACCGGCTGCTTAATCATAATGATAATAACAGTGATGGAAGCTGTTCTTTACTTAAGATGTCCTTCACCGGTCAGGCCGGCAGTGTCCTAGGAACGTTCGGGTCAGTGGGCTGGAGTCAGACAGCTGGGCTCTGATTCCTGGCCTCACAGCTCACCCACCTCCTGACACCTTAGTTCTCCCATCTGTAAAATATGGCTAATAACAGTGCTTACTTCAGGGTCCTTGGTAGACTGGAGGAGCGGGCCCATGAAGCAAGCGTGTGGTCAAGGGGGCTACTCCTCCGTCGTGGCTCTCTTCATTATCACACCTGCGTCCACTGGGAAGCCTTTCCTTTTCGACCACCCTCTTCACTTATGACAGCCCATCTCTTGAGCTCCTGGGAGCGAATGGCGCTGTACCAGTTGGCTTCAGAAGAGCGCTGTGGTCCTCTGTTCGCATTTTCTCATCTGCTAAGAGCGACTTCTCCAGTGTAGCGCTCTATCTTTCTCTGTTCCCCTTGAGCCACTCCGCCCAGAGGACAGGCTGATCAAGAAGTAACGCACGAGGACACTCCCGAGTCTTCCCCTTCCTTCCAGCGCTGACCTAACCCCCCGTGCCTGACCCTACCGCCTCGCTCTCCTCAGCTGACGTGGGCCTGCAATGCCACACGCCCCTGCCTTACCTTCCTGCCCTACTGGTCACAACTGAATTGCACTTGCCTGTTCAAAAGTCTAGTCCAGTCCCAGTTAATGGCATGAGACACAGCCTAGTGTCGAGACCTAAAAGACATTCATAGAAGACCTGCAGCGTCGAACATTAGTGCCTGCGGAGACGAGCCCAGAAGGGCGAGCGGGGGTCAGGTTTAGCATCCACGTGACGAGTCTGGGCTCAACCACAAGAACAGAATAGAGTCACTTAAAGGCAGGAAAGCTGGGGTTTCTCATTCCCTGCAAGACTGTCCCCTGATGCTTAGTCTTCTGCTGCATTCAGTGCGGTATTTTGCTTCCCAGAATAAAACCCGAAGGAGTATTAATTGACCTACGTTGCAAAATATAAATCTCAATCTACAAGCATCAGACTAGGTGAAGCTTCATATTCCATCATCTCCTTTTTTGAAACAAGGCTGTCAATGAAAAATAGTAATTCTGTACGTTATATTTCAGGTTGCAGAAAAGAAGGTTTAAGCCTAAGGAGAAAGCCTTTTTATATCCTGTCCTCTGTTTTAGATCTTCAAAATTAAAGCCTAACGTCAACTGGAGGGAATTCTTATCCATTTTATTTTTAAGGTAAGAAATGTGTCTGCATGTGTACATTTTTAAAAGGTAAAGAAAAAGAAAAAAGTCTGTCTCATCAGTAGGTGACGAACTTCCTGAGGGCAAAACCTGACCTTCTAGCCGTGTGTCTACAACAGCGGGGAGGGAAAGCATTTATCTGCAGGCTTGATATTGTTTCCACGGGACTCCTGAAATATAGAAGAAAAGTCTCTGAAATGAAGACTAGGCTAAGAATCTGTCTTTAATGTCTTTAAGATAGATTCCCCCTCAAAAAACCACAAAAAACAAAACAGAAAAACAATCCAAAAATCCCTAAACCAAAAAACAATGCTTTCCAAAGCAGGTTAACGAAAGAGCTTAATACGTGAGTTCACGCACTAAATCAGCTGAAGGGCTTGCAGTGGGACCAAAATGAGCACAGATAAATAACTTGGGTTTCTGCAGCCTGAGCGGAGATGGGAGAAACAGGACTGTGGGCTTAAGATCAAACAAAATGAGAACCGGGATGGCCTCTTTCCGGTTCCCCCAAAGCCGTCTGTTCTTATCCTAAAGGTTATGAAAGGTTTTTTGAGACTAGCTGAGCAAATGAGATCCTGTTCCTTCCTTGGGAAAACTTGTTTATACTGTATCTGTTTTTAGACCTTGTAAAAGTTGGTGAACTCAGTTCTTCCCCATTAGCCCGAATTCTTCCACACTCAGCAAATATCAACAGGAAAGGGCTTCAGTCATTGATAACAATGAAAGCAGGGAGCTCACATAGGGCCTTAATAAGCTGGCTGCGCTGACAGAGGGAAAGACAGACCCACAATCTCCAGCTCATGTTTATAGAATAACGGGTTTGAAAGGATAGAAAAGATACCGAAATCTGGGTAAATTTATTCCGACAGTGACAACAGCATCGTCTCTTACACAACTCATACCAGTCTAAGGATTCATCTTGGGACTGTCAAAGCTTTCAAGCAGAAAATTATTCTCGGTGGCTGAAACTTGGTTAAACAAATTTCACTGTGCAAGGAAAAGTCAAGTTAGTTTTGGAAGTGCTGGCGGGGAAGAAACTCAGGTAAGACAGTCAGATAGGAAGTGCCATCCCCATGTAGGAACCCCAGCAAATAGGTGGTGGGACAGTAAGGTTTCCAGTGGAAAGGAGTGACCTGGACCCATCCTGGGGAGTCCGCTAAGGAAGCTCTAAGTTCTAAACAGGATGAAGACTCAGAGCCAGCGTGGTGCCAAGCTGATCCACCATGTTTTACCCATGGGTGGTGTGGTCCAGTGACCGAAGCTGCGGCGATCTGAGCAACAAAATAAATATTGATGATATTGGATACCCATAGAATAAAATAAATATTCGCAGCTCCATACTGATATAAATGCATAAAGAAAATAAATAGCGGGGGTGGTGAGAGAAAAGACAGCTCTCCCTTACAGCAGAAGACCTACTAATACATGTAGAAAGGATAAGAAAATAGCAAATCACTGACAGGCAAACATTACAATGATAATTGCTGCCAACAAGGGTGACGGACGGATCCTAAAATCAGCAGGGAAAGTTATGATAAGAAACCAGCCTAATATCCTGACGAAACAGGTGTTTAGTATCTTTAGAAACAGGTCAAGGTACCTTCTTCTAAGATATGTTTTAATTACAAATGGAAAAAAATAGCATCTTCACAGGGGAGAAACCTGGTAGATACCACCCCAACCCAGGGAACAAGCTGAACAGGCACCCTGACATCTTGTGCCCCCTCCACGAGCTGCCGAGGAGAGCACAGCATCAGTGCTGTGCTCTTCTTGCCCCAAATGCACAATCTCAATCCAACCATGAGAAAACATCAGAGAAACCCAAAGTGAGAGACCGTCTATGAAATACCTTGTCTAACTGCTTCCTGAGTGTCAAGGTCATGAAAGACAGACTGAGGAACTGTCACAAGGTGAAGGAGACTAAGGAGGCATGGACGTTTACTGGAATATAGGATCCTGGGCTGGCATCTGCTCCAGAAAAGGACATTAGTGGGAACTTGGACACATGAATAACTTGTATGGACTAAGGAAGAGTATCGTGCCAATGTGAATGGCCTGTCTTCAATAGCTGTGCTGTGGTTTAGGTAAAGTGTTCACGGGAGGGGAAGCTGCGTGAAGACTATATGGGAACTCCCTATACTATTTTTGTCACTGTTCTGTAAGTCTAAAAATATTACAAAACAAAGAGTTAAAAATAAAACTGGAGTTGGCTTGGCTTGACTTAACAGCCAGCCAGGACCAAGCTGAGATGCATAAATTTCTAAGGTGAGAGCAAAGACCGTCATGGAAACTACTGAGAAGAATGAAAAAAGGGCAAAAATGTAGACCCGGGCCATTCTCATGTCCACGGAGACCAGGGGACAACGCTGTCTAAAACAATGGCATCCCACCTACGTCCCTGAAGACTACCATGGCATTCCTTAATAACCTCTCTACTAGATTTTTATAAAGCTAGACAAATATATCAAATCATTCTACTTGTTTTGCCCAACAAAGGAAAGTCATTTCCATGAAAATAAATTTTGAGCCAAATCCAGCACCTGGACCTTATAGTTCTTAAGGTTTAAAAACCTTAAAATAGAAAACCAAACAAAATCAGATATTTTCCTAAGTAATATTTTCCATTTGATAAGTACAACAAATTCTTATAAATTGTATCAGTGTTCATCTTTTGCCAGATATTTAAATATCAGTGGCGAGATGTGTCAAGAGAAAAGTAATTATACTTCTAAAAGGGGGATCAAAAGCTCTATGCTCCAAACATGGCTTTCAGTTTAAAAATCTAGGCTTTTTAAGCATGATTCCCAGTCATTCTGGAATGGCTGTGTACTAACAGATCTCAACTAGCTCTCACTGTGGGGTTAACTCTGTTGTACCCCTGGAATCATGCCTGAGGCAAGCAACATGACATCATTTTGAAGGCGCGTCACCTCCTGTACCATGATGGTGGTCCATACGTACCTCCCACCGCATTGCAGCGAGATGTCATTTCCCAGAGTACCAGAGCCATGGAGTAGACATCCGTCTGCTTAAAGGATTCAACGTTCTCCAGATTCATCCTGGACTCTAGGACTTCTGGAGCCATGTATCTTGCGGTTCCCACCTAAAGCAATAATAGACATTGAGGCCCATCGTGTCATTCCCAGTGGCATCTTTATTTTATAAAAATATCGCGGCTGTTTGTCCCCTACACATGCAGATGATCTCTGGAAAGCACAGTGCTCTTTTAAATCACGAGACTGGCCAAGAAAGGTACAGATTATGAAATTATTTTTAAAAATAGGCTTTCTCTCCCTGAAAACACTTTTAAAAATATAAACAAAGCATACCAATAAGGAAATGCCAAACCCCAGAGCTGCTTTATCTAGCTTCATGATATATGCCTTTGTATTAGACAATAGCATCCTCACAGATAACCGGGGAGACAACATCTGTGATACCACAGATCTTTATTTTTGCTTTCGCAAATTAACTATTTTCTCATTCCCAAAACACCAAGATTTATGGAGGAAAATAAGAATCATGGCCATTAGATTCGGTCACTTAAGGACTGTCTCAGTCTCCTTTGTTTACTCCATGGTACATTCTAGTGTGCCAAGAATGTAGTATCATATCATAAAATCTCTAGTAAACTAAACTGCATGAAAGTATTTCTACAGTAGAAGCCCAAATCCAGATCATTTTACAATTTCGATGGGTATGCTATGTAGTTTTGTTTGGACAATGACGGAAAACGTGAAAACACTGGTATACATAGGAAAAAGAAGAAAGTTATTTCTTTCTAAATGTTTGATCCTGTAGCATGTATAGCTTCATTAAATAACAGTGGAGTCCTACCTTTTCAAGAAGCTAAGGAAGGTCAGGTGAATTGATATTACTGTCCCAAGGAATGTTTCTTAATGGTACGTGTCAGAAGAAAATTTTCTTCTCAATAGGTCAGTGCCTGACTCATTTCCCTGCCATATTAATCTGTCCATATTTCACTCAATATGTTTATCTGAACATTGGCTGCGCAGGACCTCTTGGACCTGACCCAAGAGGCCAGATCGAGCAGTAACCAAATGCTTCAGAAGCACATATCCCCACCTGCTTAGAGGTAACAATGGTGCTTTCCAGATTCTACTGTAATCCGCATCAAGCTCCCAGTGCGTGAAAACATGGGCCGCCATCATTCATAAAGGATGGCTTGGTAATTTCTAGTGACCTTCCAATAGCTCCTTATCCAAACAGATTCCTATTTTCATCTGTGAGATGCTTCAATGGAACTGCAGAATTGTATATTCACCCAGTCTGTCAACTCACTCAAATATTTATTGGTCACGTTCACTGTTCAAGGCATTGTGCTAGATGTGAGCAAATGGATGTGGATTTGGGCTACAAGGAGATCGCCTTCTAGAAAGGTAAAAAGAAACAAGGTAGCCACCACTAGTTCAGAGTAAGAGGCCTGCGTAGAAGCATAAGAGAGGAAAAAGAGAGAGACAAAGCAACGAATGGTGTTGGAATTAATGAAAAGTAATTTGCAAATGGGAGAGAAATGAAGACCAACTCAAGGAGAAGACTGTATGTCCTGAATTAGATGGTCTTGGCAGCAACAGGAAGAGAAATGTTGTTCATTAGAAAAGCACCCTGGTGAGAGAGAGTGGGCCATGCCCAGGGGCAACCCTTGACTTCGGCTAGATTCCCTCGACAGGTGTCCAGAGTGTAGGGCTGTTTGAGACAAAAGACATGAGAGATGGGTGGAGAGGTGGCGTGGGCCCCCACAAGTAAGGGGATCCAGGTCTAACTTACCTGCCCACTGTTGGCCAGGTCATCCACAGACAGAGTCGGGTCGAGGCGCAGGGAAAGCCCAAAGTCACACAGGCAGCAGGTCAGGTCGTTCTTGACGAGGATATTGGAGCTCTTGAGGTCCCTGTGCACGATGGGCATCTTGGGCCTCCCGCACAGGGTATGGTCACTGTGCAGGTGAGCAATGCCCCGGGCGAGGGAGCTGCCCAGCTTGCGCAGGTCCTCCCAGCTGATGACGTGCCGCGTGAGGTACTCCTGTAGGTTGCCCTTGGCGTGGAAGGCTGTGATCAGCCAATACTGCTTCCCCAGCTCTGTCTTCCGCTCCTCAGCCGTCAGGAACTGCAGGATGTTCTCATGCTTCAGGTTGATGTCTGAGAAGATGTCCTTCTCTGTCTTCCAGGAGGCGTACTCCTCATAAGGGAAGATCTTGACCGCCACGGTCTCGAACTGTTCTGAAGTGTTCTGCTTCAGCTTGGCCTTGTAGACCTCGGCGAAGCGACCTTTCCCCACCAGGGTGTCCAGCTCAATGGGCAGCAGCTCTGTGTTGTGGTTGATGTTGTTGGCGCAGGTAGAGCTGATGTCGGAGCGGTCGTCTTCCAGAATGATGGCCAGGTGCTCGCTGAACTCCATGAGCTTCCGCGGCTTGCTGGTCTCCCAGGACGGGCTCAGCTTCTGCTGCCGGTGAACCCGGTAGCAGTAGAAGGTGACAATGACGGCTATGGCGATTCCCAGTGGTGGCAGGAGGCTGACGCCTGTCACTTGGAATATGACTAACAACAGGTCAGGGTTGTTGGTGGCATATTCTGATGTGGAAACAAAAGGAGGGAGAGAAGAAGTTGGGATCAGTGGGTGTGTGGGGTCAGAGAGTGGGTCCACACCTCAGGCATCTAGAGCTTTTAACACCTGCAGAGTTTTCGTGGATAATAAATTGTGACTTTTTATTCCAGGGATGGATGCACTTGTCTAGAATTCCTTGCCCCGGCCACCTATTCAATGTCTCCTATTCATCCCTGAGACTTCAGCTTCGATATTACTCTCTAAAGGAGATCAAGGAAAATGTGGGGAAGTGTTTTATTTTATATATTCTCATCACACTCTACATTTTTCCTACATGACAACTTGGCACAATTTGAATTAAATCACCATGACTCCAGTTATGGGGTCTTTCCCTATTTTCCCTACTTTCCCCACCCTCAACAGACTGACAACTCCATGCTGGCAGGGGCCATGTCTTTCTTTTTCACTACTGGAAACAGTGCTGAGCACACATCAGGTCCTCAGTAAGTGTTGAATAAATGGACAAAGCATTTACAGAGTGTTAGCTAAGCCCAAGGCATTACGGGAGGCTTCGGGAATAAAGTAAGAATGACAGTGCCTGCCTCCGAAACGCTTGTGTAGATGGTATCAGGTAAAAATGAAGAGATGGTCACGGTTCTACCATTGTCTTTGTTCTTTTCTATAGTCTAGCTTGTCCTGTTCTGACCGACATCCAGGCCACCCTTAAGCAAGTGGTGGGGAGAGGGTGGGGTAGGAGTCTGTGCAAAAGGGTCTCTTTGGAAGTCAGTCACCTCCTATCCACCCAATATCCCTCTTTTTCTTCCCCCAAAGGTTTTATTTTTTTATTTGAGAGAGAGAGCGAGAGAAAGAAAGCACGAGAGGGGAGAGGGGAGAGGGTCAGAGGGAGAAGCAGGCTCTCCAATGAGCAGGGAGCCTGATGTGGGACTTGATCCTGGGACTCTGGGATCATGACCTTAGCTGAAAGCAGACGCTTAACTGACTGAGCCACCCAGGCGCCCAACACCCATTTTTAATGTGTGTGTGATTTGTAGTTTCATAGAACAGGAAATCTTACTAACAACAGTGGAACTATTACTACAAGGGTGAGAGGAGTACAAAGAAGGCAGTGCAGCCAGGTTTCTAATTTAAACCGCTGAATCAGGTCCTGTGGGGTGATGGAGGAGAGTCCGTAGCCCCAGCTATCTGACCACACGTCACGTCGTGTATGTCTAACTTTGCTTCACGTGCTGGCCTTGGCTGGCTCCGGTTAAAGTTTTCCTTTTGGGAAGAAAAACATGGACGGACACAGTCAGCGGCAGGAGACAGTGAAAGGCAGTTATGGTTCAGTGAGAGCTTTGGGCTAGCCCTTCTCCACTGAGCAAGAATGCCAGAATTCTTCTGCTTTCATGCGTCATTCATTTTCCCTCAAAGGTACCTATTAACAAGCAGATGCTAGATTCGATCATTAAACATAGACTGCTGGGTACCTACTATGGGTACGGCCCTGCCCTCAAAGAGGTTGTAACCCAAGGAGAGGATTAGGACACGTACACAGATACATCGTAACATATGGCAATCTGGGACAGGTGCTGAATGTGTGCTACAGTCTACACGCGTTGGTGAAATGTAGAAAAGCTTAAAGAAACAGAGAACCATAACAGCAAGAACTATCTTTGAGTTGGTCAATGGAAGGAGGAAAAAAGGGAATGTTATGTGAAAACTTACAAATAAATTATCTATTTGAGGAAGAGCAATTTTCCCAAACCACCAGCTCCACACAAGGGAACAGAAAGGACAAATTGGGGTGGATGACCTGGACCTGGACATCATGTCAGAGAAAGTATCTATAATTGTTCAATTGGCAGTTTTCACTTACTCTAGGTGTTCGATGAGAATACAGTGATAAGAATATAGTGCAGGTGGCAAGGGAGAGAGCCACAACCTCTTGAGGAGAACCCATTACCTAGATCATACTTGATATCATCACGTAACAAAGCACAGTGAGAAATGAAGCTCGTGCTGTGTCAGTCTGGGTGTTTGGGTTTTTATTTTGAGGGGTTATTCAGGTTTAACACGACGTACTGCCTGGTCCTAAGGTCAGTTCTAAGTGGAAATGCCAACTTCCACCGCCTCTCTCTTCTGGATGAAAACCTTAGCTCTTACGTCTATTTGCTGGCACTAAAAAACTCAAAACACCTGAGTTTCAGCAACCAAGAAGAAAAATAGTCACTATTTTGGGGAAAGATCTATGAGTGCATTAAAAAGAATAGGAAAGAGGAAACAAGATGGTAACTGACTCTTGAAAACCCAAATTCTTGCTCACGCTGGGAGGTGTGAATGAGACAAAGGACAGGTGGTCAGAGTGGGGGTGGAAGTGACAATGGGACAAGGCAATGACAGAGGGGACTGGAACTGCAAAACAAAAGAGTTCATGTGGACAAGTATGGACTGTCCCCATCGTTCAGCAAAGTTCGAGCCTGGAGAGCAAGGTTAAGGGGCAGATGAAGGAGGTGTCGGAGCAGGAAACAAGGTTCCCTCCCAGTTAACCCCACTTCTAGTATCTGAAGTATCTCATGAATGTGTCTGCTTCGAGCACCCACCTGTCTAACCACACAAGATGCCTTATAATCACAAATCAGTTTGATCCCCACATAGCTTGTTTCCCCCAAGAGAAAGCGAGATCTACAGGGTAAATCTACATGTATTGATCACCATGCTATCCCCAGCGCCTAGCTCAGGATGGGGTACCTACAGTATTCGGCAAATGTTGGTTACAGAAGCTGAGTGGGTGATGACGTACACGGGACAAGAGCCCTCTCATGTTCTTTATGTTCTATAGCTGGATTGGCAAAACATGGCCCCGGAGACTATTCTGTACACCCCACATGCTACAAATGTTTGTCTGTGTTTTAAAGGGTTGTTTATTTATTTATTTATTTATTTATTTATTTATTTATTTTAAGATTTTATTTATTTATTTGACACAGAGAGAGAGACAGCCAGCGAGAGAGGGAACACAAGCAGGGGGAGTGGGAGAGGAAGAAGCAGGCTCCCAGCATAGGAGCCTGTTGTGGGGCTCGATCCCAGAACGCCGGGATCACACCCTGAGCTGAAGGCAGACGCTTAACGACTGAGCCACCCAGGCGCCCCTAAAGGGTTGTTTAGAAAAAGAAAGAAACGAAGAAGTTCATGCAGCAGAGATGATATCAGGCCCAGAAAGCCTAAAATATTTACTACCTGGCCCTTCATAGACAAGGTTTGCCGGCCCCTCTTGTATAGATGTTATTTTAACAACCTCTAAGGCATTGGCAGAATGGGGGGAGACTTCACTTTGGTCCAGTGTGAAAATTCTTTTTCAATTATATGCCAACAACACTACCAGAAAATAAAAAATATTAATTGCATAATTACTTGGCTGTGTCTTCAATGGGTTAAAAAGAGCAAAACGTTCAAATGAACTGTTCAATTATCGCTGATAATTTTATTTTGTAATTCCTGGCTATGGATGAAAAGGGTCTTCCTAGCTAACTTCTATTTTTTTTCAGGCTAAGGCAAACACAAACACAGAAATCCCCTGAAATTTATGTGTGAAGAAGATTCTAGAAATCCCCCCCGTTCAATGTCAGAAACCAAAGTTTTACTTTCCCCTCAAATTTCCTGTGATTTCTTTTTGAAAACCTACATGTAAAAATTTGGGGGGGCGGGAATTAGTGAATAACAGCTGTCAATCTTGAAACTTCAAAGAGGTGGTGAAAAACCCTAACAATAGCAAACCCGGTTAAAAGGGAACTTTGGGATGTGGTTTTATCTAAACAGGAGCCACCCACACCCTCTCGAAATATTAACCCTTGGGCTGCTGCTAGAAAAACCAACAGCTGTAGGTATATGGACAAGCTAGCATCTCCCTTACTCAGAGACTAATGGGAGGCATTTCTTTTGGACAACCCCAATTACACAAAAACTCAGAAATCAAATACTTAGTATGAGCCTGGCTATGTGCTCAGAGTTTTATATAATATTTGTATTTGCTCAACAGAAAAACCCTATGAGGTCGATATTACTATGATTACAGGCCCCATTCCACAGATAGGGAAGCGGATGGGTGGGACAGATTCAATGATTTCCCCAAATCATACAGAAATGAATTGTCTGATTGGAGACAGACCATTCATCCTGCTCTTAATCCCATGCCATGTCGTCCCTACACTTCACATTGGTGACAGCCAATTAAGAAAGACTTTATATAAGCTCTCCATTTGGGGCGCCTGGGTGGCTCAGTCATTAAGTGTCTGCCTTCAGCTCGAGTCATGATCCCAGGGTCCTGGGATCGAGCCCCACAGTGGGCTCCCTGCTCAGCCGGGAGCCTGCTTCTCCCTCTGCCTGCCACTCGGCCTACTTGTTCTCTCTCTCTCTCTTTCAAATAAATAAATAAAATCTTAAATAAATAAATAAATAAATAAAACCTCCCAACTTGCTAAATTAGTTGCCTTCACTGGGGCCTAGGCTAGGTGATTTTATGGCCATTGACTAAGTGATGCCAGCCATTCTTAGCTAATGCACCCCAAAGGGTATGTTCTAGGTGTGCAGACCATTCTCGTTGGTTACTAACTAAGAACCACTATTGAGTAGTGACCCTACAAATATGTGCCTGAGACGAAAAGTTTTACGTGAGGAAGAACCCTAAAATCTCTTTTGTCAGAGTCTATCCCAGGGCCTACAGCACAGGAGGCTCAAGACAGAATTGCTGAACCACTAAATTTTGACATCAACGGTTTCCTAAGATGTCAGGTCACTAGTGCTCAAGACTTGACCTTCACGTTGCGCTCCCTTGTTCCGTCACATCGAGTCAGACACAGGTATTCTCCACTTGTTAAAAGTTTCTACTAGGTCACTCGCTCTTACAAAAGACCTTAGTACATGTTTTTGCTAACGGCAAGAGAGCCAAAGAGGATTGTCGCTTCCATGAAAGGAAGCAAGAGGAGAAAACAGCAGTCAGGGTTTTGCAGGGAGCTGTAACAGAGGCAGCGCACGCCCCAGCGGCCAGACTGGCCCTGCCAAGCTCCTTCCCTGAGAGCTGCGTCCCAGCATCCAGCCACCATCGCTTTGCACTCTGGGAACATCTCGATTTATTTTGCGCATCTGTTAGCAAGATGTGTCCCCAGTATCAGGAAAGCTAAAAGCGGTTATTGGGGGGGGGGGGTGTCTGGCAATGCTCAAAAATGTTTCCAAATAAATTCATGGTAATTGCTTCTTTGCTCTACATCATTTTGGCTTGCAAAAAGCTTTCACAGGAAAGTTCTTCTTTTGGATAGCGAGGCACACCTGTAAAGTTCTGGGAGGAGAGGATTACAAAGAAGAGTAGGGTTTCTCTAAGATTCATAAAAGTAAAGCTCTACAGCAAAAGTTATTAGCCTGACCTCCATGGGTGGAACTCAGTAGATCTGTGAATGTAAATGGGCAAAAATCACATCTGTTTATTTTCTCCAACCATTAGCTAAAATTTAACATGTCCTATTAGTAGCTGTAGCTATGATTTGTCACCAGTAGAAACCACAGATATTTTCATGCCATGTTACATTTGTGGCAGATGTCTTGGTATATCATTTATACTCATCACTTAGACATCTCAATATTTTAGATCTGACGCTAGATCTTGTCATTTCAAGCATGACTACGGAAGCCGTATTACTGTATCACAAATGTATTTGTTAAATATTTGACAATTATTTTTCAGTCTCAGTAATTTTCTTTGAAACCCCGAGTATTATATTTTATGCACTTAAAAACATCCCTTTGAGAAGGGGTCCACGGGGTTCACCAGACTTGCAAGAAGTCCATGGCACATGCCCAAAAAAAGCGAAGAACTCCTGACAGAGGGAAGGCACTAGAAGTCTAGTCTCTGCCAGGATTTCCTAGAGCAGAGATTCGGAGATTCGGCTGTGTCTCTGGGAAGTTACTGAGGGAAGAAGCTTGTGCCAATAACAGATCCTCCTGGCATGATGTGTTCTGTCCCCCAGGGGCAACTCTGAATTCTGTCAGAGCTTCTGTCCCTTCTGTCCTGCATGAATGGAGGTCTGCCATGGAAAATGGTGGGAAGCCCTCCTTTGAAATCCCAACAATAATAAAGATAACTAACATAAAATGTGCTTTATGGAAGTGGGCAATTCACTTTAGAAGCATCATCTCACTTTATTTCTCTAACAACCAAGTCGGGCTCTATTAGTAGCCCTGTTTTACAGAGAAAGATACTGACCCTTGGTGGATTCTACAATATTCTTGTTTACTTAGTTTACTTAGGAAATGAAATCAAAGTTGTCCCTAGAATCAATTTCCCTGCCAATTTTCTCTGGCACAGCCAAAGTAGAATTGTCGTTGTTAGAGAGACAGGTTTTTGCTCACCATCGGATTGCTCAGAGCTTGGCACCTAAATAAGGAGACTAGTCAAATTTGTTGAGTGAATGAATGAATCGATTTGATGAATCAGTCTGAGGAGGAATAATCGTACAGAGCTGACCCGCTTTCCTCCAAAGGCCAAATTCCGCGGACAAGCAGGCTTTCCTCTGCTTGGTAAGTGCATGCTTCCTACACGCCAGTCTCCCTGTCACCGCATATAGCATGTGGGCACTGTAAACATGAGTACTTGGGATGTGGTGTGAGGGAAGGAGCCCTAGACTGGAAACCAGGAGACTGAGATCCTATCCCTGTATCAGTCATTAATTACCATGAAATCTGAGGCAAGTCATTTAGCCTCACTAAGACTCAGTTGCTTATGAAAGTTTATGGTTCTTGGTCCCACCGAGGGGGGAAAAATCTCATCAATGGAACACTTCCAATATTAGAAACCAGAGCTTCTTGGCAAAATAGCCAATTCTAGGTCTGGGGATGGAAATAATGAGCTTGGAATATTTTGTTATACCACATAACAGGAAGTGATGAAAGATGACGAAGGTCATGACAAAAGGACCCAAGAGCCATCTTGAAGAGATTCTCACCGGCCAAGATAGGACACTGAGAAGTTTAATGAAGATTTAAAAAAGGCAACACACTGAGATCCATTAAGTACGCTTAAGCTTATGATATCAGAATAATTAAAAAACAAATTTATCAACTTCTGAGGAGAACAGGATGTCAGCTCATTATATAGAAAAATATAAAATGCAGAGAAACATCAAGCATGCATCCTGCCATTTTCATTAGAACCACAGCACTGGGTAACCGCAGAGTTGAAGAAAGGATCTCCTTATGCAATGATTCCAGCTAACAAATGAAAATGAGTTGATAGAAATAGATGGTCCTTTTTTAACACTTAGTTAAACGAATCTAGGCAGCAAACATCCATGCCAACTCCTATCACAAATCAAGAGATAGTCAGACATCATTATCATCGATGGAGGAGCATAATCCAACCTATAGACTTGCCAAAGAGATCTAAACGGAGTCTGAAGAAGCCTCGGGAGCCAGCTGCCAATTTGCAAACAATACAGGGGACAGAGAAATGCAACGAATTGCACCATGAAAGCAATTGGCAAAATCCAGTCTGTAAAGTAGTACAGGTTAGAGGGGTTCTTCCACAGCCGTGCTATAAGGGGGAAAAAGGAAGTGGAGAGGGCAGTAGATTAACCCAAACTGTAGGTATATCAAGTTACCAAAATAATAACAATAATAATAATAGGTAGGACTAAGGGAGTGCCTACAGATGCAAACTTGAATGATACAGCCATTTAAGAAAACACAGGAAGTGATAATTATAAAAGAATAGTGGTAATTCTGGAGGGAAGGAGGGTTTTGTGATTGAGTTGAGGAACATGCAACAACTTCTGGGATATGTGGCAAAGTTATATTTTTTGGAACTGGCAGGGGTTACAAGAATGTTAGCATTATTCACTAAGCAGGACATTTGTTTTATGTGCTTTTCTGTATTTGTATTTTATTTTGGAATGAAAAGAGGTTTTTTTTGTTTGTTTTTTTTGTTTTTTTTTTCCAAAAGAGAGAAATCAGAAGAATAATTATGGAGGCCACGCCTTGCTCCTGGGCTAAGTATATTATTTCAGATGCTCTTGGGAGAAAAAGAAAGGGGAGACAAAACTAACTGTATTTTGGAGCCCCTACTATGTGCCAGAAATGTATCAAATATGTAACCTCATTTGATGTTCATCCCATCTTAGGGGTTAAGAAATTAATTTCCTTGTCTGAATATATAAGCACCACTATTGGTCCTTTCGAGGCCCAATGCTGCTGCAAGAAACCTTGGAATGTGGAGGGAAAGACGGAAGGGAAGCAGGGAAGGAAAGAGAGAGGAAGGAAGAGAAATTGAGAGTTATGATAAATCACTCAAGGGCAAATAGGGGAGCCTGTTTTCCCCAAATTTGAGTGACCCCAAAGCCTTTGTTCTTTCCACGCCACCAAGTTGTCTCCCTAGCAATGAACTCGGAAGTCTATTTAGTAATTCTGAAAATCTCCAACAAAATGTGCCCCACATACAGAGGCCAGACCGAGTTGCAAATAAGGAACTGTTTGCAAATGTCAGAGCCTTGATAAATAAATATTTTTTAAAGACAAAGGTCAAAGATAAATGTTAGTATGCCATAAAAAAAAATACAAGCTGGCAAAAAGCCTCAAGGGGAGATTTCATGGTATACACTCCTTTGGAGTGATTTAAAAGTAAACAAGTTGCCTAGTAACACACACACACACACACACACACACACACACACGCAAATGATGATGAAAACAGGTTGCTACCAGCCTCTCCCAAGTCCTTTCTTATGCCCAAATCCAACACCGGTTGTTAAAAGGAGCTTCAAACCGAACCTATATAATTCACAGTTTCAAAAAAAAAAAAAAAATCAGGCAGTAAAAGAGACAATGAATGAAGCCAACACAGTAAAAAAACCACAGGTGGGTCAGTTAATGCATCTTGATTAAAAGCCAAATCACCGTAGGTGAATTTGAGAGATGGGCTCCTACTTTTAGTATTTGAAGTCATTTTGGCAATTCTTCCACTTAAGGAAGGAGTCTGGGGCACAAGTTTAGCGAGATGATAATGTATCCGAGCAATAGAAAGGGACAGGGATGGTTGGTTCCCGCACGCTTTGGTGCGTGGGTCTACTCGTGAACACCGCACGACAACCCAGAGATCCTTGAAGATGGCAGCGACAGTCTAACCGCCAAGCTTTCACACGCCAATACCACCTAAAGCAACAGGATACATACGCAACTGGCAGAGATCCAAAGAAGGAAACTGCTAAAGAGAGATAGGCTGGGGTGGGGGGTGGGGGCGGGGGGACTTCCTGTCTCAAGTCCTACTGTTCGTTATAACGTTAAAAAGCACAGCGCTCATTTTACTGAGCAGCTCCTTCATGCCAAACACTGTTTTGCATGGATCATTTTGAACTCTGGTAGCCACCCTGCTAGATAGGTATTATTTATTTCCATGCCCTAGAAATGGAAACTGGGAAAAGGTACATGAAGCGAGCTGAGGTGAAAGCGGAGGAGCCTTGTGCGGTAGGTAGCGGTATAGACGGCGCCGTGGAGTTTCATGAAGAGGGATGATTATGGCGGCGATTGGGACCTTCAGCCAGCACAGGGTTCAACATAGAACAGAGGACAAAGAAGAGGAAAGAGCCCTGGAAAGAGGGCAAGACTAGAGAGCCAAAGAAAAATAGAAGGAAAGAGACAGTAAAGATAAAAGTTGAAATCGGGGAAATAGGAAACTAAGACACAAGAGGGGGATCGACAACACCCCAAGTTGGCCGTGTGACTCATACGATACATAAACCTCTGCGAGATTGTTAAGGCACTAAAGCAACGGCACGGGGGGCATCGTTACAGGCACAGCAGAGTCAAAGGATCATGGCCAGCTCTTTGCTAATAAATTGAAAGACTTATACAACAATGGTCAAAGTCCTAAAAATAGATATGTGTAACTTACCAAAACTGACCCAAGAAAAACTATGAAACGTGAATAAGCTCATGAATATTAAAGACATGGAAGGAGTAAACATTTTCCTAATTTCTTAATTTTTTCTTTCTCTCCCTTTCTCTCTCTTTTTTAAGCCTTTTACTGTCAAATTAGTGTCTTTGGTATTAACATGTCTGTATACACATCTCAGAATTTGATTTTTACAGAACTGTCAATCCCTCTCCCCAAACTTGCCTACAATAAAAACACCGGGAGAATCCTTACAAAAACGTTTAGTCTGAATCTAATTAATCTGAAGGAAATGAAATCACTATTTCCAAAGAAAGAGATGCACCCCCATGTTCATTGTAGCATTATTTACAGTAGCCAAGACATGGAAATAACCTCAGTATCCATCGATGGATGAATGGACAAAGAAAATATGATGTATATATATATATATAAATATATAAATACACACACAAGAGGATTATTATTCAGCCATTAAAAGAAGGAAATCCTGCCGTTTATGACAACATGGATGGACCTTGAGTGCATTATGCTAGGTGACATAAGTCACACAGAGAAAGACTAATACTTTATCATGGAAGTTATATGTGGAATCTCAAAAAACAAAAAATTAAACTTATAGATTCGGAGCCTGGTGGTTGCCAGAAGTGGGGGTTAAGAGGTAGGAGAAATCCGTGAACAGGGTTGAAAGGTACAAACTTCCAGTTATAAAATACGTCTGGAGGATATAATGTACAGCCTCGTGACTCGGGTTAAAAATCCTGTATTGCATCTTTAAAAGTTGCTAAGAGAGTTAATCTTAAAGTTCTCATCGCAAGAAAAAAATGTTTGTAAGCATGTGTGGTGACAGATGTTACAGACTTGTTACAGCGATCACTTTGCAATATATACATACAGTGAATCGTTATGTTGTACGCCTGAAACTAATGTAACGTTATACGTCAATTACATCACAATAAGCAAAAAGAATTTCATTAAAGCAGGAACCCTCAGACAAATCCAAAATAAAATACACGAGCTGGCCTGTTCCAAGTCAATGTCATGAAAAACAAGAAACACAGAGATAAGGCAAAACAACCACATATGGTGGGTAGTGCTTGACTGGATCCCGAATCTAAACAACAGTAACTCCACAGCTTTGGGGAAATTTGAATACTGACCATAATTTACACAGAGGTGTGCCTATGCGTGTGCGTGCGCACACACACACACACACACACACACACACACACAGGTATTCAGAGAGAAGCAAGGGTGCGGTAAAGTGTTAACACAGGCTAAATATTGAGAAAGGGAAAAGGGTATACAATGGTACCCTGCACGATCCTTTTGACTTTTCTACACGTTTAAAATGCTTTTAAATAAAAAAAGTGGGGAAAAAAGTAACCCAAAACATTTGAGCAACAGCCCCAAACCCATACCAGTCCCAGACGAAGCTGAGAGCTACCAAACTTGCAAGGAACAGGTCGTTTCAATTTTACACAAACTCTTTCAGAGAATAGAAAAAAAATGTAACATGGCTCAATTCATTCTATGAAAATAAGTACAATCAAAAATAAGTACAATCAAAAATAAGTACAATCAAAAGCAGATAAGGAGAGTATGAGAAAAGAACATTATTGAACAATCTCACTTATGTACAGCGATTTAAAAAAAATAATGCTAACTAAATAGTAGCCAAATCCATTAAAGGACATAAAACAAAGATAAGACAGCAGGACCACATTACCAGGAAAGCATCTCTTAGCACTAAATCAAACAAAATGACCCACTACCATTTACCACATTAATACATTTTAGGAGAAAAACTATATGATCTATTCAGTGGACACAGAGAAAGTGTATGATGCCCTAAACACCTTGATAAGGCATATACACCAATGATCTTCAACAAACCATATTCTAATGGGGAAATGTTAGAGGCATTTCATATTTTTATAAAGATTTATTTACTTATTTGAGAGCCAGAGGGAGAGAGAGCAGGGGGAGGGGTAGAGGCAGAGAGAGAATCTCAAGTCGACTTCACGCCAAGCACAGAGCCCGACATGGGGGTTTGATCTCACAACTCTGACATCATGACCTGACCTGAAACCGAGAGTCAGAAGCTTAACCGAGTGAGCCACCCAGGTACCCCATGTGCATTTCTTTTAAAAGCAGGAACAGGGGGCGCCTGGGTGGCACAGTGGTTAAGCGTCTGCCTTCGGCTCAGGGAGTGATCCCAGCGTTGTGGGATCGAGCCCCACATCAGGCTCCTCGGCTATGAGCCTGCTTCTTCCTCTCCCACTCCCCTGCTTGTGTTCCCTCTCTCGCTGGCTGTCTCTATCTCTGTCGAATAAATAAATAAAATCTTAAAAATAAAATAAAATAAAATAAAATAAAATAAAATAAAATAAAATAAAAACAGGAACAGGATGCCAACCGTAGCTATCTCTGCTGAACATGAATTGGAGATCCTAACCAGCTTAGTGAAACAAAACAGAGGAATCCGCATTACGATATAAGGAATTTTATAACTCTCCAGCTTCCTCTAGCGAAGGTCTTTTCACCTGGTCTCAGTGACTCTTGGTCTCCAGATGTCCCTCATCTGCTATATAACCAGATTCACTGACATGTGGCTTCTTTTCTGATGAAATAATATATTTGTAAGCGATGATATAGGTATCGGGAAGGCCAAGAACTTCATGTTGTTAAAAGTACTCTTATTTTCAGTAGACACTATCATTTCCAAACAGATCAACACTAAGTAGATTTTGTGAAACAGCTTATTGCAGGATTTTTATCCCAAGTCTCCCAGTATAACCCAGAGTCATCTTTCTTTGCCATGCTGTGTTGTTTGCTGCCTGGGATTTAAGGTCTCTTTACTTCCCTTAAACTATTTAGCAGTATATTCTGCAGCAGCCACTACAGTTAAAACCCTGAAGTCCCTGCTGCTCTTGGAAGGGAATTTTCTCGATTCTTCCAGGACTAAGTGAGGTACTAGTATCTTTCGTGCTACTTTACCTCCCAACCGTAGTATTTCTAGACACCACATTGTGCTGAGATCCAGTTTCATGACTTTTGCAAGGCACAGTAAAAAGCTGACTTTTCTGGCAGTTTGCAGGGAAATTAAAAAAAAAAAAAAACACTAGCTCTAGATTCAAACTAGTAACATTTTACCAGGCAATATGAAGCTCCGAAAACGAAGTAGACCCTGAGATCAAAAAATTTACAGAAAATGTTCTGTACATTTATGCAGTATAACTTGGTTTTTAAAACACTTGGGAATCTGATTTTTAAAGATTTTATTTATTTATTTATTTATTTATTTATTTATTTATTTATTTGACAGAGAGAGAGACAGCCAGCGAGAAGGGGAACACAAGAGGGGGGGGGTGGGAGAGGAAGAAGCAGGCTCCCAGTGGGGCAGGGAGGCCGATGTGGGGCTCGATCCCAGGACCCTGGGATCACGCCCTGAGCCAAAGGCAGACGTTTAACGACTGAGCCACCCGGGCGCCCCTGATTTTTAGATCTAGCTTTGCTTCCTTCTCCTTCCTCATCTGCATAATGAAGACAACCCAGGACCAACCCCACTGGGCTCTTATCAGGCTTATAAGAGATATTTGTCAAGCTCTTAAGTATTTGTCCAGCTCTCTATGGTAGAAAACACTCAAGAAATGTTTGTATTATTTTGGGATAAACCCTAACAAAAAATAATTCTCAATAATAACATATTTCACAGATTTCAGATTTCCACCCAGAAAGAAAAAATCCTGGTTTGTGGTTTGATTGCAGCCTTGCTTGGCCTCTTCTGTATCATGTCCAATGATAACGCTGCTTTCAGAAAACCCATTTTTCCCGTGACTATCTGAGCTGCAAGATTCTCTTTCTTGAAAAAGGGAAGCAATATCTTACCTTGTCGGAAATAAGTTTAAGATAGCATATACTTTAAGAGTTGGAAGTGAAATAGCAACTAGAAGGTAGAAGGCTCCTTTAGGGAAGTCACGAGGTCGTCTGGCTCTCCTGGGGAAATGGAGGCACGTGCTTTTTGGTGTGGATGTCGTCCTTCCAGGGACATAACTCAGTTGAACCATATGCCTAATGAAGCTGGACCCGGTTACAAGAAAGAAACTGATGAAAGTGAACCAAAGATACTGATATCTCCTAGACATTTACTGAATATGTTTCACGTATGTTCATTCCACATGGAAAGCAAGTATTACAGAACCACAGCCCTCTTCAGGCACGGACGCGCTGGGATCCCCAGGCAGCGAGATAAAGGCTTTCATAAGAAGCACAACAAATTGTCTCTCTTGATTCTGTTATATCCCGTATCCTTATCAGTTTTCTTTTGATCTTGTCCCACCACATACGCATACAGACACACCAAGCCACCATATTTTACACATACACACACACACACACACACACACACACACACGCTCCCTAACTCGGGATTTCTAATATCTTATCAACATTTTCTGCATTTTTAAAAATTTTGGTGGCGAGAAGGCTCCACAGCTCAATGGCTAGAGCGTGGGTCCTGTAAAAATGTTGGTGGCATGATAGAGACAGAATCTCTTGGCACCCTGCTGCTCAAAGTGTGCTCCCTAGTTGTACGCCTGAAACTAATGTAACATCGTGTATCAACTATACTGAAATAAAAAAAACCCAACAAACCAACAAACCAAGGTGTGTTCCCCAGACCAACAACCTCAGCAGGCATTACGTGGGTACTTATTTGAAATGCAGAATCTCAGCCCTGTCCTAAATTCCTGAATCAGAACCTACATTTTACAAAGTTCCCAAGTTGCTTCATTTACACAGTCGAGTTTGAGAAGCAGGGCTTTAGCAAACATGGACCAAGTTCCTTGGTTCTCTGCCATAGAGAGGATTCCCTCTCACATAGAAAATTCGTAGGGGACCTGTCTGCAAAACCCTAGTAGAATTGTATTCAGTCCTAGTCAATGAGAAAATGGTCCCTGAGAATTTACAAAACCAACTGCGGCAGGAGTGCAAAATGAGATACGATTCATCATCCGTCTCAACAAAAAGCAAACAGCTAAATTCAGGCAAACAATAAGAAATCATTTTAATTAAACAACAGAAGGACAGGGAGCTCCCTGGGCATATAGGATTGAATTTAGCTTCCAGAATATTGACAGAACTGTTTGACATTCTGGACAGACTTTGAGGATAATTTTTCCCAAAATGATGGAAGATGTCTTCCCTCCTGCCCTTGTGATTGCTTTGTTGCAATTATACATATTTCAAAACTAAGCCACTCCCCAGCCTTTGCACTCTATTCCATTGCCCACCTTATGTTATTTCCTTCCTACCCTCCTCCCCAACAAAAGTACCTTACAGGTGGTCCAGTCTGGTATGACAACCTCTTCTGGAATATCCCTGAGATCAAACTTCTGGTTGAAATGTTACAACAGAGAGATCACACTTCTGTGTAAATCATCCCCTAATCTAATCCCAATACATCTAGTTATAGATCTATTAGGATAAAGTCTAAACACTGGGATATTTACAAATTTACTCTTTATATTAAATCAAATGTGGCCTTCCTGCTCATCTACTTACTGGTTTTTATCTGTTTTCTAAAGTGAAAGACAACAAAATGGCCTCTTCTTCTAGGGGATGGATGACAGCTCCTAAACGCTTGCTGAGCATTTCATCTGTTTCCCTAAATCACTTCTTTTTCGGGTTGCACATCTCTGTTTCCTTCAATCGCTCTTCAAAAGATTTATGTATGACTCTAAAGTCTGCCTGCCCAGCATATCACAGACACCCACCAAAAGCCAGTTCCCTTTCCTAAGTGCAAAGTGATCTATTCTCTGAAATCACTCTTGCTACTCCAGATTCTCCATGTTTCGCCACAATACTTGGAATGCAACCTGTGTAGCAAAGATTACATTGGGACTCTCACCACCCCTTCCGATGAGTGCAGTTGATGACTATTGTTGGTTGGTCAGTTGGTTCTGTTTTGTTCTGAAACTCTCGGCCAGATCACCCTGAATTCAAAATGACCTCAACTCACTTGTAAACCCCTGGGGCTTTATCACACGAACATGTGCCAAGCCAGCTCTTGATGAGCCACGCTTCTGCACCTACATGCCTGACTTTCCATGAATCTGTTAAGTTTCATATCACTGGTCATTCCAGGCAATTAAAACCCTGATTCTATTTCTGCTGTAGTAGGCGCTCCCTTTGTTGCACTTACCATCTTCCATGTTCCTCCTTGGGATAGAGATTCTTGCTACTTTTGTTGCTATGGCTTTCGGAGGGCAACCAACATTAATAGAGAGCCTAAATCATGCCAGGCTTTGCCCAAGAAATGATTACATGTCTTACGAATGCCTATTTCTCCACCGACAGAGTTGCAGCCCGACCACTTAGCTTGGGTTTTGTTAGGCTCCCCTACCTGCCCTGAGTCTTCTATTCTTTTCTGGGCTGCCTGTCTGGATGACATCTTCTACTCTGTCTAGGGGCCCTTCATGCTCTCACAAAATCTGAAAGCAGAGATATAGTAAGGTATTTCAGTATCTTCTCCAACAGAGACACCAGACCACTTTAGAAAAGCATGTTAATTATTCCCACTATTGATTCCCCTTCGGCCACTTGAAATGCATCCTCACTTCTCTTCCGGCCTTCCACGTGAACCATAGCTTGTTTCAGATCCTCCTACCCGAGGATCTTCACCTCCTATAATTATGCACACCACCTCCCCTCGCTTGTCTTTGCCAAAGCAGTGACACCCCAAATTTGCCATCCAACCTTTCAATCACACTTTGAGGCTTAACATACACCTGCTCTGAATGTATAATTTCATCAGTTCTACAGCCTCAGATGCCTCCACCCAGTGAGGCACTTGGCCTTGTTCGGAAGTAACTGCTTATAAGTTATGGACAGCACAGTATCATCCTGTATTAAAGAATCCTCTATTCCTCAAGGATGTGGTAATAAAGTTATTTTGTTTGGTTGTTCTTCTCCTCTAACCTAGGAGGCTGAATTTCAGCTACTTCCTGTGGTGGTTGTCATTCTCTAATTGTTACCATCCTTTTCCAGGTTATGCGGGGAACATGATGAAAAATATAAAAATATTTGGCAGAACAAACTGTCTTGAGTTCAGTGGTTCCCAACATTGGCTGCATATTAGAATATCTTGGGGAGTTTTTTTTTTTTTTTTTAAATCCTGATACCAGGCCTCAGACCAATTAATTCTGAAACTGCAGGGCTAAGACCCAGTTAATAAGTAGTTTTTAAAGATTCTCAGGTGTTTCCAAAGCATAGCCAGGAAGAGAGCAATGACTTCAGCTGGATGGGAGAAATAGGTATTCTGAATAGGATGGGACCTGAAAAAAGAAGCAATGGAAGGAATTTTAATGCCTACTTTTAGGATCGATTGTTCTTGACCCTGGAACTAGCTATACCCTAATGAGGCAACACGAGGTGTATTTTTTTAAAGTAAAAATTTGAATTATGTCCTTGAAGTAATGAAATGTTACAACAGAGGGACCCCACTCCTCTGTAAATCATTCCATAATCCAATCTCAAGAGAATCTAGCTGTAGATCTATGAGGATAAGGTCTCAACACTGGGATATTTAACAATTTATTCTTTAAATTAAGTCAAAGTGGCCTTCCCCTCCATCCACTTACTGGTTTTCATGCTGTTCTCTAAAGCAAAAGATAAACAAAATGGTTCCTTCTTAATGACTGTATAATGATGGTTGGTAAATTTGACATTTTGCATAATTAGCACCATGCAGGAGTGATTTCAGGATCAGAAAAGGTTTTACAAAAGCATGTCAGCCAGACGTCCAAGTGGTGGTAAGTACGGCCTCTGGAGTCTAGTATGAGCGGAAATGAAAGTCAATTTCATGGTGGTTAGCTAGCTCGCCGGTGTTTTTCCACTGGTGGGACACCGGGACACTTATAAAGTAGCAAAAGGGTCTCCGTGGACCCTTTTTACCATCACCCATCCGTGTGTTGTTTGTAGAACACGAGGAGGTGGTCATGGGCGTGACGAGAGACTGCAGACGTACCCCCTTATCAGACCAACTGTTTAACTGGTCACTCCCATCCAGTGGTGGGGATTCCAGACAGATCGCGCCCTTACTAGATTCCACTCTGCCATGATTCACATTAAACTGAGGTTCCAGCGTGGAAAGAGTCACAACGGGCAACCACATGTAGCCTCGGAGCATCTTTGCTTACTGGGGAGCTTAGGAAAAAAAAAGAATCCACAGAAGCAAGTTGGTTTGCCTGGAGACGCTACAACTACGTTCTAAGCTTCACTCGCCTGAGTCACGATGCCCTCTGGCATGTAAGACCTTTGTTATTTCCTTGGCCAGACATGGGTCGCATGCACAGATTTAGAGAATGCTTTCTAACCTAGCTCATTCACAACCCAAGGCCCCTTCAGCCCTGAGTCATCACCTCAAATAACTGATTTCTCTTCCCAGGAATGAAACCAGGGACTTCCATCCATAATTTTCTTCCTCTTCTAACAACTCCTCGCAACCCTCTTTCCACACTTAACTTTTTTCTTCTGCATTTCGACCGGAAAGTCAATCTGGTTTGTTTCTCCTAAAACAAAAACGCACAGCTGACGAGCCGGCTATTTTGGGGTAGCGACTGCACAGTTCGAAAGCAGCACACCCAGAAGCCCCAGAGCTGCCAAAGCACCATTTATTCCTCCCATTTCTTCCATGCAAGAGCTAAGCGTTGCCCCCAGGAAGCCAGCTCTGGGATGCTGGGACAGAACCAACACAAAGCGGGATTTAAGAGAAAGGGGGCCACGCTCCTGGGTCGTCTCTGACTCCGAAACCAATACGAGTCAATAGAGTGTGGCGAGGCATGTGATCGATACACAGGGTGGGATTGCTGGATGGCGTGAGGCCATGTGATTAAGGTCACAATAGGTCCAGGGGGAACCAGCTGGCTGAGATGTTCTGCTAGCAAGTTAAACATAGACAGGAAACCGCGCGTCTGATACTGTAAAAAAATCATTTGTCTTCCTGCCAGAGCGAGGCCTGCAAACCAAAGAGGCTGTTTTCATTTAAAAGAAATTCTACAATGAGAGAGGAAGGAATGAAACTCTGTGGCTACTGGGAGCCCTTGCCTCTCGCCTCTCAGCCTCTCAGGCTCAAGAGCGTGCTAAGTGCAGGAGTCCGCACGTAGCCGGCACGTCAGCAGGGCACGCACACTGGGCGGCAGCCTGCTTTGGAGGGCCGGCTTCTCTGTGTAACCACGTGGGCTGAACCCGGAGTCAGAAGTGGTTTCTAGAGTCCTCGTGTCTAAGTTGACTGCATATAATTGATGTATTTACTGATAGTTCCGTCCTGTTGAACAACAACAACAACAACAATCTCGTGTAACCAAGAGATAGGTACGGTAGGGAAGGAAGACAAGTGAAAGGGGCGTGGAGGGAAGATAACGAGAAGATCGATGTGGGATACAAGGCAAGCAGGGGTGTTGTCCATAGGCACGTACTCGCTAGAAGCACGACTGAGCTGGTACCGAAGGGGGATACACAAAAAGCCCGATCTACGTCAGGGGCTGAAGTCTGTTTTTGTAAATGAAGTGTTATTGGAACACAGCTGCATCCAATTGTTTATACGCCGTCTCTGGCTGCTTCCACGGCAGAGCTGAGTAGCTGGGACAGGGAGAGGCTCTAGGGCCTGCAAAGGCAAAAAATATTTACTAACGGGTCCTTTGGCAAAGAAGTTTGCTGACCTCTACTCGATATGCTTCAGCGTGTCCTTAAGATCAGACCCGAACAGGACCCCATGAGGGAAACACTCTAAGGGGAACAGCTGTGAGAAATTCCTCCTGGCTTCCTCATGGATAGAACAGGGCAATGCAACCGTTTCCCCAACAGCATTCCTTACAGTGAACATATCACCCTGATTTCACTTCTCAAAGCTCCTTGCTCATCTGGCTAAATCCAGTGAGAAGACATTTGAATCTAGGGGACCAATAGTAACTATTTACAGCCAAGGTTTATGGAAGACTTGCCCTGGGCCAGGGACCACTCTAAGTCCCCTCCATGAATAAAAAAGCCATTTATCCTCACAAGAATCCTGTCCGAAGAAGCACGATTTCTATCCCTACTTTTCAGAGGGGAAACCAGAGGTGAAGTGGTTCACTCAGGGATAGTTTATAAGTGGCTTAGTGGGGATTTGCACTCAGATCATCTTCGGGGGGGGGGGCACTGAGCTTCTCAGAAGATGAGCATTTTGCTGGTTATAAGCATCATTTGTCACTAGCCCTTGAAGAATGTCAGCCTAAGGTGGTACTTCTTGCCAAGGACTCGCAGAATGGTGAGTCTGTACTATATGTCGTTCAGCGACCAGTCCTGTGCCCACAGACCAGGCAGCCTCGGAGGCGAGGGGTGCAAACCGCCACGGGTGTAAGCCTGACAAAGAGCCTACACCCCCCACCCGACCTGACTGTGGAAGGGTGAGGGCATTCCCTGAAGAAGACACAAGATTCTCTGCTTCTCTGTGGGCAAAAGGTAAAGAACCAACGGTGAGATCTTGGGAAACTCATGTCACTCTCCGGAGACCCATTTCTTTGTAAGTAAAATGAAAAGTGTAGATGAGCTTATTTCATGGGACTCACTTCAGCATTAAAAAAATTATGAGTCTCCAGGGGCGCCTGGGTGGCACAGTCGTTAAGCGTCTGCCTTCGGCTCAGGGCGTGATCCCAGCGTTCTGGGATCGAGCCCCACATCAGGCTCCTCCGCTATGAGCCTGCTTCTTCCTCTCCCACTCCCCCTGCTTGTGTTCCCTCTCTCGCCGGCTGTATCTCTGTCAAATAAATAAATAAAATCTTTTAAAAAAAAAATTATGAGTCCCCAAAGGCAGGAGATAACGAGTGTTGGCAAGGAGGTAGAGCAAAGGAAATTTTTTGCACTGTTGGTGCCGATGTACATTGGTGCAGCCACTGGGGAAAAGGGTATGGCGGCTCCTCAAAAAATTAAAAATAGAACTACCATAGGATCCAGCAATCCCACTTCAGAGTAAATATCCAAAGGAAATAAAAACAGGATCTCGAAGATCTATCTGCACTCCCATAGTCGCTGCAGCAGTATCCACAACGGCCAAGATATAGAAACAACCTAAGTGTCCTTGAATGGGTGACTGGATAAAAAAGATATGGAATCCACACACACACACACACACACACACACACACACAATGGAGTATTACTCAGCTACGGGAAAGAAGAGAATCCTACCATTCACAACAACATGGATGGACCTTGAGGGCATTAGGCTAAGTCAACTAAGCCAGACAGAGAAAGATAAATACGGCATGATATTACTTATGTGTGGACTCTTTAAAAAAAAAAAAAAAAAGTCAAACTCATAGAAAGTAGAAAAGTGGTTGCCAGAGGCTGGAAGGTGGGAAAAATAGAGAGAGGTTGACAAAAGGGTACAAACGTTCAGCTATAAGGTGAATAAGGTCAGAAGATCTAATGTAAAACACGGTGAGTGTAGTTGACAATGGCCTTGTATAATCAAAATTTGCTAAGATGTGCTTAAATGTTCTCACACACGTACATAAATATGTGAGGTGACGATGTCATTAACTAGATGAGAGGAATCCCTTCAGAGTGTATGTGCGTACTTTTTCTTAAGATTTTATTTGTTTACTTGGCAGAGAGAACACAAGCAGGGGGAGCAGGAGAGGGAGAAGCAGGCTTCCCACTGAGCAGGGAGAGCCCAATGCGGGGCTCGATCCCAGCACCCTGCGATCATGACCTGAGCCAAAGGCAGGTGCTTAACTGATTGAGCCACGCAGGTGCCCCTGATGTTTATACTTCAAACATCTTGCAATCGTATTTGCCTATTATACCTCAATAAAGCTTAAAAAAAAAAAAAAGCTAAAACATGATGTCCGAAAAAACTAGAACCCTAAGGGCACCTTGGTGGCTCAGTCAGTGAAGTGTCCAACTCTTGATTTCAGCTCAGGTCATGATCTCAGGGTCGCAGGATCAAGTCCTGCATGGGGCTCCACACTAGGTGGGGAGTCTGCTTTGGATTCTTTCTCTCTCTCTCTTTCTCTCTCTCTGTCCCTCTCCCCTCTCTAAAATAAATGAATGAATCTTAAAAAATAAATAAATATATATATATATAGCTCTAGGAAACAAGACAACGTATCTGCAAGTGGTTAGCACAGGTGACCAATCCGACTTAGACTCTCCACCAAGGGCAGTGATCGTCATGGCTACTGTTCTAATTATTCTATGAATTTCCACAGCCTGGGCCTTGGACAAGGTGTCAGCTTGCTGGCTCTTCAGTTAAGGAAGGGGCTGGGTCTCTGGCCTTGAAACCAGACTTTTCAAAGTTCAGGACTTGAGTTTAATGCTATTTCCCTTTTCTTGCCAAGCCATGGTGCCTCTCGATTTCTGGAATGAGCAGTTCAGCTCCAAGTCAAGGGGAAAGGTGGGATGGCCAGGGTTCCAGTCATCTGGGAGCTGGAAGTTCCTATACGTCACCTTCCCGCTTTCCACGTACCCATCTCCAGATGATCATAACAGACAACTAAGGGACAAACTGATTCAGGCAAACTCTTTTTAATGTTACTCTATTACTTGGCCGGGGCTGCCCAGGACTGCCAAACAGCTCCTCGGTAGACCCGATTCAGAACCACGTCTTAAAAGCATTCCTAAATGTCTTCTTGCTTCGGGAAATATTAGGGGACAGTCCCACAGACAAATTAACATAAACATTATCATGGAAACCAAAGAAAAGTTACCTAAAAGGTGCTTGATATCTACATGCATCTGCTAGTGAAAGTGTGTGGCGTATATAAAAGAATGACCTTTACTATCACTGTTGGAAGACACCCACATTTCACTGGGGAGTTCTGCTATGCAATACATGAATGGACTGGGTACGGTAACGTTAGCTCATTTCTAAATGACCAGGTTTAAGGCCAAACGTGTGCCTCTTGGGCTGATCAGCTCAGCAAGTCAGCAGCATGAACTTAACAAGACCCATCTCCGGTTCCATGCCCAGCTGGGTGAGTTCACACCAGAGCTTTTCATACTTCAGTCTGCAAAGAAATCACCAAGGACATTGTTAGGGCAGATGCCGGTGTGATAGGTCCAGGAGGCTGCATACATCTTATAAGCTCCCTGGTAAGGCTGCCACTGCTGGTGAGCCAAGACTTTGGGTATGAAAGGGTTTCAGCATTCAGAAGAGTTGAACTCCTCAGCACAGTGCTCCCCTTCCCCAAGGAGGAAGGAGTAAGACAGAAGGCACCTACTGTGTGCTGCCTACAGAGACGGGTTCTCCCAGCATCACCTTCTTTACCCCTGCCCCCCACAGCCAGCCCGGGCCATAGGTCCCACTCTCAGCACTAGGGGGTCGACAGTGGCACGGCCATTCAGTGAGAGGGGCACGTGGCCGAGGCGAGCTTCCTGATGAGAAAAAGAAGAGGGAGTGACTCTCTCTAGCAAGGACAGCGTGATTGCCCTCATCGCTGATCTGAGAGGCACTTGTGAGTCTTTCCAGTTTTATTTAGCTGCCTCCTGCTGTGATTCTGAGTCAAAACAGGAACAAGGTGCCTCATTTGTCATATCATCCGGCGATGTCAGGGATGTGGTTAGCTGTGATTAGAAATCCTAGACTCGACATGCTCCCCTTGCCTCTGCGAAGGTGTGTGCAGGGTGAGGCTCCGACACCCAGCGGGGTCCGAATGCTCTGCTGGCACACCATGGTCGAAACTCAACTACACGAGCTCAGTGCCGGAGCAGACCAAGGCTGCACCGTCCTGTCCACGGCTCACACAAAAGTCCCAAGCCCTGTACAAAGAGCCCGCGTAATACTAGCAGCCAGCGGGGACTCCTCACGCTGGGCTGGGCACGGACGCAAATGCCCTGCATGCATCCATTTAGTCAATCCTGACAATGGCACGACACCCCCACCCTGCCCATTTACTTCCACTTCGCACATGAGAGGATGGAAGCAGGGAGACAGCGGGTAACTGGCCCAAGGTCGCAAAGCTAGTAAGTAACGGGGCGGGCCTTTAATGCGGGGAAAGCCATCTGGGGCTCTCACTCTTGACCGATTACATGAGACTGTTTCTCTCTTTCCTGAAACAGCAAAACTCATCTTGCTCAAGGCTCTGCAAAGGAAGGGTCTTTGCTACCCTTGGAAACCGTTGATGGAATGAATACAACGGAGCGGTTGTGTTTGATTCTTAAAGGTTCAGTGGGAGATCAATAACTGCATAATGTCTTTGCAAAGTGGCTATGTCATCTGCAAGTAAACAGAGCAGCTGTTGGCTCGGGGGTCCCTCTTCCCGCATGCTAAGCTCAGTCCTGGAGCCTGACAGGTCTCCTCTGACGAACAGCTGTCACTAGGCCGCCAATAAGGACTAACACAAATACCCGCTCCTCTAGCTGGAATCTTGAGGTCTGGGTGAGTCCGGACCCTGACTTCTCAGAATTCTACACACTGCCTTTTGGCAAGAGAGAGGATCCATTCTCTCTCAATGTCAGCTATTACGAATAATAGCACTGAAAATTAAGACCCACATTTAAAAAGAAAATCTCATGGCTCATCTTTTTCCCTTAATTTTTTTTTTTAATTATTTATTATTTTAGAGAGAGACTGAGATTGGGAGAGGTAGGGACAGAGGGGGAGGGAGAGAGAGCATCTCAAGCAGACTCCCCCCGCACGGAGCCCGATGCGGGGCTCAATTCCACGACCCTGAGATGATGACCTGAGCCGAGATCAAGAGTCAGATGCTTAAGCGACTAAGCCACCCAGGTGCCCCTTCTCTTAAATGTTTAAGAAAAATGGAAGACGTAAGTAATTATCATTCACTGTGTTTGCAGATCAGAAATCTGGCAACAAGAACAGAGTACTGTATTAATAAAAATACAGCATAAAACACTTTAGAGGGTTGTGCTTGACATCTTATTTGACTTGGAGTGGAGAAATAAAAATTGCTTCAAGAGATTTCATTCCTCGGTGTAAGGGAGAGAGGGTGGCAATAAGAGGGGAAGTGGGTCCCCAAATATTGCTAATTATGGGGTGTTTTGGTGGGGGAATTATCCCACTGCAGTGAAGGGAGATGTCGAAAAAGCAAACATTCCCTGGAGCATTTTAGGAGACTCTGAAGTCATCCAGGCAACCGAGGCGTCAGCTGCGCTGGAGTTCCTGAGCTGTACAATGAGAAACGGCCTTTATGCTGATTACCCTGCCTCATAAGGAAAGAAGTAGTCTGATAATGAATAAGAGGGAAAATATAGACACGTGCCCATGATTATCACCTGAGTTGAAATACACTGAAAGTCGAAGTCATGACTATCTTAAAAGCTTATAGTAGGATATATATATATATATCTCCAACTTGCAGTCCATTTATTAACTTTGGTCCCCTTAGACAAAATAAACTTTTCCACTGTGGATAAGCCAGTATGCAGAAGGAGAGAAAAGTTTCATGGATGGTAATAAGCTTGTTTGGATATTCTGCTATTAGAGATTAATTCCTTTGGCTTAAACTGGGAGTTCTTTGAAAAGGTGAACTACTTGGGGAAAGTTAGCATGTTAAGTCAACATAGCAGGTGTTACCATGCTTTAGTGTGATTTAATACAGTTACATCTTCCCTCCTAACTCAAATTACATAAGAAAAATGAAAGAAATGGAGTATTTAGGATGAGAAAATAGGAGGGAGGAGTGATTTTAGAAAGTGTTGTGCTGACAAGATGAACATGTCTGACTTTGTACACTGAGAAGTTAGCATCGGTAAGGGGCTGGACAAGAAGAGCAGGGAAATGGCAGTAGGTGAAAGACACAGAGAGGGGCGCCTGGGTGGCGCAGCAGTTAAGCGTCTGCCTTTGGCTCAGGGCGTGATCCCGGCCTTATGGGATCAAGCCCCACATCAGGCTCTTCCGCTGGGAGTCTGCTTCTTCCTCTCCCACTCCCCGTGCTTCTGTTCCCTCTCTCACTGGCTGTCTCTATCTCTGTTGAATAAATAAATAAAATCTTAAAAAAAAAAAAAAAAAGAAAGACACAGAGAGGGAAAAAGGTAGGTCAGCAGTGCTGGTGAGCACCAAACACAAAGCCTGAGACATCGTTTTCCACGGTTGGGATATACATAGTAGCAGGGACAGTGTGTAAACCCAGAGCTTGTGTTCTAAAAGAACTTTTTACTGACTCAGACCTACTTTGGGCTAAAATAATCTTTCCCGACTCTGAATTTACATTCCTAAAACCAAGAGAATATTATTTTCACTATCTGACTGGCAAAATTAAAAGGCTTATGATCTCCAGTGTTAAGGAAGGGACATGGAAATCCATACACTCAGATTATCTTTGTGGGGAGGAGAGTAATTTAATAGTGGTTATTCAGATTTAAAATGTGTATAACTTTGGGCTCAAAATTTCATTTCTAGAAATGAAATTCAAGTCCTATTTTGCAGAAATATTAGCACAAATGTACAAGACATTTGTACAAAGGTATCCAACGTAGCATTAGGTGGAAAAATGGAGACAACTAAATAATCTACCAACAGGGGAATGGGTAAATCAGTCAGAGAAAATAATCCAAACTATGGAATTTCTAGACAATAATTAAGAGGCATGTAGTATATCCACAGGCATTGTCTTGTTTAAAAGGAGGAGTAAAAGTGGTTGGGTGAAAAAAATATTGTCAAATAATATTTACTGTATGATCAACTATTTGCATCGAAAGGTGGATGAGTGTATGAGATGGACGGACAGACAGATGGACAGATGGATGGATGGATACGTGGATTGAAGAAGGGAAGAAGGGAGAGAGGGAGGAAACAGGGAAAGAGAGGAGGTAAGGAGGGATAATATGAATGAATGATAGAGACAAGTATGCACCCAATAAACTATCCATACTGATTATCTATTGGGTCAGGAGTGAGGGGTTGAGGTCCATGGACTTCCATTTAAACATTTTTACAGACTGTTGGACTGTTTGGATTTTTGATAAGGGACATACACTATTTTATAACTGCAAATCACTGAATAGCATCTTAAACTGAAGGAGTCGTGTGTGCCCTCCTTTCAAGCTGAGTGAATCCCTGCACGTCCAAGACGGAGGCTAGCATCGAACCTCGCTTTTCTCTGCCTCCATGGGTAAACCCTGGCTTGTTACTTGCCCTCTGCTCTTCTCTCAGATGGGACCGTGAACAAGAACCCTTCAGACAAATCCCAAGAACAGTACACAAAGCCACTGGAGTTCATTCAAAGTAAGTCTCCCTCCAATATCTAACAGCCTCCTCCAATCTCCAGACCAGCAGTTCTCAAAATTGAGCAGCACCCGAATCACCTGCAGTGCTTGCTCAAACACAGAATGCAGGGCCTGCACCCAGAGTTTCTGCTTCCATAGTCTGGCCTGGGGCCCCAGGTTCTGCGTTGCTGGCAATTTCTCGGGTGCGGCTGCTGCTACTCCAGGGACTGCGTGGAAAACCACCGCTGTCGGTTGAAGGCGAATAATAACGTGGGCCCTATAAGCCAGACTGGCTGTGGGCCAGAACCAACCCTGTCACTCCTGAACCACCTCGTCCTGCCCGGTGACTGGGTTCCTAAACCACAGGGTGTAAGCTGCCTCTCCAGTCCCAGAAGCCGGAGCGTGAGTCCGCGGACCAGGGTCAAGAGACAGACACAGAGGAAGCTGGGCTCCTGACCCTCCAGAGAAGAAAACTCACCTTCCGAGAAGATGATGTAGTCATTGCACTCATCAGAGCTACAGGAACACATAAAGAAAGTCTCGCCCAACACCTTTTTTTCCTTCATAATACACTTTGGAGAAGCAGAATCTTCGAGAACGATTCCGTGGTAGGTGTCCTTGGGGTCATGGCAAAGCGTCTCTAGTGTTATGTTCTCATCATTCTTTCTCCTAGGGTGCAGAGGTTCATGGCAGGGGAGAGAAGAGAAAAAAAGGAGAATGGATAAATACGGCCTCCTGGGCAGAAAAGCAATCTGGACTCTTTTCCTTCCCAAAGCTGTTCGAACAACGGCAGCTGGTTCCTGTTCTGCCACGTTAGCAGGTTGTCCTCTAGTCTCCTGTGCTTTTTCTACTCATCCCGCTCTTTCTGTTGTGTATTCTCAAAACCCACTTATGAGTGTAAACATGAAGGCTTTCCCTGGGGGCTGTCCGGCTGGAGAACCTTACACATTACGTCTTAATTAAACCAGGAGACAGGAAGGCATGGTAAACCGGAGCCTGCGAGGTCCTCAGGGTTAAACCTTCCATCCTGAAAACCCTGCCAGGCTCACACGGCATCCCCAGTTTATCTCACAGGATCCGGGTCATGTCTAGCTAAACTGTGCTCCAAGAGCATTCCTGGGAGCGTCGTGGCAGTTCCTCGAGTCTGTTTGCTGGGCCCCAGAGAGCTCCGTGTGGGGGCACATGCCATGTCAGCGGCTGGCTGTGCGGACAGAACGGAACACACTTCCTAGACGAAGCACTGGCAATTTCCCCGACTCACAGAAAGGAACGGAAGGGGGGAAAATGAAAACACATGGGAAAGAACTGCAAGGTTTTCTTCATTTACAGTTCAGTGTAATCTTTTATGCTGTCACGAACGAGTTACTTCTACATTTAGTATCCCTTCACTGCATGTGTCTGAAGCCTAACCCAGCTAAGGGCTCGAGAAGCTCTCATGTGGCATTTCACTGAGGCCGTAGAAAGTGCTCAGTGGGCTCTAGGTTTAGAATATGTTTAAAAATGACATGATAAATGCCCACTATTATAATTGCAAAAGCCAAAACAAAAGGCTGGCATCCGTGGAAAAGGGCATCATTCTCTGCCTCTTTCAGTCTGCTTCTCTCGTAAACTTGCCATCTAGGATGACTCTGTCCAACACCAAAGTTAGTCTGACCTCTCTCCTCCCATCTCTGACCTTTTCAGATACAAAATGCCTGTTGTCTTGAATGGTCCTCTCCGCATCTGGAGGGGAGTCTAGGGAAGGACTAGTCAGGCCTGAATGGCGGCCAGTTTTGCGAACATCATCTTCCCTGGGAAGGATTCTGAGTGCCTGCAGTCGAGGGTCCATTGGCTCCCGCATGCCAGCTCACACTCACCAGCCGCTCCCCCCCCCCCACCGCAAGTTCACTGTTTGCAGCATGCAAAATGGGAGGCAGGCTGGAAGCAAGAAGCAGGGAAAGCACAGCCTTCCCCTGGAAAACAAGCGAAGCCCCATGCACANNGAAAGAGTGCCTTTGAGGGCACCACCACTGGAGTGCTTCATTCCGGACACTAAAGGACAAGTAGGTCAACAAGGGGATAAGAAGAGCAGAAGCGAGGGCGCAGATGGAACAGTCCAACCAGGAATGGAGTCAATGTGGCTGACGTCCGTGCAACCCAGAGCTGGCTCCAGCAGAGAAATGCATGCCTTTGGTGAAGGAGCTCAAGGGTTCTGGTTCTCGAACTAACACTCCAGCGGGTGCAAAAGGAGCAAGCCCTTGCTAAGTAGGTCTCTACTGGTAAAGGAAGCACCACAATCGGAATCCTTATTCCAGCGTGGCTAGCAGGGAACTGCGTGACACTTGGCATGATGACACAACAAACTATGTATGTTTAAAAATTCACTTCTCCTTAACCACAAAGCTCCTGGGAAGTCTTGGCAAAAATGGCAGCCATGAAACAAGAGCACCTTCCTCCCTGTCTCCACAGTGGGGTGTGTGTGTGTGTGTGTGTGCATGTGTGTGTGTGTGTGTGTGTGTTTGCCCAAGGAGGGTTGTTTTCTGGTTTGGGTAACAAAATGAAGGCATGTTGAGTCTTCAGTGTCCCCAGGTAAAAGCACGGTGTCTCTTCCTTATGAAGCTTCTAGAGGCCAAAGAATGGAACGAGGAAGGAACTGTGAGCCCTGAGGAAAGCCGCTCTATAACCACTGGGCAGCTCTTCCAGAGCCTCTTGCCTTCCACCCACGCACTGCTTAGAGGACTAAAATTGCAGAGAGGAAATTCAGTTAGAATTTCCTGCGTTCTTCACTCACTCCTATAATAGAGCTCAATGGCAGGCAGGGCCAACTTTGCAAAATATCTTTGGATACGGTTGAGCACAGGAAGGGAAAATACAATGAACCAAATACAGACTTTTTCTTTGTCCTGAAACATTTGCTCTGAGCCATTGAAGAGGTTTGTCACTATCGCACTCACAAAAGAACCACGATAATAAAATTAATATTGGTTCCACAAATCCTTGGAAAGAACTTACACATTTGACATGGTATGGGTGCACAGCTGCCATCGGTTTAAATGAACAAACGAATCAGTGAATGAATGAAAAGAATGCTAAGACTAATAAAGGCATTGCAATGTACTACCAGGGTAGAGTCTTTCAGTTTCCTCATCTCGCTGTTCGTTTGGGTTCCCTGGAAACAGACCTTAAGGCTGTGTGATTTATGTGCAGAAAGTTTTCGGAGAGGCCCCTGTAAGGGAAGCAGCACCCCACACCATGGGGCTGGAACCACAATGCAGATCACAGCAACCGACTCACTGATCCCTCGGAAGCCGTGAAGCTAAGATGGCCAGTCAGAGCTGTCCTGAAGGAGGTAAAGTGGCCAGCCATTTTGGACCCTGGCATCAACCAGTCATGGGATGCTGGCTGCCTATGGAGGGAGCAAACTTGAGGAGGGGCCCAAAGAGGGAAGAAACTCTAGTCAGCGGGGGCAGGGGGCGTAGTCCCCTGGAGGGACTCACGGTGATCCCTCAGCAGCTACTGAGAGGGGGAGCACCAAAGAGCTGAGGGGGCATCAGCGAGGTGCGCCATGGCACCTCTCACTTCCTTTTCTCCGTACTGCCATTCCACTCCACAGGAGTATTTATCTTTGCCGAGACAGGTAAAAACAACTTTCAGTGTATTAACTCTTCCTGGTGGGAACAGTGAGGAGACAGGGAGGTTTCCTCTCCCCTACACACTCACATTTTCTGAGACAGCGAGTAACCTAATGCCTCATTCCAGAGATTGGAATCCCAGAGAGACTTGATTCACATTCAATCATTGGGGTTTGTATGATGGGTCAAGAAAAAAATGTCTTTATTGGATGAGCCTGTTTGGGTTAGCAGAAGTAAGCTCTCATGCCGCAGTGCATATTCAAGCAAAGATGGTCAGCAGAGAACAGAAGCAAAGAAGGAAGCGTTGAGGTCACCCAGTCTGGTGTCTCAATCTTTCTTGCACTAGACTTGATGGGTGGTCCCCCAGCGTCTCCTGAACTTTGACTCCTCAGAGGAGGAAGCCTGCTTTGCTGTTAGGAAACCAGGATTGTGAAAATGTTTAAACTTATACTGAAGTCTGTCCCCTGGTAAATTTTACAGATCCTCTTTCTGCCCTTCAGAATGACACAGAACAAGTTTATTATATTTTCCACTTGAGAGCCCTTCCAGCATCTCTCAACAGAACCCATCCATATCTTCTCTCTACTGGACTCGCTGTGTCTGATTCCATTGGTCATTCCTCACAGCGTAAACTTTCTCAGCCTGCAATCATACTGGCCCCTTTGCCTCTGGACACCATCTCTGTCAAAATCCCTTTTGCAAAAGCATTGCTCAGAATTGGACCTGAATGAAGTTGGCAGGTATGGCAAAGTGTCGCGAAGCTCTTTGCTGTAAACAGTCTGTTAGTGCTTAAGAAACTAGTTCATCGCAGTACGTACGGAAATCCGCAAGCTTTCCAGATCTATCATCAAGGCTAACTATATGTGGTCAAAAGACTTTTTCTCCCAAAGTGCGGGGGATGGGGGAGATTTGGGTTTATATTCTCATTTGCCAACTGGCCAGGAGACACATAGGTTACTTAAAAAAAAAATTGGCTGATAAATTCAAAACATCAGAATAAGTCTGCAAATGTTATATTTCATTAATGAATTTACACATTTTTATAAAATGGGGGCTCGTTTAATCTCTATTTTCCTTTTATCTCTTGCTCATACTCCCAGTCTGTAACTGTGAAGGAGTCAAAGGATTTGTGAACACCATGTACGTGTGTGTGTGTGTGTGTGTGTGTGTGTGTGTGTGTGTTACGGTGGGGGTGATGAGAGGGAGAGGGACAGGGAGGGAAGGAGAGAGAGAGAGAATATGGAGGTAATATGGGGGGAGGGAAGGAGAGAGAGAGAGAGAATATGGAGGTAATATGGAGGGAGGGAGAGAGACAGAGAGAGACAGAGAGAATATTGAGGGAATGTGATTTAAGAGAAATGCGCAGTATTGCCCCAAGAAGATGTTGCATGCAGCCTGTGGTGCTGAGTGACCCGGCCAGGGCTTCTGAGTGCACAATGGGTTGTTTTTCTGGATCTCCAAAAAGCTTCCCTTTTTTTGACAAAGACTTTCCTCTTCCAACAGCCCACCTTTCCTCTCCTCTCCTCTCCTTCCACAGAACAAGACTGAGATGGCTCAGAAGAACACGGCTCCTGGTATCACTCTGGGGTACCAAGCAGGTGTCAATTAAGACAACAAGTGGCAAATGTCTCTCTCCTTCATACAAGGATGGGGCCCGAATTTATTGTAAATATTAAAGGTCATCTTATACACTGTCACACGCACATATATATAGATGCACACGCGTGTGTGTGTATCTGAGCGTTACAGAATATCTCTGGAAATTACATGTAATCATTGAAAGAGAGATGGCCTGAAGGAAAGGGATGTGTGAGAGGGCATGGAGACAGCCTTGACTCTATAGACCACAGCGTGCATCACCTACAAAAGGGGGAAAAGGGAGGTTTTCAAAGGCCACCTTACCAGACCGCCAGACAGACTTCATGTGGCTTCTCACAGATGGATGTAATGCTGCAGTTGCTCACGCAGGATTTCTGATTGTCACAGGTGGAAGATCTCACATCGCAAAATTTACACAATTGTGGAAATTTGATGACACCATTGTTGTCGGTGACCATCATGTCATTATTAACTGGGGAGGGAAAAGAAAGACATTAAATCAGTTATCTCCCTGCTAGGCAGCCTGCCGATGAATTCCTGATGATGTTATGCAATTTCAAATCAACCAAAATAATACCTTCACCTCAGAGTAGAATTTCCTTCATGTAGGCAATTGGTAATGAAAGCCATTGCAGGGGGGTGTGGCTAGGGTTGCGGGGGGAGGTCTGAATAACTTCTTGCTTTTGTCAGTGATTACTGTGAGGCACTCTAAATCCAAACACAATTGTTCAATTGAGAAACATCCATCGGATTTGGTCCACTGCATAGTGCTGGGTGCTAGGAGCACGGAGAACGCTACCTTAAGGAAATTATCACTTAGTTGAGTAGACAGATGAGGAAACAGATGAGGGTAGGGTAACCCAAATAGAGAGAAGCACAGAGAATATGGGATCCTGACAAGAGTCACCACCCAAAGGGGCAGAGACAGGTCACAATGGAGAGGAGCTGTGCAGTGCAGAAGGGTGTTGGCCAACTCAGAGGAGACACTAGGCGAGGCAGGACACTGCCTTCATTCTCTTGACGTGCAGAAGAGCTCGAAGGGCCTTCTTTGCAAGAGACTAGTTCTAATTTCGCCCCATTGCCTTGAGGGAAATTACGTGATTAACCAACACTCAGTGTCTCTGAGACAGAATCCCAAACATCGGCGAGGCTCAGCGCACTGGAGTCCTGCAGGTGAGGAAAAGCTGAGTTCCACCCTGAGAGTCTGCTCCCCGCCGCCTCTTTGACGTCATCCCCCACCGCCAACCCATTTACTCCTTACTCATTACCTTTTGGGACACATGGGCCTTCCCTGGAAGAAGCCAAGTTCCTTCCTCCCCAGAACTTTTCACTTGCTATTCCCTTGGTCGCCTTTGTGGTTTCCCGTTAATGTCACCTCCTCAACCCAAAGCAGCCCACAAGTAACTACCACAGGATTCTGTTTGATCTCCTGCACAACTATCTCACTCACTTACTTGCTTATAATCTATCCACCAAAATGCAAGCTCCACGAGCTTTTGTCTGCCTTGTTTACATGCCAGGTCTCTGGTGCCAAGAAGAGGACCCACTCCATAGAAGGTACCCCAAAGTCTTTGTTGAATGAGTGTACGAATAGTGAATTCACAAGGACTGACTATAAGAAGTTCACATTTGGTTCTTTATACCAAGTGGGAAAGGATATAGAACTTCTTCACTCAGATGGGGAGGGTGGTGATTAGAAATGCAATATTCATTCACAGTCAACCATAACATACTAAAGACAGATCATTCTCAGCAAAACATGTGCTATGTGTTGAGAGACCATTAACAAAGGTGTAACACTGCCTTCCCCATCTTTTTCCTCCAAGAGATCCATTTTTATTGGCAAAAGTGGAAATTGAACGGATGAGTTTGGAGAGTCAAGTGAAGTATGACAAGGCTATGAGGCATTTGGTCCACAAACATGAGCTTAGAGACACTTACAGGCTAGACTAAGAAAGATGATGCACGTAGACCACCTGTAGGAGTGGGCCAGCCACTGGCTATTAGGAAGCTGGGAGGTGTGTTTCTCCCTTGGAAAGGCTTGAGGACAGCCTCCTCATCTCCCTGTGTCAAGTACGCTCCTGACTAAAGCCAGACAAACAACTTCAATGCCCTCCCACGGTCTCTCCCCGTCCTGTGAATTTTTGATATCTGCCATCCACACTTTGCCACGAAACCCTCCTTGACGCTTGGGCATAGCACCTGTTTCCTGGGTCTCTAAAAATACAAACACATATAAATTTGAGATTTGCTTTCTTGTGGTAACATTAAATATAGAAGGTAAAAAAAAAAAACAAAAAACCATTCATCCCTCTCAGGCCTCAAGTTCATTTCAGGAAGTGTATTTTTAGGCAACAAACTATTTTGAAATTTGTCTCCCAGACCAAGAGCTCAATGCTAAGCTAAAAATACAGGCCAAAATGCTTTCTGAACTTTGTGTTCAATCTGGGACTAACACAACAATGAATCAATATATATATTTTTCTACAATAGTTAGATTTGGACTATTTGTGAAGCAACTAATTTAACCCTTCAGGTTTCTCTAAAAGACACGGGTAAAACAACAAAAATCTGGGTCATGTTTTGTTTATGTAAATTTTTCTTTCTTTCTTTCTTTCTTTCTTTCTTTTTTTTTTTTTTTTTTTTTTTTTTTTTTTTTGGTATAGCGTATGTTTCACACAAACATGTATTTGCTGGTTGGGAAGATTTTGTTGATTTTAAATATAAAATCAAGCCTCCATGAAATGGAATTCAGCCTTCTCACATTTTAGGATTTTAGCCTGTACTAGAAGTTACCAACTTTGAGGGCATGTTAGAATCAATCACCTAGGGAGGTTTAAAAAATAATGAGGTCTGAGTCCCACTTCCAGATACACTCATTTAATTATTCTGGATGGTAGCGTGAGCATCAGAATTTTTTGAAGCTGCCCAGATATTCTAACGTGCACCCAAGGCAGAGAACACTGACCTGAAATGAGGTAAAAACAACAGGACTGGCTAGAAAACAAAACACACACACACACACACACACACACACACACACACACACACACAATTTCTGTGACAGTGAAGGAACAGCCCTTCAATAAATCTAGAAGGAGTTTCCTTGAGAAAAACAGGGCCCGAAAGCCATGTGATGAACCCTTTTACATCTCAGATGGAAAGAAGTCCTTTGCTGGGCTGGCCAATGCCTTTCTTTCTTTCTTTCTTTCTTTCTTTCTTTCTTTCTTTCTTTCTTTCTTTCTTTCTTTCTTTCTTTTTTAAAGATTTTTATTTATTTATTTGACAGACAGAGACAGCGAGAGAGGGAACACAAGCAGGGGGAGTGGGAGAGGGAGAAGCAGGCTTCCCACCAAGCAGGGAGCCCAATGCAGGGCTCGATCCCAGGACCCTGGGAACATGACCTGAGCCGAAGGCAGACTCTTAATGGCTGAGCCACCCAGGCGCCCCTGGCCAATGCTTTTCTAACACAAGTTAAGAAGTGTGAGAAAAGCTAGAGGAGTTAGGAGTGAGAGGAGAGAAGTGCCAACAGTGAGTCTGCTGTTGGAAGCCACAGTGGCGGCCACGGACGTGTTGACAAGTATAAGTGGTTTAGATCTGATGCCTACAAAACACAATCAACAGTGAAGACACAAAAGAGGGCCATCGAAAAAGAAAAAAAAAAGAAAAGAATAGAGAAGGGCCACCAAGCTGCACAGCTCTGGGGGCGTCACTCAGACTGCAGTCTGCAAATGGGGCCCCTGGAGACGGGCAGGTGTATGACGCCTGCTGCCTACAGCCAGACCCAGGAAGAGGAGACCTTTGCAATGAACTCTGGGAAAAAGGCAAACAGCCAACTTCACTCCATACTTGGAGTCACAAGCCTGTGGGGGAGGAGACGGCATACAGTGGGAGCTCATACACATTCAACACCTACTGTGTGCCAGTTAAAGTATGCAAGTTATCACATATCACGTCCTAAGTACCCAGTGAGGAGGCCTCATTTTTCTCTCTAATATGGTAAAAGCGACCACCTTGGCAGTGGTCGGCTTGATCAGCTTTTTGTTTTGTTTTGTTTTTGAAAAATGTGAAAGCCTTTACCTAGGGCATATTCACTGTCCTTTCCCCCCTCTCTTCCCCAGCCAGCCGCTCCCTAACTAATTGACCTCAGGAGGCGCCCCACCTTGACAACTCACTTGACAACAAGCCAGTCAGCAGTGGTCAGCCTCTGCTTTAAGCCAGGATTCTCCCTTATGAATACGTGTGTTGGCAGGATAGGGTGAAGCATAAAGGGCAAAGCTACCCTTAAGCCTTGTTGGAGGTCACCTAATTTTGATAAAAAACTCTATGGAGTCACGCTAGGGAGAAGGGGCCGAGACACATAACATACAAAGTTTTGCTCCTAATTGCAGAGGGCTGACTTACAGACTCCCTGAAGACCCATAAGCCCCCACTGAAGAATCCAGGAAGTAACCCAGTGTCCTCTAGGGTCACAGATGACACCCTAAGTATATACCACTACTCAGAGTAGGGGTGGAGGGTTCCTGGGGGCAGGAAGGGCGGTGATGGCTATTTACTGTAGGCACGATTACATCTATGCATTCCAATTCACGGGAAAAGAAGTTACCATTGGGACCTCGGCTATCAAACATCTTATGTTTAATAATGTTCGTGAAGCCTAAGTCATGAAGAATAATATATTCACGGATATATGTGAATAGCCAGGGACAAAGATATGACCGTAAACAGCACAACAAAAGCCATCTAATTAACCCCAGAATAAACCCTAACCAACTTCAAAATTACTTCCAATTCAGGTTAAATTACTCTCCCGCGTCTTTAGTTAATATGTTCTCATATTAAGGCAGTGATTTCAGTGTCTCTAGGCCCTCTGTGCGCAGCTGACCATCCTCGGGGATTTTCTACCCATAACGGGCCAATTAGCTATTCATAATGTCCCCCAGAAACAGGCTCTATTAAGAGTGTCTCTCACGTAGAAAGTCATTCACTAAAGGAAGTGAGCACGGGCAGCTTCTTTCAGCATATGATGGGATCACATGGTACATGATATTTCACTTCTCTTCAAACAAACCCGTGAGTAATATCAAGCCCTTCAGACTAGGGCATGCTGCCTTCCTCATTTTAGGGCACATTTTCCCCAAACTCATTGCCTGGAGACACAAGTTCCAGGTCCTGAGAATATGAATTAAGTCAATGCTTAGCTGTGTCTATTTCTGGAAAAGTACTGCTGTCTCTGAAGGTCAGAGATGAGCAGCCTACTAAGGCTTAGATTTACTGCAGATAACTATAAGGAAATTTGGATACACATTCTTAGTCCGTTATCTTTGGAATGAGATCAACTATTAACTGAACTATTAGGTAAAAATCTCAAGACTCCACAAATAATCTTAAACACTTTGCCAGAAAGGCATTCACGTACCTTTGAATTCATGCATCTATCTGCTGTGATTTAGTGCTGTGTTTTGGGGGGCACCTAAGAATTCATTTATTCTACAAACACCTGTGGCTGTCTTGCTTTGTGCTATATATTTCAGAGCAGGACCACGAACACTGATACAACTACGTGCTGCATCTCAAAGAATAATCCATGGTGACTGGAGAACAGAACTCGGTATGTTTCTCAGCTGTACTTCTCAGATATTAAGAGGGACACAAAGCTTTTGGGAATACATTTAACTCACAGGTGTGGGGTAGTGTATTGGCTCATGCAATAGGGAGGGCTGGCCAGTCTGAAATTTATAGGGCAGGCCAGCAGGCTGGAAACTCGGGCAGGAATGAATGTGGCAGTGTTGGACAGAAATGTCTTCTCGGGGTGGGGGGGGGGGACACCTTTCTGCTCCCAAGGCCTTCCAACTGATTGGAAGAGGCCCAGTCACATCACTGGGGGTAACTTCCTTTATTTTAAGTCAACTGATTGCAATTGTTAATCACATCTGCAAAGGACCTTCACAGCAACACCCAGGTTAATGTTTGATGGAAGAACTTGGCCCTGTAACCTGGCCAAGGCCTCATTAAACAGCAGTACAGGTAGGAGTTGAGACCATTCCCGGGTGATGTCCATGCTGCTGGTTCATGTGTTAAGTGGGAAGGCGGGGGTGACCCCAGTTTTTGACTGGCCATTATTTCCCTTTCTCCCCTCATGCTGGATCCAGCAAAATTAAATACTATTCCTCACCTTTTTTTACAGGCCTGTCTCATCTTACAGTTCTTTCCATCTGCTTTTCTCTTGAGTCTGGCCTCTTAAACGATCACAGGCCCAGAGGCTCTGATCACCATATGGGCCCAGAATTGAAAGACTTGTTCTCTGAAAGAAGGTTTTTAATTGCAGTTGGCATTTCAGAGTCAGACACTGAGGCAACCATCTGGCAGACAGCCGCCATGGTCTGTGATGCTGGCAACAAACACGCCACGGCCCCCAAGACCAGGTGGGACAAGTGTATGGGCCCGTCACACACGTCCTCCCCTCCAGAACAAAGCAGCAAGTCAGTCAGCCTCAGAGGAGTCCCTTCATGATTCTTCACGAAAGGAAGATATTTCCAAGTGAGTAAAATACTTCGGCCAATTACTATAAGCAAACAAAAAACACCTCGCGATTAAGTCAAAGATACTTCAGGAATATTTTCTTCTCTATGGCATACCTGGAAATTCTAACACAATGTAGTACGTTCTTTTTTAGTTTTAAAAGTGCTTGAACCCTCATTGTCTAAGTAATTACAAACATCTTGAGAGCAGGGGAGGTGGGCTTTCCTTCAAGTGAGGGTCCCACATGATCTCTGGGGCAGCCATCACAGAGTTAACTTGGAGACCAGGGGGAGAGAAATAGAGAGGAGGAGGAGAGAAATAGAGAAAAGCAGCCTGAACACATCAATTCCTCTCTTCATGCAAACGTTCTGTAATAATAACACTTTTGAAAAACCTCCCAAGGATGACCTAATCAATACTCTAAAATCTCTTTTTGAAATGGCTGAAAAATCATTCCAGTCAAAACCTAATAGAAAAGATATTTTCACACCAAAATTGCCTGCCACATGGGCAACAGTTAAGGACTTGTCAAGGGTCTGGGATATTCTCCCCAGAGTAAGAGATTTAAAACACACCTCAGCTTGGTCCCCGCCCCTCCTGCAGCTTACATTCTAGTCGGAGAAGCAGAATCATCAAATGCAAGCTACTTGCCTTTACATGCAAGCAAGAGGTCAGGAAAAGGAGAGAGAGCTGCTACAGGGACACCCAGCTTCAAGGAGGAGCCTGTCCTTGAAGAATGGGTGGCTTTGAGAGGCAGGGGGAGGACAAAATGGGCACTCTGAGCTGAGAACACTGCTCAGACCAGGAGAGGCTGAGCAGAGGAGGCATGCAGACGATCTAGAGACGAGATCTCTGAAGACAGAAAATCACTCAACAAATAGGCTTCTTGCATTTTACAGGGGGGAAGGCTGAGGGCATACGGGTGTTCTGCTGTGTACGCTGGTCGTACGACTGCCTTGACCCCAGTGAGATGCACAAAAGGCAGGGATTGCTGAGAAGGCAGAGATTAAGTCCCCGCAGAAGCACAAGGGCCAACAACAGAATCTCAGACTTTGTCCGCCTACTCTCGTAACAGAAATATTCTACGCAAGAAATGGACTGAATAAACTCAAGGCCTGGTTGAAAAACTCAAAAGTCGGGGGCTGGCAAATAAACTAATGACGCTGGACAGCTGTCAACCATCCTAATAAACTTCACTCAAACATAGGGAACTGTGAATGAATTGGAGAGGAGGGGTGTGTGTGTGTGTGTGTGTGTGTGTGTGTGTGTGTGTGTTTCCTCCGTCTTTGACTCCTTCAACTGAGGAATTTAGCCTTTTTGGCTAAAATGAGTTGAGTTGCTTACTCTGGATTGCTTTATAAGGAAACTGCGTAAACAAACATAGAAATTTGTACTCAGCAAACAAGTAAGTTAAAAGATTAAGGTACATTTCAAAGGGATTCATCCAAAAGGGTACTTTAAATGGAAAACTTGACTGTGTCTTTAAAAGAGGATTTTTAAGATTTGATACGCAAGGACATTTTTAAAAGCCATATATAGAATAAAACAAGCTGTAGCTGAATGGAAAAGTAATTGGCATTTTCTAGGGACAAACATAAAATAACTGAGCTGGGGTTTCAATTGCAAACTTCTCAGTTGAACACTCCCCAGCCCCTAGAGCTCCAAATAGCTCCCAATATGCACACTCTGTTTTCTTGCTTAGCCCTGAATTTCTTGGATCGCTGAGGATGAAGTGCAGCTTGAGTTCTCCCAACACTTGCTGAATTTGCTTTCTGTTTTTGGGGATATATGTCCCAGAATCAGGTCACATATCAGGTGACAAAACCCAAACATTTGAAATGACTCTTGCAGATGGAAATATCTATATTATTGCCAAAGGCAGTATTTCAGAATACTAGCATTTTTGCCATATTCAAAGAGCTGAAACACTTTTAGCTCTCTCAATTACCCTCCTTCGTCTTTAATAGGGATCTAGTACAAAAACAGCCCTCAGAAAGCTGGGCAGGGGTGAGCAGTCGGCAACAAATACCACCGTCCGTACGTGACAATTTTAGTTTATCATTGAGAGAGCTGATTTTCACAGTGTGTTTATCTGGCAAATCTTCACTGTAGAGACTTCGAGATGAGCCAACACTGGGAGCATGCAGGGGCTGGAGCCGAGGAGAAGAGGAAAAAAGTTGAAAAAATTTAGCCACATCAATACAAATGGGATACTACACCAAGCTAAGAAGTACAATTTGGCACTATTTCACATACTGTCAAAATAATCACTGTTTTTCTGCTGGGAAATGCTTGAAGTTGGTACTTTATGTAAAATAATTGAGTAAACTCAAAAAAAGTAACTGAGAAAACAATTCTGAGTTGATACAACTTGAATGGTATACTGTGGCAACCAGCAAAAGGACCGAGATTATTGCAAGTAAATATGATTAACTAACTCCTTGGTGGCAGTTGAAACAGCGCTGGTAAATAGCCTGATAGAGGCAAGATAATGAGCACACGATTTACGGAGTGCTATCGCATTCCAATTCAGCTCAAATAATTTGTTACCAGAAAAATTAGCCGACATAAACCAACATGCGTTACGTGTCTGCTCTGCGAGTGGCCTCACATTCAACTGTGACGGCAAGGGTGGATACTATAAGACGTAACCCTTTTTCCCCAAGATGCTGACGCTCTTGCAGGGAACCAAAAGAAAAAAAAAATGTACAAAAATGATTTTTATCAAAAGAATCTTGGAAGCGGAGAGGCTCGTCATGAAGATGTGCTTTTTAATGAAGTTATTCATTTAAGATTTAAACAATACTTTATCTCGCAGTGCTGAGGCAAAGTAATGCCAAATTCCAAAACTAATAGAAAATCTGGGAAGTTTTTTTTTTTTTTTTTAAGGTAAAAGATATTAGAGAATCAGAAAAATAGGCACTTGAGATGAGCCGTTTGCTTCCACGAAGCAAGGCATTTGGCCTGCATATCAATTTCCTGCGAGATCGGGATTTTCATTTAGAAATTTCTCTGCAGAGGCTTTCTCCCCTTCTCTTCGCAATGTGCTGCAGCATCCTGGTGCATGCTTGGTGCCGAGAGGTTTTTCAATTACAGTTGTATTAAGTATGTGAAAATGCTGGTCAAAGCAGATGATTCCCATATTCCCGCCCTGGAAAAAGGCAGGGAATAGAATAGCACTCAGGCGAAGTACTTCTTTAAGGGGTGTTGTCCCAGAGGCTTGGTTTCTGACCACTAAGTAACCTGGGAGGGGACGAGGCTGGGAGACACTGGAACAGGGACTGCATGAGCCATGTACAGTCCCCAGATGTGCTCTGTTTGGCCTAAACTTTTTTCTTTTGAACATGTGACCCAAGTTTGGAAATGAGGAAATTTCACATGAAAAGCTAGATTTCCAACTTCAGTTAAGAAAATAAAAAGAAGTGGCAGCATTAGCCTACAGGGTCCCCTGACAACAGTCTGCAGTCTGCTGGCAAGGAGCGGTGGGCCCTTCAGGCGACACAAGGACCCGTATGTTTGCACTCCCTGCTACTCCCTCGCGTCTCCTATCCCCTGTCCGGCCCCTGTGGCCATCTGAATTTTTACCATTAGTGATTCTTTAACATGTCCATTCAGTTCTCTCTTCCAGTATTGGAACTTTAACCGGAGTGCAAAAATTCATGTATAACTCTCTAATATGGATATTTTCCAATATGTATTTGATTCACTAATGTGGACACTCACATTTCAGTTCAAGGAAAAGGAAAATTTTCTACCTTAGATATCAGATCTACATGGGATAATAATAATAGTAATAATAATAGTTATTTCTACACCATTTATTGAATCCAGACCAAATGCCTAGTCCAATATCAAGTGTTGTGACGATCATTTCATTTACTCATCATGACCACCCTGTGATTTTGTCATCGCCATTTTATCGATGGGGAAATTAAGGGTCAAAGAGGTGAAATAACTATCCGAGGTCAATGAGAGACAGCTAATGAGAAACAAAGCCACGGGTCACAAGAAAACCCTCAGCCCTCCTGATACTAGCAGTGCATAGCCATCCCCACGGTGAAGGTTCCCCAGCAGAACTTTATGTTCCCTCCAACAGGAGGCAAAGACACGGGAGTGTAGCCAGAAGGAGTTGGGAGAGGGGGGCATGTGGGGACGGGGGAGCAGCACGTTTCTTAGAAAAGAGCTTTGGTTCCTTGTAATTATTTCACTTATTTGGGGCGCAGGTAGCTTGGTGAAGTCCAACGGTTTTAAAGTCAAAGACTTTGGAGTTCATGTTCTGCTGTTAATTAGAGCCGTGGGACCTGAGGCAAACCACTTAATTTCTTGGAAGCCCCATTTCTTGATCTTTGAAACGGTACTTTCTAGGGTCAGGATGAAGACAGAGCATGCTTGAAGTTCATGTGAAAATCATCTGGACAATAAAAAGTGCCACACAAGTACTCTGGTTAGAAAAGGAACACGGGTAGCGCCTGGGTGGCTCAGTCATTAAGCGTCTGCCTTCGCCTCAGAGCGTGATCCCGGCGTTCTGGGATCGAGCCCCGCATCAGGCTCCTCCCCTGGGAGCCTGCTTCTTCCTCTCCCACTCCCCCTGCTTATGTTCCCTTTCTGGCTGTCTCTCTCTCTCTCTCAAATGAATAAATAAAATCTTTAAAAAAAAAAAAAAAGAAAAGTAACATGGCATGCAACGCTCTCTCACAAAAGAAAATTATAGGAAAGGCATGACAAGATAATTAAGAGTTTGGTAGAGCTATTCCTACTCATCAACAGAATGCAGCAGTTTGATGACTTCCACAAAATATTTCAGGAAATTTGAGTAAATAGGCGAACTGAAATATAGTAACTTTCTGTTACCACCACACTCCAAAGCTTTCAAAGAGATATAATGGAATCAACCACTATGATATTCAAGTTCCCAAGAGTGCCCGGGGTCTTTAAACACCCTTCTAGAGCCACATCAGCTGGCTTAAAATATTGTTGATAACCAGCTTAGGTCTGCAAATAGGCAGTAACTTGAGGATCGAGTTCGATTTTCGAATCTTCTGCTGACTCTTGCACAACATTGACCAGGGAGAGCTGATCCGCCTTGGCTTTGAGGCGCCTCGTGTGTTATTTGGCAACATGCTAATAAAATTAGTGAGTTTGACAAGCAGAGATGGGGAGGCACCGAGGCGCCTGAAGATTATGGAATTCTAAAATGTTGAAATGAAGTTATGTTTGGCCTTCTTGCTCATGGAAATAAAACCAGTACAATGTGATTCGCAGCTGATGAGAAAGTCGGAGAAGAATCTGAGCAACAATTGGACTAGATTTTTAAGGATCTAGTTAAGAAGCGTTCTGTGCCATTCGGATATATGGAAAGCAATATTCCTTAATCTCTTCTCCTTGAAGCCATTTACTCATGTAAAAATTAATTATGTGATATTGCCATACAATTTCTACTGGAGGAGAATTCACGCTGGGTAAAGAAGAAGCAGCCTACAGCAGAGAAGGCTCTGGATGAACCGTGAGCTGCCTCGGGGTTCTGCGGGAAGCTACTCAACCACTCTCTGTGTCCATCCTCTGACCAGTCAAACAGGTGGGCTGAACATGACGATCTTCAAGTCCCTTTCATTTTGGAAAATACTCACAATTCAACCCCCAAAAGTCAAGAGAGCGGAATTGTCCAAACATGCCTAGCATTGACCTTGAAGCCCCGGTTCAACAGGATGAGATGCTATGTCTCAGCTCATAAGAAAAATGGCTTCAGGACTATCAAGCAGTCTGATTTAAGTGTTGTTTTCCCTACTCATCGAGAAGCCCACTCTTTGCAACTTTGGGAGGTTCACATCCGCTGTTAACACTCAGGTTTGAACCTGATCACTGCCGCTGATCTATCTTGCAAGAAACAAATATTCATGCATCCTGAGTTTGGAAGGAAGGAAAATTATGTCAGATGACAAAGGATCACTTTCCACTCAGCCCTTGGAGGCATTTCCTCTAATTTTATGGGGGATGTGGAGGAAATTCTGGTTTAGAGCACAGACATTCACTTTAGCACTTTAAAAAAAACAACCTCTAGCATTAGAAACATCTCTGTTTACTCTGAACCCAATTCTGGGCTCAGCTTGAACGATAAGTAATAATAACATGTATGATTGTACAAAAACATCCTATTACTTGATCTATACCTTGATTATGTCTGACAAGTAACTGTGGAAGATTAGCATTATTGCTTCCATTGTACAGAAGAGGGAAGTGTTTAAAATAACTTGCTGAGGTTGGCCGACAGCAGGCTGTAAGACCATCACCTGTCTTGTTCCAAGGTGGATAGCCTCGGCCCAGGGTCTGTACCAAATAGGGGCTCAATAAATGTTGAATTAAAAGCCAAAAATTCAAAATCGAGCTCCTTCTACGATGCCATCTATTTAAGGCTGATTTTCCCTGAAGTAAAAATTAAGGCGAAGAAATAGTCAATTTTAAGGAAATAAAAGTAAAAACCACTCCTGGTATAGTTTTAGCATATTAAAACTGCGATCTACTTCTAAAAGAATCTGGGGAGACTTTTAACTGACTAGTAGCAGCCAAACTACCCTTGCCTAGTTGGCATAAGAGAACTAAAAGGCACATTCAGATTCACGTTGGTTTCTAAGATAACACCAAATACTTTGAAACCTCCCCTTCATGTTTTTCAAGCAGAGGAAGTGAAATAAAAAAGAAACACTTTTTAAGCATTGTGAAGCCTTCAAGAAGGGACAACAAAGGGTAGGAAATTTGAAATGAAATCTGAGAATCTGCCCTTAAACTGGGCAACTTTGCTTGTTTTCTCACAGCGCAGTTGGATGAGAAAGTGTGAGGCGGATTTATGCCTTTCCTGGGCATTACTCATCGCTGTCATGACCTTAATGTTATTTGCAGTAAACAGCAGAAAGCGCTCTCGTAAGGCAGAGGAGCTGCCATTTGTGAGATGCTATCCTCCACTGAGTAAAAAGTCAACCGCCTTCCATGCCGTGATAATCTCACTGAAATTGGTGAGAAGAGAGAATTTACGTGAGGATGGTGCTTTCATTGTCAACAGGCCATGGATGAGTCAAGATAGACTCCAGTAGTCATTCCAAAACAGAAAATATGAGCCACACCCACAGCTCTTGCATTGCCTTGTTCTAGCCACTGAGTACTGGAATACAGTGGGCTCCTTCCATCTCTGGGAACAGCCATATTTGCATACGAAAATAACATTCATTACTAGGGCTAAGTGAGGAATAAGTAACTCAACCTTCGAAATGTTCTGAATTGTCTTTGGGAGGTCAAAATGACAATACCTTCTAGTTCTTCAGAAGACTTTTTGTACAAACTCTCACAGGCAGAGAACTTCTGCCCCTTGGATTTGCCCCCCCACTCAAATAATCTGATTCATTCAATCTCCCCAGTGCTGGAATCTACCTAGTGCTGGAGTGAGAGCTGAGACGTGTTAAAATGCTGCATGGCCCTTGTGGTGACCAAGAAAGCACATTTGGACTACATTGCACGGTCTCTCATCCATTTTAATCTAACCTTTTTACCAACAGCAATGGGGTTGCAGACTGGCTCCGTGTCTTGAGGAGTCCAATGTAAAAATGTGTATCTATAAATGTAAAAAAAAAAAAAGACAAGTAAAGATGAGAGACCATGGGGATGTGGAGAGGGTGTGAAGAGGTAACAAGCACACTCTGGTTTTAGGACATTTGGACTTGCTATTCCCTCCAACTAGAATATTCTTACCTCAGATAGATGCCTTCTCCAGATAAGATTATGACAACCCTTTCTACAATTACATTCATCATCAGTCTCTGCCCCCTCACCCTGCCCTTATCATCCCCTACGTATTAGTAGAATCCTGTTTGCTAGCTTGAGCACAATGGACTTTGTTTAGCTCACTACTATACTCTAGAATCTTCAACGTTGCCTGGCACGTGCTAGTTGGCACACGATAAACACTTGTTTCCAGTTTTCCATTTCCCTCTGTCCTGGGATGCCAAGTTTCATAGCCCTTCGTTAGGTTCCTAGAGAAAACATCTGCCTTTCTGACAAATTCTTACTTGTAAAAAAACAAATAATAGGGGCGCCTGGGTGGCTCAGTCGTTAAGCATCTGCCTTCAGCTCAGGGCGCGATCCCAGAGTCCTGGGATCGAGCCCCGCATCGCACTCCCTGCTCTGCTGGGAGCCTGCTTCTTCCTCTCCCACTCCCTCTGCTTGTGTTCCCTCTCTCGCTGGCTGTCTCTCTCTCTGTCAAATAAATAAATAAAATCTTAAAAAAAAAAAACAAAAAAAAAACAAAAAAACAAATAATAATGCATATTTGCAGTTGTTGGACAAGGAATAAAGATATGCCCCCAGAGGAAATAGGACAATAGAAAAAAAAAAAAGGCATGTTGAACCCAGGTGCGGAGAGTGTGAACAGTCTGTGCAGCGTCTAACAAAATAAAAATAAAAAGCTCAAGTTTCCGTGAATCAAAATTAGCAGTATAAAGAAGTCAGTTCAGAAGCGAGGAGAGTTTCTTTCCTGAGAGGGGCTGGTTCCCAAAGGTAGAAGAACACGGGGCACTCAAGAGAAGGTGCTTCTGTCAAGGCACATTGTTCTGAAGCCAAGGGTCTGGCGCTGCACTGTGTGATATGTGTAATATGTAATATGTGTAATATGGTAGCCAGAAGTACACATGGCTTTCTAAATTTAAATAACGTAATTAGTAAACATAAACAACTAAAGTAAAATAAAATCACATATTCAGTTTCAAGTAACACTAGCCATTTTCAAGTGCTTAGGAGCCACGTGTCACCAGAAGAGATTTAGAACATTTCCGTCACAGTAGAATGTTCTATTGGGCAACACTGATCTGAAGAAATCCTAAAAGACCTGGGCTCCTCAGCTTCCAGGGAGCTCTGAAATCAGAAGCTAGAAAGGACACGGAAGGAGAAATAGGACAGAGCCAGAATAGAAGTCCCATGGGAAAGAGACTTGCCTACTGGCTTGAATGGCCTTTGTAATTAACGTTCCATCCTGACTTCTTAAGGGATGCGTGATGTAGGAACTGACTGTAGTATTTATTGCTGAGGTAGGGACAGAAGACAATTAGGGACTAGGACTAGAGTTCCCCAGTAAACCCATAAACCATGAGTGGCAGCAACAGAAGGTTCCAGAAGTGAGAAGAATGGACCAAACTTGGTTTGCAACAAGCTGAAACCTGTGGGGGCTCAAGTCAGCTGGCACAACCTCTCGAAATGCAAATCCCTGTGCTGAAGATAAAAGACTGTTTAAAAAAAAAAAAAGTGAGGCTCATCTGACTCCGAAGGTACCCAGTAATTCTTATTAAGCCCCATTTCAATGACTGAAACCTAATGCAGAGCCGAGGCACACAGATTAAGTTTCCAGTCAAAGCCTACATAAGCCTAAAGCAAGGAAATCAGCATTTTAGAAAAAAATACTGGCTTCTCTTCCAAGATTTTCTGGAGGGTTTAAGTCAAGGCATGTCAAGTAAGGGTGAGTTTCTAGAAGAACATAGTAGAGAGATGACCCACCGATGGGGAAGAGAATTTATTCACAGGGGAAAATCCCGATGCCCTCAGGGAAAGCCACTTTGCTAGACTCTTCTGAGAGAAGCTAAATCTAATTAAAAGCATTCCTCCAGGGCAAGTTCTCTCCTTGGAGACTTCTACCTGCCTCTTTAACTTCTCTTTAGCCAATATTTCCAGGAGAAGTTTGAATGTTTTATAATCCCTAGTGCTCCATGGGCATCGACTTTAGGCATATTTTTTTTTCTTGCAAGACAATACTATTTTTACATCCCTTTTAAGATTAAAACTAAAAACACAGATGATAAAAGAGGCCTGGCTGGATCCTCCCAGAACAAAGTATTATAATTAAAGTGTACTACTGAAGACTATTTCCATAAACATTAGAATACCATGTGTCCGGGACAGAAACAGCCTACAGTCCTCAAGTACAGGGATGGAAAGATATAAATAATGTCATCGGTCCCACTAGGACTACAGGTGCTAAGAAATTACCTGACTGTGCTCGTTCAGAGGACTTGAAGAGAAGGAGGATTTTAAGTATCTTCTATAACTGCTCTGTCCCGTATGGTAGCCAATAGCCACGTGTGGCCATATACATTTAAGTGTAACTGAAAAAAAATAATGTTTTAAACTCAGTTCCTTAGTTGCACCTGCCACGTTGCAAGCCACATGTGACAAATGGTTAGTGCAGTGGACGGCACAGATAGAAGATACTGTGACCGCTGCAGAAAGTTCTAGTAAACGGTGCTGCTCTCTAAGAGGGTACAGAATTTGTCCCGATGTTGTCATGGTGATTACAAAGTAAAAAGCTCCCTAAATACCACAGTTCTGGGCTACTGGCATCGTTCTCCACTCTAGTAAATTCCTTGCAATGGTTTATATATGTTGTCCAATCAACCCAACCTTCCTAGTCTCAAGCCCATTAAAATGGCATTAGATATAATAAAAGTATTCCATTGAGGCTCTACCCAACTGAAACTCTAAATTCTTCAGATTTCTAAAAGTATGGAGCATATGTTGGAGATACTTGGGGTGTGAACATGTCAGGAAAATGTCTACGAGCGAGGCCCCGGCAAAAGAAAGCACCCCCTTGGAATTAACGAATCTGTGCCCTTGTTTGGTTTGTTCACACCTCATTCCAGAGGAGTCAGCAGACGACTTTGTATGGAGTGAGATCTGCACAGAACCTAAGAGAAAGTGGAGATATTAGAAGTTCTGGGACACTTAAGAGCTTCCCCATATATCTTTTGAGGTACAATGAAGGAACAGTCGTTTTGAAAAATCATGAGGTGCTCTCAGTGGACCCCTAGCCCTCACGTGGGATCAGAAGCCAGAAGGGCTCAGGCGCTGACCGGGTGCATAGGCAGGATGCGATGGGCGCCCCTGCCCTCTGCTAACTGCAGAGGCAGGCACTGGGGGCAAAGAAGAAAGGCATTCACAGTCTTCACATCACAAACTCCTGGCCTTGCGATGGCTCTATTGTGCCGTGTCCCTACTTACCATTTGCCAGTGACTCAGAGAATTAAGCCCACACAACACGGCCTGGTATTTAAGGCCCCCATAGTCTGATTACCTTTCTGCCAAACAACCCCTTATCAGAAACTCTATGGTATGTTAACTCCTTCTGCCCCTCTCACCCCCAGCATTCCACCTCCCCACAAGATCTCCCATCCCCAGGGCGGTCTGCCCAGGCCTCAGAAAGAGCTCAGTACCTCTGCCAGCAGCTGTAGGCATTATTCTGACTGGAGAGGGACTCAGAAAATGGCTTCTCCAGGGATGTGGTGTCTGCCATCTTCCATGAGGAGTTGCACCTGCCACGTTGCAAGCCACATGTGACAAATGGTTAGCGCAGTGGACGGCACAGATAGAAGATACTGTGACCGCTGCAGGAAGTTCTAGTAAACTGTGCTGCTCTCTAAGAGGGTATAGAATTTGTCCCGATGTTGTCATGGTGACTACAAAGTAAAAAGCTCCCTAAATACCACAGTTCTGGGCTACTGGCATCGTTCTCCACTCTAGTAAATTCCTTGCAATGGTTTATATATGTTGTCCAGTCAACCCAACCTTCCTAGTCTCAAGCCCATTAAAATGGCATTAGATATAATAAAAGTATTCCATTGAGGCTCTACCCAACTGAAACTCTAAATTCTTCGGATTTCTAAAAGTATGGAGCATATGTTGGAGATACTTGGGGTGTGAACATGTCAGGAAAATGTCTACGAGCGAGGCCCCGGCAAAAGAAAGCACCCCCTTGAAATTAACGAATCTGTGCCCTTGTTTGGTTTGTTCACACCTCATTCCAGAGGAGTCAGCAGACGACTTTGTATGGAGTGAGATCTGCACAGAACCTAAGAGAAAGTGGAGATATTAGAAGTTCTGGGACACTTAAGAGCTTCCCCATATATCTTTTGAGGTACAATGAAGGAACAGTCGTTTTGAAAAATCATGAGGTGCTCTCGGTGGACCCCTAGCCCTCACGTGGGATCAGAAGCCAGAAGGGCTCAGGCGCTGACCGGGTGCATAGGCAGGATGCGATGGGCGCCCCTGCCCTCTGCTAACTGCAGAGGCAGGCACTGGGGGCAAAGAAGAAAGGCATTCACAGTCTTCACATCACAAACTCCTGGCCTTGCGATGGCTCTATTGTGCCGTGTCCCTACTTACCATTTGCCAGTGACTCAGAGAATTAAGCCCACACAACACGGCCTGGTATTTAAGGCCCCCATAGTCTGATTACCTTTCTGCCAAACAACCCCTTATCAGAAACTCTATGGTATGTTAACTCCTTCTGCCCCTCTCACCCCCAGCATTCCACCTCCCCACAAGATCTCCCATCCCCAGGGCGGTCTGCCCAGGCCTCAGAAAGAGCTCAGTACCTCTGCCAGCAGCTGTAGGCATTATTCTGACTGGAGAGGGACTCAGAAAATGGCTTCTCCAGGGATGTGGTGTCTGCCATCTTCCATGAGGAGAGGCCAAGACAGTGAGTGTGCTGACTGTCCATGTCGGCTGCGGCCTGGGAGAGCTGGACACCTCCTCTGTGTGGCTGGTGGGTGTGCCTCCCAAGCAGGCATCTCCCCAGCTGTGCCTCAGTTTCCCTGAAGCAAGTGCAGAGACACAGCTGCTGATGCGTGGACAATGGATGGTACCATGGAGGGGTGCCCAGCCTGTCCAAGCCAGGTCAACTGTTGGCTCCTATGGGTAGTCCCCCACCTGCAATCCACCCCACCGTGCTCCAGTTTCTCTGGCCTTGATTTTCAACCACCTGTACTGTGAGACAGGGTTTTCGATGGTAGCTAGCCCCACTCTGCTGGTGAGTTTCCAGAAGGAAAGGGATTTTGATTCTCCCACGGTTCTATAACAAAGCCTTGCTCTTATTTGTTATACTGGATTTAGAGTCAGAATATGGGGCAGTCTGACCCTAATCAATGGTACTGTTTCGCTGCAGGACATTAAGTGAATACCCTGACCTCTCTGTTCAGATTCTCCATTTGTAGCCATCAGCGTTTCTCAACCTGGGTTCCACAACAGAACCATCTGGGGACCTTTTGAAATAATATTGATGCCAGAGCCCCGCCCCAGGGGGAATGAATCAGAACTTCGGGGGTTTGGCTGGGGTACTGGATGATTTTAAAAGCTCCCCAGACGATTCTTATGTGTAGCCAGAAGTGGAAAAAATAAATAAATACAGTTCAGGAAAGGATTTATTCTGTATGGAGCAAAGAACTAAACAGGAACAAACTCAGGGGTTAGAGATAGGGGGCAGTCCCAGAGAGAGGAGGGCAGGCTTACAGACCATGTTTCCCAAGTTGGCCTGGCTGCTAGGAAAGTCGCAAACTGCGTTATAACAGAACGTTTTTATCAATGGATACAGGTAGGGTGAAGCCCAACCCAAGTGATTTTCTTTTTTTTTTTTTTAAGAGTTTTTTTTTATTATTATTTATTTGAGAGAAAGAGAGGGAGCACAACAAGCAGAGGCAGAGGGAGAAGCAGACTCCATGCTGAGCAGGGAGCCCGACGTGGGGCTCGATCCCAGGACCCTGAGATCATGACCTGAGCTGAAGGCAGACACTTAACCGACTGAGCCACAGTGGCGCGATTTTCTTTTTTTTTTTTTTAAGAGTTTTATTATTATTTATTTGAGAGAAAGAGAGGGAGCACAACAAGCAGAGGCAGAGGGAGAAGCAGACTCCATGCTGAGCAGGGAGCCCGACATGGGGCTCGATCCCAGGACCCTGAGATCATGACCTGAGCTGAAGGCAGACACTTAACTGACTGAGCCACAGTGGCGCCCCCCCCCCAATGATTTTCTTATGTGACTCAAACTCTAATAATGCTTTGGGATGAGGCAGGGATCATCAACACAGTTGTCGCCACGGCATTTGGTTGCTATTGTACCAATTCTCCCTGGAAGGTCATTTTTAGATTAATTTTTTAGTAGGAGTTTTACAAATTCCCATCTTCTTCAAGGGTGGAAATCCTTTGCCAATCGCCAAGGGCACAATGAGTTTGAAGGAAGACCTGCATGAAGACCTGAGAAGCAGGTTTCCTGAGAAAGCTGAGTTTTTAAAGGGCTTTGACCCCACATGGCAAAATGAAAAATGACTTCAAAAAAGTCCAACGTAAAAAAGTGTATCTCCCTTTAGATAAACTACCAATGAAATTAGTAAGATACATAGTTCCTCGGATCACCGTTAACAGTTGTGGATAAGCTTTTCCTTCAGAAAATCACGAGGCTAAATAGATATAACACAAAAAAATAACTTTTAAGCCAATATAGTCCTACAATTTAATTTCTCTTCCTCATCTGATTTTTTTTCTTTCTTACTCCATTTAACAGATATATATATTGAGCACCACTTCTGTACCAGATCTGAAGAAGGACTATCTCTGAAATGTTCAAAGTTTGAACATTTCTCTAAGTAGAATTACATCTGCCTTAACAGGGAACGGTATGTACAAATTACCATTTTTTAAAGGATTGTATAAAAGGTAGTCTTCTAGAAGATTTACTCTGGCATCCCTTTTAAACAAGAAGTACGTAAAAAGGTAACACTGAAATCTAATTTGAAGATCTCTCCACTTCTCACATAAATTCACGAACCCAGTCATTCCTTAAAGAAGCTGATCTCTTCTAGGAAATTTTCACAGAGGCGGAAGGATCAGAATAATCATTAGTCCCAAGTCCACTGGAAAAATCATCCTGATGAATGATGCTGGAAAAGACGAGAAAGAAGTCCATACTACATACTATGGGAGCAGATTTAACGTGTTTCTTTAACCCAAATGAAGTAAACGATATCATGACTCAACTTCTCTTTGTATGTCGTTGGGGAAATGGCATTTTATTGAACGACTTGCAGGCAAGCAGGGGTATCAGCTTTGTGTGGCTGACAAACAGCATGCAGTTTCTGCTCGTCAAGGTGATTCTTTACCATAGCCTTGGAAAATGTCAGTCAAATAAGAAGGCTTTGCAACTCCTCAAGATACAAGTTCTTTTATATAAAAGTAATTTAAATAAATACTAGATGCCTGTGTTTCTTGTGTTCTGCCAGTCAAAACAATCTTGTTCTTCTCCGTATCTTTATTCAGACATTCATCTTTAGGAAGTTCTGGGAAAGGAAGCCAAAGACGACACTTGACCTCCAGGCCTACATGGTGAAAACACACCCTTCCTGTGTAAAGATGCCCTTCTCCCTGATTATATGAAGGACCTTGAAACTCTGGAGCAGAGCAACACGACAGGACTATGGCAACAGCCATAGTCTTTTATAAATGGCAACCTGTGTCCGTTGGCAAAATGACAGAACCCTCAAGAAAGCCGACCGCATAGTGTTTTAAAAGAAAAACTGCCCCACAAGAAAAGGAGAAAAAGAAAAATGACTCATTACATAGCTTGAACTCTAGTAAGACTGGGGGACAAAGCCCTCAGAGAAGTGTGTCTTGAAGGAAGGAATTCTCCTGTCCTAAATATGGTTTCCGATTTCTGAGGCAAAGAACAGGGCTTCTGACGTCAACCCGACCGTCCCCTCTCCTACAAGTTAGCTACGGAAATATACAAACACGATGAGACCATAGAGTTCGTCTTACATTTACTTAGAAAATTAAGCAGCAAGGGAGCACGAAGACCAAAAAATGGCAAAATGACAGAAACGCAAATTTGTGATGCTTTACAATGTCTCAGATGCTTTCATCTTTCTGGGCTTCTGTTTCTGAATTATCTGTAAAACAGGGTAATTAGAGCCACTCAGAGGATTGTTTCCAAAGTTAAATATGACATCCAGTGAAACAGCTTTACATAAAGTACTCTATGAACGTAAGGGATTATTAAAAAAAATTGTTATAGCCAGACATGGTCAACATGTTTCCTTCAGTTATCACACTAGACTTTTTTCCCACCGGTGCTCTTTCCCCCATAAGCCTCAAAAAGAATAAAGTTATTCAAATCCCTGCTCTTTTCTGTTTTCCTGACACTAGTTTTTTATCTGCCTGGACAAGCCGGCAAATGACTATTTTTACGATGTTTGTTGTGCTTTTCGTATTCATTTAACAGCCATTTTAACAACAAAGGACATTTTATGTGTTCCCAAGAGATATGTGCCAGAGAGGGCTGTGGGCAGGAATGTTCACGAAAATCACGACCTTCCACTGCAGCCCTGGTCACTGCTGATAAAGGGCACACAAGGGGCTGCTTTCAGCCAGCACGACCATCAACTACCATCTCGGACCCATTCATTTGGTCTTAACTTCAAGGCACTTCCATTCAGAGAGCAAAGCACCAAGGTGGGCTCCACGGTCACTTCGTGTAACATGGGAAGAAGTGACATTGGGTCAATCAGATTTTCCCAAGATTTTCAGGGGCTCCCTCTAAAGACTCTCTTTTATTATTATTATTAATTGCAGTACCCTTGGCATACAATATTATATTAGCTTCATGTGTACAACATAGTGATTTGATAATTATGTAATTATAAAATGCTCATCATGACTCACTTTAACATAAATTTTATTAAAGTGCTGATCGTAATAAAAACAGTACATTGTATCAGAGGTCAAGGTTAAGATTCCTTCCCCAGAATTTAAAGATGAATGTCTGAATAAAAATAGAGAGAGAAGAACAAAACTGTTTCGACTGGCAGCAGATGAGTAAGCCAGACATCTAACAGGTAGTCAATTGCTTTGAAGAAGGAGTTATACCTTGAGGAGTAACAAAGCCAGTAAGCTTGGGGCAGAAGTAACTGCAGTTCCAACAGCTAGGCAAGAAGCAAAAATGGAAGTATTAAGAAACTAGGTTCCTTCCTTGGCCCTGAAGATACCATAAGTATTTCATTAATAAACTGGTAACAGGAGACACTCTTGAGTTTGACCAAATGCTTTGCCCAGGGCTACGTAAGTGATTATGTAATGGCCACAAACATCCTCACCGACAGCATCACCGAGATCTTGAAAGAGAAATGTTTTCAGCCGTTGTGAAAGCTAACCAACAATACATCCAACTAAGAGTATTCTAGTTCAACCACTGCCCCTAAGAGCCACGGAACATTAAGACATGGTTCTTATTTCATCTTTTCCCCTAGCTAGGGCAGGTAGGGCATGGTTAGTCCGTGCCTAAGTAATGTTATGAAGTCAGGGGCAGCTCCCCAGTTTCCCTGGAGGAGGGGCTCCATCAGTGACAATCTGGCTGGAAGAGGGGAAGGAGCCATGTCTGGAAGCTGTGCTGTCGAAACCCGAAGTCATCTTTGCAATAGGGGATGTCTTCCCTCAGCTGGGTAGAAGGGTGTCTTCAGACTCTCTCCATTGCACCAGACCCCTTCGTTCATCTGCCCCTTTTCCGACTATCCCAATGATGGAAGATAGCCTACAATGCATAAAAAATGAAAGGCAGGAGTGGCAAAAATTGTTCTGAGTCAGATAATGGGATTTACTTTATGACTTTTCCTGGCGCCTGAAGTCGTAACACGTTGGGTCCTCTACAAAAGATTCACACCCAAGAGGATAAGTGAATCAAAGGCAGTCTGTGACGGGTGGAAAAGCAACAGGCCTTAACACCCACATACTGCAGCTCCCCCAAACTCACAGAAGCTAAAGACGAAGGCAGAGGGAACCTCCCCTGCAAAGAGCAACTTACACGTCTCAGACCATTCGAAATTTCCCACAAGCCCATGGTTCCCTCAAGGTGGCTTTATTATAAATGACAAACCCCCTGATGACACACTTGGTGGTGAGAAGGTAAACAGTCTAGAAAAATATATACATAAACAAATCTATATATGAATACATCAATATAAATATATAAGTATATATATATATGCGTGTGTGTGTGTGTGTGTGTGTGTCTCCTATCATCCCATCTTGGATTTATAAGCAGTTTCCCTGGCCTTTAAAAGTAATGAATTCTAAACGGCAACAATATTTCAGTGAGAATGCACAGTGAGTGCTAGGGAAGAACCAGACAGAAGATTCTCCCTCCAAGAATTTTCATTATAATAAGGAGCACACATATACAGCCGCAGGTAGCCTGGTGGCCAAAGCCAGCTGAGTTGTGGGAGCCAGGCCTGTTAGTGAGGCTGGTGAAGAAGAAAAAGAAGGGAAATCTGACTGGGATAACTAACTGAAGACCCAAGAAAGGAACTGGCATTTGATCAGGCATTACGTCAGCATGGTGGAGATACCCTAGCGCACGGAGAGAGAATGGGAAAACTGGGAGAAGCAGAACAGCCACCAGTTAGAAAATCGAAGAGCAAAAGGATGTGTGAGGATGCCTAGTTCGAATGGAACCAGGGCCCGAGGCATGCGCAAGAGCAGAAAGGGCAGTAGGGGAGAGGCCTGGCCTCACGCACGCATGGAGTCATCAACCCAGTCCTGTAACCCATCAGTGCGTCTTAGGAACCAAAGATACTGACATGGCCCCTGACCTCAAAGAGAAAGTAAGGGCCACGTAAGCAATCACCTAGGATCCACAGAGAAGATCCAGAAGCCACCTATTCAACATGACGTCTGGGGCGAAGATTGAACTGATGGCCCTGCATGTGTGTTAAAGAGAAAAGGGACGAAGGGTATCCACGGGCAGAAACCAATGAGCTTCTCACAGAGGACAGAAAACACGAGTCCAGACTTGCGTTGTGGTAGCACGATTTAAGAGTAAAAACGAAACCAAATGGTTATGCATTTCATGTAACTAGGTTCCTCTTGTAAAAATGTGTCTGATTACAAGATTCTAGCGAATAAGATTTACAGTTACTCTGATGAATAAGTTGAGATTTGATGCAAAAGGCAGCAACGTGAGATACAGGTTTCTATGGAAAGTTTTTTTCTATTTTTTGTTTGTTCTGTTTTTTGCCGGGTACAGCTACAATGTCAAAAGGAAAAAAAATTAGGAAATAAAATTATTTGAAAAAAATCAGAAAGAGGTGTGAGAACTGATTGCTGTAAGTGCTAGAGACCAATAATTCTTAAAGACGAAAGTAACCGAGGTGCAAAAAGTTGCCTTACGGTGAATAAAATGCCAATTACTGAAAAAAGCTATTGGTGGCATTCTCAGAACAGACTAAAATACATGTTGACGGAGTCAAGAAAAATTGAGTGAGTTCTCACTCGGCATCAACCAAATAAGTTTCTCAAGGCAAAAGGTTTTTTGTTTTTTGGTTTTTTTTTAATGCTTAAGAGTAGAACCATGTCCTGAAAAACCCTGACATTCATTCATCCATTTATTGGGTGCATACTTTGTATACGGCACAGTGCTACATACTTGAAGAAATGCCAAGGTATAATAGCTCTTAATTAAGGCCTACAAATGTCAAGGCGGTCAATGATTAAATGCCTAATGAGTAAACGTGTTAAATGCAGGGAAACGGATCTCTAGGATCTACTGCTGTTGGTCAAGGGAATGAGCCATGGAAGATGTTTTGGGTAAACAGACAGGATAACACTGACTCACTAATTGACTTGACTTGCTGTCAGAGCGTTTGCTTCTGCTGGCCTCAGTGTGTTAGTTACATACAGTTAAAAGGGGGCCTGGGAGCTAGGGAGGAGTCAAAACACCCTCGTAAATCTAGAAGCTACTCTCCCTGGAATCCTTCTGTTCCTCAGCGACGGAAACAAGTCTGATCTGATCCACCAACACCAGGGCAGAGCCTTCGATTCCTCTGTGGCAAATGCTTTAGTGCTATGGGAGCTATTGCAGCACTTCTCAATCGTCAGGGCATAGGTGCATGGATCACCTGGGGATCCCGTTAAAATGCTGATTCTGAGCAGGCCCGACATTCTGCCTTTCCTGTAATTCTCAGTGACGCTGATGCCGCTGGTCTCTGGACCCCCCTTTGAGGAGCAAGGTAGTAGGACATCCTCAGCTACTGCTACCAGAGAATGATATAAAAGCATCGTTTGGGGGGCGCCTGGGTGGCTCAGTCGTTAAGCGTCTGCCTTCAGCTCAGGGCATGATCCCAGCATTATGGGATCGAGCCCCACATCAGGCTCCTCCACTAGGAGCCTGCTTCTTCCTCTCCCACTCCCCCTGCTTGTGTTCCCTCTCTCGCTGGCTGTCTCTCTCTCTGTCAAATAAATAAATAAAATCTTAAAAAAAAAAAAAAGCATCGTTTGGGGGTCAGAATGCTTGAGTTCCAGATTTGAACCTCGGTGCTCATGATATAACTCATGATAGGTAGATGTCAAAAGAGGCTCGTGAAAGGGTAAGACGGTAGGACACGCAGGGCCTGCTGGAGATAACGGAAAACAGAAAACAGCGAAAAGGAAAAGACTGGCTGGTTTGGGACTCCTTGGAATAAATAAATAGGTGATAAGAGAGGCAATACAAATTATATCATTAATTATAATAGAAACTGTAAGAATAAAAGAGTGCTCAGGAAGGGCTGAGATTGTTAGAAATTATTTTACGACAATGTGATTTTTAGGGATTCCAGAATAGTGAACGCAACATGTGACTGCTCGTCGTTGTAGCTGTTGTTGTTTTTCCTTTTCACGTATTTGAGGTCAAATTTTATCATCGTTTTCCCCCAATACAATGGGTTTTGGAGAACAAAGCATGAAAGTGATATGTAGTAACAAGATAGTCATTCAAAGCAATAGTTAGAAGATTTCTTCGCTGTGCTAACTGGTGTATGCAGGCCATACAGAAATGCAATTATGGGGCTCATAGCTAGTCCCCTGCCTAAAAAAGCAGTCTGCAATCTGCCACTCTGTACCAAAATTTTGTCTTTTCTGAGAATATTTTAAGAAAAGTGGTGGAGAAATCTTTGAAAGGCAAGAGAAGACTAATTATATTCAGGAGAGTTTCCTTTCTTTTCCCAAAAAACACAGAAGCTCCTTTAGGACTTGCTTTTCCTAGACATAGCAAAGCATTTCATAATTCTCTTCCTCAGGAAAAAACCTTCACAGACACTTCAACCAATTCGGAGGAAAGGGAGAATGAGAACACCATAATTAACGGAAGAGAAATGGTATTACCACCAAAACCAAGTAAGCCTTTGCTTCAGCAAGGAAGAACTGCCAGCTCAAGTAAACATGCTATTTAGTCAGGGTGGGTGCTTGGGCACCTGTACCAGGAAAGTTTCCAACTAACTATGGTTTCTTTTTCTTTTTCCAATAGTAATCATCTCCAACAAACTCCAAGTGGAGGCTTGAGGTACGTGTCCGTTCTCACCTGTTACCACTTTTGAGTTTTCTACTTCGATTAGTTAAGGATTATGTTTTTAAGTCAGCTTCAATGGCTTCCTCCATTAAGCTACAAAATGAAACATTTCAGAACAGAAAAAAACTGAAAATCTCCTCTAGTCCAATTCTTGCCACTGCACCTAGAATAAAAAAGGAGAACTAGTAGGGCCAAGGGCCTTGGCTAGAACACCTGGACACGTCAGTTGACAGTATACCATGTTTTTGTCTTCACCACCTGTCTCCCAGGCAAAGTCCTCATCTCAAACTAAGGGTCGGATCTGGGTTTCATTCAAGATCAAGGTTCTGTGATAATTACATATTTGCAACTTCTTCTCTACTTGGCATGGGGCCTCTAAACTAGGAAAATAATGAAGGGTTTAGCTAGACCTGGAAAAAAAAAGTTTGGGTTTGGTGACGTAGCAATGCAGACTTCAGTCTCTGTGTGGGGGTGGGGCTAGAGGAGAAGCCTTTTTATTTATTTTCTAGGCCAACAAGCAAATCCTACCATTAAGCATAGAGTCGGGTCTTGCGAAAGCTGAAGCTTTTAAATTTCAGGGGCACTCTTTAAGAAAAAGAATATAAAAGTAAGAATAGAAATTCAGGTATGAAAGTGATTATTTGAATTTAAAATGCCATCTTAAACACTGCAAATTTTAAAAAGCTACACATACCACAAACATAAAATTTAAAAAGAAATAATTATTTTTATTAATTAACTGCCTGACGTACCTCTGAAATATTTTTACTATCTTTTTTGATTTCATACTCTTTGATTGCCTCTTCCAATGATATTTTGTAATATTCTCTATAGAGAGAGCAGAAAAATAATTCAATCTTTCCTCTAGAATTGTTGATCAGAATTTGTAACTTATTTGTGAATAGCTTGGAAAAAGTTTCAGCTTCACCCTTCATTTTAAGTGATATCCTATAAATGTTCTGAGTTGCCTCTAAATTTGGGAAAACCTCTATCAAGTTTCTTTTATATGGTGAGCTATGATATTCAAGGCACTGCAAAATTTCTTAGATACTCTTGAACTTGACTGACACTCACTAACCACACTGCCAGTCTCCCTTCCAGACCCAGGAGATGGGTCTATACCAGGGATAAGCCTTGAAAGTTACATTCCATTCACGTCATGGTGAATCTACCTTGGCATACCATATATATCCCCCACAAAAAATTACCCATCCTTGAATTCCCCCAGTCCTTCCAAGTAAAGGGCTGATTTTGCTCAGAATACCTAAAAACTCTTTGATGGCATAAATATTCCACGATTCATCAACTGATGTATACATTTCATTTTCCCAGTGAGGTCAACACAAGACAGGCATGATGTTTGATTACTTGGTGTATGAACCAAACGTTATTTTATTTAGCTAAAGAAATTAAATGGGATAATAATTGAAAAACATTAAAGCATTAGAAATATGTTGGATATTACCAATAGTTTTCTTGACCCCTATGTTCCCCCACCACCCATGCTACAATAGAGAATGGTTTATGTCAATTAAGGCAGCCTTGTCTCAGTATAGTATATAATAAAACAATCAGAGGTGAGGTCCGTAGACCAGAACATCTTGGTTCCAACCCCAGCATAAGCATGTGCTAACTGGGTAGCCTTTGCTAAGTTTTCTAAACTCCAATGGACTTAAATAAGCATTATAAAATCCACCTGATGGAGTTGTTTTAAAGGTTAACGAACAGGGGCGCCTGGGTAGCGCAGTCCTTAAGCGTCTGCCTTCGGCTCAGGGCGTGATCCTGGCGTTCCGGGATCGAGTCCCACATCGGGCTCCTTGGCTGAGAGCCTGCTTCTTCCTCTCCCTCTCCCCTGCTTGTGTTCCCTCTCTTGCTGGCTGTCTCTCTGTCACATAAATAAATAAATAAAATCTTTAAAAAAAAAAATAAAGGTTAACGAACAGAGATGCCGTGCTCAGCATGATTCAGGCAGCAGCAAGAGCTCGATAAGTGGGCTCCATATATTACTGGGAAACCTGTCTGTGAAGACTCATGAATCAAGCTTCCTCAAGAGAAGGACACCACTCACAGGCATCATGAGGCCAGTTCAATTTCCCTACGTGGCAACGTTTCACAGAATTTTAGGGTGACCAGTAGTCACCCACAAAGCAGCAGAGTGAGTTTTCTCCAACATCAGTGAATCTTCTATAATGATTTACAGCTTTCACAGATAAGACCTGCTCTGGCACATGCTCAAAGTATGCACCTGACGCCATATTTCCCTCCGATCATGTTTGTTCTGCCAACTCCCTGGCTCTCTAAAATGCATAGTTTTGACAATCTTATACCTTTTATAGTATCAGAAGGGCTTTTTACTTCTTTTTTTTTTTTAAGATTTTATTTATTTATTCGACAGAGATAGAGACAGCCAGCGAGAGACGGAACACAAGCAGGGGGAGTGGGAGAGGAAGAAGCAGGCTCATAGCGGAGGAGCCTGATGTGGGGCTCGATCCCAGAACGCCGGGATCACGCCCTGAGCCGAAGGCAGACACTTAACCGCTATGCCACCCAGGTGCCCCATGGGCTTTTTACTTCTTAACACTGTTGGAATGTTCGTGTGTTCCTTACAGAGGCTTGAGAAGGCCATGGATCACTCAAATAAATATTTACAATAGTAGAAAAAAACATCCAGGTAAGTTTCACCTTGCCCTAGTGTTCCTAATACATGGAGGGAATGCCACTAGAGCACTGGGAGATCTTTAAACAAATGTGTAAGTGAAAAAGCAGACAGAACAAGTCAAATTAATAGAATGAAGTTTCCTTCAAGAAAATACAAACTATGAAAAACTGAATTTCACAAAGAAGAGAACAACGTTGTGATTACAGAGGCTTCGCTTTTTCATTAATGACCAGTCTCTCCAGGGAAAACACAACGCAATCAACAAAACCTAACCTGGTGCCCCACACCTCTGCAAAGGAATGCCGTTGATGCCAGATGCATCCCCGGCTCTGGAAGACCCAAGGTGAGGACCAATGGAGGCCCACGTACCATAGATCAAAATACTGGAAGTCATAAATCAAGTAGAGAAACTGTTCCATAAAATAGGTTTTGTCCTACCTTGATTGACAAATGTATCTTCATAACACTTTGGAAGACCAAGTATACTTGCAAAACTCTTGAACTATTCAAGTCCCTTTCTAGAACGGGGTGTTTTGGGTAAACACTGTCCCAGGACTGGCCAATAAAATGCCTTCCTCTTTCCACTGTCTGCTCCATCCTGTATCAAGTGGGGCCTTGTAAGATATGCATGGACACTACGTTGTAACGCATCCCAGCACACACCCCACATATACACAGCTCCCCCTTAGCCACCCCTTAGATTCACAGAGGTACCCAAAGGTCCATATAAAAGCTAACCCAAGGCTATTTGGACAGTGAAGAGTGGTTCCCGGGTACCTGAAATGTGATCTACAAAAGGGAGGGGTCTGGACTCAGAGGTCCAGAGTCTTCTCACCCCATGGACAGGGGTCTGACTTGAGAAGACCAAATGCAGTGCTCTCTAAGACCCAGGGAAGAGGTCCCTTTTGCCCATATATTAGGCCTATATTTTAATTGAGCTGAAAAAATTGCGGGAGGGGGGGAAATCTCATCATAAAAGAAGAGAGTAAAGAAAAAGAAGGAGGGAAGGAAGAAAAAGAAGGAAAGGAAGGGAAGGAAAGGAGGAAAGAAAAGGAAAGAAAGGAAGAGAGAGAAAGAGAGCTACATGTCTTGACAGCAGACAGCCTTTCCCACCTACATCCTCAGGAGTCCTGGGCACTTACTCTGCAGCTAAACCCATTCCAATGACCTCAGCTTCAGCCCTGTACACAAAAGAAAGATGCTAGGAAACCCTTAGAAGCCTAAGGGGGAGATCCTGAGTTGACTACATCTAAGGAGGCGGTAGCTTCATGTTGAGGGCCAAGACCTAAAACGCTGATCATAGCAAGTGAAAGGCCAGATCCTATCATGAGAAGAACCTTCGCCACCCACAAGTTTTCAAATTAGTGGAACCTCAAAAGTCAAATCATCCGCCTTTGTTATGTTGGGTAAATTCCGTTCTTTTGCCTTCACCAGCAGTTGCTGGAGGTCTGTATACAGAGGCTGGTGCTACGTGCCTGGAACTTGAGCTGTATAATACACAGCTTTGAGAACGGTGCTTGCCCAACTGCCGTACGTGGTCGAACCACGGGTCACATGAGGTGGGTCCCGCCACCAGGACTCCGTGATCAGACTAGGAAGAGTAGAGCTTCCTTGTAAAGAGACGGCCTTATCTTGATTTTCTATGGTACAGAGATAGTCAGGAAGGAGGCAGATCACGCAAGCAAAGCAAATCGTGAAATCAGGAGCACCGACTTGATGGTATCAGATGGTAAGTTTCCCCTTCTCAAACACGATGACTCTTTACCCCGCTCTGTAACTTTCATCTCAACGTATGTACTCACAGATCTACTAAGGAACAGAGCCTAGCAGAATGCAAGCAGGGCAAGCTGAGAACGCACGCACGCACGCGCGTACAACACGGGCCAACCTCAAGTGACCCTGAGCAGACTCCCATCTTCCCCATTTATAAATAAAGATAATAAAACGTATCTTGCAGGCTTCTTCTGAAGATTAAATTAGATAAGTAATGTCAAGCAGCTGGCTCAGAGCAGATTTTCAAATGTTAGTTTCCCTTCTCCCCACTTCTCCCTGAGATGAGCCCATGTGTCTGCCCGGCATGCTAAACCCTTCTGACATGCCAGGCAAGGAAGGAGGATCACCGTATTGCCTCAGTCAGAAGCAACAGGGACCTGGGGAGCAAAATATGACGTGAAAAAGAGGTAGCACGGAATAAGTCGCGAACATTCTTCCTGTGAATGCCTATCTGCTAAGTCAGTTCCACTGAAAATCATGTGTTAAATCGGCCAAAGCTACCCGTGAGGAGCTGAAGGGCAGAAGCTAACAAGGTGAGAGAGTTATGCTTTTATGTGGAAATTGGCTAAATAATGCCATGCTCTAGCCAGGAAGTACGTTTCCTCTGCACCCTATTTTAAACTGTTTTGGTGGTTTGCATCAGACCTAAATAACGTCCACACTGCTGTGCGGCAGACAGAAGCTGCTACAGGCCTACACTTCCCTTCCACCAACTCTGCTTCACCGCTTATAAACCAAAACATCAAACCCTGATGAAAAAAGAAACTTAAAAGCTAAATTTAGATTTCAGCACTTCATTTTTAACGAAAGTCTCCTTTTGACAACCTTCTAGAGAAAAAAGAGAGAGAGAGAGAGAGACTTCAGTATTTACTGGAAAATTTCTTTGGTGAAGTCCTAAAGTTTTGGAATGGCTTAGAATGCCTTATACCAGTTCAAAATCTATAGCCCAAAAGGCTGGATGAGAACTTTCCAGCATGTTTGTCAGAAGTTGAAGCATCTTTTTCCATATCTCATCAGAGTAATAATAAAAAAAACCCACCAATTACATACTATAAAAACAGCCGAACTGCCCACTGAGATCAGAGCCAAGACCATTCTAACTAAAAGGAAGATTTTACCATTCAGAGCAAACTGCCAATGGACGAGGACTGCCTGGGTGTTAAAATGCTTGCCCTGGATGGTACCAGCAGCTCAGCTCAACCTTTCCTGGGTGCTAGGTGATGTGTCAGGTCCTTCCGGAGACCGTGGGTATGGAGAAATTAATAAGATACACATCCTGCCTTTGAGAGGCTTGATTGGCAAGGGAGTCATATACAGATATAATTTTGGCTATTGTTACAAGCTAAGAGAGAGGCCTGTCCCCAGAAGGGGACATTTAGCTCAACCCCAGGCATTCAAACATGTTTCCTTAAGCAGATGACACTTGAGTTAAGTCTGAAAGACAAGGGAAGATTATTCTATTCGGGTAGGAGGAGTTCCAGACAGATAGCAGCTTGCACAAAGGCACTAAAAGGCCTAACCTGCTCAGGGAATGTGTATGCAGGATGACAAGGATACACCGGAAATGTGTAAGCCTTGGTGGGATGTGAAGTCTCAGAATCAAACGGCAACCCGGTCATGGAGGACCCTATAGAGGCCTGACTAAGGAGTTAATAATAATAATGAAAGCTGGTATTTACTGAGCACTTACTATGTTGCAGGCACTGGGTTAAGCACTTGAAAGCATTATTTCATTTACTCTTCACCATAACTCCATAATCCCTATTTACAAATGGGTTTGGGGGTTAGAGAAGGAAGGGGACTGAGTCTCCTTACACAGCCAGTAAAATGGAAGGTGCATCTGGAACCCAGAAGGCCTCCATTCCAAAGGTTGTATCTCGAAGCCTCTCCTCAAAAGACTGGAGGGGCACATTGGGTCCACTACACTGGCTACAGAAGGACTAGGGTGGCCCAAGCGGGGGCCTACATCATGGTGGGCATAGAAAAGAACAAATCAATGAAAAGAAAGACATTCAGAAGGGCTGAAAAATGCCCCAAGAGAAAAAACATTCAACTTGCACCCTTCTAAGTACATTCAACAACCAAGACACTTTTGAAAAGGGGGTCTAGAAAATAAACCCCCAGTATTCATTTATGCCCCCAAGTACACAGGGTTAAACTATGTGTCCTTGTCTTTGCCTTTAACACCCTCCCATACATTAAACTGTCTTATTCATTCGGGATATTGTCTACAGGTCAGAGCCACCTGCCTGGTACAAGGAGATGCTCTATAAATACGCTGAAAAGAACGAATGAGTAATGGCCGCTTTTTACCATGACGCCAATGGCGTGTCATTTTTAATTGGAAAAATGGTGTTAAAAAAATAAAGAAAAATGTTAAAATTGTGTTGATAACTAAGGACTGGCAAACTAAAATGGAATCCATGTAGCATTTAAGGTAGCTTCACAGACAATAACGAGGACGCATCACCATGGGTGCTACCATGAAAAAAGGCCATAAATCCAAAATAGGATGAGTATTTTCTATAGACCATAAGTGGTGAAAAATAAGGTGTTATTAAAGGAAGTGGCCGAGGAGGTAAAATTGTGTTTTTTGAAAAGCAATAGACCAAAGATCAAATTCTGGGCCTAGTGATCTCTAGTCTCTGACCTTGACAAAAAAAGCAGAGCATTAATATGATTTTAGGAAAGAAGTTTATCTGTATGACACTTTTACCAACACTGAGTCCTCAACAGAAATCTCTTGTTAGGTATTTGAAAAGTAATAGTCACATTTTTCAGATCTGACAAGAGTTTTCTGACATTTAAGATTTTCTCCTAAAGAGTAATTACTTAATTTGGGGCATTTAGGAAAGGGGGATCTACAAAACAAAACAAAACAAAAATTTTTTTAAGGCTTTAAGTACATTTCTTGGTAAAGTTTGTTCTTATACTGAAATCCTTTGCCCACTTATCAATCTACTGAACAGAAGACGGACTTTTTTAAGGGGCCTAATAGGACGCTGTTAGCCATCTCATTTCCTCATATCTTATCACACAGGAAGATATTTTGAAAAATATCTTGACGGTTTACCAGTTATTTTAGAAAAATCCTGAAACCAGTTACTTACACGGAAAAATTAAAATGGAAGTGGAAGTAGGTTTCTCGTTTTCATTATAGCTACCTTCAACCTTCTAGTGTCTTTGAAAATTTAAATTCAAATGAATGCAAATTCCAAAATGATTCCTTAGTTCAAATTTGGAAACTTGAATTCCATCAAAATATGAAATCTGTGGGTTTTTTAAAAGCTGTTCAAAAGCCCAAATAAAAAGCCACTAGGCTTTTAAGCTAATTGTTTAGAAATGTGTATATAGATGAAAAGAAACTGACTCATGAACTACTGAGTCTGGAATTAGAAAATTCACAAATCTTATCCTTGTAAACAAAATCTAATGAAATCAGCGTCTGCTGATTTCCTTCTTTCGTAACCTGAAACAAAAGTTTTAATACTTTTTAACATACTCAGAAAATTAAGGGTGCCATTTAAAACCTTTATTAACGACATATAACTCAGTTTTTAAGTGTTTGGAGTATAATCAGAGACACTTGAACATGCTGGTACTGCAACGTAGGAAAACATCCAAGAATGAGACACTAGGACTTTATTAAACTCAAATTTGTGTTAGGATTTTTTGTTTACAACAGTGCTTCTTCCTCATTCCATTCAAAACTCCCATCTCCATGCCACTTTCAATAAGAAACATCATTTAAAAAATGTCTCAATCCCCCTAAAATACTCTGAAAGGTACCATTTAGAACCTGGTGCTTATTTCTTCTAGGCAAACCTAAAGGTAAGCCTGTCCATGGCCTTTGGTAAATAAAGCAATTGCCTCAGGGTGATGTGGGCTATCAGGGCATCTCCAAGTCACCAAAGGGGGAAGAGTGCGACAAGATGTGACGGATGAAGGAGATGTAAAGTCCAAATCCTACCATTTTACAGATGAGGAAGCTGAGGCCCTCAAGGTCCAAGTGCTCAGTTAACCCAGACCCCAGCTGCAGATACTCAGTTATGTGGATCACTGCTGCCAAAAAATAATAACTTTGAAGGTCTCAGGGGTTTGGTACTTTCCATAACAAATAATTAAGAACTCAATTCCTGCATTTTTCACCTCTGAAAACCTCCAGAGATGGGGAGCTCAGGGACAGTTACGAATTTAACCTTTCCGTTTCCCTCAAAGGACACTTGCAGAGAACCATCACCTCCGGGAAGGCAGGGCTGTCTCGCTCCGGGCAACATCTCCAGCACCCAGCACCCAGCACCTAGTAGGCACCGAGTTAATAATTCCCCGCCTGCCACCTGACAATCCCCGCTCCTTCCCCACCCACGCCCAGCCATCGGTGGAGCCAGATAACTTTCTTTTGGAAATTGCCTCGTTTCTTGAAACTTTCATACAGGGACTCCGGGCCAAGAAGCCGGCCTGGGGGAACGTGCGGCGCCTCCCCGGAGCCCAGGCTGGAATCACCGGCCACTGAAGGGGCTGGCTGGCCGAGACCTGGGTGGGCACACAGCATCGCCCCGGGCCGCGGCGACCCCAGGTGCGCCAGCTGCTGTGGCGGCCTCGGCGGCCTCCGGTCCGGGCCGCGGCTCCCCAGCCTCCTTCAGATACCCAAGCAACTTCTCAAACTTCCCTTTCCGGGGGTGGGGGCTCGCCTCGAACGCGGCCGGCACAACGCCTTTCCTGCCCGCACAAAGGGGGCCCGACGTGCCCCGAGCCCCTTCCCCTGTAACTTTCCTCCTCTTTTGAAAGAGAAACTCACACCCCGGCGCCTCGGGCAGCCGGGCTGCGTGGGTGCCGCCTAGGGAACTTTCCCGTTTCCGCCCGAGCGCTGGGCGCCCGGGGCCGACTGTCAAGCGCAGCGGGGGACCCCCGGCGCCCCGCCGAGCCCGCCTGGGGGCCACTCACCCGACTTCTGAACTTGCGGCGGGATCGTGCTGGCGATGCGCGTCCACAGGACGATGTGCAGCGGCCACAGGCCCCTGAGCAGCCCCCGACCCATGGCAGCCCCCGCCGCTCGTCATAGACCGAGCCCCGAGCGCAGCGGACGGCGCCTCCCGGAGCCCCGGCTGCGCCTCCGCGCCGCGCCCTCTCGGGACCCCGCGCCGGCCGGCCGGGCAGATGCGCGGGCCAGATGTGGCGCCGCTCGCCAGCCGGGAGGGGGGCCTGGAGGCCGGCGGGCGCGGGGAGGCCCCCGGCGGCCGAGGGGAGCTGCGCAGGAGGCCGGCTCCTGCCCCTGGCGAGCGCGCGCGCGGGGGTGTCTTCGGTCGGTGCGCGCGAGTGACTCACTCAACTTCACCCGGGCGCCGCGGGGGAAACAGGAAACTCCTCGCCAACAGCTGGGCAGGACCTCTCGCCGCCCGAGAGCCTTCTCCCTCCACTCGGCTTCCAGCCCTCCTCTCTCTCCTGACTGCCAATCATGTCCCCGAGACCGGCCCCTCCGAGGGCTTTGGCAAACTTTCAGCTGCCCCCGCCGCCCTCAGGAGTTCCTGGCTCGAAGTATTTACCCCGGCGTGACTGAGGGCACGCGTTTCAGAAAGGCGCTGAGCACACAAAGTGTGTACACTTCCCAGGGCACCCCCACCGAGCATCTTCCGCCTCCCCGCAGCCTTCTTTGCATTGTTCCCAGGTGCTCCAGAATTGTGTTTTCCAACTCCCAATGCCTGACCCGCGGGCTGACGCTGAAATCGGTGTTGGGAGCACATGTTTGGTTCAAATCAAATAGCAAGCATTGCCTCACTAAACTTCGGTTTCGGTTACCTAGGCACACACCGCCACATTGTAACATGTTTTGCTTACTGTAGGTCGAAGTCCGGAAGTTTTCGTTCTCAAACTTGACTGTGCGTCTGGACCACCTGAGTACCTTGTGAAAATGCGGATTCTGATCCAGGACGTCGGAGGTGCGGCACTGGTGATGGGCTCTGGAGTGCTGCCTCCCTTTTGGAATTGCCTCTTCCTGGGGATGCCTCAGTTCAGTGTCAATGAGCAGCCGTCGCAGAGTGATAGTGGTGGGACATTTTATGTTGCGAATGTATCCAGTGTGGCAGAAAATGTAAATAGAAAAGTGGCCTGGGAGTCAGCTCAGTGCCGGGGTTTGCATTCCAATACTGCCTGTAAGAGAGATAATCCTTAGCTTCTCCTCTGCGGAAGGGGAAACAAGGGCAGCAGGACAGGATAGACTTTCAACCCTCCCTTCTTGCTAGGGTGACCAAGTCTGCATTCAAAGATCCTGGCGTACACCTTCGAAGTTTAATTATTAAAGAACCCCCTTTTTCTTTCCCATGCGTCTTGTTTGGGTAGGGAATTATATGCTCATCTTACTTCCAACTCTCAAAGACTTCGATTCTGTGTAGTTCCCAGGCCAGGAGATCTTCCAGCAGGTTACACAATGAACTTCCTTTATCTGAAAGAAAGATTCTTTGCAGAGGCAGGTGGCCAGGCTCACTGGGAAGAAAAGCAAATATCTTTCCCCAGAAACCCAACTCCAGAAACTTCCCTGTCAATCTAAGCGTTCATTTGCTTGATCCTGAAGCCTTATGTCTGGTTGCCATTGGTCCCCCCAATACTGAGGCTGCCTCTGAATGTCTCTTAGGAAAAGACCGCTTCCCAGCTCTTGTGTTCAGGATGCCGGAAGGGCAGGGAAATCAGGAGCGCTGGACATCTTCTTGCTTTACCAAACAGCCTCCCCAAAGCGGGAGCCACTTTAGCCGTGGAGCCAAAGTTCTGTTCAAAATCTGATTCTTGCCATTTCTGCCACTGCCATCCCTAGGGCGGAAGTCTCCCAACCACCCATCCCCAGTCATGGCCAGTTCTGGACCCTGTCACCCAATTTCTCAACTCAGAGCTAAAGTCCATTTTTCAAAATGGAAACCTAATTATACCAACCCTCTGATTAAATTCATTCAATGGCTTCCCACTGCTCTTGAGATAGAGGTTAGAAACCAGATCCTTCAATGCCCTTCCTCGCTGGTAACCTTTCATCGGGCTTCTCTTTCTCTCCTGCTGAGAGCCTTCTCAAAATTCATAGAGCATACCCACTATTCCTCCTGCACAGAACCTTCCCCAGGGCACCCTTCCCTTTCTCTGTCCTTCCTTTCCTCTTCACCCAGCCAACTCCTGGTCTTGCTTGGGTCAGTCCTAACTTCCTTGATGGACAAGCTTTCTCTGACCTCCGTGAATAGATCTTTTATTATAGGCTCTCTTGGCACCTTATGCTTCTCATTTTTAGCACTCACTACAGCTGTGGTTTTAAGATTCTTTTGTGGCATTCTTTCACTTCTATTCCTCTCCTCCACTCAAGTTCCAATTTTTCGAAACTTGAAAAATTAAAATTTTTCCCTCCACTCACTGTTGTATCCTTAGTACCTAACACATAATAGATGTTTAATAAATATCTGTTGGATGAAGGAAAGAATGAAGTAATAAAGATCAGAAGAAAACTGGGCTTCATCCTCCTCACTATTTCACAACTCTGGAGAAGGCATTCTCTTACCTACTACACTGAGATGTAAACAGGCTAGATTTTAGCTGAGGGTGATGTCACTATTACTTCCTTTTCTTTAAAAAGGAGAAGTGTGTGGGTTTTTTTCTTTTTTCTTTTTTCTAAATTTGCCCAAGTTCCTCTGGGTAGCATACATATACTTCCTTACTCCCCAAAACACACTGAGAGGCAAATAAAAATGCCCAAGGGATTCCAAAGGCTTTCTTTTCTATACATATTGCAAAGACAGATGTTTTTCACTGTTAGAGGCCAGGTTTGAGATATTCAATTCCGTGGCGGGGTATTTAACCGGTGGCCTTTGTCATCATGTATCACGAATGTTGATTTTAATTTTGTTTGCCTTTAACATTTCTGATTTAATCCCCAATCTCCTGTGAAACTGAGCATCTGAAGTCAGCACCGCCAAGTGCAAACTCATCCTTTAGAAGCCGTCACAATGAAATCAGAGACGTGTAAACTCACACACATTGCAATTTGGCGATCTTAAAAATTTGTCGATATGACCTTCCTTTTGGGACTCTCACTGAAAGAGAAACCTGATACTCTCCGTAAAAACATTGTTTTCACACAGAGTTGTATATTTGACTCAATATGATTTTCAACTAATATACGTATGCAAAAACTGGGCCGTTTGCAGATGGAAACAAAAATTAAAAGCTCAACTCGGGACTTAAAAAACAAAGAGAGTCATTTTGAGGCCCTTACCAAGTTGAAAAACAATAAAAACCAAGTCGAACCAAAGTTAAACAGCTTGAGTGTCTGCATATTTCCAGCTTTACGAACTCGGAACACGCATACACGCAAAACAATTGGACTGAATCAAAATGTAGTTAATTTAGGCCCTGCATTTTCCAGTTGTGATGAGGCAAGAACTTTCTACTCCCCTGAACTTCTTGACATGCAGCTGTTGAGGTTACTGGCAACCAAAGCAGTTGAAGGGGAGGCTCCTCTCCATATAAATCAACCGTTCTGCATTCTCAGCTCTCAGCTCTTGACCAATTTTCTTCTATTGTGAAGCAGACCAATGAGCACTGAGACAATAGCGAATGTGTGAGGAACACCCCCCCCTTTCAGAGTCATACACCCCTTAGCTCCTCCGGGAAACAGTTTGTGATTCCTCCTGCTTAAACCGATTCCTTCTCTCCCAAGGAGAACCAGGGGAGCATTTAGTTTATTCAACCTCTTTTTTAATGTTTATTCCATTCTGACCTGGAGTACGTTATAATTATTCATTGGTTTCTGGAATCCTACCCCACCAATTGTAAGGTCCTTAGAAGCATATGTTATTCCCTCTTCAACTTTGAACCACACACGGCACCCGACAGTAATCAATGCAATGTTTCCTGTCTTCGATAAAGGGGGAAAAATGAGCCTATCTGTTTTTCTAATCCATCCCCTTGTTTGCAATTCTTTACAGATATTGATAAAAACTGCAATTATACCACAGGTTTAGGGAAAGCATGAATAGTTTCTTTTGGAGAAAACATAGCTTTGTTTTAAATTACAGAAATAATATATGGTAACTGCAGGTAGAAAAAAATCTGAAATACAGATAAGCCAAAGGCAGAAAATAAAGATCCTTCACTCTCTCACCCAAACATAATCACTTGTTAACATTAGGGAGCACGTCCTCGCTGTACTATTCTAAGCTTCACTTTACGGGTGAAGAAACTGAGGATTACAGAGATTAAGTAGTTGGCAAAGGTCACATAGCTAGTGAGGGACAGAGCCCAGGTTTCAACACAGGCCTGTCTCTAGCTCCAGAGTCTGCATTCTAGAGTAAGTCGATCCCGGAGTTGATCCTAACCACCGGACCGGCCCGATCACCACAGTATTTTGAGTCACTAAGGGTTGAGTAGAGCCACCCTTTACTATCACTACTTCCTCATCTCTTACTCATTAATCAGCCCTTGGCAGTCACCTCTCCATTGGAAAGTTCTTTGGCTTAGCTCACATCTTATCTTCAGCTTGTACAACCAGTAGGCACGTTCCAATCAGTGGTTAACCTGCCTTCTTTCTCTATTGCGTTGGATACTACTCACATGCTCACCTCTCTTCCTTGGCATTCTCTCTTCTTTGACTTCCATGTTGCTTTTGCATTCCTGTGTTCTGGACTGAATAATACCCCCCCCAAATTCGTATGTTGAAAACCGAACCTACAATATGGCTATATTTGAAGCTAGGAACTTTAAAGAGACACTGAGTGTTAAATGAGCTCATAAGGTGAGGGCCCTCACCCAGTGTGACTGACATCCTCACAAGAAGAGAAAAGGACGCCATGGAGGCAGACGTGTGCACACAGGGAATAGGCCATATGAAGACAGTGGAAGGCAGTCATCTGCAAGCCAAGAAGAGAGGCCTCTGGAGAAACCAAACCACCAACACCTTGATCTTGAACTTCCAGCCTCCAGAACCGTGAGAAATAAATTTCTGTTGTTTAAGCCACCCAGTCTGTGGTATTTGGTTATGGCTGCTAGCAGACTAGTACACCCCATTTCCTGCTCACTTGTCCAGCTAGCTGTTCTTTCTCAATATCTTAACAGGTTTATTTTCCTCCACTCACTAGTCAGATGCTAGTCCTTACCAGTTCTGTTCTCTGCCCTTCCCATCCTTCCTGGGAGCACATCTGTTTCTATGGCTGCACTGATACATGACGATTTCCAAATCTAATCATCAAGCTCTAATTTCTCACCGAGGCTACCATTATTCCAATCACCTACTCGACTCTTCATGGATTCCTCTGGCATCGCACACACTCATTATTCTAAAATTGGGCTCCAAAATGTATGTCCCCTTGGTGCATTCCCCATATCCAGAAATGGCTCTATCCCCACTGGGTAACCCGATCCAGAAACATTAAAGATCAGCTAAGAGTTTGCTTCTAGTTTACCCACCTGTGCTAAGTAGGCACTGGGGTCTATTTACTTTCTACATATCTTTGAGTCTGTGCTGTTCTCATCCCTCCACTGACATGTTTTAGTTCTGTCTCTTGTTACTTCACAGAGGATTCCTTCAGTTTCTTCATCTGCTTGCCTCTCCAGTGTTACCACAGCCCACTACATCCTTCACTGCGACCCAATAGTCCCCTCCGAAAACACAAGAATAACAATCACATTTAAAATTATCCAACGGTTTCCCATTGCCTTCAGGATAGAATTTCAACCCTCCGTCCATCCGTTTATGCATTCCACCAGCATTTGATCCTCTATTATGACCCAAATACTGTGTTAAGCACTGAAAACATGAGGGCTCAGAAAATGTAATCCAGGCCTTAATTGAAGGGCATTACGCTGTCCTTATGATCTAATGTGAAATGGAGATAAGGAGACAAATAACATGAATAAGTCTGGTAATATGATTGTCACAATGGTGATAAGCTCAGGGTATCTCAGGAGCAGGCACTAGAGGCCATGAAGAAGCCTGACGGTGAGAGAAGGCTGCCGGGCAGAAGTGTCTTTTGAGCTGAATCTTGAAGCATGATCAGGTGAAGGCATGAGGAAAGGTGTTGCAGACGCACAGATCGGCCCACAAAGACAAGGAGAAGCATGAGCGTAGAGGGTAGGGAAATGCAAAGACTTCAGAATGCCCAGAGTCTAGATTGGGAGGGAGTTTAAGATTCTATTTTTTGGCCCCAATTCTGCACCCCTCCCTGAAGTCATGTCCTTTGCCTTGTGAGTGTGGAGTCCCTTCCGCTAGAGGCAAAGGATTCTTACAGGCAAAAACTAGCATGGGATTTGTCATGCGGCTGGAGAAGAGGAGGGCAATGCAGCTCTAATTTAGATTTTTGGTATTATCTACAAACTTGGTTGCATATACAATTACAGAATATGGCCAACACTGTTGCTTGCTTGCACAAAATTCATTCTTCCCCTTCCTATTTTGCTATCAGAGTCTAATTTTGCTTAGGAGATGAATTTAACCATATTTTAAGGAAAGAGTCCATCCTTATTTGAGGGCTGATATGTAATCCAATTCTGGGCAAGGAAATGTAAGAAGAAATCAGATTGGGGCTTGTGAGAAAGGTTGCTTTCCAAGGAAAGCCACTCTGCCCACTCCTGTTTCCTACATTTGAACAGGATTGGGGGAGGGTCAAGCAGTTCCAGCTGACATAATCAGCTCTCAGCAGCGACGGAAGGCCAAAAGTATCACAGGGTAGAACCACTGCACCAGTACAAGTAATCCCCTCAACTTGGACATTATCCGAGTCTGGTAGACAGTCTTTACTGAGGGGTGTGATTCCTTCCTTCCCGCACTGACTTACAGTTGCTTCTCACATCAAGAGATGAGATGGAGCCTATTTTCTCTTTCCTCTCTCCCTAAATCTGGTCTAGCTTTGTAACATGCTTTCACCAATACAACACTGTCGAAATGATACAGTGCCTGTTCTAGGACTGGTCTCAAGGAGAGACTTCTCTCAGAAACCAGTTACCAGGTGAGAAGTCTGAATACCCTACAACCATGATGCTGTGAGGAAGCCCACATTAGCTACAGGAGAGGCCATATGGAGAATGAGATACCCAGCCAGCCACCAGCTCTTCCAGTCTTCCTGGTTGAGGCACCGGACATGTGAATGAAGAAGCCATCTTGGACTTTCCAGCGCTAGCAAATGCCAGAGGGCATAGAATCAGCAAGGTGATCCCAGAATCAAGGTGATTGCATAATTGCGAGACATCATAAATGGATATTATATAAATTGTTAGTTCCAGTCAAAATTATTTCTAACTAATAGGGAGAAGTCCGCTAATGAAATGGAAAGAAGGAGATGTTCCAGTCACCACATGGCTGTCAATCTGTGTACCAAATGCGAACCACATCAATGATGAATTAAGAACTGTATGATTTCTCCAATTATCTTGCAAATCACACAATTATATTTTTATGTATTTGTATTCATAAAGAAATATATTCACGTGTGTTTGTACTGATTAGACATTTCAAACGTGTAAATGTACCAAAGTTTTGTGATTTCATTTTAATAGTTATCTATTTTTACACATTAACAGGGAATCTCAAAGCCCAAGAGTGGCCCAGGGAAACCTCAGGTTTGAGAAGACCTTTTTTTCATGTCAGACTAAAGAGATTGTATTTCATATTTCAGGTGATAAAAGACATCGAAAGAGATTTTGATCAGGGGAAGGAGATGATCAAAGCTAATCAGATAGGATTTTCAAAATAGTGATTAGAAAGTCTGAAGGATGCATTTGAGGGCATAAGACTATGGCAGGAAAACAAGTGCGAAATAACACATCTGAGCCAAAGGAGCTTGGGAATGGAGGGAAATCGACGGATAAGAAAGATAAAGAGCTCCATTTGGCAGGAGCTGGTGTCTGTACTGAGATGGGATGAAGCAGAGGGGTATCCTTGCAGAAGCTGGGTCCTAAAGCATCCACGCTCGATTAACTGTAACCAACACGGGCTGTCCTGCACATATACTACTCTGTGCTACCACTGTTGTGGTTTTTTTATATAAATAAATGCTTGTAGTCCTCACAGCAATCCTATGAGGTAGGTAGTATTATTATATCCACTTTATAGGTGCGGATACCGTACCACAAAGAGATTAAGTAACAACGGAGCCAGAATTCCAGCCCAGTGGAGACCAGCTGCAGAGCCCAGGCACTAAGCCACTTTGTCATCTGCTGCCATTGCATAGTGAGCCCTCAGCTCCTCCCACCTGACTGTGACATTCACGAGGTGGGGACTGGGTTTTTCACACCTTTAGCTTCCTACATGCGTGATCCATGCTTGTTGCTCAATAAATCCTGTGAATGATAAGATGATTCAATGAATAAACATAATACATAACATTCAAGAACTGAGATGCTGCAGATTGGGGATCTGGAAAATAAAATCCGTAACCCCCTCAATGCCTGGCTTCCCAATGAGGCTAGAAATGCTTGCCATGGAATGTAAACACCAGCATAAACTCCTTAAAATGTTGAGAAATGCTTCCTATAAGTGAAAATGGTACAAATAAGTGAAAACAGGTTTTTACCTCCCAATAGATTTTTCTTTAAGATTTTGTTTATTTATTTGAGAGAGAGAAAAAGAGCAAGAGAGAGAGACAGCATGAGCAGGGGGAGGGGCAGAGGGAAAGGGAGAAACAGGGAGCCTGCTCTGAGCCTGGCACAGCATGGGGCTTGATCCCAGGACCCTGAGATCGTGACCTAGGCCTAAGGCAGAAGCTTAACCAACTGAGCCACCGAGGCGCCCCGAGAAGATTTATGTTTTTGACAGTTACATTCATCAATTTCATCCTGGTAAGTGTTCATCTCTAATTTTCAAGTTTAAAAAAAAAAAAAAGAAAATTGCAACAAAATTGCTGAAATGCTGGATAACTTTAGTCTCGTTTTAACATTATTTTCTCAGCTCCAAAATCATTCAGTTGAATAAGTAGCTATTAACTGAATTATAAGACTTGAAAGTTAGACACTTAATCAAATGTAAGTTATTGCTTTAATTACAACAAACTGTTTTAATTGTTCATTTCACAAAAGGACAAAATCACTTAACAGTACTGGTTCATTGACTTAAAAAATTATACTTTAAGGTGAATTTATTTAGTTGGTTTGAGAAAAAATTATATAACCATATTAAGAGCTACATTTAATTTGTACTTTGATCCCACGGTATTACACATCTTAGAGCATGTAATATGCATGTGTGCTAATTAGATTCAATGAATATTTGAGATTTTCTGGTAAGACATTTGTACCCTAGTCAAAGATAAGTATTTTGAGAGTAATGGTAGCATCTAGGAAGCTCTTATCAAAGGACTGCCCCCATCTTAGATCAATTCCTGAAGGTTTGTTAAGTGTCATAATGGAGGTCAGAAATGAATTTTCATTGGCGAAATGATTGCTGTTCAAGATATATAAATTGGCTTAAAGGAGGGAGCCCCAGCCTAACCCAGTATCCCGTGTTTGGCCACTATTGGAAGAATCTGACCCTTGATCTCAGATTAACTGAACCCTACTGCTAAAACATTGTCACATTTTCCTGGAGTGACTATGTCCCGCAAAATACTTTCAGGGTGTGTGAAAGGACAGAGAGCAGAGTCTTTACCTTTCCGCCGAGGAGACCAACGTTGGTTTGCTTAATAAATATATGTATGTGTAGCCAACTGCAATCTGAGACTTTCTTCCACTGTTAAATGTTACCTGGCAACAAGGATCTGGGGAGACCTCGAGTTCTCACCCCATCTCTAACTTCTCCCATCTACCAACCAGAAGCAAATATTTGGCAATGACAAAATGACTTGAGTCAGTTCACAGCAGTTCCATAAACACAGAAGCTTTAGATTAACTGCTAAAAACGCTTGCAATGAATATTTGGTAACAAAACACTTACGCTTTAGTGTATCAGGGGTGAAGAATTCACAGTGTGATATGTGCTCTTGCATAATCATTTGCGAAATTCTCGAGAGGTTATTAATTATTAACTCACTGAATCATTGGAAAAGCCTGTGCCACTTGTGCCTTTAGGCATTTCAAAGGGTTGCCTCCTTCCTGAAGTTGACAACAGACGTACAGGTTCTTGTTTAGAATTGCCATGGTAAATGCTTATCTCCAAGTCATAATAACATCAAACCATCTGCTTCGTGCACTCATTCCTCACCTAAAGGCTATCAGAACGCTCCTAGTTCTTTAGGAAGCCAGAGGAAGTATTTCAGAGCGGCTGCCTTTGAAATTTATCATTATCATTTTGCCGCCACACACAAAATAAACTCCTGAAAGACAATTAAAACATTGGCCTATTTTCCCAACACTTAATGTTTTATTTGACTGATTTTATAGACACCTTTTATTATGCTCGCCTTTTTTTTTTCATCTCAGCCATCTGCTCCCACGAAACGTATTTGCTTCTTTTATGGAGAACACCCCGTATTCCCTAGGACATTTTTCTCCAAGTAAAGAAAACGAGATTGTGGTCTTACCATAGTACTTTTATAGGTTTTCAAATCAGGTCCTTTACGTAAATATCTTTTACAGAAAAATAACAATTCTGGACATTAAATCCTACTTCTGGGTGAAATGTACCGTCTCTAGTCAGACCTAAAAATAATATTGGTGTAGCATTTTCCAATTTAAGAAGAGGCTGCACGCATACGATCTTATTTGTGTCTCGTGGAAACCATGTGATGTAGACAGGGCAGGAGTTGTTAACTCCACTTTGCAGATGATGAAAGCGACATTCCAAGACATGAGTGACTTGACCCGAGGCTGCACAGCCAGTGGAGACCAGAACACAGATTGGTTACCTGCCTGTTCTTTCTTCTCTTCCTCAGGGACTTCTTAAACTCTCTTTTTGGCTGACTTCCACATCTCTACACTGGGCTCTCACCTCTGCACCTGGCAGAGGGTATACTGATATGCCTAAGTCCACCCTCGAAGTCCAAGTTCCAGAAGGGGACAGAAGCAACCTGGGAACATTACTACAGACCATGCAGCATGGTGGATGAAAATTAGCGGACAGCAGCTTCACACACAGAGGAGCCCAGGGGGCCTGCCTGTCCAGGACAGTCATCCCTGAGGGAGTCAGGGTGTGGGGTGGACAGTGGAGCCCGGGGGGGGGGATGCCATCCAGTTTAACCCCTGCTCTTGGCACTCACATGATGCCCCCAAGGTTGCTCTCTCCTCGCTCCATGGCCTCAGACCCTTCTGATCCTGAGGTCAGCTCTTGAACCAGTGAATGAGCTTTTGGAATGTGATTCTTTGCTGCTTCTTCATGAATGTGGCCTCTCTCTTCCCTCTATGCAAACCTACTGTATACTTTTCTCCAAAACAGGAGATCTTAATCTGGAATTCATGGAATTTACCATGATGTGCTGAATTTTGTAGGAATTGACATAAATGTGTTGTTCAAAAGAGGGGATCATAGCTTTCAGCAGATTTTCAAAGGGGTTTTTCATTAAAAAAAAACTTACTAATAATATTTAGAGTGAGTGATAGATCTCAGAACCAGACCCAATCCTTCTCACTCTAGAGTCTTTATTCTTGACCCTTTTCCTGATCCTCCAGCTTCTAACTGGGAGACCCTGAGCAATTTATCCAACATTGCTGAGCCTGATTGATTTCAAGTTTGAAGTCAAGTTGATAATCACATCAGATTTCCACTTCACAGAAGATGGCACAGATCTACTTTTCCCTATTCCTCCAGATAAGTACTTCTAAAAACCTTGGACACTATATGTAAGAAACATAGGAAAACTATGAAAGATGGAAAGAAGAAGTAAGACCATCTAAGGACCTTGAACCTGAGGAACCACATGGTGAATTTCCTAATTCCTATCTCCCCTCCTCCCTAACCCCTCCCCCCACCCCCATAAAGCTCCTATTTGGAGCTGAAGATGCCTACAACCTGTAAACAGCAATAGGTAAGATAAAAAAAACAAAACAAACCAAAAAGAAACCCTCCAACCAAAGCCTCCTCTTTTTAGCCAAAAGAGTGGTAAAGAGACAATCTATCAAGACAGAAAAATTTTAGACAGTAATTGCTGTACTCCATCAGAATATCACACAAAATATTGTGGCTCCAGCCCCAGCCAGGCTAGCAAAGACCAAATAGGGAGCATAGATTTCCATGCTTGTGAAGTTGGAATGAGGGACCCCAACACCCCCACCAAGGTGGAGTTAGGGAAGGCCAAGTAGAAAGACAGGACTTTTATCCCCTAGACAGCCCCATTTTGCTCCTTCCTGCTTTTGTGCTGTCCGTGGAGACCACGTAGAGAGCCTGAACTTCTACCCCCATCCTGTGGTAATAAAGTGTCTCTTCCCATCCCCAGTGGGGTGGTGCTGAGAGCTCTTGGAGATTCAGAGCTTTTACAGTTGCCCAGGAGTAATAAGGCCACCTCAACAACCATGTCACTAGATACCACGTGGGAGCTGGAACTCCTGCCTGCACCCAGCAATGAGAATCTCCCCACCCCACAGTCAGGTGTCAGTGGAGGTCGATTTGGCAGCCTGGACTCTGACTTCTAGCTGTTAGTAACAGCATGGTGCCCCTCAACCTACTGGAGCTGTATTGAAAACAAAGCACACACACACACACACACACACACACGCACACACCACCAACACCACCACCACCAACAATACATTTAAATAAGGATTTAAATAAGGATTAAATAAGGATTTAAATGAGAGCCAGGGTTTTATAACATAATTTAAAAAGTCTAGATTCCTACAGAATATCACTCATACCAAGAAACAGGAAGATCTCAAACTGAATGAAAAAAGAGAATCAATAAATGCCAACACTAGGATAATGGTAATATTACAATTATACCAAAGATTTTAAAACTTCAACAAGCAACAAGGAATATGCTTAAAAATAAATGAAAAAAAAAGAAAAAATCAGCAAAGAAAAAAAGAGAAAATATAAAGAAGAACTATATGGAAATTTAAGACTGAAAAATATAATAACAATAAAAAACTCATTCAATGGGCTCAACAGCAGATTATAGAAGACAGAGGAATGAACCAGTGAATTAGAGCAAATGATAGAAACTACTGTTCCTATGTTCAGATGACATGATTGTCTACATAGAAAATCCCAGCAAAACTACAAAGACATTTCCTAGAAATAATAAGTGTCAAGGTCACAAGATAGAAGATAAATATATAAATATCAATAGTATTTCTATATACTAGCAATGAACATACAGACACTGAAATGAAAACTACAATGCCAGTTACATAGTTCAAAAATGAAACACTTGGGGGAAATTTAACAAAACATATACAGAACTTGTATGCTAAAAACCATACATAGATGAAAGAAATCAGGAGAGACCCAAATACATGGAGAGATGTACCAGGTCCACTGAGTGTAATACACAAAATAGTGAAGATGTCAATTCTCTTTAACTTTAAACTGATACACAAGTTTCAATCAGTTCCTATCAAAATACTAGCATGATTTTTTGTTGATATAGGAAAAATATTCTAAAAGAAAAAAAAATTGTTCTAAAATGCACATGGAAAGGCAAAGAAACCTAAATACCTAAACCAACTTTGAAAAAAATAATAGAGTGAGAGGACTCAGTCTACCTGAGTTTAAGCTGTAGTAATCAAGACTGTGTGGTTGTGGCAGAGAGAGAGACACACATAGATCAGTGAAACAGAACCCAGAAATTGACCCATATAAATGTGTCCAAGTGAGGTTTGACAGAGATACAAAAGAAATTCAATGGAGAGAAGATAGCCTTTTCCAAATTTGGTGCTAGAACGTGTAGACCCCCATATGTAAAAATCAAAGCCAAAACCAAACCAAACAACCAAAACTTTGACCTAACTCTTCTATCTTATGCAAAAATCAATTCAAAATGGATCACAGATTTACATGTAGAAAGTGAAACTATAAGAAGTTTAGGAAAGTAAGCATAGGAGGAGAAATCTTTGGGATCTGGCTCTAGCTGAGCGTTCTTAGTCTTGAGAACAAAGGCCCATCCATAGAAGAAAAGAATTGATAAATTAGAATTCATCAAAATTAAAATGTCTGCTCTATGAAAGACCCTTTAAGAAAATGAACAAACTATAGGTGAGTAAAAATATTTGCAATCCACATATCTGATCAATAACAACTGTCTAGAATATATTAAAAATTCTCAAAATTCAACAGTACAAAGCAATGAGGTCATGGGCAAACAAAATGAGAAGACGTTTCACCGAGGAAGGCCTATGGATGGCACACAAGCACATAAAAAGATGTTCAACATCAAGAGTCACTAGGGAGCTACAGATTAAAGCCACAACGATCTATCACTACATACCTATGAGTATAGCAAAAATAAAAAATAAGGACGCCATCAAATGCTGGTGTGGATTGGAGGAACTGGATCACTTATACATTTCTGGAGGGAATGTAAAATGGTATGGCCACTTCGGAAAACAATGGGGCAGTTTCTTAAATAATTAAATATGCAACTACTGTATAACTGAACAGTGCCACTTCTCAGCATTTATCCCATAAAAATGAAGATATTTGTTCACAAAGAAAAATGGACAATAATGTTTACAGTAGATTTACTCATAATAGCCCCAAAGTGGAAATAGCACCGATCTCTTTCAACAGGTGAATGATTAAATAAATTGTGATACATTGATAGACTATTACTAGTACTCAGACCATAGACTAGTACTCAGCAATAAAAAGGATTGAACTACTGGTACACCCAGTAGTCAGGATGCATACCCAGAGAATTACGCCAGTGAATAAAGCCCATTGCAGAGAGTTACATACTGTAGGCTTCCATTTATGTAACATGCCTGAAATAACAAAAATAGAAAAATGGAAAAACCGAGCTGTTGCCAGGGGTTGAAGAGAATGTAAGGTAGTAGGGAATGGGTGTGGCTAATAAAGAAGGAACATGAGGGAACCTCGAGGTGAAACAATGTTCTGTATCTTGATTGCATCATTGTCAATATCATGGTTGAAATACTGTCCTATAGTTTTGCAATGTTACCATTGATGGAAAGCTGGATTTATAGTACATGGAATCTCTCTGTATAATATCTTATATCTGTATATGAATCTATAATCATCTTAAAATAAAAGTTTAATTAAAGGGCCATATCTCACTCTCTATGTTTCCTTAGGAATCAAGTATGGTAATGTCTGTGAAAACTATAACTTACAAAATTTTAACAAATGTTTAATTTATGTATATGTGTGTATATATATATATATAATATTTTTAAAACATATATATGACACATACATATAATATATAATATGTATATTATATATATAATTTATTATCAAAATAGCAACAACTTTAAGCTTTTCTTTGCAGGTATTTGAATGCGATATTTATTAGTCTGTTGTACTCAATGCATTTTCAAGCATTTAATTTTTAGGTTCTTCAGTGTATATAAATGAGAAATAGTTCATGAGTGTGCAGGTCTGATTCTAGTGATAACAAGAGAAAACCTCACTCCTAATGATAACAAGAGAAAACCTCACTCCTGAGTTAACATACACAATGTGGCTTTTGCATTTGAGGATGTTGTTGCCAACAATGTGATTAACTATCAGTGATGCACCAATGAATGGATTCCAAAATTGGCTTCAGAAGCAATGGTTGGAGGTCACTGGGCAACTACCTTGTAGCAGGGTTTGGAAGATTACATAACAGAATGATTTTAATGGGTTGAGGTTAATCCCAAGTATGCAATAGGTATACAATAAATATTTGCTGAATGAATGAATGATATACTACCAAATAAACAAGAGCAGACTGTACTATAATTAAATTTGTATGGGAATGTTCTGAAGACACCTTAAACTCATAATTTCCATCTCTGAACTTGGCGCCTCTGCCCCTGCAATCAAACTAGACACTTCCCTTGTATTCTTGGCCTAGCAAATGACACCTCTATCCACAGATGTTGGCTATACCATACCAGGAAGTTCAGTCTTTCTAGACTTCCTGATCCAACCAGAAACTAAGTTCTTTTTTTTTTTTTTAAGATTTTATTTATTTATTCGACAGAGATAGAGACAGCCAGTGAGAGAGGGAACACAAGCAGGGGGAGTGGGAGAGGAAGAAGCAGGCTCATAGCGGAGGAGCCTGATGTGGGGCTCGATCCCATAACGCCGGGATCACGCCCTGAGCCAAAGGCAGACGCTTAACCGCTGTGCCACCCAGGCACCCCTAGAAACTAAGTTCTTAGCATCTCCTTGATTGTCTGCCATCTCCTGCCTTACAATCTCTGGCCTCCTTCCTTCCCTTGTCATTTGACATCTAGGCAATTTCTAATTGCCTCTGTCTTCAACACTCAGAGCGGCACATCCTATGGGAATTTTTCCAGATCACACTCGTCTTCTGTAGATAGAAAACATTAAAAAACTATTTATTGAGGCTTTGCACATACTGCGCACTGTATTAAGCTCCTTTCATAAACTAACTGGGTTTGGTTTAGCAGGCATTTTGGTGGTTTTCCCAAATCTATCTGGCCCATGCTCATCTCCACTTTCAACCCCACATAACTTTTCCTTCCTGGATTTTCTTCCAGATTCTGTTCTAATCTTTTCTTCGTTTATCCTCATGTTCTGGGAAAAAGTCCTTTCCCTGCATGTTTCAAGAGGACGAATCTTGATGAGTCTAGGTCAAGCATGCCATTCTACCGGCTTCACCAGCCAGAGGTTTAGATGTGGGCAAATGACCCAAATCTGGCCAAACAAAATGTTTGCTGGTAGGGTGAGAAATAGCTTCTGCCAAAGAGTTTTGTTGCTCTCCAAGGAGATACATGACTTCCCTTTTTGGTCCTGTAGACATGGCTACTTGAGGAGATGGTTTGAGCCCTTATGGCCATCTAGCAAACACAAAGGGGTTATTACTGAAGGAAAACACCTACATACACAAGGAATTTTGGTCCTTAAGGATGTCATCAAGTGACTTGGTTAATCAATTCTCATCTTCTCTAATGTGAGGTAATTGTTCTTATTGTTAAAGAATCTGAATTTGGTTTCGTATTACTTGTAGCTGAACTCACCAGGAATGATAAAAAGTTATTATCCCCATTCTGTTAATGAGGAACTGTGTCTAAGGTCTCCACAACTGAGCTGTCTTGGATCTGAGCCCCACATAATTCCAAGACTCTTTCTGTTGCTCACAGTACTTACCACACAGTAGTACATTTATTGGTCACTTCACTAGCTCCTCTCCTACACTAACCTATGTAAGTTTTATAGCATTACATCCGTGAGTCTTTTCAGTGCTGGGACTATATATTGTCACGGTTTTATATGACTAGACATGACATTAAGGCAAGCAAATAGTTCACCTTAGAAATATGTTTTTTTTATCTTCTTCGGTAATGGATATTCTAATGGCCTTTCGAAAATTTGTTCCATCCCCTTTACCCTGCAGAGCAGGCATAAGGTTCATGTGAGACTGACCAGGCCTCTGGCTCTAGAGGTCACAACTGGCCCAGGTCCATCAAGATAATTCTAACTTCCTTGTCACATTTATAGTTTTAGAGATCATAATATGATAAAGGATGATACAATGCAAAGCTTAACACTTTTAATTCTTGGGTTGGGGAAAAGTAGTATCCCTCACCCACAAGTGAAGAAGTCAGGAGGGAGCTCTGGAAACCGCTAGCAGCCATCTTCCTATCATGAGGGAAGCCAGCCTAAGGATGAGATAAAAGCACAAAGGAGGGAAAAGCGGAAGGAATGGAAGGGAAATGAGACCTGATGATATTGTGATTTTTTGGGTCAAACCAAACGTAAAGCCTGCCTTAATTCTGAACTTTCCAATCTTGTGAGTCGATACGTTCTTTCATTATATTTGAGTCGGGCTTTCTATTGCATATAATATAAAAAGTCCTTACTGATATAATCTTAATTACATTTTAAATTAAAACCTATTCCAAATAAAAGATCACGTTGCAAATTGTGTAAATACAGACTCTAGCCTGCATTATCCGGCTATAATAATAGCATTTATTACTTCCTCTCCTTTTTAGTTACATTCTTAAAGTATTATAATTCTATATCTAATTTTGTATTGCTTGGCTATAAACCATTTAAGAATTTTAGGAAGTGAAGTGTGAATATTAACCTAAAAAGAGAAAAATGAAATTTTTATCTCTGTACAATTAATTTCCCTTCGGGTATCTGTCAAATCATGATTTGGGCATAAATACAAATCCTACATAACAAAGAGAAACAAGACCAGCATTTCATTGCAGTTAGGGCTGGGGTTTTAAACTCATGACCCTCCTATCCATTGTGGAAACTTAGATCCAATAATCCTGGGAGATGTGTTCCTTTTCGCAGAAATAAAATTTTTGTGAGGAAATCAATCCTTTTACCTCTAAGCATTTATATACGTATCCACACAAACATATCCACACACATGCATGCATAATTCTGAGGTTTATTTTTCCTGATGAAGGCAGAAATTTGAAGATTTAAGATATTGATATTGTATTTGTTGAAGGAATTACTGAAACCTGGCAACAATTTCTGGGGAGACCTTATAAAGAGTTCAAGAAGCCTTAAATTCAGTTTATTTGGGGGATCTGCCTTTCAAAAAATTAGGGATTTGTTGGGAGATGAAGTGGAGATGTTACTTGGATATTCTGTTCAAAAACTGAAATCCACATATAAAGCTTGCAGGCAAGGGATAGGTATTCAAAAGGGGGGAAAAATCCATTCTTTGTCTGTTACGTTGAAAGTGAGTTCAACAACCACAGGACTGCTGTTGAAGTTAGTGGTACAATGTTGCAAAACAAAGGGACTCTTTTCCTGTCTTTCTGAACACTTGGCTCTCCTCTTAAGAGAGCTTTATGACCTTTGACAATCAAAATTTAACCATAGGCCACTAATATGACTACTTGGTCTTGCTCACAAGTGGTAGCTAAATGACTTTAATGACGCCTGTCTACTTTTATCTGCTTTCCTCTCTTCTACTTGACTTTGCTTCCAATAAAGAATTAATGTTTAAGCAAGTCTTCAAAAGCAATGGCAGAGCAAAAGAAAGAGAGTGAGTGGCAGGTAATGAGACCAGAGAGGTAGCCTGGCCTTCTCATGAAGGAGTTTTATTTTATCTTTATCAAGACAGCTCTAGGGTACTCCCAAGGAACGGACACAAAAAAGAACCCTTCGGGGTGGTCAGGTTGGATTATTCCCTTAGTGGAGGTTGGTGCAGTTCTAAAATAGAGTCCAGCTTTTCCCCAAACCCTCTCCTATCCTCCTGTGGCCTGGTTGACTTTCCCCTCTGCTATTTATTTCCCACCACCAATCATGGACATTCTATCTTCTTTCATAGGCCAGGGATCTCCAAAAATTTTTAGTTACCTTTATCAGTTAGAAAAAATGTGAAAACAAACTAATTTTCTCTCACAAAGAATAAGCCCTGAGACTGACCTTCCAGGGCTAGCATGATGGCTCCAGTGTCATAAGCTATTTCTCGCTTTCTGTTCCCTTATCCTTTCTGTGGCTTTTATCCTCAAAGCAACAAGATGGCTACCAAAGATCTAGCCATCAGATCTGGGCCCAAGAAGGAATGAAAGGAAGGGCAAGATCAAAAGTCTATAGTCTAGCTCTCTATTCTCTCTTTCAAGGAAAGTTCCCAGAAGTTCCATCCAATAACTTCATCTCATTGTCCAGAGTATAGTCACATGACCATACCTAGCTGCAAAGGAGGCTGGGGAATGTAGTTCCTTAGCTGGACACACTACCACACCCAACAAATATGATAGAAGAAAAGGATGCTATTCCTGCCAGTTTGCTTTCGAATTTTATTTTTTCTAGTCAAAACAGGCACAGTTCCCCTCTAAAATATTCGAAACAAAGCATCATCTCTTGCACATCTGTCCTTTATTAGTTTCCTAAAATGCATTTCTTCATGTATCCCTGTACACAGAGGAATTTAGTAAATAGCGGAGGAAACGGAGACAAGTATTTTTATGTGACAGCACAGCACCTTCCCACACTGTGTCATTTGCAGTAAGTTCGTCTCTTTCACACCGCCATCAATGTCTTTTCCACCATCAATGTCTTCTGTGCCTTTCCTGTAAGTTCGTTGGCAAAAGCCTTTTAGTTTTTTGTCGCATTGCACCTTAATGTCATTTTAGTCATTTTTACTCTGGAAATAAAAAATAAGCAGTTACAATTGTTGAGTGGCATTTTGTAAAACACTGGATTGAGCATACGATGACTTAAACTTCACTGGATAGCCTGGATGTTTAATTTTTAGTTGTCTCGTTAGTCATGTTTTCATACTAATATTAGCTCTAAATTCAAGCTGCTTCCCTTAAGGAATTTTTGGCATGTGGCTCCAGGCCTGGCTTCTGTGTTGTTAGCATGACACAGCCCTGTGCCTTAAACTGTTCAGATAAGTACTACCAGCGATATACCAGCCATGTTTTTACTTTAATATTTTTAGTAGCCACATTAGTAAATATAAAAAGAAGCAGGTAAGATTAATCCTAATAATACGTATTGTTTAACCTAAAAATCTAAAACATTATAATTTCAATGCATAACTTAATAAAAATTATTGAGATATTTTATACATTTTTTGTACTAAATCTTTGATTTTCATCATATATTTTACACTTATCTTGCATGTCAATTTAAACTACATTTTAAGTGCTCAATAGCCACATGCGACAAATGGCTACTGTATTGGTCAGCACAGGCCTATAACCTGGGGGATATACGCCTAGCTATATCCTGGAGAAGAGGACATGGGTTTTGTGACTTCTTTAAACTCAAGGTCAATTCCAAGGATACATTTCCCAGATAATCCCCTTTAGGATTAAGTTGTTTCTCTATTGTAATGTAAAATGATGGTGAATATATCTGGCTATTTGACCCAACTCCTCCCCCTGACCCCCCCCAGCCCTGAATGTGTCTCAAACCTCGTACAGTTTCATTGGTGGATATGAATCTCACTGACCTAGCTTAACTCCCTAGCATATGCAAATAAGACCTCATATATTCAGCATACCCTAGATAATTATTATCCCAGAAATACCGGTGTCCGTTCCTGAGTCCAGGATCATTTTGCACTAGGTCTTACAGTAACCATCGAAATCTGACCTTTAAGTAGCAGTTCATGCTGTGTGTCTTCTCTGACCCAGATGTCCCGATAAAGTCCATTGTCATAACTCCATGTCATAACTCAGGAAGTTTCAGCCAAGAGTAGCAGAAAGACCTTACCCATGCCATCTTCAAACACAAGGACTTATACTGGTTCACACAATGGGAAGAACAGAGACAGGGCAGGTGTCAGGTATGGTTTAATCATGCTTTTAGGCACTGTCTTGAGTTGGGTTCCCAGGAAAAAGAAGGTGAAACAAGTGTTTGAGTCCAGGTGGTTTATGGAGGAAGAACTCTAAGGAGAAAGGGAGTGAGTAAATAAAGATAAATAAAGAGGCAGGGAAAGGTGCTAAGTAGAGACATCATATCAGTTGGATTGGCTTCTGCCTAGTTGCTCAGGGATCTCTCCCTTGAGCATGAATTGTACTACAAAGCTAGTCTTCCTGGAAGTTAAGAAGGTAGCCTTTCATATCCCTCTACTGATCAGTCATTTGCTGTAGGTTATTTTAGGGATGGAAGGGGTGCATAACTTTTGGGAGGGGGCTCTTGGGTAACTCATCCACAGAGAGCAATTCTCAGGAGAGAAGGGCAGCTGTTAGCTCTTTGCAGCCCACACTCCCAGCAGTGGCATGTGTCAGTGTGGTAAAGAACAGGGATCAGGGCAGGGTACCCACAGCATCCGCTAGCTGCATTTTTCTGTGCTTCTCTTGGTTATACTCTCCTCTGTGCATGGGTTTTGTCTTTAGCATTTGTCTCATGGTTTCATGATGGCTGTTAGCAACCCCTGGGGAAAATTTTTAACCCATATTCCTGGGGAGTCGGAGTATTAGAGTCCCTCTGAGTCTCTCAAATGAGTTAGGAAAACTCCCAGAAGCCCCCACCAATTCTCTCCTATTGTTTATTGGCCAAAATCTGATCACGTGATTCCAGAAACTTTCATTAGCAAGAAGAGTGGGATTACATGGAGACCAATCAGGTTCTTGCCTGATCCGAAGTCACCATCCACCCCAGGAGAAGTAGACTAGATAATGGTGCAGCAGCCTCCAAGAATGCACCTCAGTCTGAGAGAGAGCCTGAGAGATCAGTTTTTGTCAAAATGTAAGCTGTTAATGGCTTCTAGGAAAGGGGTCATTCCAGGGACTTTTCTCTCTTATGACACAGAAAGGCGAGGATTCGCCTAAGGATATTTTCACAGAATTTAGTGCCACGTGGTACGAAGGAGAGCCATTGCAACTTTATGTTTGTAGCAAGTTAGTAAAAGAAACAGATAAAGAGGAAAACTTATATAATGTAATATTATATATAATTATTGCAATAATGACATTATTATGTTAATATATTAATATAATTATTATGTATATACGTGCATGTGTGCGTGTCTGTATATGCAAGTTTTGTAGTTGATGAACTGAAATCATCAATGATTACCAGATGTTTATAATATAAAAAACTGTATAATCGTACTCTTATATATTTGAGTACATTTATTCCCATTTACTCTACAGAGTAAAACAGATTGCATCATGAATTAGATATCTTGGATTTTGTTCCCAGCTCTCTTACTTACTAGTTGTGTGATCATGGGGAACTGATTTAACTTCTCTGAATTTCACTTTCTTTATTTCCATAATAAAAAGATAAGTATATATTTCTCCTACTTAGAGGTAATGTGACATAATGAACGAATGAATATAAGTCTTGTGAAGGATAGGCTCACATATTTTATGATCTCTTTACTACAGTACTATTACAGTAGGAAATTGATTTGGGGACATTCTGTCCTAGAATATCTCTATAGCTCCAATAATGTTCCAGGTACTGAGCCTGATACTTTTAAATGTAGCACATTTAAGTTCTAAATATAGTACCTATGTGTGCTAGGTTTAGCTTCCATTTAGCTTTCACCTTGCTTGAAGGAACATTTGCTGTCAGAAATCTGGGCTATCATGTAAGAAAGCTGAATACCCTGTGGCCGCCATGATGGCGAGGTCTTGAGGAGAAATCACAGGGAGAGGCCCCGAGACTACATCAAAAGGGATGCCAGGGAGCCCAGTCATTTGAGTCATCTCAGCTCTGGCACCAGACATGTAAGTGAAGAAGCCTTTAGATAGTTCCAGCCCCATCCATTCAAGTCAACCCCAGCCATTTGAGCCTTCCCAGCCAACGTTCCAGACAATGCAGCACAGACAAGCCATATTGGCTGTACCCTGTTTGAATTCCCGACCAAGAAATTCATAAGCAAAATGACATAGTCATTGATACATCCCTACATTCTCGATGGTGTGTTAGGCAGTAATAAATAATCAGAACGGTTTCTCAGTTGGTTTCCACAAAGCCCTGAATAATCCCATTTTTTAAGATGAAAACTAAGAAAAGAGTAACTTCAGTAACTTTTAGTCCTACCGTTGATAGTGGCAGGGCTAGGATTTGAACTCAGGTTAGGCAGAATCTTTATTCTTCTAACCACCACCACGCTGACCTCTGAGGGAGGGCACGTGTGTGACCAGCTTGCTGAGTCCACAGGACGGAGGGTCAGAAGGAGAAACATGTACTCCTGCTTCAGTGCTTGCTGCTTTCCGGGCTGTCGGCAAGATGATCATTTGGGGAGCCGAATCCCTCACATTTGTTATTATCTGCCTCAGACATCTTAATTAAATGCTTTGGAAGCCTGTACCATACAATCAAAATGCTAAGCACTTTTCTCTCCCTGGGAAAAAAAAAATGCAAACTAAAATTCCTGTCCACTCTTCAAATTCCAGCTATTGATTTCTGCTCTTGATTTGAACCTACTTTCTCTCTGAGAGTGCAAGTCTCCCAACAAGATAAGGAAAAAGAAAATCAAGTTGGTGCCACTTGTGTCAAAGAGGGTGGGGGAGATGAGAACGCCCTGATCAGGGCCTGGATTGATGGTTCAATAGGAGAGGGGTTAAGGCACCTTAAGCTGAAACTTGTTTGAACTTGAGAAGTTCTTTCTTGAAACCCCAGTGGAAGGTCTTCATACTCTCACAGTGCACTTTGCTCTACATAGGCTCCCAAAAATAAAAATAAGAACAGCTACGAGACAGAGAACAACAAAGCAAAGGGAGGGTGTATGAAGTAGTGTGCATTTCATCAACTGATGTTTTCGATAGAAAAAGAATTTACTCTCCCAATTTTATTAGGTAGAAAGACCAAGGCCCAGCGAGCCCATGCGGTGTTGGTGAGGTGGCAGGTGACCAACAGAAGCAGAACCTGCAGAATTCTCCATTCTGTACTCTTGCTTCCTAAGAGTAGCCCAGCTTTCTTTTTATATTGTTCCTATTTATTTTTGTTCAATGGGATTGTTAAGACTGATGTTTGTTCTGCGTACAGGTGGGCCATATAATTGAGCAGCTATGACTGAGCATCTAAACCATCCATGGAAGGCTCCAATGAGATGTTTTGCATATACATTATTTCATTGAACCCTCACGATTCCCTGAGGTCAGTTTCCCTATCTCTATATTTACATGAAGAATTGACTTTCAAAGAGGTTACACCTTGGAAATGGCAAAGCTCTGGCTTGAATGTCTATTCATCCTCTCCCAAAGTCTATGTTAATTCCACTGTGCCAATGTTTCCACTGGTATATACAAGATTTTATATAGTTCTAGAATGGGCATGACATATTGCAATATTTATGTGTTGATTCTAATCTGCATTAGAAAAATAACACAACAGACACATAAAGCTCAAATATTCACAGATGTTATTTCTTTTTTTTTTTTTTTAAGATTTTATTTATTTATCTGACAGAGATAGAGACAGCCAGCGAGAGGGGGAACACAAGCAGGGGGAGTGGGAGAGGAAGAAGCAGGCTCATAGCGGAAGAGCCTGATGTGGGGCTCGATCCCATAACGCCGGGATCACGCCCTGAGCCAAAGGCAGGCGCTTAACCACTGTGCCACCCAGGCGCCCCAACACAGATGTTATTTCTTATCACGGTGTTAAGATGTTTATGTACACTTAAAAAAAGTATGTAAAGTTAAAATATTTACAAAAGAATCATGTAAATAATATAAAATAGGTTAGGGAAAAATATGAAGTGGTGTGCAATGAAGTTGAAGTTTAAGAAATTGTACTGTACTAGGCTGCCATGACATCATTAATTGGCTATTGGCTACTGAAGGATTTCCCAAAAAATTCATTCAGATTCACTGATACTTAACACAAGTGAGGAGGGGTTTTAAAGTCTATCAGTTATATCAAGGTTAGACTATGCTCTTAAAGAAATGTATGGTTCCTTGAAAACATATCTGTTTAATTAGTAGAAATGTACATCTCATGTATTCACAAAAGCTTTGTTCTCAGATGAGAGCACGATCCATCCATCCATGCATCCATTCCTCCCTCCATCCAGTGGCATTTATAGGCTCTTGAAATGTATTAGGAATAGTATAATGAATGAACATTCCCTGTGTTATAGGAATTCATGACTACTGGAGGAGACAATCATGTAAATGTTTATTCATGACGTATTTATTTGTGGGCAAAGTGCTATGGGATCAGCTGAGGAACGAGTAACTCTCTAACTCTCCAGCAGTGGGACCTCTGGGAAAATATCACAGTGCAGAGAATTCTATTATCGATCCTAAATTGCCACTAAATTCTGTCCAGATGCGGGGCAGGTGAACCTGCTACCTACATGTGGTAAATCTTGGGAATCTAGTTTGGGATAAAGGCAGAACGTGACACTTCTCAAGGTGAAAAATCTAGCATAATTGTCACCTGGAGCTTATCCTATTTTAACGCTGCCTTTAATTACTAGATAAAATTATTTTCAGTATATTCTGAAGTAAAAGGATCCATAACAACAATGGTTTGAAAAGAAACGCAGAGTAGTGGATTAATACTTATTAATTACATTAATGTATTCTTTGAACAAAGAAGAGAATGTATACCATCATATTATTCACTACAATAATGAATAACAACATGACAGTTCATTTCTGAGGCTTAATTTCTGAACATTTGTCCATGACTTCACCAAAATTAATCTTCTTCATACGTTCCTGGAGAAACGAGTATCCTCAGAGTTTTCAATCCATTTTATTCATAGTTGATTAGAACACATACTTTATTAATTTTATTCTCCTAGAGTTGCTTTCACATTAAACAATATATAGAGAGATAATTATGAAACACCTTAAATGTAAGGATAAATTTGGCAGAAATTATAAAAATTCCATTTTATAATAAATCCCCCCAAATACAACTAACAGCATATTTGTTTCTTTGGCACAGTGTGACTGATTCTAGGGGCTTTAAACAAATGTCCCTGCAGTTAAAGAATTATAAACAGAAATTACAACCCCATACAATGACAGAATTGGCCACTCAAGTTCTGTTTCTTGTCTTTGCGATCACTGGGCCGTCAATATTTATTTCCAAGTTGATGTTTAAATACAAGAGTATGTAGTCCAGCAGGGGTTGGACACAGGAACTTAGCCCAAAACCGGCTCAAAGGATTTCAGACTGTGACTAACTTATTCTCAAAGTGAATTCCTATACAGCTGGGTCTAGTTTCTGGGTCAGGCTGTCTAACGGAGGACTCTCTGAATTTCACATCGAAATAATAAAATACGCTAATTTTCTCCTTACATATATATTTTAAAAATTCAGTTACAGGGGCGCCTGGGTGGCACAGCTGTTAAGCGTCTGCCTTCGGCTCAGGGCGTGATCCCGGCATTATGGGATCGAGCCCCACATCAGGCTCCTCCGCTATGAGCCTGCTTCTTCCTCTCCCACTTTCCCTGCTTATGTTCCCCCTCTCGCTGGCTGTCTCTATCTCTGTCAGATAAATAAATAAAATCTTTAAAAAAAAAAATTCAGTTACAACCACAGCAATTGTTTAGAACTTAACAATGTATTTTTTCCGAGAGGAACATCTCTACATACCCGACATTATTCAGATTTGCTAGTGCTAGTGCGTGAGTACGAAGTAAGCTGACTTTTAGTAATTTTAATATTATTTTAGCATGGTCAACAGGCACTACATCTGTTTTATTGACCACAGCGGGGACCAGCCCCTCCCAGGCCTGCCCACGGTATGCCACTGCTCTTGTGAAATCTTTGTTAGCTGGTAGAACTATCGCATGTCTAATCAGGCACTGGGAATTGGGCCTGGCCTTTCCAGTAAGAATAACCATATAGTTAATAACAGGAACAGCATGCCTCTAATCCCAGATATGGGACTCTCGGTTTACTGGGAGACAGTAGAGGCATTCCAGGTGAAGAATCTTGCCCGTACATCCTGCCCTCTGGGATTCTCCCTTACCTGTGTCTGGAAGGACACCACATTACCTTCTCAGACAGGGGAGTTTGAGCCTCTGAGTTCTGCTCTTCATTACTGCACCGAGAAGTAAGCTAACAACCATGGGCAGTTGGCTGGCAGCGTCAGTCGAAGCCTTCAATTCTTTTTTTTTTTTTTTAAGATTTTTTTTATTTATTCGACAGAGAGAGAGACAGCCAGCGAGACAGGGAACACAAGCAGGGGGAGTGGGAGAGGAAGAAGCAGGCTCATAGCAGAGGGGCCTGTTGTGGGGCTTGATCCCATAACGCCGGGATCACGCCTTGAGCCGAAGGCAGACGCTTAACCGCTGTGCCACCCAGGCGCCCTGAAGCCTTCAATTCTTACAGCAGTCTCCTCATCTCGAAGAGTGCAAATGTTGGACTGACTCCTGAGACACACACTCGGGTGGCCAGGCAGGCAGCAATCTGTTTGAGGAGGGCAGGGCACCTGCTGTGCAAACCAGAGCACCCACGTTCTGTCCAAAGGGGTTAGCACCTTCTTCGTTCTTGCCAATCATCACCACGTGCAGGTAGGGTGTTTCCAGACACGTAAAGTAATTCATATATATTTTTAAAGATTTTATTTATTTGTTTGAGAGAGCGTGCGCGAGAGAGTGCTAGAGCAGGGGGAGGAGGGGCAGTGGGAGAGGGAAAGGCAGAAGCAGATTCCCTGCTGAACCCGGGCTCGATCCCAGGATCCTGGGATCATGACTTGAGCCGAAGGCAGGCACTTAACTGACTGAGCCACCCAGGTATCCCAAAATCACATATTTTTAAATATTGGAAATTAATTAAAAACATTTAAAACCCAAATGAGCCAAACAACACTTATCAGCAGGCCGGTTTATGATCTCCAAACTTTGAGAGCTCTCGGATCCTTGAGATTCATGATGCTACCTTGCTGGAAAAGTAGAGGCTTGGCTGTCTTTCCTGGATAGGGCATCCAAAAAGTGGTTTCTGGTCTGATGCCAACCTCACAGCTGGGACTTTCATAAATCAATGACTACATTGTTGGTTTGGTCCAAATCTATTTAATCCATCCAGATCTCATCCACCAGGCTGGGAGAAAAGGGGATTACCTTTTATCAATGGTCTCCATTCTACTTCATGGCTTTGAGGTCCACCCGGGATCAGGTTGACTTTCTCTATTAAGATATAAATACAAATCAAAATGGAAATGAAGCAAATAGAAACTCCCAAAATAGACAAAATGAAGGTACAAAATCTTTTCATGCTAAGAAGGCTCTTTATTTTTGTGATGAAAGGTGAGGTCACGGGGCGCCTGGGTAGCGCAGTCCTTAAGCATCTGCCTTTGTTTCAGGGCATGATCCTGGCGTTCTGGGATCAAGCGCCACATCAGGCTCCTCCGCTGGGAGCCTGCTTTTTCCTCTTTCACTCCCCCTGCTTGTGTTCCCTCTCTCGCTGGCTGTCTCTCTGTCAAATAAATAAATAAATCTTAAAAAAAAAAAAAAAAAAAGGTGAGGTCACATCCTTTTCGAAAGGGTAAGTTAAGTAAGATCTATCTTTACAGTTTGCTTTTTATGTAATTTTTGTGCGTGTGTGTGCGCGCGCGCACGAGCATTGGCGCACTAACATTTCCAGCTTAATTCGTTTGAACGCCTCATTATTAGGGACTTTTTTTTTTTTTAACTTGTAATTTACTGCAGCTCATTGCCTGTTTCAGTTCTTCTTCTTTTATTGCTTTGGTATTTTTCTAAAACACACAAAATATTATTTTAAAGAAATTCTACAAAGGACTCTTAAACATTAACAAGAGATGAGAAATCATTGAAATTAAGAAGGAAGAAAGGGAAGCAGGGGATCAGGAGAAAGCAAAGGCAGGGGAAATAGAGCCTGAACAGAATTATTACTCATTGTAGTCATTAATCAAAACTATTGCTTTGTAATATCATGTTGGGTCCTGGTGGTCTTACCTCTGCGACAGAAACCTGTGCTCTCATTCTTTTGTTCAATGTTTCCATTGTAACGGGAGAGGGCACTTATTCAAATATAATACCATTTCCGGAGAAATTATAAAAACATATTGAAAGTTAATGTGTGAGAATTCTCTTATCCCCAATTTTCCATGCCATAAAAGACATTTTCATTTGCATTGTTTGTTGTGAACAATTAAAGTAGAGGAGAGAGCATCCTCAATTACAAATTAAACCTTTTCAGAGGAGGATTAAAAATGATCTTATAAACAGGCTTTTTAGCGCGAGAGCATATGCTTTAACTTTGAATTGAAAAATCAATGCCACGTAGAAACAGAAGCAAGAACATTTAATTAATCTACAGCTTAGCCTTTCATATTGTGATAAACAAAAGGAAACTGTAATTTTCTTAGGACCTTTCTGCTGAATTTTGAGGAACAATTACATTAACTGAGAGGCTAATTATTACTGCAAAGGAATGCCTGTGGATGCTTTGCAATCACAGGAACAATACTGAAATGAAAGTCTCCATGCCTGAAATTTAATCTCTCACGCTGCTGTGATCTAATACCAGAGTACCTGAATTTCAACCATTTGCAAGGTACTTCTTGCATTTGTCTGTGCTTGCCTGTTTTTATTTAACTCCTGGAAAAAAAAAAAAAAAAGCTTACATCAGTCATTTGAAACAATTATTCTAAAATATTGCCTCATTGATGAAAGGAACAAAGCATTCCTGGCAGGGACCAAGGAGAGATTTATATATAACACTTTCAATGAATACCTCACTTTTTACTTTGCATACATCGACACAAGCCAAGAGAAACCAGAAATGTAATTTCAGAATCTGTATGAGCATTTCAAGGCTGAATGTCAAACAAGAATTTAGGAGAGAGAGAGAAAAAAAATCATCATTAAAGACAACCAGGGATAATCATCCTTGTAACTTAATCTTTGCTCACATCCTTAATTATTGAAATAGGTGTCTTTTTAGGGCGGTCTTGGTTATATGGGATCTTGGTAGGTTTCCAGTTTTAGATCTTGTTTAAAATACAGAAACTTGGGCCCTGCCCCAAATCAATGAATCAGAATATCTAATTTATGGGTCTGGAATAAGATCTAGGAAAATGAATGTTAGACAAGCATGCCTAGGGGATTCTGATGCAGATCACATTTTGGGAACCCCTACACGACAGCTGCAACAAATTACCCATGCTTATCAGACATTTTGCTAGCAGCTAACTGCTTTTTAAACTCAGTATAGAAGGAGAACAAATACAGAGCTGCTCTGACAAGGGCACGTGGGCATTCTAGGGACCCATGGCCTTGACCTGCCCTCCAACCTGAAGAGGTCACCCAGAAAGTGTCCCCATGGACTGCTGAGAACCAGTACACCTCTCTCCCCAAAGCCCGATTCCACAAAAGCTCTTCTATTTCCTTCCTGGGAAGAACAACAAAGTTGACATGAACATTCTTGCGAGAATTTCACTAATGTTTTTGGGGATTTGTATGGAATCAAGACTAATATGTACCAGGCAGCCCCCGTTACAGTCTAACCAGCTGCTCAAGGCCATCCTCCGTTCTGATTGGTTATTACGCAGGCCATCAACATTGTTAAATATTTTATATCCCCAGTGTTTTTGTTTTATTGAATTCTTGTGGCAGGCAGCAATATCTGGTTGCTTAACAAGTGTTCCCAGCCTCATTTTGCTTTCCTGCTTTCTACCATAAAGGTTCGAAAGTCAATGTTGCCTTTCCCAGCTTCCCCTGCAGCCACGAATGGCCCTGTCACATAGTTTTGAACAAAGAGATGGAAGGGCAGTCTTCTGGAGTCCTTCTAAGAAGGATTTTTCCTCCGTGATGAAAGCAGAAGAGTATCTAAGGAAACCTTTCTTGCCATTCTGGCTGCCCTCTGTGTTCTGCCTTTGGAAGCAGTCCCATGAAGTGCAAGTGTCAGGGGTCACCTAACCATCCAGGAGGATGTCAGACCGCAGTCCTCCACACCGTCTTGGCAGAGCTAGAAGGGGCTGGGCTTCTTATTCAGTGAAAATTACTCTGTTTAAATTGTAGGTCTCCTTATGGTTTACTATTTTTGTTTCTTTTACCTGAGAGAATTCTCGCTGATGTTGTCTACAACAAATCTCTTTCTTCTTCTTCTCTGGGCCATCTTCTCTTAGTCGAATATTTTCCCGGGTATTGTCTTTAAGTAATATTCTAGAATTTCCAGTGGGGTGACCAATGGTCTAATTTGTATACACATACATACTTCAGATTCAAGATCAGACTGCTCAAAGTTACATTCCAAAACTTGCCCAAGAACTCAAAACTATCTGTGTATTCATGATTTTATTAATTGATTGATTGCTACCTTGTCTCACTCTAGAATGTGTTTAGAAAAAACACACAAGTATTCATAAATTACAGGCACATTAAATTAAGGAATTAGGACAGAATCTAAAAGGGAGCAAAGGTGAGGAGCTAAAATAAAGCCTGGGCAGGTGAAGATAGAAAAATGTATTACCTCAAGTCCTCTGTAGTAGGGCCATACATTTGTTTTTAAACCAAATAGTGGTTATTCAAAGCCAACTAATTGTTCAGAACAATTGTAACTATTCCTGACCCTAATGTCAGGAAGGATATTTTTTCTGGGGATCCTTAAAAATAGAGCATTGTGTAATGTAATCAGGTTCTGTGGTGTGAAATCCCTCAACATTCACCTATGGCATCGCACCAGGCTGTGTGGTCGGTCCTTCATGAAGCTCTTCAGCACAGCCCAAAGCGAAGCAGAGGAGAACAAATAATCTGCCTAAATAGACCACTTAAAAGGATTGTTGGAGCACACTAGGATAACCCTTGCTTGCGTTGAATAAAGGGAATCTCATTCTTCAAAAAGAGTGGTGTGATTGTAGTGTAGGTGTTGAGAGCATAGACTCTGAAACCAGGTTGCCTGGTTTTGAAAGCTAGCTTTCCTTCCTATTAGCTGAATGACCGTGGACAAGTGAGATAATTTTTGTAAGAAGTGCATGTGTCACAGTGCCTGGCAATATCAAGTACTATGCCGATGTTAGTTTTTGTCCTATTGAGGGCTTTGAACTAAACCATGTAAAATGCTCTACGCCCGATTCCAATGTGGACAGTGGGGTTTTCCAACATGAAGCAGTTTTGGGGCATCAGTTGGGTGTCCCACCAATCAACTCAATGTTGACACCATCTACCTGGGGACGATGTCCGATCCTACAGGTTCAGGATGCAGTCCTACAAGACTGACCCCCCCACCACTACCAATAAGAACAACCAATAAGAACACCAAGTCCAGGTTGTTCCCTTTGCTCTGACGGACCATTAGTTACAGATGGAAGTTCTCAGGACCCTTGTTCAATTAATTTGCTAGAGCGGCTCACAGAGCTCAGAGAAGCATTTTACTTGCTAGATTACCAACTCACCTTAAAAGGATAGAACTCAGGAACAGCCAGATGTCATAAGATAGCTTAAGACTTAACCCTAGAAGTTCAGAATATAACTTCTTTGCAGTCTACCGTTCAAGCAAGCACAGAGGTCCATGTAGATTCAAGGGGAAAAGGATCAAGACTCCACATCCTTGCCAGTGTGGCCAGGTTTCAGGCTTTGCAGGTCAAGTGAAAAGGGAATCACCTGTGTTAGAATCTGGTAATAAAGATTATGGCAGAATCCATTGCCAAAATGCCTATAAATGAAAAAAAAAATGCCTGCAAACAGAAGAAACCATAAGAAAAACAGAAACTTGGACTGAAGCTATGTAATAAAAGAAAGTGCAGAGTTTTGGAAGAATACAACTGGTCTCATGTTTGTCCTCTACTTGGTAGAAGTCTTTTAGCAGAGAATCCTGGACTGAATTTGTCCTTCACACTATCCAGGGAGGATATTGTTGTGTTTGTTCTTGTTTTCTTTGTTTGTTATGGTTTTTTGTTTGTTTGTTTGTTTTGGTGAATTTGAATGTGTTTGGGTATTCATGCTACTCTTAGGCACAGTCCTCACTACTCCTTACTGTCACACACTCACCTGTTCCACTTACAGATGTGACTCATTTAGTGCCTGCAACTTGAGGTCTTATTTGCTCTATAGACTTCTCTGGTTGTTAACACCTTTCTGCTTCCGAAACTAGCCTCTAACATGAAGGGAAATGAATATATTAAAAAATGTATCACCCAGCCTTAGCTATTGAGAGTATATCCTAGAACTGGGGCCCAGAGGAGCTGGGAGAAGAGTGGAATGATGTCTGCATCACTCAGCCTATAGGGGGCAGGGAGGCTGGTACATACCAATGACATCACCCTCTGATTTCTTTTTGCTGGCTATCTCGTAGTTTGACCACTAAGTTTTCAATCCAGTACTGACTCAGTTGATCCTTATTTTCACACTGCTTACTCTGGTGTCCTATGTCATCCACTGTAACCACCATTATGTCAATGACCATCTTAAAAATTGTGGAAAAGGCACCACTTTGAAAGGATGTGCTCAGAAAGGTAAACCGCTTTCTGTATAGTTATTTTTACTTGGGCTGGGTTCATTTTGCCCAGGGTCTTAGCAACCTTTTATAGCAGACTGCTCAATAGCTAATATTTGTAGGGAGGACAACTCTTAGGTCATTAGAATGTTATGAGATAGTCCTTTTTTAATCACAAATCAACCACATCAGATCAAGTTTGCCCTTGTTTTGCAAGAGCAAATTCAGAGTGTACTTAATAAATGATTCTATTTTGTTATATACATTTGTACTTTCTAGAAGATATATTTTTCCCACTATGGACATGCATATTCTCTACATGTTTCTTCATATTCATTTCTCCTCATTATTAGCACTTTAAGAACTTTCAGGTTAGACAACAAGAAGGAATGTTCCACAGGGTACGCAAATTGCTGAGTTTCATTCAGGAAATTCTGGAGTTGAACTACAAATCATGGTTGGCTCTCTAGTTAAAAGGTCACACTTACTCTCAGTCCCCTGTCCAAACATGATGGAATTTGAGACCCTCTGAGTTTTTTATTTTCCTATACGTATTGCCTTTTGGTCCTGTGTCAAGGAATTATTCTCATTAGAACAATAACAACAAAAACTCTTTGTTCTTTCATTGGTCTCTTGGGTGGTTTTAGTGGTATTGAACTCAGACATATATTTGCTGTTTCTTGAAACCATGAATTCCACATCTCAATGGGATCATTACAGCTCTCTAGCATGAGATAAATCAAATTGTATGGCATTTGTTCGAGAGATTTCTAAAGAACAAAAGAAGTGTATGTGTTGAGAGGAAGGATGGGGGTGGATGGAATCTATTCATATCCCCAAGATCATGGAAAACTCCCTCTCCTTAAAATAGCTGCCCTTTGTGGCAGGTACTGCTTGTTGCCTACCCCAAAGCCATCTCCCTTCTTCCTTCCTAGCTGGATCCCTGATTTTGGGGAGGGCTGCAATGTATGTAGTTAAAAAGATCCATCTCCTGGGGTTCCTTTGTGTTATGGAGCTGTTCTATGTCTTGATTGTGACCATAGTTATATGAATTTGTGGTAAAATGTCACAGAACCATATACACAGATACATAAAAAATGAAAGCAGAATTCGTGAAAAGAGCTGGTGAAATCTTAATGAGGTCAGTAGTTTAGTCAAATGTAATCTGTCAGTATAAGTTTCTTAATTTTGATAATGTGCTATGGAACTGCCTCCCTACCCAGAAGCGCTTTGTTCAACCTAAGATGGTCTATAAGCCTTAGTCTTCTGGCTGCCTCCTGGAGCCACATTACCATCGAGGGAAACAGTGTAATAGCTACCTGGGACCTCTCAGTATTTGTACAACTTCTTGTGATTCTATAATTATTTCCAAATAAAAACTTAAACACAAAGATATTGATGCAGACTTCTTTATAAATAAGAATCACCCTGTGACCCAACTTTGACCAATGAGAAAAAACAGAGTTACACAGATAGTGATCCTGGGTAGGCTACTTTATCGTATTTAAAGGAGGATGACTACTGCTTATGTTTTCACCTTTGTTTTTTCCTTCTTCCCACGTGGAACACACACATGGGTCCAGATATATAAGTATGAAGTAGAAAGTTTCCATATGTAGGAGAAGTAGAAAATTAGAAGGAAATTGGGTCCTTGACTCTACTATCCCAGGACAGCCAACTTTGGGGTTTTGTATCATGTGAGAAAAATAAACCCCTTTGTGTTTAAGACTGTGTAGTAGGGTTTATGTTTTTGATGTTGCATGCGATCCTAAATAATACCTTCTTCTTTGTTCCAAGTGTAACCGTGGTCACCAAAACTCTGGGTACCAATAGGCTTATTTCATCATCCTAAGGAGACCTCGAAAAATGCCTCAGACAACAATTTGCGAGACCTGTATTCTTGTAACAATTTATTCATGACCTATTGGTGTGCCTTTGGACAAGAAGCTCATTTTCTCTAAGATGAGAGAGTTGGATTTAAGAACACCAAAAACTCTTGTTTGTATAATTAAAGAAAAGCCTTGGACCAGGAAATGGATAATGATGGAATCTAGGGACATGTTATACCTAGTAATCACAGAGTATTGGTAAATAGTGGGAGAAATAAATGGATATTGGAAGAAAGGAGGAGATTAAGTCACTTTCCACAATTACTCATACTCCTTTCTTTTGTGAGAGAATAATCACTCTGGACTATTCTCATATATCTTGTTGGGCTTCCTGGAAGAAGAGTCAACATGTCTCACTGACTTTGGGCTTGGCCATATGACATGCTTTGGCCAGTGGAATATGAGAGGATGTGGTGTATACCACGTTCACACAAACTTTCAGAGGCATCAAAAATTTTCTTCAGAGTTCTTGCTCTTCTGTGCTGTGAATGCAGCCATGGCTCACATGGTAGCTTCTCTTCCCTTCTAGGGCACTGAATGAACACACACACACACACACACACACACACACACACACACGGAGCAGACATACAACCTGGCTGCAGTCAAGCCACAGATGAGTTATAACATGAGGAAGGAAGTCACCTGTGTTGTTGTAAGCCACGAAGATCAGAGTTTTTGTTACTGCAGCAAAGCTGACTCTTAGAGGAACCTACACGTCTTTAACGAGAAGCAGTCCACGGAGATAGCTGCAAAAGTGCAGAAGCTATAATCTAAGGAGAAGCTCGTGATTAGAAGTTGGGAAATAGAGTCAGGCGTTGAAGAATGGAAACTTGGGCTTGGTTTGGAAAATTCTCTGAATTCCACCATTTTCTTTTGTATGATATGACATAATGGGTAAAAGCTGGGGCTCTGAAGCCAGGTGCATGCATTCTAATCCCAGCTTTTCCATTTGCAAATTGTGTGTCCTTGGTCAAGTTACATAATGTCTTCTCTAAAATAGGGTAATAAATAGTATTTAACTTATTGATTGGTAAAGAAGGAGGATGAAATGTACTAAAACAAAGCAGTTCAAAGAGTGTTTTGTCTATACTGTGTAGTCAATTGTTAGCCAGTGTTAGTATGTGTGGGTTTCTTCCCTCCATTATGCCACTTTACTCTGTTTTTGGCTAAGACAACAAGAAAACTGCCAGAGCTGTGAACATGAGCACTGACCAATGGATAAAGGTCTAGAAGGAATTAGGGCAAGACAGACAAAAGTCAGAAAAATAAGTCCATTGCAAAATGCTTTATCTATCTATCCATCTATCTGTCTCATCTATCTTTTCTTCCTTTCTATTTCTTTTTGGATTGGTCTCTAAAAAAAAAAAATGCATTTACCAAAGACAAAGGCAGACTTTAAAACGGTTTTGATTTTTAACTGATTTGCTATTTTGTTGAATTAGAAAATTTGAAGCCGATACAAAACTGGAGAGAAATGTACAGAACTCCCATGTATCTAGTTCCTAAGTATAATATTCATCCACAAAGATCACTTTTGTTTCATCTATACCCTTTCTCTCCCTGCCCCACTAGATTATGAAGAAAATTCCAGATATCATAGCATTCAGTTGAATAACTTTGAAAAATCATTTACAATTATCTTTTTCTAATAAAAGATTGCATGTTTGGACTCAGAGTATTCTCATTATGAGTTACGTAGCATCAGAAAATTAGACTATGGACTCTGAGAAACAAACTGAGGCCTTCGGAGGGGAGGGAGGTGGGGGAATGGGATAGACTGGTGATGGGTAGTAAGGAGGGCACGTATTGCATGGTGCACTGGGTGTTATACGCAACTGATGAATCATCAAACTTTACATCAGAAACCAGGGATGTACTGTATGGTGACTAACATAATATAATAAAAAAAATTTTTAAAAAGAAAATTAGAATGTAATAATTAACTGGTGGGTGGCATATCAGCTTGTTAAAATATGAAGTGTAGGCTGTGATCATGGTCTGGGGCCAAGACACTGCCACACATGCTTCCTGCATGGCTTCGGGGCACTTCCTTTTGGAGTGCACTGACATGAGAGAGATTCTGAAGAGTGGCACTTTATAAAACCTTCAGAACAAATCAATGCAAAATATCAATTCACTTTACTTCAATATATATTTAAAATCCACCAAGCATTCAATACACTTTCATATTTAGGAAAATAGGTGAATTCAAGATGGGTCCTGCCTTTAGTGAGGGTTAGACATATATATATAGCTAACTATAAACCAAGGCAGTTTAAAGACTTTTAGTATAGTATTCCCAACCCAAGGCTGTATCACCACAGAGGGAGTGGGAATAATTTGAATTTGGAGAGATGAGGTAAGGAGAGACAGTTTCATAGAGGAAGCAATTTTTAAATTTAACTTTTAAAAAAATGAGTAGCATTTTGACAGGTGGACTAGGACGTGGGTGGGTAAAAGCGAAAGAAGAAAGAAAGAAAGAAAGAAAGAAAGAAAGAAAGAAAGAAAGAAAGAAAGAAAGAAAGAAAAGCAAGAGATTTTAAAATGTGTGAGAATACACATGTCCTAACCCAGAAATCAGTGATGTTTGGGTCCCAATTCTAGAACCTTCTTTCCAGTGTTATGTAAGCCCAAGCAGTGTCCCAGAAACTTGTTTTTTAATAGATGCCATTTGCTGGCATAACAAATTTTCTGCATACTGATGAAATTTAGTAGGTAAATCAAATAATGTAACATTACATTCATTTTAAATATTCCTATAAAACTGGAGTCGGGTTAACTAAAACCCCTGGACCAAATCTGACTCACTGCCTGTTTTTGTAAATAAAGTTGAATTGGAGCATAGCCACACGCGTTTGTTTAGTATTGTCTAGAATGCATGGTGCTACGATGGCAGACTTGGGTATTTACGAGAGATCACCTGACCTGCAAACCCGAACAGATTTACTCAGGGTCAGGGCTAGGGTGAGGTGAGTGAGGTGTCCATAGTAGACACTCACGCTCAGGGGTGCCTGGATGACCCTGAGAGAGCCTCTTTATATTTTGCTGTATATTTACTACCTGGCTCTCTATAGAAAAGTTCTTCTATATCCTGCTATAAACTAAATGGATTTGTAGCAGATTATATTCATAAATTATTTAGCAGTGTTCCTGGGACAAGATGAAGTCTGTTCATTCTCCAATGGACAAGAAGAGTGCGAAGTGATGGATTTAACATTCATTAAGTATTATTCATTATTATTCATTATTTATGGCAACACATCACTGAAGGGTACCAGAATATGCCACCCAAAATTAGGCCACTTTGGCATAAGAGTATTTTGGGCTACAGGCAATTAAGAGCCAACAGACACAGGAAAAGCTCTTTACCTCCCACTAACTGCCTAAAAATAAAGTATAAATTTCCCCTTTACAAGGAAATTTACATTTCTAAAGGAAATTTCCATTTGTAGAGATGTGTCTGTACCAGGAAGAGAGACAACTTTTATCACCTTAGAGACTCGAATCTGCATAGCAAGACAACCCTTATTTATCATACATTTCTTCCCCTCATCTTCCTGGAACTTGCCTCCCCTACCCAGAAGCCCTTTGTTCGGCCTAAGATGGTCTATAAGCCTTAGTCTTCTGCCTGCCTCCTGGAGCCACATTTTCCTCTGTGAAGTCTGGGGCATATGTACATAACTACAACTGTTTTTTTCTTTTGCTAATCTGTCTTTCATTAGTTCTGTCTGCAGGCCCCAGCCATTGGACCTAGGAAGGTAGAGATGAAGGCATTCAAGACAAATCTCCCTAGAATGTGCTACTTTGGCACGTGGTCTATTTTTTTTTTTTAAGATTTTATTTATTTATTTGACAGCCAGCCAGCAAGAGAGGGAACACAAGCAGGGGGAGTGGGAGAGGAAGAAGCAGGCTCCCAGGGGAGGAGCCTAATGCGGGGCTCGATCCCAGAATGCCGGAATCACGCCCTGAGCCGAAGGCAGACACTTAACGACTGTGCTACCCAGGCTCCCCTGGCACGTGGTCTATTTTGAGCTACAGGCAACTGAGACCCTGTGGACTCAAGAGGAACTTTGCCTCTAGCCTTCACTTCCTAGAAGAATCTAAATGGAGGAGTCTTTCCCAGAATGAGAGTTATTAGCAGAGATCAATTTTATCTGAGTGACCCAATTGCATGACAGGGCAAACATCTAATTACCAAACATCTGCTTTTCTTATTGCCCTGCGAATTGCCCTCCCCCCATTTGAAACCCCAGGCCCCTGTCCCATTTCTTAGTTCAAGATGGCATATATACTTCATTTGACTTTTCTGTCCTTGAATCTCCTGTGTATATGGGGTTCTGGTGCATACAAAATTAAACTGGATTTTCTCCTGTTGATTTATCTCATGTCAGTTTAATTCTTAAACCAGCCAGCCAGAAGAATCTTTGAAAGGTAGAGGAAAATTTTTCCTTCCCAGCAGAGGAAAAGAGATTTGTCTTCCCCTATATCACTAAGTAGAAGCTCTACTTCACCTTTTCTGCCAAGTATGCTGGGGCCAGGACTGTTGATTCTAGCATGAATGATTCACTCAAATAGGATTCCTTGTCAGCCTTTTCCCTTTCTTGTTTATCTCATATATGATTTTCTTTTCCAGATATTTCCCTAAGTTGCTGGTGTTATTTTAAACCTCAGGTTGGATATACTGCTTTGTATTTTATGCATTTTTAATTAGCATATGCATTGAGTTTAATAAAATTACTCTCATAAAATGAAAATAATAAAAATTTATTATTTTTTTTTTTTGCAAATTTACAGAACCCAACAATGGAAGATTGGCCAGAATTGGCGAAGACTGAAATGGAATATGAGTGGCTCTTACCCCTCTCTCCTCTGCTGTTTTTGCATGCACTCCTGCAGGCTGCTCCACAGAGCACTCTGAATATGCCCCCCTTGCCAGTGCTTCTAAAGGAGCATTTGCCCGTGTGAACCCTATTGTCACATCAGTGAGGGCATGCCTTTCAGAGAAAATTGCTTTGGCATAATTTTTCATGTGATTTTTTTTATCCATCTCCTTGTGGCTCTTAACCATGTTAAAGATGTCAAGTTGTATAGTTTGAAAGCCTCACATCACTAGTACTACAAACAATGGACAGAACCAGGGACCCGCAACATGAAAACATGTTGTGAGACTTTTAAATTTCTTTCTATAAGAATATATGGCTACTTAGGTAAGAAATGAATATTGTTGGTGTGTTTTGAAACCTCATGGACAGATATAAAATATTATGCGATAAAAAAATTCATTGAGTCAACATTAGCTTCTAACCAAAAAAATGTAAGTGGTGGGAAATGCGTGGTTGCATTTGAGGTTTTCAAAGCATTCCAGAGTGAAGACAGCTTTTTTTAAACAGCTGTGCAGAAAAGTAAATATCAAGTAGAGATAAATAGAACAAATGTCTTGATTCTCCAGGTAAACTTAGAGATCATATATTTTTAATAGGTTTAATCAATATGGACTACCAAATATTATTAGTATTCACATGCAAGCTTGGAAAATTGAATACATAACATTTACCCAAGGTCAAAATGAAAAGCTCAGAAAAGGTGGTAGTGTGATCGGCTTAGGGAGCAGAGAAGGCAAGGCACAGAGAAACCAAAAGGTGTTTGAAAATCGTAAAGCACATAGTGAGTTGTCATCATTCATAGCATATTTTTTGTAGCTCAGAAGTCCTGCTAACCAAGGTCCCTAGAAATCCAAATCAGGGACAAACGATTGGATATTGTTTATGCATCCGACATGCTTCAGGAAGAAAACCACCCTTCCCATACTCTCCAAAGGGCCCCCACTCCATACTCCATCAAGTAGTACACAATAGGGTGCTTATGTGGTGTTTAGCCCTTCCTCAAAAGAACCTGGCATAAATCTCAGTAGGAGACAGGATATCATAATAAATAGGTCATTGTTCCGCTCCATTAGGGCGATTCTGGTGTTCCTGTTGCTTGACAAAGACACCAGTGCCGGGAAGTGAGGTTGATTGTTTCATAGAGCTCACATTTTAAAGCTCTCCTCACTCGCTTCTTTGGAGTAGTTCCCTCGCTACAACCACATCTGGGAAAAAGGTCTTGATAACCATGCCACTGGGAGGTAGAGTTTTCTTTTATTCTACTTCTCCTGTTCACCATCTGTTGTTAATTACTTAGTGGTTCCATTTGCTAGGCATTTTAAAAGCAGAAAAGTGAGCAAGAAGCTTCAGGTCTGGGCTGCGGAAGGTCTTGTGTTTATAACTGGAATGAGAAAGTCTTGTGATCAGCCCCAGGAGACCTATAGAAGTCAGATCATGGGTTGATGATATTTCTTCTTTTCATAGTAATGAGGACACATTGTAACCTCTCTCCCATGTGTGATTTGATCTAGGAACCAACCAGATTTAGAAATTTTGGAAAGGTGCCTATGTTAGTTTGCCAAGGCCGCCATAACAAAGTACCACAGATTGGATGGTTTAAACAGCAGAAATATATTTTCTCACAGTCTGGAGGCTGGAAGTCCAAGATCAAGGTGTCGGCAGGTTTGGTTTCCTTTGAGGCCCCTCTTCTTGGCTTGTTGGTGGTCATCTTCTCCCTGTGTCTTCACATGGTCTTACTTCTGTGTGTCTGGGTCCTTATCTCCTCTTGTAAGGAGATAGTGGATTAGGACCCACCTCATGATCTCATTGAACTGTAATCACCTCTTTTTTTTTTTTTTTAAAGATTTTATTTATTTATATGACAGAGAGAGACAGCCAGCGAGAGAGGGAACACAGCAGGGGAGTGGGAGAGAAAGAAGCAGGCTCCTAGCGGAGGAGCCCGATGTGGGACTCGATCCCGGAATGCCGGGATCACGCCCTGAGCCGAAGGCAGATGCTTAACGACTGCGCCACCCAGGCACCCCTGTAATCACCTCTTTAAAAACCCTGGCTCCAAACACAGTCACATTCTGAGATAGTGGGGGCTAGGGCTTCAATATACAAATTCCGGGGATTATCGTTCAGCTCATCACAATGCCTTTTTCACCTCTTACTAGCAGAAAATCTTTTGGTTTATGATTGAACAAATATCTGGTTTATAAATTTCACCTGAGCTGCTAAGGGACCACCTCATAGAAGAGAAATGTCTTTTGACAATTCAGGTCAACTCAGGTGCCAGTGGGCTCACTCCTCCTGAATTCTGGGCTCATTATAACTTGTTGTTTCTCTAAGTTTCCTCAGAATGGGGTGGCAGGCTGAAGGGTAGCTTGCTCTGGCAAGTGCTGGTCGGAATAAACAAGTTTAACCTAAAAGATGGAAAAAAATTGGCCCATGATTTGCTATATTATGTGTGCTTTACTTTTTTGATATAATTAGTTTCTATTTCCCCCGCTTATATAAGTTTTCCTTTTCATCTTTCTTTTGATGGCAGTTTAGAAACAATTTATTGCACTTCTTTAATTATGTCACCTCTGTCTAATTAATGCAGCAACTTAAAATTTATTTCTCTGTTAATTTTGTTGATCAAAACCTGCCTTCATTTTTTCAAACCCGTCTTCATTGTAATCATCACTAGTAGTGTCCCTTGAATACTAAACAAATTTAAAATACCTCTTTCCTGTGTGTATATATCAAGTGTTAATTTAATTTCTCGTTAACCCTAAGAATTTTATTTAAAAATTTTAAGTCCATAAATTTGAAATGAATTTAGAATATCGCCAACTAAAAGAATAGCACGATCGCAAACAAATAGTGGCAAGGTATCTGAGACAAAACTATCATTGCGGATTAAGTCTGATTTTGTAGAAGCCAGAGAGAGTAAATTCTTATTCTTTTACAAAAGCACAACGCGTTCTCTCTCTCCAGGCCGCACTTGGTGACTGGAGAAGTCACCTTCCACTGTCAGACTGAGATGGCTCTGTAAGATCCACCTGGAAGGGAAATGGTGATGTGGCTCAGAAGTGAGCTCAGGAATTTGGGTCAATTTCTTTCCAATGACTTGTTGAACTATGGCAATCTCTCTAAAACATAACCGTGATAACTGAGTACAAATCAGTGCCGTGTGTTGACAGCACATTCTAGTCTTTATAACTCTGTTAAAGATACAATCATCCTTTCCTCCCACAATTGCCTCGTGACAGTGGGCAGTCCCCCGAGTTCTAAATCTTCGGGAGGTCACGCAGGTGTCCGATCTTCATTTGAGAAGAGGAAACTGAAACTCTGAAAAAAAAAAAAGAAGAAGAACACGCTTTCCTCATCTGTTAGTCAGAAAGCTGGTCGAAAAGATTAAGTATCGATGGCAGATTTGTGGGCTATACTTACTACAGTTGTAGATGGAGCTACATAATTTTTTAATGCACTACCATGATAGACAGACATGAGCCTTTACTTGAGAAAAGTGAGTAAATCCACAGTTATACAAATCTTTCCATTTTATAGATTTTCTACAAAGCTCTTTTATTAGAGAGTCCATTTTGTCCTGTTACTCTTGTGTCAACTTTTATAAAGTTGTAACACTTTCATCATGTCCAATAATTGGGACACCTAAGGATTATACACATACATAAACAAAGTCGGAATCATGCTGAATATATTTGTTCTTACAAATAGAATGTTGTAAGGATTTCTCACAATTTCTAAGTGAACTTTATCATCTCTATCTGAATGATTTCTTTTTTTCTTAAAAACTTGGGATACTAGTCAGAGAAACACAAATACCATCTGATTTCACTCATATGTGGAAATCAAGAAACAATACAAATGAAGAAAAGAAAAATAGAGAATATGAGAGAGAAAGAGAGAGAGAGGAAAAGAGAGAAACCAAGAAGCAGAACCTTAACTATAGAGAACAAACCGATGGTTATCAGAGTGGAGTTGGGAGGGGGGATGGGTGAAATAAGTGAAGGGGCTTAAGAGTACACTTATCATGGGACACCGAGGTGGCTCAGTCAGTTAAGCATTCTACTCTTGACTTGGGCTCAGGTCATTATCTCAGGGTGAAATTGAGCCCCGTGTTGGGCTCCACTCTGAGAGTGGAGCCTGCCTAAGGTTCTCTTCCTCTCTCTCTGCTCCTCCCCCCTTGCACTATCTCACGCTCAAAAGAGTACACTTCTGATGAACACTGAGTCATATATGAAGCTGTTGAATCACTATGTTGTGCACCTGAAACTAACGTAGCACTGTATGTTAACTATACTGGAATTAAAATTAAAAACTTCATAAAAAAAAAAAAACCTTGTGATAGTTACCCTTGAACCAAGCTGACTAAAAATGTCTATGGAGGGAAGGCCCTATTTCCTGATACTTTCTGCTTTTTATTGGCTATCTTTTGCTGAGTTATTTAATCAGATAAGTGAGTGGAAGGAAAGCATTTTAGAATTGGGACACAGGATAAACACATTTTGAAGGATGGGAGGTGGTGAGAGGTCCGTAGTGTAGCGAGTCAAAGCTAGTGGGTCTCCCATATAGGTAGGAGACATCTACAGCAATACTCAATCAAGGATATTTATGGAAAAAAATCCCCAGCATTCTCCTTTCCTCTACCAGCAATCTAAAACCTACTGGGTCTAGAACCTGTGTTACCCTGCAAGTAGTGCAGGTCTGGAACCTTCCCATCATGCAGCACTGGTGTTGTGTGGAGAGGAAAGAACTTCATGAGGAAACAAAGAAGGGCCAGAGAGCAAACATGGAAAACATCCTATGACTGCTTTTGATTTGACCCTGGCTGAGCCCTGAGATTTTATGAGACATGAACTTCTCTGCCCCTTCAGGGTGCTAGGGATTAAACACAACACAACCAGACTTCTCCAGATTAGTCATTTGCTTTTCCGTCGCTACCTGAGCTCAACACCGTAGCCTCCTTGCAATGGGGCTGTGTTATTACTACCTTTCATTGAAAAAGTCACTTTTTGGTATTTCTTCACAAGGTTTCAACTCAATTCTTCACCTATTCTCGAATTATATTCTACAGCTGATTCCCACAAGGTTAAACCAAATTAAATAGGTATATCTCCCACATCCTCCGGAAGAAATTTTTTTCTACCAAACATCATTTGGGTTAACATTTGGCATAGCACCATGTCACAACATTTTAGTTTAAATGCTGAAATCTTTTAATCATGTGCTCAGAGTAAATGGAAAATGGGTCATAGGATCCGTGAATGTAATTTTATTTTGTTTTGCTATTCTAGCACATTCTTAATTTTCATATATGACAACCATTAATACTATACTTTAATTGAATCTCACTTTTACTTCCCTTTTTACACTCAGTATTAGTGATTTTAAAAAATCCTTTGAGTTCATTTGTCCTGGCATCCAAAAGTAGGACATTTCAGCTCTCATAATAATTACATATAGAAGAGATGAAATCATCTGTTGGTTTTAAATGCTTTTAAGTTGAAAATAATTTCCATATGGCTGAATTAGGCATGATCTCCACACTCATAAAGATCCATATGGCTGAAATTATATATATATCCCTTAAGATAAAATGGAGAGATATGAAAATTTTACCACCAACAGCATGTAAATTAGCAAGGATGGATAGTTTTCCAGAGCATCTAAAATCAAATTGCCAATAACAAAGACATTATCCATCAACATTTGTTTTTAAAAGTGAAACTAAAAACATCGATAATTTATTAGCACGTACTACATGCTAGATATTGTATTAAGTGCTTTGTTTGGATTATCAAATTAGGGGTTGACAAACTTCCTCTGTCAGGAAGACTACAGGGCCTTAGACTGTGGGGTCCATGCGGTCTTGGTCACAAATACGCAGCTCTGTCATGTGCTAGTTGACACAGAACTAGCCAGAGATGATACTGAATATGGTGGTGACTGTGTTTCTTTTTTCCCCTTTCTTTTCTTTTCTTTTCTTTTTTCTTTTCTTTTCTTTTCTTTTCTTTTCTTTTCTTTTCTTTTCTTTTCTTTCCTTTCTTTCCTTTCCTTTCCTTTCCTTTCCTTTCCTTTCCTTTTCTTTTCTTAAAAAATTTATTTATTTGAGAGAGAGAGAGCATTAAGTGGGAGGGGTAGAGGGAGAGGGAGAGAGAATCTCGAGCAGACTCCATGCTGAGCATGGAGCCCACTGTGGGGCTCAATCCAATGACCCTGAGACCACAACCTGAGCTGAAACCGAGTCAGACACTCAACCCACTGCACCACCCAGGCGCCTCATAGTGGCTGTGTTTCAATGAAGCTTCATTTACAAAGACAGGCAGTGGGCCTAATTTGGTCCTTTGGGCTCTGGTTTGTCAGCCTTTGATCTAATTGAATTCCCGTTAAGTAACTGATGGCTACCTACTGAGGACATACCTCTAAGCCATTGGAGCTTGCTGCTAATGCAATGGAGAAAAGGAGAAAATCTCTGCCTCCGTCACCTGGATAGGTAGGCTCCATCTCTGCAAATAGTCTCTGGTCCCACATCTTTGAGAGTCGCAGAATTACTCCTTATCCTGGCTTCCCCTTGGAGCATGGAGCATAGGCTTAAGACTGTGGTCTAAGACCGCAGTCCGTGGGGTTTTCAGGCCTCTGCCACGAGTCGGATTTAGGACACTGGTTTACCTATACAAAAAAAATCACATCTCTCCAGAAAATCATTTTTTCTTAAAGAATTACCAGTTTCTGAAACTCAGGGACAGGGAATCCTACCATGACACTCATGTCTCCATCATCAGCCCACCTATAATAAGGCGGGCGTCTCAGCTCTCCTCTCATATTCTTCCACAGTGTGCTTTCTTTGTACGCATCTGACCTCCTCCTCAGGCTTTCTGTTGTGACCTGTGGCACCTCATTCCATTGTAAAGAAACTCTCTTTCATCCACAGACTCTCCATAGAATCACTCTTCTTCTTGTTCTGTCTCTACCATGCTTCCTGTTTCCGTACTGGTCCTTTCCAACTTCATGAGGGTGTAGAGTTATCCCTAACCTCAGTCCTCAGAATGGCCACATGAGGATTGTGACAGCTTGTGTCTCTGGGATGTTGTCTTTACCACATTCTCTCTAGGCCTTACAGGAAAAGAAAAAAAAAAAAAGAAAAGCAGAGCTGACACTATTTATTCACTCCTTTGTCTTTACCCAGTTATTATACAGATGACTCTTGAGTCTGCATCATTAGCTGGAAACTTCTGGGCTCCATAAATTTAAATGCAACCGTTTAAATACATTTTCCATTTGGTTGCCCTACAAGTATCTCATGCTTAATATGTTCAGAGATGAAGTCATGACCTTCCTTACAAACTAGTTTTTCCTTAGATTGGTGAATGAAACCGCCATCTATCCTTCCATCAAAACCAGAAACCTGGGGCACTCCTTGACTCTTCCCTTGGCGTGAAGCTGGTCCTGTAAGAGCTAGCTTTCTGACCTCTACAGTAACTATTTCCAAGTGGTTCCAAATAGTTGCCCCCTAAAATTACCTTTCTCTTTTTTACTTATTAGTCGGATATTTTTAATTAATATGTTTACTTGGAATAAAGACCACATTTTTCCAGACTCATGGTAAGCTCAGATAAGCAGAGACAAGCAGAAGTCTCATTCGTGACTTCCAGGGAGTACTCTTAAAGAAAGGACACACAGCCCTTTCTTACCATCTCTTTTTCCTGACGTCTGGAATGGAGATATGGTGCCTACATCTTGAATAACCATTCTGGATCTTGAAGTGAAATCCACATTTTTGAGGATGGAGAAGCAACAAGATGGAGGAGTCTTGGTCAGAGAAAAATGTGAGAATTTGCCTTATCAGATTCTAGCCTGGGACTGGGCACAGATGGATTTCCTTTATGAAAAGGAGGAAGAAAGAGAAAGAAATCTACCTACCGACTAAAACACACACACACACACACACACACACACACACACACACACACACTTCTATCTTGTTTAAGCCGCTCTTACTTTGTGGGTTTTGTTTCGTTTTGTTTTCTCTAGCTCACTTCAACAATTCTCTATCTACAAAACACTTTCTAAAAACCAAGTCTGATCATTTCATTCCTCCCATTTCAACCCTTCAGTGATTCTTGTTTGTCTTTAGGATAAAGTCCCAACTCCTTAACAAAGCATAAAGCTAATTCATTGTGACCTTGTCTACCATATGGACCCCTGGCATGTACCCTTATGGATGGAACTAGTGTCAATTATGGTGATAATGACTTCTCCTGGGTTGAACATTCTGTGAAATCTCCTTATAAAGATTTCACGTAAATCCAAAATCAAGGCTAACATTTATTAAACTTGTACTATTGTCTAGGTCCAAGAGCGTTCTACAGATTAACTCACTTAATCCTCAAAATAACTGTATAAAATAGTGTTGTTATCCATACTTGGTAAGAGAGAGACTGAAGCACAAAGAGACAAGCTGAATTTCCCAATGTTGTCTAATAATGCATTTTAGGGCCAGGGTTGAATTCCAAGCAACCTAATGTGAGAGCCTGCTTAACTGCTGTACCGTATGTCACCGACCAGTGCTAGAGAAGGCTAATTCTAAGAACCCCAAAGATTTTCCAGGGCTCCCTGTTTCCTTCCCATAAGTTTCTCATATCAGAAGCAGAGGCCTGTGTTGTTTCCATCTTCCTTAAGATCACTTCAGTAAAAGTGGGGCAGAGAGGCTGTTTCATGATTCATTCGTTAATTCCTAAGTCATTAGAAGTATAAGCTCATTTCTGGTTCACTTGGATACTTTCCACTATTCTAGGAAACACCCAGCACTAATTATAATGCACTCTTATAGTTAATGCCGACCATGAAATGCAAATTCATCTATAGCGTAGTACCTCCAAGCTTCTAAATACTTTCAGTTTAACTTTTGCTTTCCCCAGGTGAACTCAATGATGGCAACCAACAGTAACTAGGAATTTCCTCATTCAGTAGCAGAGTATAACCCAAGCACTCCAACTATGTGAAAAGAGGGAATTTGCTCTGTGTATGTGCTCAGAGAGCCAGAAATATTTCAATCGAATCTTGGGGTTCTGTAACCTTTAGATTATTTTTATGCCTGAGCATGCATAAGCAAACAAGATGAAGGGCAAAGAAAAGAGATTTAAAATTGCAGGGCATTTTCAAAATTCCTTCCTCATTAATTCTTCGGAAATGCACAGGGCCTATTATATTCTACTATGTCCACTGATGTGCCAAGTCACAGAATGTTGTCAGACCAGTTCTTGGGGTCAAAAGTTGAAATTCTATCCAATTAATTGGTTACAACATTACTAGAATCACTTCACACGGCGATCTGGGCAAAAGCACTTAGAATACACTGGCAGGGGATACTTGTTTGCTGTGAAGATAGTTCACTGACGTCTTGGCTTCGTCGAATGTCTGTCTACTTGTTCATAATTGGAATACCTTTGTTAATACCAGTCTTGTTCCAGAAAGGATTTAAAGCAACTTATTAAGATCCATATGAAACAGCAAATAAATGAGAAAAATGAGTCAGGAAAGTCCAGTAGAAGGATGAGTCAGGACCCAAAAATCACACTATGAAGTCATGCATATTTGCTGGAGGTGAGCCAACAACTTGATTTGAAGTTTCTGCTGGCCAAGAAGGAAACTTTATAGGTGGGTGATTCACACTATTTATAATGTTAAAACTATCTAGTTGCTCAGGAAATGAACAATGCTATCTGACTCTGAGATCAGAATTTTCTCCCTATAAGTCTTTGCAGAAAAAACACCACGTGACGTAATGTCATAAACATCATCTCCACGGTAAACACAGACCCAAGCTGTACAGAGGAGTTTCATACAATGCACCACAGCATCGGCTCCTGGCATCTGGCCAAAGTGCAATCAAGTGAAAGAAGAGTGAGTGGGGCCAATATGATGGACCAGAAGCCTAGGACTCCCTGGTGACCTGGCTCAAAATAGAGTAGACTAGAGAATTTATAATAGGAGCTCTCCAACATTTCTATACATAAGGATCAAAAAACTATGAAAGATGAATTCCTGGGCTTCTTCTGCAGAGATTCTGGGTGAGTTGGTCTGGAGTGGGCCCCTCCTCTCCTGAAGCGATTCCAATGTGGAAAGTAGGCGAAGCCCAACGGAAGGGACAGAGACAGAAAGTAACAAGCAGCATTATTTGGTGTAAGTTAATGAAACATCTGGAGATATCAGCAAGACATTATCGTCTCACTTGGAGAATAATTAATCTATAAGAACTTGTTTTGGAGGAAGGTTAATGCAAAATCAGTGGGCTTACCCTACTATAGAGGGTGTTCAACTGGGCAATGGCCCTGGTTTCAACTCTTCTCCGCAAAGCGAAAATGCCTGCCGCATCAAAAAATGGAAGGGACGAGGAAATCCTTCAGCATCACTGAGTGTAGTTTTCTTGAAGGCGATATTCCTTAGATGTGTGGGTACGGGGTGAGGTCTTCATGGAATCACCTCTCTGGGGCGTTGGGCACTTTTCGGGAAATTGTGGCCTCGTATGGTGGCATCCAGATTCCCACTTCAGGACTGAGACTCTTGATCACCCACTGCCAGGACTATTTCCTTCTGATGGCTTACAGATGAATTCCTGTGGGAGTTGTCGTCCTCCACCACCGTTACACCTGTGGGCAGCCACCCTCCTATGGTCAGCAGGTGTGGACACATAGGGCCTGGACAGCCTGGGGGCCACGCGGCTCCGGAGCTTCCTGCGGGATCAGCAGAAGTCTTTGTTGAACCTGTGCTATGGTTTAAATTCTTCCTCCACCCAATCCTTTGTTCCTCACTCCTTACAGATGTGGATCCTTAGGGTGTTCTCTCCAGACTTTCTCCCTACAAATCTCCATCTGACAGTCTACTCACCTAACACAGGTGGGTACAAATCTCCTGGTCTTCACCTCAATGATGTTACCCATGTTACTTTGCCGCTGAATTGTAGTTACCAATCAACCACTCCTTCCTGTATCTTTCTCTTTCCTTTTTCTCCTGCTCTGTCCTTGATATTTAAGGGCCCCCTTACCGTGGATCTCTTGTTTCCTCTGTCACTGATCTTAGTAGGATATACCTGCTTTTTGACTTGTTATCTCTGTGTGCCTGACTTCAAACACACACAAATATATACAAAGCCCTGAGGTCTCTGTGATCCAAGGCATTTGACAAATTCTGAGTTAAATGAATCTGAGTTGCTACAGGAGTTCGGAGTCTTTAAAATGCTCATGTAACATACAATTATGATTTCAAAAGCACACAATTCAGTGGCATTTAGTACATTAACGGTGTTGTGCAAACACCACCCCTGTTGAGTTCCACAACACTTCTATCACACCAGAAAGAAATCCTGTACTCATGAAGTGGTCACTTTCCACTGCCCCTCCTCCAGCTCCCTGGCAACCACTAATCTGCCTTCTATCTCTGGATTTACTCTTCTGGGTATTTCATATAAATGTGATCATATAACGTGATACGTGACCTTTTGTGTCTGACTTCGTTCATTTATTCAGCATAACGTTTTTGAAGTTCAACTCTGTTGCAGCCTTTGTTAGTACGTCATTCCTTTTTACGACTGAATACTAGTCTATTGCATGGATACAACACTTTCATTTATATGTTTATTGATGGACATTTCACTTTTTGCTTATTGTGAATAGTGCTGCTATGAACATTGAGGTACAAGTTTCTGTTTGGATACCTAATTTCATTCCCTTTGGATATAAACCAAGGAGCGGAACTGCTGAATCAGATGATGATTCTATGGTTAGGTTTTTGAGGAACCAAAGCACTTTTTAAAGAGCATATTGATAACAGCATACTTAGGAGTAATATACTTTGGAAAAGCTTTCGGTATGAATTCATTTTAAGATGCTAATGGTGTAATGAGTTAATGTTCAACCTTTAGAATTACTTGATGCTTCAGGAAACTTGAACTCAAAGACTTGAATTTGCAGTAATGGAATTTTAGGGCCCAGATCTACCAAAGGGAGGTATTTTTGATAAAAGAGATCTTTTAGCATGCTATGCCAGGGACTCCTTATTCCTTCTATGTTTTTTGTAATCTATTTCTGAACTCTTAATTTTCTATTGTCTTATTTTTATTCTGAAAACAAATTGTGGTGGGGGGTGCAATTTTGGCTTTATATTCTTCTGTAGTGTTTAGATATTCATAGAAATATATCCCTTAAGCCTTTGGATACATTAGAGGAAGAAAAATCTAAATATTTCTATGATACACAAAAATTATCTCAAATAATATTTGTTAATTTTTAAAATAATTTATTATATATAACATATTATACATCACATATATAATATGTGGATATTTATAGGTAATATGTATTATATATGCATGTTATATGTAATAGACTGTACATAAAGGGGCGCCTGGATGGCTCAGTCGGTTAAACGACTGCCTTTGGCTCAGGTCATGATCTCAGGGTCCTGAGATAGAGCCCTGTATCGGGCTCCCTGCTCAGTAGGGAATCTGCTTCTCTCTCTCTCCCACTGCCTACTGCTCTGCCTACTTGTGCTCTCTCTCTCTCTCTCTCTCTGTCTAATATATAAATAAAATCTTAAACAAAACAAAATAAAACAAAACAAAACCCCTGTATTTTACATATACTATTTTCACATGTATCCTTTTTGGGCACAGTATGTATGATAGCTATTTTACATATAAATATATCTCTAAATCTCAAGGAATATTTTTGCTTATTTGGAGGTCAATTAGAAATGATAATACTTAAAAAAATTTAAATACCTCAAAGAAACTGCTAATTACACTTCAATGTAGCATATTACTGTGTCAAGCCTGGTCTGGGTAAGGATCACACGAGTTATCTCATTATTATGGCAGACTGAGCAGATATGGAAGACTTCTTATTCTACTTTGAACATATAGAATGCTGAATAAATCATTTTCCCCTGAGATGTGTAGTTAACATGCATGAAATATTTCAATTGCCTAATCAAAACCAAGAGCGGCAAACCACATACCAAAGCTGATGAGAGAATCCAAAGGTCGAGCATGAGAGGGGTTGAAGCCTTGTGTCCCTGAGTTTCTATAGGGGATGGTGTTCTGATGCCCTCATAGGGACAAAGGTCACAAACTATGATCAGGAAATGACTTTGAAAGTACTGATGAATTGTGCTTAGAAAAACTCTGCCCCCAGACCTGTTACGTGGTACCCATTTGTGATTCCCACTCATGTGCAGCCCTTAATTTGCAAATATACAATTTGTATTTTACCTAACGATTTATGGGTATTTTGTATTGGAATGTTTTCCCAGAATATGCTGGTATATTACTACACATTTGAATCAGTGATAACAGCAAATATAAATGAATTAAACTTTCCTATTAAAAGGCAAAGAGTCTCACATTGCATGAAACACACACAAGTTACTATTAATCAACTATATGTATGTATCAACATGGATAGTTCTTCATATCATATTATTAAAATGAGTGAATCATAGCTGCATGCATTAACATGAATCAATGTCTAAAATAGAATGCATTTTGTATAACTTTATATAAAGTGCAAAAGCAAGCAGTAGTAGACATGGATCACCATTTGATTTTTCTTGAACTGTACTAATAAAAATAACATACAATCGAAACTTTAAAGAGTAAAGAAAAGCAAATTGCATATTGGTACAAATAGTATGATGCCATTTTTATAAATTTTAATAGCACAATAATTTATATTGTTACCGGGTAAATAGATATTAGAAAAAAATATTTTAAAATACACTGCAAAGATTGATGCCAAATTCACAGAAGTGATTGCTTCAGAGATGCGGATTTGGAAATGAGACTGAAAAGAGAATAGAAAGGGGACTTTCTAAGTTTCTATAATGTTTAGACTTTTTTAAATTGAAAATATAATTTGAAAAACGAAGTCATAATAAATAGTTTATATAATGGTGAAATGACAACAAGCACTCGAAACAGTTCATTGCTGGGGACTAATTCCTTCCGTGACAATTTAGAAAGTAGTTGAACCATCACACTACATATAAAGGTTGAATTTTCAGCAGTATAACAGAGTCCATATTGCCAGAATAGCCCACATGTGAAAAAGGTTTAAATGGGGAAGGAGCTCTGGTGGAAAAAAAACACAAACAAACCAAATGCCGCATCTCTAGAGGAGGCCAAATAAATTGCATAAATTATCCTTCATGGCTTGCTATATAGATATGTAACCAGAGCAGTGAGCAGATAAGCAGACCATGGAAGGTCACGGTGTTGCGTTACCTGTGCAATGAGCCAGCTGTGTCTGTCCCACCCCCTTCCCCCAGAGGGAGGGCCTGAACTCAAGCTTAGATTCCTATGGGATCAGGGTCTTCCTCACCTTCCAGGGTGGAATGCAATGTCCCATTGACCCCAAGGTCACTAGGTTCGGGGCAGTCAACGTTCCCAGGCAATAGCTGCCACCTAAAATGCAGAATGCCTGTCTCCAAGAAGCATGTGTGTTCCCCATGGGCCAGACTGCTTTCTCAATAGCTTGTCTATACTGTAGAGATCCGTAGGTGGAAGAGGCTGGTGTTTTGAAATGCAGACCTGTCTTCCAGCCCCAGCAATGTCCTGTCCTAGGCAAGCCTCTTGCGGGATAATGTGAGGATTAAGTAGACCTGAGCTGATATTGTCCTGGGTAAATTTTCCCATTAATGGCTCTTCCTTACCCTGTGCTGTCTGTATTGCGGAATGTGTCTTGCCCCCTAGAATATAACATGTGAAGACCTGGATGGTCCCTGATCTGCATGATACAGAGAGACACAATGAAAGAGAGTATCCAGGAAATAAGGAAATCAAGGAAAATATTAGTAATAGAGCAATAAGCTTCAAAGATTAATAAAACATTCTTTGATGTTCGTGGTAAAACAGCAGCCCTATTGACCTGGTCATTCTGTTCCTTGGAAAGGATTTCATTTGTGGCCTGTATATTATTGTCTCTGCTAGTCTCCAGACTCCCTCTACGTTCACTATGGCTGCTTCTGCTTCTCTGTGTGGATCTCAAACTCAGAACTCCTGGAAAGAGGATCAATTAATCCTCACACAATGAAAATCCTTTGGAGTGATGTCGTCTCATTTCGTCAGTGCTGGATTTTCTGGGATTGATTTCTAGTCTAAGTAACTATCACAACAAATATGTGACAAATAAGTAACAAATCACCTCAAACATGGCAATTTTCATACAAGGGTTAAGACTAGTCTCCTAGTAAAACCTATGGGGCAGCCCTTTCTAACTTTATGCCTTCTGCTCCAGTATAGGCAGTGAGAGAGAGCTAGGATGCCCCATTATCTAGACCAGGACTCCTGTGAGAGCCAATGGAAAGAGATATTAATAATTAAACTGAAAGTATAAGCTAGTACTCTTTGGGCACAGCAGGGATTTTCCACACATGCATTTTCCCACCTATAAATGTGGGTGTAATGGTTTCCTATAGTAGTCTATGATTTTCACATTGTTCTGCTTCTCTATAATTGTTTCTTCAATATCTGAATTCCTTGTTAGCAGCATGAGGACAGGATTCTGACTCTTCTTTCTTTTAATAATTTTTTTATTATATTATGTTAGTCACCATACAGTACATTCCTGGTTTTTGATGTAAAGTTCCATGATTCATTAGTTGTGTAAAACACCCAGTGCACCATGCAATACGTGCCCTCCTTACTACCCATCACCGGTCTATCCCATTCCCCCACCCCCCTCCCCTCTGAAGCCCTCAGTTTGTTTCTCAGAGTCCACAGTCTCCCATGCTTCACTCCCCCTTCTGATTACCCCCCTTTCTTTATCCCTTTCTTCTCCTACCGATCTTCCTATTTCTTATGTTCCATAGATGAGAGAAACCATATGATAATTGTCTTTCTCTGCTTGACTTATTTCACTTAGCATTATCTCCTCCAGTGTCGTCCATGTTGTAGCAAATGTTGAGAACTCATTCTTTTTGATAGCTGAGTAATATTCCATTGTATATATGGACCACAACTTCTTAATCCAGTCATCTGTTGAAGGGCATCTCGGTTCCTTCCACGATTTAGCTATTGTGGACAATGCTGCTATGAACATTGGGGTGCATATGGCCCTTCTCTTCACTACGTCTGTATCTTTGGGGTAAATACCCAGTAGTGCAATGGCTGGATCATAAGGTAGCTCAATTTTTAACTTTTTAAGGGACCTACACACTGTTTTCCAGAGTGGCTGTACCAACTTGCATTCCCACCAACAATGTGGGAGGAGGATTCTGACTCTTTTAAACCACATATCTATTTATAACAGAGTTTAGCATAAGGTAGACACTCAGGAGCCCTTTACTGAATTAGAGAATAAAAGGGCATACCCAGGCATATCAGGTATTATCTGCTTTCTCAGTTAAGATACTCTAGAGAAAGTGGTTCCACACTCGGCTTGCTAATACTGACTGTAGGAGTAGTGAATGTTGATGCCATCTAACCAATGCTTGGAAGAGACATTTTCTCCAAATGTGTTATGTTAGTTCTCAAGTTGCTTTAAATGTTGAAATTGAGGATTTCCATACTTTAGCTTGAGGAAACACACACATGCAGAGATGCACATTGCTTAATTTATACTAACCAAAGTGAAAAAAGCATTTTTTCACTAGGGAGGTTGAATCTTATAGACACACTCAAGTATTAACTCATTCATCAAATGTTTATGTAATGTCTACTACGTGCCAGGAACTGGCACAGGAACTGTATGTATTGAAGATACATACAAAAGAGACATGGCCCTTACTAACATAGGGGGGAAGAAACAAACAAAAATAGGAAACTAATAAAAATCGATACATATAATTGTTTAGTGATTGTGTTTTTAAGAAAAATAGAGCAGATTATATAGAGTGAAAAAGGTTGAGTAATAAGAAAAGGCCTCGGAGGAAATAACATTGAACTCAAAACTTGAGTGATGATAAGAACTAAGATATGTAAAGAATGGCAGGAGGAAAATTCCAAGGAGAGGAAAGCATGTGCAAAGGCAGTGAGGTAAGAAATGCTTGGACATGCAGGAAACTGCAAGAAAATATGTTCAGAGCAGAGCATGCAAAGCACAGAGCATTAAGATATGAGGTCAGGGAAGCAGGGACCAGATCATGCAGAAATTTGAAGATAAGGAGCTTAGATTTTATTCCAAGAAGATCACATGATTTCATTTACATTTTAAAAATATAACTCTGTGGAGTGCCTAGGTGGTTCAGTTGGTTGAGCACCCAACTCTTGGTTTTGGCTCAAGTTCTTGATCTCAGGGTCATGAGATCAAGCCCCAGGTGGGGCTTCGTGCTCAGCGGAAGTCTGCTTGGATATTCTCTCACTCTGTCCCTTTCCCTGCTCTCTTTCTCCCTCTCTCAAATAAATTAATAAATCTTTAAAAAGATAAAAATATAACTTTGATGGGTGAAGGGATGATAGACTTAGGGAGACAAGAGAGGAAGCAGGCATACAAGATGGAAGGTGATTGTAATCGTTTATGTGAGGAATGATAAAGATGATAAGAAGCAGATGACTTTGGAATAAACTGTGAAGGTACAGCGGAGAGTGTTTGCTAGTGGATTAGATGTGGGGTGTTAGAGAAACAGTTAAATTAAGGATGATTCCTGGGATTTTGCCCTAAACAGCTGAAGAATGGTGATATAGTAATGCTGCTTGCAGAGATGGGGGATGGGGGGAGCTTGGGGATAGGTGTGAGTGCCCAACTAAGAGCCTGTGTGGACAGGTTGAGTTTAAGAGGCTGGTAAAGATCTAAGTGGAAATGTCAAGTTGGCTGTTGGTTATGCCAATACAGATTTTGTAGGCAAGATCAAAACCAGGGATGTGATTGGGTATTCATTGGGCTAGAGAAGTTATTTAAAGCACGGGTTTGTATAAAATCACCTGGGGAGGAAGTCAGGCTTGAAACTGACATCAGGAAGGGGAGGACCCAATGAAGGCATGTTATCAGGTGCAGGCCAGAAGAGAAGAGGAAAACCAGAAAGATAGGCTGTCCTGGACAGCAAGAGAAAAAGACAGTTTGAAGAAGAGAGTGTGGATCAGTTGTGGGAGATACTGTTAATTTTTTGGAACCCATCACTTTTTAATTTCAGCTTGGATTTGAAGATGTATCAAATGGCAACGTGGACTTCCGAGGCTAAGATGAACTGTGCTATTTTTCTCTGAGAAGAGAGAAGAATCGCAATACCTCTCTCTTCATCTGCTTAACTAAGGTGTGAGCAGACATTTCCCTCAATTATAAACAACAAGCAGAGAGCATAGAAAGCATAGTAGGGAGATGCAGATTGGTAGAATTTACAAAAGCTAAGCTAACATTTACACAGATTTTCCAACTGCCCGGTATCTTCTGAGAAGCTGCAAAGCACATACGTTCTTCACTCTACTCTCTAATTGAGTTTTAAGTCACTTCATATTCTCTTCCAGAGTCCTACTTAGAGTAGCAGGGAAAGCTCTTTTGTTCTAGATAAGAGAAAGTTTGATGTCCCTAACTTGGCTTCTTTTCTTTAGGCTTACATCATTCTGTTTATTTTGGAGTTTTCTGACTTGAATGTCAAGGGTCAGTGTCTGTCACTTGACCTGGGGGAAATGGCAGGTTTTGGTGTTTTGCTTACCGTTTTCCACAGAAAGGAAAGGATGACAATGTATTTGCCTCTTCCTCTTCGGTGTCAGGTCTTACAACGGCAAATGGGATGGCCAATACTTCAGAACCCTCTTAGGTAACAGATCATTTGAGCTCTAGGAATGTCAAGGGCTTACTGGCTTGGACATAATTTTAGGCAACTCAAAGAAGGTCTCCGTTTCCATTGATGTGACGTGGAGACCCATTGGAGAAACTGCCTGACAAAACCAGATTCTAGAGTTATCGTCGCAGTGCCAACAGCGGAAATATCTAGAGGCAAAGTAAAATTCACCTCTATGGCGTATCGAGTCTGTCCTTCCATTCTTGCACCAGGATGTGCACTCCTTGACTCTGCCCCACTTCTGCTACAGTTGTTTGATCTTGAATGTGTTTCTCAGTTGCTCTGAATTCCATTGACTATATTTTGTTAACACTCAGTTTGTAGAGTCATCCCTACTTGTCTCACAGAGTGCAGGTAAAGGTCAAAATCAAAGTGAGAAAATGTTCCTAAGTGTTTTGAAACTTAATAATACTACAAAAATGCATACTGTTATTTTTTATCGTACCTAAAATCCTGGAGATTTCAAAGTGTTTTATAAAGCGATTCTTGTTGTTGTACTTTGTCTTTCAGTTTCTCGGGGCTTAGGTATCACTTTTCCAATTCTGACCATCTACCGATGTTCCCTCTTTCATCCCCATTCAGGAAATGCCTGACCTACTCCTCACCCTTAACAAGACCTAGATGGCACCCTAAACCATCCCTCCACCCTACATCAAAGTTCAGACTTAAAATTCCTGAGTTCCTTCCCCTGCTTTGTCCATTCTTATTAGCATGACCCCAAGGTCGATGGCATCATCAAAGCCCATTTCTCTATTCTAACTGCCTCTCAGCTTCTTATCCTTCATGCAGCAAACTTACAGTGAATCTTCAAAACAAAACAAAACAAAATCCAGAAATGATCCTATCACTCCCCTGTTCAAAGCCCTCAAATGCCCCCTCAATGCTGGCAAGATAGAAGGCATGTTTTTCAAGATTGACTATGATAAGCTTTCTGCCGGCATCTTCATACACAGAGGATCCTTTCCAGTTCTTATCTCTGAGTCCCCAGACAAGCTGGAGTCCTTGCATTGCCTTAATCAATCGACAGACTTCCACCTGTCCCTTCTCACACTATCTGCACCCTGTTCTATACTTCTGGTCGGCAGGCTTCTCATCTTTTAGGTTTCTGGGTTGTGACTCTACAGATTTTGTTTTCATTTCCCTTCTTTATTCCCTTACTCCAGCCAGAATTTATACTCCTTCCATGCTTTGTGGTCAGCTTGGCCTTCTACCTCAGCCCCTGAAGCCTAGAACTGTAGGTGGGTGTTCACATGGGGGTCTCCTTCCAGACTGTGAGCTCCTTCAGTGCAGACACCATTTCTCTTTGTCTTATTGATTGTTTTACTCCAGCACCTGGCAGAGAATCTTATAATTACTCAACGTGAAGGAAGGAAGGAAGGAAGGAAGGAAGGAAGGAAGGAAGGAAGGAAGGAAAGGAGGAAGAGAGGGAGGGAGGGAGGGAGGGAGGAAGGGAGGGAGGAAAGCAAAGGGAAAATGGAAGAGACTGAAGTTGTATATCACTCTATTTGTGTCACAATTTACATGTACTCCTAATATACAAATTAATGATGTCTACCCACAATCAACCAACATTTTATGTTGGGCCAATTTCTTTAATGACAATCTACTAAAACAAAACTATATCTTAAACGGCCTTTGGTAAAAGGTGGCACGATTCCTAAGATTTCTGTGCTTTTCCCTAAGCTCCAGCCTCTCCCTGGGAAGGCTCCACTTCCGAAGGCTGCAGCTGTTAAGTGCAGAACTTGATGAGGAAGATGCCAGAATCCCATCTGGAATCCACAAAGCCCTGGCCGGCCTCCTCACAAAGGTCTGAATCTCCTTTAATCCAGCAAAATTAACTCAAGAGCATGTGGGACCCGAAATCCACGTTCTGCATATTATTGCAGGTGCTGAAGGCAAAGCAGAGCACCTGCTTTTCACATCCGAGATGCATTTTAAACAAAAAGTCTGTTCCGGCAGCTCCACAAGGAAGCGCCAACCGCAGGACAGAGAGTTTACACCCAGGACTCTCTCTTCTGGAGCGTGAGACTTGAGTGTGCCTGTGACTTCCCATCTCTGTGTTCGTGTTGTCAAGGCTGCTGATGGAAATCAGCCATAGTAAGAGTATTTAAACCACAAAAATTGGCATAAACAGCAGGGCTTTTTCCTTTTTATTCTGGAGAGTCAGTTTCACAGCACAGCATCCTCCCCATCGTGCCCCCTCCCCAGGCCATACTGGAAGAGCTGTGTTCCAAACAAAACACTGGTGAGAAGCATAGAGAGCTTGTGTCTGAACAGGAAGATTTATTTGTTCATTTACCTTAATACAGGAAGTTCCTCTGCAGTGTTTTTTAGATGGAAGTGCTGAAAGACCACGTCCTCTCTGGCTATTCACTTCAGCTTTATGGGGCCTTTGTTTGCGAAGAAGATGTTGAAATCTTCCCAGAACACAGGCTATTAAAACTGACCATGAAAAATCCCCCTTAGTGGACTACAGTTGTCACACACACACACACACACACACACACACACGTGCAAGATCCATCTTTACTACTTTCCCTTCTCCAAACTTCTCCAGACCACTCATTGGGAAAAGCGTTGAAATTAACAAAATAAGGAGTTCAAGTGCCTCCAGCCCCTGATTTGAGTGATTTCATGATTGTTGTTGGTACTGTCTCTGAAATGGTGTCATTAGAAGGAGGTTTATCATGATGCTGATGAGGCGTAAGCTTCAGGAACCTTCCTTTTCACAAGACCTTTCCCAAATTAAAATGTGTTCATGCAGACAAATGTCTTGTAAAAAATGACAAAAGTAAGGTTTGTTTGTTTGTTTTTTCATTATTTTTCCTTGAATAGTGTGCCACATGTTACACAAATTTCCCACAAAGACTGGATCATTTTACATTGGTTTTCTCTAACTTATTTGAAGTCACAGTCATGCTTCCAACCCTACCTTCTCATGAACTAGACTCCCGTCCTCTTTTCCTCATTCTAATATATTCACAACAAAACCTCTATGTTATAGACTTGCTGTTTGTGAAGTTCTGTGTTACATATTGCATGGAGCACTGGGTGGTCTATGCAAATGACGAATCATGGAACACTACATCAAAAACTAAGGATGAACGGTATGGTGACTAGCATAACATAATAAAGATTATTATAAAAAATAAAATAAAGTTCCGTGTTATTACCGAGAAAAAGAAAATGGATATTCTTTTAAATTCTAAAGGGGAAATATAAGCTTACAAGAGTGAAAGTTTGGACTTCAGTTGCCTTCTAACTCGTGGTCAACAATATCTATCCTCCCCAATCCCACCACCCAACCCAGCCCGCTGCCTACAATTCAGCCTTCTTTCTTAGCCTGGTAACTTCTTGTCCTTTAGGCTCACCTTAAAGTCCATCTCATCTCAGGAGTCCTTCCTAGGTTAGGAGCCCGTCCTATGAATTTCGCTGGACCTTGAGTGAAAGGTCCCTACCACAGATTTATCACACCATTAGGAATGGACTCACCACACCATTACGGTGGAAGCTCTAAAGGCCAAGCCTGTGTCATATTCATCACCTCTTATAGTGGCTGGCACAAAACCAGCCCTCAGTACCTAGTTATTGAATGGCTCCATGGATGAAGAGAACACTTCTCTGAATTAGGAGTCAGGATACCCAAGCTCTGGTTGCATCTCGGCGAGCATTGAATGAACCCATAAACTTCCTGGACCACATTTTTCACATACAGATATATACAACAGGTATCCCAGGTGGGACCTAATTGACTATATTTGGTCTCATGTGTCTGGAGCTAGTTTTTACAAGGAGGAATGAGAAAGTTTCTCCTGAGAAAGATCACATCCTAAGGAAAGACAGAGGAGTCACAGACAACCCGGTTCAAGAGTGGTGGGCTGGTGCTGAGGAGGGCTGGGGGTCCTGAGTATACCTGTGGCCAGTGACTCTGATGGTTGTTTAGCCCCGGCCCCATGGACATGCAATATGAATAGGTAAACAAAGTTTGTTTTCCATTTTGTTCTTCCTAATTGCTTCACTGGGCTTCGGGATCTCAGTGTGTCAGCAGCATTAGTGTTGGGAACGTGGGCAGCAACAGAGTGTGGCAGTGGTGGTGATGGCTTGGTGGCATCAGCAGCGATTGGTGGGCACTGGAGACAGGCAGTCTTTCTTGATATTATGAAGAGCCAAAGACTCCACTGCAATGAGACGGAGCAGAAGGGAAGGGAAATAAATGGCAGACACCTACTGTCTTAAGAGGACAACTCACAGTGCGAGTATCACAAATACCCTAGACATCTGGAAAAGTCCATGGAAGGAATGTAAGCAGGGCTCTATGTCTCACAAAATCAAAGATACATGGTTTTACTATTATAGCAGGAACCTCCTTTTACTCCAAGGTAATAGAAACCCAATGGAGAGAGGACATAAGAGCAAGAGGAAATAAACTTCATGTAGTTCTAGAAGTTCCCTTTTGACATTCACTATATTTTTTAAGGGATTGAAGACTCTATGAAGTATGGGGGGAAAAGGAAATGTTCGGGTTTGGGTTTTGGTCACTGAGAACAATTCTGCATCATCTTTTCATTTCGACCTCGTTACCCCTCCCCCTCCAGCTTGGCCCTATGCTCACACTCCAGTTGCTAGAGGTTAGTTGTGGTCTTCTCCTCCAAAATATCAAGGCTGTAGGTCCTACAGGAATCATCTCAATCCCTGTTAAAAACAAACTGGTATTTTTTCTTTTTTTCTCCTGGGGTATACAAATATAATATTCATGTGTACTATCAGCAGATTTTATTAACTTATTCTTAACTGGGCCACACAGATACTAGTGAAGTTCCCAATGGAATTATAAGTCTAGGGCCATAGCGTTCCATTCTAAATATTTGAATTCCTAGATTCGAATATTTCCATAGTTATGCATATCTTTCTTTATCAGCAGTTGCTTGGATTGTGGGTGGTGAGTGGTATCGGTTTGTGTGTGTAGACATAGTAAGGGCTAACATGTTCTGGTGACTATTATACGGTTTTTGGACTGAGGTAGACCTGTGTTTGCCAGGTCCCCCATTCACTCACTCTGTGACCTTGAGCATTTTACTCCCTCTCTCTAAGCTTCAGTGTTTGGTTCATTTAAAAATGGGATTTGGAAGTTATATGCACAAACAGAGCACCCCCAAAATGGGAGCTCTGCTATTCATAGTCCAACTATAATAAAGCCACGTGCTATGTATTACATGCAAACATTGTTAACAAATGGGTTTTGGGTGAAATTTCAAACATATAATTGTTCAGTTCTTTTGATTGTAAAGAGCACAGCGATAGTCCAAGTTTTCACGAATTTTCACTAATCAAGGCAACTTGTAAAAAAAGAAAGTTATTGCTTTATCAGTCCTTTCCCACCCAGTCATTGGAAGTTACCAGTAAAAACAGTATTTCATTCGTCATACTTACTGAAACTTACCCAGCAGAGATCCTCCAGGGCCTGTTATCTTTCCGAGAGAAACTCTGGCTTAGCATTCCTGCCTCTTCCAAAAATTATCTGGCAGAAAACAATATCCTGCCCGGAATTCACAACGTGTCTTCATTTGTGAAAACAAACAAACAAAAAAGTTCATTTCCTCCGAAATCTTCTCAGGATCTTTTCTCCTGACTTATCTTCTGGAAATCAATTTTCCCATGGCCTTCTTTATTCACTTTCATGGGGGACAGTAGGCGGATCTTCTTCAAGGTGGGAATGCAGCCCATGGGGGGCAAGGTGCCATCACCCAAATATTTCATGGTTAAGTCTGAAAGGATTTAGCCAAACTCTCTGTGTTCGTTATTTCCTTTATCATTATTATTATTATTTTATATTTTTTATATTTACAAGATTTTTATTTATTTATTTGAGAGAGAGAATGAGTAGGAACAGGGGGCCTGGGAAGAGGAGGAGAAACAGGCTCCCCACTGAGCAGGGAGCTCAATGCAGGGCTCGATCCCAGGATCCTCAGATCATGACCTGAGCTGAAGACAGACGCTTAACTGACTGAGCCACCCAGGCGCCCTCCATGGTAGGTATTTCTGACTGATGGTTCTACAGGTGATGAAACAACTCTATTTTTTTTTTTTTTTTACTTAACTGTATTTTCTGGTTTTCTACAACAAAAATTTATTACTCATGAGCTAAAACACAATGAAAGTTAAAGCAAAAAGTGATATTAAGGTTGTAGCCAAGCTTAAATTTTGACTGTCCTCATCTGGAATTGTTTTTCTGGGCTCCGTACTTGACATGGGCTATTTCCTTCTCCCTACCATATCTACTCATGTTGCCCATTCTAGTCTAGAAAAAGCAAAACCCAGAGCGTTTGAGAGGTTGATCTAACTCTCACTTCTAGAAAAATTATTGAATTAAGATGCTCATTTTAAAACACCCTATAAGTAGGAGGCAAAGAGGGAACTTGAACTCGGGTTTGTCCAAGCAAAGTCTACATTTTTAACCATAGTTATTCCTTCAGATATTTTCCAGAGGTGAAAAACTCAGAGTCTGACCAAAGTGGTCTATTTTTGTAGCCACAGTTAACATGAAGAAAAGAATTGGTGTTTCCCCTGACAATGAATGGCCAGTTCTGATTTTTGAGACTGATGGCTTGTATGAGATAAGCATCTCTGCTATGTGCATGACTCTTTACTGGAAAGACCCATTCTAAACCCAGAATATCTGTAAAGGGTATCTTCACTTTGAACTTTGGAAAGATGCTTCTGAAGATGCTAAATGGCAAGAAAATATGAAGAAGATGGAGCAGAGGGATAACAGGGGCATAATGGGAACCCCACGATAAGGCCAACTAATATAAGAATGGAAGAACTTAACTCCAAAACACATTGACCACTAACAAGTAACTAAAGAAGAAATGCCTTAAAATCACTTTAAGTAATGCCTAATATTCTAGATTTTTGTAGGCAGCGTTTGAAACTCTTAATTTTCACTGGGTTACAATTTAATGACCATTAAGTACTTTCTAAGCCAGAAACATTTTGACTTCCTTTGAGTTTTAAAAACTTGTCCCCCAAACCTTTCCCTTCCATGCTTATATTTCCCCTCTTCAGACTTTCGTTTTGCTTTAAAAAAAAGAAAAATAAAAGTTCTTCTGTTTATTTTCATTCAGTTCAGGGTGAGAGACAAGGGATTAGTTCTTTCTCGTGGAGTTCCAGCACCAGGGCTGGTTTAATTGAACGGCTAGGGGAATGAATCTAGTGGCAGCAAATATGAATTAGTCCCACTGCCAAGGAACAGATTATAAAACTAGTCATGTGCTTGTAAAGCAATACCAGGTTTCACTTTTGGAAAGCTGGATTTAAGAGTAACTAATATCAGAGCCTAGGGACTACTGGGGGAAGAAGAAAGTCTTACCTGATCTGCCTTTATCATCCTAAATTTCAAACCCACCATCCCCAGTCTCAATTTCAAGCCGAATTAGCTAGGAAGCTTAAGAATAGGACATTCGGGAGTCCAGAGGAATTGACAGAGAAGGGGGAGCCAAGCTCATCGGGTCAAACTGTGCAGAGATGCCTGGGAAGCTGATGCTGCCAATTTGATAAGCAGCCCTATTCTACCCTGCGGCTCATCACAGTTCCGGACAGAGAGATGTACACGATTTTATTATTTGTTTATGCCTTGACCTAGGGCCAAAATAAGCCCCCGAACTGAATGTCCAGCTTTGCATCTGAGGCATTTTGGTGTCTCCACTGTGGCAAAGGAAAACACTTTTTCCCCCTGTTGCTATGTATGTTGGCACATATCCTATCCAAAGAATTGTGCTCCAAGAACTCTGGAAACACCTGCCAGCAGAAAACTTGGGAGCTTTGTTTAAACAAGTGTACCTGCCAACTTTCCAGAACTGTTGACTTTAGAGGACTGAAAAACGTGGACTATTTTAAAACCTACTTGATGGATAACAGGAACTGGGCCATGGAGATGAGGCACGGAATGTGCCTAGAATCATGTTTATCTTTTTTTTTTCTTTTAACATTGCGTAGTCTGGGCCTTGTGCAAGGATGCTGCAATGTTAATCTCCCTTCAGCACGGAGCCTACCACGTGGCTGTGAATCGGGAGAATACTTGGGACCGAGTTCAAGATATTGGCAAACAAGAGTTTCCAAGAAATACTGCAGTAATCCAAAGCGCCGGGTTCTGAGACATGCACACGTGTTGAAAAGATGTCCTTTAGGCTGTTAAATGCATGTAGATTCATTTTGCACCCTCTTTTAGAGCGTATTGTCAGTTGCCCAGTGTGGACACTCTTGAGTCTTAGAGTGTAATTGCAAGTCTGAGTCTGATTGGACTAAAATATAATAAACAGTTCTACTCTCATCTCCCCTGTCGAATTAACTACCGAAGGTAATTGTCCATTGGGCAAGACACTCTCTTGGGTATTAAATAAAGGCATGTAGATGTATACATCTTAATGGTTAGTATAAAGACATTATGTCATGCTCGGGACAATAGTATTTAGTGGCATTTGTTCTCATTCCACTAGGCAGACCATGATAGTTTGAGGGTAGCTGAGCTGAAGTAAGCAGAGAAAGTGTAAGAACACCAGTCCCCATCTTGCAGAGCATGAAGTGGTCCCACTGAACTTCAGTTGTTTCCTTGGCTGGGCATGAAATAGTGAAGTTTTCTGGAGAAGACCAATACTGCTACTCCAAAGGCACATCGACCTTGTGTGAAGGCTCATTTACTTTGTGTGATTGGAAGGAAGAATGTTGAAAACCTCTTTCTTAGGGTGTCCATCTTCTGGCCTGCCATGAAAGTCCTACCATTTTGAATTATTCCTTTGGATGAAGCTTCCTTAGGATAGTCACTGTGTGTCTTAGATCCTGTTTTCTCATCTACAAAATTAGAAATTTAATTATATATCATTTAGCTGTCACCATGATAAATGCTTTACACTGAGGGTTTACAGGTCATTTCTGCCTTACCTGTCATTGGCTAGGGCAAGTCACATGACCAACACCAAAGTCAAGAAGTGTGGAATTATACTCGATCCATGAAAAGATCATGGCAAGTGTGCGGTACAGGGAGAGAACTGGGGTTAATAATTCAACCTACCGCAGACTGGTTCAGTGGGTTCTAAACCTTGAGGTTCTTAGAGCTGTAAGAGAGATTTCTCAAATACAATCTGTTGCAGAATATAACCATTCTGCAGGTCCTCTAGAGAACTCCTTAGGCACTGGCTTTCAAACATTAGCTCATATAAGTATCATAATTTCAATTTGGAAAAATTAAGGTCCTGTGGCCCTCTGTAACATCCTGATTTAGTGGAACTGAGTTGGGGGTCTAGGAAATCCCATTTTAAATAAAACACTCCAGAAGACTCTGATGTAAGGGCTCTGTGGAGCCTAATGACTCTAGAATCCCAGGATTCTAAGCAGCACCTCTATTTTGACAGCACATATGGGTATCAGGTACCAGCATGGTTTTACTGAGTCAAATGTATTACTGTTTCTATCCCAGTTGATACATTTGGCAGGGGCAGCAAGTCCACAAGCCAATGCAAATAGAAAAGGTGGAAGCGGGAAAGGAGCAAAGGCATTTTATCAAGGTCATGTTTACAACAATAATACTAAACAGTAAAGGCCAGTGCTGATTTTAAATATTGTTTCCAGAACCTTGGAGTTAATAAGCAATGATCCCAGGCAGTGAAAAACTCAAGCAAAACCTCAATTATTTGACGTATCATTTAGTGTGCCACTAGAGAAACAGAACCAGTAGGATATCTATCTATCTATCATCTATCTATCTATCTATCTATCTATCTATCTATCTATCGATCATCTATCTATCTATCATCTATTATCTATCATCTATCTATCTATCTATCTATCATCTATCATTTATCTATCTATCTTCTATCATCTATCTATCTATCTATCTATCTATCTATCATCTATCATCTATCTATCTATCATCGTTATCTATCTACCTATTAGCTCATTTAATTGGCAATTGTCTGGGCTGGCTCTACGTGTTAGAAATTTTAGGGGCAGTCCATCTTGTCAGGGGGACAGACTGAACTCTCAGACAGGAGCTGAAGCCTGAGTTTACAGGCAGGACTTTTTCCCTGCCAGGGAAACTTCAATTCAGCCCTTAAATTTTTTTAACTGATTCAATCAGGCCCAACCAGGTTATAAGGGGATGATCTCCTTTACTTAAAGTCAACTTACTGTCGATGTTACTCATATCTACAAAACACCTTCACAGCAACACCTGGATTCGTGTTTGGTTGAATACTGGGTACAACTGAGCCCAACCACACAGGCACTCAAAACTGAGCATTGTAACTGAGGATTCTTCTTCTTGCTTTTTTCCATATTTGTGTGTTGTCTGTATTCTTACTTAATATTTTGTATGGCAAACTTATTTTCTCCTCATTTTAGCTTCTTCTGAAACAGTAACTACTATGAAATTACTGATTTGATTTGCTACTTGTGTAGATTATAAAAATAAAATTAATTATAACTATTTAAAGACCCCTTTAGATAATTTATCACACCCCCTTGGAAATGCTCTATCATCAAATCAACTGTTAGCTTTGTTAACAAAGAAGGAATTTTAATGCATAAAAGAAAGTCTTGAGCCAGCTGCTCACCTAGGCATGGCAAAATCCAGAAAGCTGCTTCCTGTTGGAGAAAATCTTGGGAAAATCTGGTGTGTGAGTACCCAGGGATTGAGAGTGAGACAGCTGTGTTGAGAACAGAGCATGAAAGAGTGCTAAGGTCTTTCTGACAGTTTCATTCATTCATTTATTTATTTAATTTATTTTTTATTTTTAAAGATTTAGTTATTTGTTTGAGAGGGAGAGAGTAAGCAGGAGGAAAGAAATAACCTCAAGCAGACTCTGTGCCAAGGTGCTGAGCATGGAGCTGAGGTGGGGCTCGATCTCACAACCCTGATATCATGACCTGGCCTAAAACCAAGAGTCGGGTGCTTAACCTACTGAGCCAACCGGGCACCTCTCTTTTATTTCTGAGGAACAACTTTAGCTTCTTGTATTATAACTTTCAGGGGGCTATGTTGCAAAGAACTTGAAATCATTAATTTCATCAAACCATAGAGACCAAAGATAAAGAAGAAATAATCTCCGCCCTTAACACTCCTGCGGTCTGGGGGTAAAGAGGACTAGCGAAAGGTGATTGCAGACCAGTACAGAGTATCCTGCTAAAGGCCCACAGGGGTGATGGGCAAAGAAGTAGAGCACTCAGCAGAGGCTGCCTGGAGAAAAGGGTGGCTGAGTTGAGGCTTGAAGAAGAACGGGAATTAGCTTGAAGAGGCCTGAGCCTTTGGAGTCGGGGGAACATTTCACATAATGTGGAAGTATGAAAATGTCACAGACTTGAACTTGTAGTGTGTATGTGTGTATGTGGGTGTGTGTGTGAGTGTATGTCTGTATGTAGTGGATAGGGCTAGAAATGGGTACAATACAGGCAAGTATGGCCAAAACAGGGTCACCACACTGCACAACCATAGGGCTCCCCGATTACGACGCTAGCTCCCACTGCAGCGTAAGCCTGCCCATAGGAACCTGAGGCACAAAGCATGGAGGTTGGAGAGGTGATGGTGGAGAGGTAGGCAGAAATTAGATCATCATGAATTCTTCTTTTTTTTTTTTTTGGATCATCTTGAATTCTTAATGCCATGAGTTTGGCCTTGGGCAATCAGGCTACAGGCAATGCTGGATTTTCCAATGGGAAGATCGGGCATATGCTTAAGACATCAGTGAATCAGGAGAAGAGCAATGATTTTATTTTGAAATGATTTATAAATTTTTTAAGTGGAAAAGTCATTATTTTAGGGAAAAAAATCCCAAAATATTGGGTTTTCTTATATTTATTTAATGTTTTAGCATTGCTTTTGTTTTTGAATTAACATATGGCAGGATGAGGGCAGGTAGGAGGCAGCATAATCTTGCCCAAGTTTTGGACAACTAGGGTTTTTCTGACCTCGCTGTTGATGATGTTGAAGTGTATGAACATGAGAAAGTAAAGGAGGGAGAACCTCGGTGACCAGGGCTGGGTGCCTTGTTTTGGTATTAGATGAAATAAAGTAGTGTTTTATTTTTGTTTTTTACATTCACTGACCTCTGTATAATGCATACAATAGCATCTTGATATTACAGAGTTTTAAAGTTATTTGAAGAAAAATATACTAAATCAAAGTTCCTGACAGGACACACATGACACTTTCAAATGGAAAAATTCAAGGCAATTTAACTAAAGTGATTGTTTACCAAAGACGGAATAGCAATCCCTTTGGCTTAAGGGAAACGAAGAGGGAATATTCCAGGGCTTAGCAACAGCAGGAAGCCATTAGCACCCCGAAGTCCCTGAAGTGCAAAGGGACAGGGACCGGGAACAGTAAACAGAACCCTGAGATCCTAGACTGCGGTTGTAAGAAGCCACCAGAACTGGAGCTATAATCTTCAGGTAGAAGGACAGAACCAACCTGTGTTAACCAACATGGAGAAAGCCAGAAGACACAACTTGTGCTCATTCTTCGCCTGCTTTCTATTTTTCTAACAACGCCTCCTATTGACCAAACTCAAACAGAAACCAGGGAAAAAGCTTGTCCAGCAATAAATGCATAGAAGTCGATTTCCACTACAGAAAACAGGATGAGGAAAGGATAGCAAGAGGGTCTGGAGAGGTGAACAGAGAATATCTAGAATAGGCCTATATAGCAAGCAAAGATTTACGTTAAGTATTTACCTTCGACACAGGGTGTCAGCAAACCGGGGGCCAAATCCATTCTGCAGGCTGTTTCTGGAAATGATGTTTTATTGGAACATAACCATGCTTATTTATGTACATATCTTCTATGGCTCCTTTTATGCTCCAATGGCAGGGCTGAGTAGTTGGGACAGAGACTCTATGGTCTGCGAATCTGAAAACATTTACTATCTGGCCTTTTACGAAAAACCTTTGCCAACTCCAGCTCTCCACAATAAAAAGTAGGCCTTCCCCTTCATACAAATGTTTTGTCATGATAACAACATATACCCGGAGAGGTGATCTCATTTTTTGACCTCTGTCATCACCAAATGTGGATTAGTTTCAGTCTTGGTTTTTTTCATGGACTGAAGCTATGTTTTTATATAAATAATAAATAGTAAATAAGTAAGGGAGTAAATAAATAAGTAAATAAATAGAAATGTACTTGAAATAAATAAAGGTAACTAGCAAATCTAGACTGGCATATTTATGGGAGGCTTCCTAATTTACCTGGGTGCTCAGATTTATATGTTTATATAAATATTTATATATTTATATATTTAAAGTATTTATATATATATATATAAATATATATGTCAAAAATATATAATTTTACTTATTTAAGAGGGAGAGAGAGAGCATGCAAGGGCAGGGGGAGGGAGAAGCAGACTCCTTGCTGAGCAGGGAGCCTTGCATGGGGGCTTGCTCCCAGGACACTGGGATCAAGACCTGAGACAAAGGCAGATGCCCAACCAATTGAGCCACCCAAAAATATATATTTTATATATATGTGGAATAATACTGTAAGATGACCAGCCTCAAGTATATGATTATTTAAGTGCAATTGTGTCATGGTGAGAGAGAATGAGAAAAAGAGTTGTTTAGACATAAGGAAGGAAGAAATGTTGGAGATTTTCATTTCAAGGGTCATATTAAGGTCACCTGTGACTTTTGTTTCCAAGTGATTTTTACCCTGTTGTTTTTTTAAATAAATTTATATCAAAACTCTCAGGTACTGCTCTTATAAATCTTGGCTTGGTTCTTTCTTGCTACTGTGTCATTCCACATTTCCACCAAATTTCTACCAGGATTTATTATGTGCTCTGGAAGAGCAAAGATTAAACTTTAAGTCGGAAAGTGTGCCATAAAGCTTTTCTTCAATGATCGTTGGCAGGAGTGAAGAAGAGGTGAACAAAAGACAATGGAAGGGAAAGAAATGTTTAACCACGGTAAAACACTGACTCCTGTAAATGTGTATAAAGATCGAATTCTCTTAAACTCTATGTAGAAAATTACATGTCCCAAAACACCATAACCAAAGTCAAAGGACAGGTGAAAAACTAATACATATGTTCACGTGGGCGTGTATTTGCCACTCACATCACCAGATTTCGATGAATGACTGAAAAGGAACAAATCAAAATGAAAGAATGAAATACAAGTAGCCCTTAGATTATGGGAAAATGCTCGTTTTTATTTGTAGTAAGAGAAATCTGAAACAACATTATGAGATGACATCATTCATCTTTCTCACTAATGCGTTTGATTACACCCACCTGTGGGATCAGGTACACTTATGTGTTGAAAGACACGAGTGTGAATGGTTACATCCTTTATGGAAAAAAATCTAGCAATTTTTTAAACAGTATAAATGACATACAGTTTGAACCCATGATTCTACTTCCAGAAACTCTGGTACGCTCGTATATGTGAGAAAAGACGTGTGTACAATAACTAACGGCATGTGCATTATTCACTGTTCCATCATGTGTTATCGCAGAAGATGGGTATCACTTCATGAGATCTAGAAGATTGGCTAACAAATTAGGAATGCAAAGTGTAAATAAAAGTCAATACATAGATCCACACTCTCCTTCTGAAACTGCCCCCCAAAGGGGGTGGTGTCTTCAACATACCATTGTCTATGTGAAAGTCATGAACCTTTGCCTTAGTAAAAGTTACAAAGAATGCAAAATTAGGACACTATTAAAATGAATTAAAAGCAGCTCTGTATTGAAACAGAATGATCTTGAGAAATATGCTATAAAATCCAGCAGGACACTTGTGAACAAGGGAGCCTGGATGGTGCATTTCTTAGGATCTTGCCTCCCAAGGGCACGGAGCAGGACAGAGAAGGCTGGAGAATAGCTCTACGGGGACAAGGGAAGAAAAAAAGAAAATCATCACATTATTATAAAGCATGTCTCTCACAGTGTTGTTGCCATGAGGATCAAAACTGGCAAAATGCTCTGAAAAGCACAATATGTGATGTGACTGAAACATCTATTTATTGGCCTGTAGGATCCATTCAGGGGGCAAGCTCCTCATTGGTTCCAGGTGAGACTTAATTTTCATCTATTAGTTACTTGACTGGAGACATAACTTGAAATATTTGGAGAAGGAAAAACAAGAGTTCTGAGTAAGACCATCTTCAACCAGTAAATGAGGTGCTCTCCTGTTGTTTCTTTGGGTTTAGATGGTCATAGACAAAAATCATCTGCCTTATCTCTTGACCCCAGATCAAATCTTGGGTGGGAACTTTCTCAAATGCTAGATTTACCATGGAGCATGTTTTGACCTCCCCACCAATCTGAAAGTCACGTCTTGTTTTCCTGAAATCCCCTAGCACTTTATTTTGTATTCTTTACATGTGATATCTCATCTTATACTCTGTACCTTTGTCGTGTAGGGACTGGGGGGGCCATTGCACAGAGGAAGTAAGTTCTGATCCGTTCACTTTGTGAGTTATCTTCTAAAATGGCATCACAGTGCCAGATGCTGAGTGGGTGTTATGGGCTGGCTTGTGTCCCCCTGTAATTCGTATGTTGCAACCTTAGCCCCCAGGATCTCAGGATGTGACTGTATTGGGAGATGGAGCCTTTCAGAGGTAATTAAGTTAAAATGAGGCGTTAAGGGTGGGGCCTCTCCAATCTGACTGGTGTCTTTATATGAAGAGGAAGTTAGCACACACAAGCAGACACCGGTCTGTGAGGATACGGTGAGAAGGCGGCCATCTGCAAGCCAAGGAGAGAGACCTCAGAAGAAAGTAAAGCCTGCTGACACCTTGATCTCCTGATCTCAGAGTACCAGCCTCTAGAATGATGAAAAAATAAATATCTGTTGTTCAGCCACCTGGTCTGTGTTATTTTGTTTGACAGCCCTAATACACTAATACAGTCGGTGTTCAAAGAAATAATGACTAGTAATACTCTACTGAGCTCAGCCGCCAAGTCGTACTGCATGTCTGAACTTGACTGGAACTCCATTTATTTAACTTCTGGAGAGTATGTATCTGAACAAACAGTTAAAGCTAGAGAATGTGCTTGCTGTGGAAGAGAAAGTTGGTAGAATTCATTCACAATGAGCATTCTGTAAAGGTAAGAAGGTTGAGAATTTAAGAGTTTGTGTGCCAGAATCAGATAGCCCATTGATCAAATATCAGCTCCGCTCCTCCCTGTTTTATCTACTTTGGGCAAGTTATTTTAACCTTTGATGCCCAACTTCCTCATCTATCAAATGGGCATAATAATTTTCTACCTCATGGGGTTGTTGCAAGCATTAAATTAAGTCCATGAAAAGTGCTGAGAGCAGTTCTGAGACCAGAGTAAGCACTCGAACTTTTTTTAAAAAGTTCTTATATTAGTAAAGCTAGTTTAAACTACAGTGACTGTGGCAGCCGATACAAAAAGAACAAATGAGGGGTTCCTGGGTGGCTCAGTCAGTTAAGCATTTATCCTTGGCTTAGGTCATGATTTCAGGGTCCTGGGATCAGCCCTGCCTCTGCTCCCTGCTCAGCGGGGAGTCTGCTTCTCTCTCTCCCTCTGCCCCTCCCTCCAACTTGTACTCACTTGCGCGTGCTCTCTCTCTCCCTCTCTCTCTCTCTCTCAAATAAATAAATAAATAAATAAATTAATTAATTAATTTAAAAAAAAACACAAAAAAACAAAAAGAACAAATGAATGAGCATCTGTCTTAGGTGACCATACAATTGACAAACACTGTCTCATGTTCTAACTTACATCCTCAGAATCAGAGGAGTGTGGCTTAATTCATAGCCACAGAATCAGAGCATCAACAGCTTAAGGAAGTGAGCAACAAGAAAGGAGACTTCTTGGGTGCCATTTTGCCTAAGAACAGGTGTCCTTTCACCATTGACTTCCAAAGACTATTGACAAATACGTACTCAATACTTACAAGCAGAGAGATTTGGTGTGACTTGTGGTATAAGTATCAGTTTCCAAATGACAGGCGAGCGAAGTTGCTATTGAGGTCAGATCTGCCTGTAGGAAGAATGAGGAGGATTCTGGGTCATTTCTAGAGCAACATTAACTAAATATCAGTCAGTTTTATGACGAGTCTTAACTGAAAGGCAGACAACTGGATGTGTAGGCATTCTGGGTTATTTAGGGTCCCAAATCCTGAATCCAGAGGAGGTAGGGCTGATGCGGGGAGCTGATATCATCCATCAATATCCCATGCTGGTGGAGCCTTTCCTGGGAAGAGCTAGACGGATGGAAAATAAGATGACCAGCAAGGAACTCAGACACTGGCTCATCCTAGAATTTGCATTAGTGAGCTTCTCTTTAGCTTTGCAGGTATTGGAGGGAGTGAAGAGTATCTCACTCAAAGTCATGACCCCATATCAGTCTCCTTTGTAAGGTAAAAATAACCATAACATCCCAATCACAAAATTGTTCTGTCTCATGAAATAATAAGTGTTCGGGAACTCAGAACAATGATACTGTTCTGAATATTGTTCTGAACTTCAGAATGATGCCTTTCATTTATTGAGCCCCTACTATGTGCCAGGTGCTATTTGATTTTCATAACAATTTTGCAGTGTAGACACTGTCTCTGTGTTACAGATGTGTCTCAGGAAAAGTGAGTAACTTGCCCAAGCTCTCACTGTCGGTGAGTTGCAAGGCTGGGATTTGAACCCAAGCTTGCCTGGTGAAAACACCACCCATTTTCCATACTATCACTTCAATAGTTTACTGGAAAGCTTGCACCAAGTTCATCTCCTTCATCTATTGAGTCCTGAGGAACCAGTCACTTGGTCTAAGCAGGTGGCTCATGGTTCTCAGTTCTACAAGATGAACAATAGACTCTTCACATGCTAGAGACCAGCATGGAGGGTGTAGCCACTTTTCTCTGTCCCATCAAGAGTGGCTATTTTACTGATGGCAGACATGCCTCTGTGCAGTCCAAGGACCTGGCAAAGTCTCTGCTTTGTGGCTCCAGCTGTGGGAGTGGATAGGGGTGGCCGCTCGGTGTCTCCCATCCCGCCTCTGACAGGGATGTGGTTGGGCTGTGAATCACCATTTTAACACTTACACACAGATCTATGATGTCAGAGGATATGGGAGTTTCGGTTGGAGTATGAAGGACAACAGGCTGCTAGAGTGATCAGAAGCTCTCTAAACTCTTCCAGAAAACACACTGGTTCAGGACTTCCAGCTGAAGAAGGTCATAAAAATTTGCCAACAAGAAACAAAGGGCCTGTAGCACCACTCAGATCTCTGTATTCCTTTTACCAGCCTCCATGGGGGCTGCTGCTAACAGCTCACAACTGCAGTCCTCTTCAGAGGATTGTCCTTGGGCAATTGGGGCTGCCTAGCCCAGAGGTGTCTGGGGTTTATGCCCTCACTCCCTCTGTCATCACTCAGGACATCCCTGAGCCAATGACTGACCAGGGCAAGTCTCAAAAGACTCACTCTCTCATCTCAAGGATAGGACTGACCTTGGTCTATAGTTTATCCTCTGGGGCTCCATGTGAGATGAGGATGAGGTTAAATATCACCCGAAACGACTTCTTTGCCTAGATCTTCTCCTCCCCTATCCTACTTTCTCACTTTCTGACTGGTTTCTCCTGGAAGCTCTCCTTCAGTAAATCACCTGCATAAAAATTCCCATCTCAGGGTCTGCTTCAAGGGTCTAAAGAATTGTCAGGAGCCAGATGTTAGCAGAGCAAAGTTGTAAACTGTAGAGGAGGGGCCAAAAAGCTAAAAGGAGGTGGAAAAGTGCTGTCTGAATGAGTTCCCATGACAGACCCTCTCTGGGATGTTTGCAGGATGACCCCATATGTGGTTATGGGTGGTGACAGCAGAGAGAGGTGACAGGGAGGGGGAAGAGGAGGAAACCCAAGAACCTCCTCCAGGATTCCCGAATTCTCTGAAGAATTATTCCATTCCCTAACTCCACTAGATCTATAATGTCTCTTCTACTCTCTCCACAAAGAGTTACAAACACCCAAGTCTAGGTCTTGAATCCTGTTATATTTTTCAATCTCTGAGGAGGTGGGGAGAAGGATGCATTATTAGAGTGGCCAGTTTCAAGTATGTGGGGTCTCCTGCCTTGGTACAGACATTCTCTTTTCTTTTCTACTTGAGCATGGAGGGGAACCCTTGACTGTGGCAGCCATCCAACACTGGGGCCCTCAGGATCTGCAAGATATGGATCCGCAAATCTTTAGAGACAACTAGAGACATTCGATTTCTTTATTCAACCTCAAAATATGTACTTTGTTCAAGACATTGTTCTAGACCTTGAGAAGATGAACAAGATAGACTTGAGCTCTGTCCCCATGGAGCTGGTGGTCCAGTACAGGAGACAAAGAAATAATTAGGGAAGCTCCATCCAAGGGCTATGTGCTAGAATCAGTGACCTCATGTGCTGTGGGAACTTGGAAGAGTGGCAACTTTTCAGATTTGGGGGTAAGGATAGGGACGCCTTCCCAGAAACTTGACACTGAAGCCAAGGATATGCTGGAACTACCTAGTCCAAAAAAAAAAAAAAAAAAAAAAAGTGGGGGTGTATTTTTGCATAAGGAGGAGAGAACCATCTAAACAAAGACTGGGAAGCAAGAAAGCTGGGGATTTCTTGAGGCCAGAGGAAGTTGAGAATGTTTAGAGCACAGAGGCAGAGGTCACCCTGGGCAGGTGCACAGATCATTTTGAAAGCCAAGTTAAGGAACTGGGGTTTAACAGTATGAACAATGGGTGTGCATCAATAAATTCTTAGCAAGAGCAATGCATATTACTATATGCATTTTAGAACAATCCCTGTAACTTTTTCTTGAAGTGTAAGATTAGAGGAAAGAAATAAAGTTAGAAAGTTCTTAGCCCAGTTTAGGAGGGAGAGGGAGAGGGAAAGAGAAAGAGACAGAGAGAAAGAGAGAGAAAGAATAGTGGCCTGCACTGGACTAGAGATAGTATAGAGATGAAAAGATCTTTAGAAGGTCGAATAGACAGGACTGGATGATTTGGTGTTGGAGCAGAGGGGAAGCAATGAGGTAGATCAAGAAATCAAGGCTGACTTTGTGGTTTTGGGTTTGATGGTGAGGCCATTCACCAGAATAGGAAACAAAAAATAAGAGGAGATGATGGAGGAAATGAATCCGGTTTGGGAACACTATGGCTTTGAGGTATCTGTAGAACATTCCAGAAGGCGGTTGCATTTCTGGTTCTAGAGCCTAAGAGAGAATTCTGGGTTTTACAGGGGTCCCTGGGACAAAGACCATAGCTGGTGCACAAGTTCAGGTGAGAACATCCAGGGAGAATGTAGTAGAACAAGAAGGTAAGAGGGCTTAGGACTAAAATCTGAGTTATCACTAGACCCCCACAAAAACATCTGGAGCAGCACTGTTCAGAGTCTGACGTGTTGGTGGTGGATAAGATGGTCATGGCAATGATAATGATAATGATAATGATACTAACCACTAATTGTTCTTGAATGTTTACTATTTGCTATATGCCTTATATATTTTTCTCTCATTTAAGTCTCTGACAGTTTTATGAGGTATGCATAATTATTATCCCCATGTTACAGATGAGGAATACAGATTCAGAGATTCAGAGAGGTCAAGTGACTTGCAGGAGCTCACATGGCTTGGAAAGAGCAGAGCTGGGGTCCCCATCCGGGCCTGTCTTTTCAGGGCTCTCAGTCAACATATATTCAATGGAAGTCTAAACTACAACCCCAAGACCTTCCAAATCTCAGCATGGGTTAAATCAGACTCACTTCCCTCTGGGGGTAGATTTAAGTGCTATCTGATTCTTTAAAAACTGGTAATGAGCTATTCATGCTACTGATAATAACTATTAGACTATTTGCCTGTCCAAGAGATCCCATTTCCTCACGAGTGTTGGGGACAGAGAGTCAGAGCATCACCACATTCTAGAAAAGGAGATCTAGAGGGCACCTTAGAACATTTAATCACAACCTCTTGGTCCATGATGGAGAAAGCTCAGGGTCTCAGGTCTCTCAAGCACACAAAGCAAATGGCAGAGTCTCTTAGGGCTCCGTTCATTACTACTCTATCTTTTCAGTTTCTCACAGCAGATAATACACCCCATGTGTCCTGTTCCAGAGCCCTGGAGAAATAAAAAGCCACAGGTCAAGCCAGAATGTTGCCTGGGCCCTGCTAGCCCCCATCCTGGGTACTGTCTTCCTTGCCTACCTCTGAGCATATGACACTCGCATGCAGAAAGACAGGGCATGTTTTCTGAGCCCACATGGCTGGGAACAGCACGTGCCCTGGCTTCCTGTCCCATGTGTGCTGAAGTTATTTGCTCTTATTTCTATTTCTCCTGTGAGCTGTTTGCACTTCTGTGTAAGACAGCCTGATTCGGAATCAGTTGCAGCTGCCATTTATGGGAACACTCATGACACTTCTCTGTGGGAGAGCCATCCGGGATGGACCCCAGGGACACCATGGTGCTGTCTCCCGTCAACCTTGAACAGATATGGACAGGAGCAAAGTATGTGTGTGGAGCCCGGAAAGCCTGCCCCCGCAGTCCCTCCCTGTCCCATCCAATCTGGGAGAGTGTGGCCTCCATTGGCAACCGCAGGAACACAGGACACACTGCCATTCAGGCACCAGGTCTTCCTGAATTTAAATTTCAAGTAATGTCTCAAAGTTGGGAGGAAAAGGAAGAAGGAAATGAACATTTATTGAATCGACATGGGTCACCCTGGGGCACCTCTTCGTATAAATCACTTCTTTGAATCCTCACAAGATAACTATGATATGGACATTATTGATCTCATTTTTCAAACAATAAAATAGAGGCTCAGAGAAGTTATTTGCCTGGATCAGAAGTGAGCAATGTCCCTGCCCTCCTAATCTTAATTCCTCTAAGTGGCTTCCTACATTTTGTGCACTCACCACCCTCTCACATTTGTAGGGGCTTTCGAGGTTTCAAAGCAGCACTCTTCCTATTACTGTTGTTGGATGGTACTATCTCCATTTCATAAACAAGGGAACTGAGGTTCGTAGGGATTAAAATTTTGTCTGAGAACACACCTCTTAGAAATGGAGCAGCTAGAATTGGAAATTGGATCTTCCAACAGCTTTGAAACAATCCATGCCCTGGGAAGACTCTTCACGAGTGGAATGTTCTTTCACTTGTTCCCTGATGCCTATGTGCCTAAAGAGCTCTTATTTATCCTTCATCTCAAATCATGATCATAATAAACATCTATAAAGCACTTACTATATACCAGTTGCTCTTACGTATGCTTTCACTTGTTTGCTCCCTGGAATCACCCTGCGAGATGGATACCTTCAGTGTCCCCATTTTACAGGTGAGGGATTGAGCCTGGAAAGAATCAGAACTTACCCAACGTCACACAGCTGATCAGGTGCAGTGGAACTGCTCGATATGCCAGACTCTTTATACTTCCGGTGCAGGGGTCAGATGGGGTCCTGACTATGCTGGGATGTCTGTCCTCTCTCCCCATTCCTGTTCTGCTTCCTCTGCTCTTCTTAAATAATCTCATTGCTGAAAATACGTCATTTCATTGTACTTATTTATTTGTATCTCTCTTTACCATTGGACTGTGAGCTCCCTGAGGACAAGAGCCACACCTTCCTTATGGTTTTAACTACTAGTGTCTGGCCCGTTGCCTAATGTGAAATGGCAGCATGAATGTTCCAGGCTTCTAATAGAAGGGTGCAGCACCAGGTGTCATGACTGCAATGTCATAGCTTTCCAGAATGTGTTTTCTCAAATACTGAACCAAGCCGTTGTATTGTGATAGCCTCCACCATTGTCTTAAGCTTTTTGTTCATTTATTTGCTTTCATTTAGTGGTTCCCTGCTGAGGGCATTAGGAGATGAGTGTTAATGTTTCAATTTGTTACAGCGATTGGGTCACTAATGGCTTTTCGTGGGTACAAACCAGATCACGGACCAAATGTTGTGACTGCCTCAAATTCATATGTTGAAGCCCTAATCCCCAATGTGATGATATTTGGAGATGGGGCCTTTGAGAGAGAATTAGGTTTAGATAAAGGTCAAAGGTGGAACCCCCATGATGGGATTAATGTCCTTTTAAGAAGAGACACCAAAGTTTGCTGTCATTACCTGGGGGCTGTCTACAAACCAAGAAGAGGGCTCTCACTAGCCATCGGCTCCTTGATCTTGCATCTTCTGTCCTCCAGAACTGGGAGAAATAAATGCTTATTGTTTAAGACACACAGTCTATGGTGTTTTGCTATTGTAGCCTGGCCGGACTAAGATGGGGGTTATAATCTTCCAGTGTAATGTGCAGAACAGTCCCGCATGATTGAGAACTTTTCTACCCTAAATACCAAAAGTGCTCCTTTCTAAACACTGGTCATTAGATCCATATATTTGTACCTGGGGGACAGTCCCACGGGTCAAAATATCTGGTCAAGCCCAAATTCTTTAGTGCTTATGGAAGGCTTCTGAAAAATCCCAGGTTTCTATGAGAAAGGAAAAGATGGGTAAGGGCAGCCCAAGGCAGAGACCAAAGATTCACAGCATCTTTCTTACTAAAGTTTTTTACTAGTCTCTCAAATAGGATGTAAATGCAGTTGTGCTGGGAAGCCCTGGGATTAGAGGATTGGACAGTGCTGGCTTGGGAAAGGCAACTTTTTTGGCTTCTAGAAGTTCCAGTGGTAAAGACATACCTTTGAGATAAGATCAACACATCATATTACCTGTGCCCCATGTACCTCATTAGTGTCTCAAGGATACTCATATCTTCCTAATTAGAGTTAGCCACACTTGTCTTCTTGGAGAAACTCTGGACCTCGGAGTTTTTCAAGTGCTGAAAAGGGGGTCCTTGCCATGGTAACAAAACGTCCCTGAAGTAAACAAATGGTTGAATGGAGGGAGGCGGAGTTCACACCAGAGAACATGAATGAGCCCGATGACCTCTGTCCTCTCTACACCTCTAGCCAGGTCCCCCTGGTTCTCCCAACACGGGGGACCTCACTGGACAAGGGGATACTTTGATTCACTTGGGTACCCTCATGGGCTCTAGAGCAGGAAAAGGGAGAAACTTTCCCTTTCTCAGACATGTCCCCTCCTTGTGGTGATCTAACACATTAGTAAGTGAGGATAATGGAAAAAAGTCACCAAGACGTGCCCCATAGGAGAAGTGCTTCTCACCGATAGCCTCACTGTGGTTACAATGCCAACTCCTCCACCCTCCTTTCTCATCCCCACCTCAGATTGTTTCCCATTATTTACAAATCCAAAGAGACTAAACAAAGGGGCAGAAAGCAATGGAAGCTACTTTAGAATTTCTTTCACCACGCATTCCTTGCAGAAAGTGGACAAGGTTTCCGAGATAAGAAGAGGAGAAAAGAGACCACAAATGAAAAGTTGTGTTTGATAGACAGTTCCAGATCCTGCCTACCACAGCAGCCCTCACCCTTCCTGATAAAATGTGAGCCCATTCTTTTATTTTCTCTAATACCAACAGTTGCTCAAAGTCCCCCAGCATTACATGAAGTTTATTCTGGAAATGCTGAGGTCTCCACAGAGACTTGGGGCAAAGAAACATAATTAAAGGCCTTTATCAATTTTTATATCATCTTGTCCTAGTTTTTATATAATGCTCTTGACAAAGGCAGAGAATGGCAGTAAGTAATTAGTTTCTTCTCCAGGAGAATTATGTGGGAATAGAAAATCGCACAGGAGCAAGTACATAGAGCCATCTGTCCCGTGGTCTCAGAGTCCTAAGAGCTCAGTCATTTTCTAAGAGAGGAGAGAGGCAAGTCAATACTTTTATGGGACGTCTCTGCCTTTGGAGGGGGTATGAATGAGCTAGTTTTGCCGTAAAATGGCCACATCATTTCTTGCCACCTTTTTCTGCTTCCAGCCCATATACACTTCATGTGTTTCTTGGCTTCCTTTTTCGGATGAGGTACCAACGTCCAAGTGAGCTGAGGGCGTCGTTTTAAAAGCTGCCCTTTGAGAGGGGGTGGTGACCGAGCCCACAGGAAATGAAGAAAGCTGATAGGCCGAACCTTTGAGCTCCACGCTGAGGCCCGGAATCAGGACACTTGCTCCTGAGGACAAGAACTACTTTGTAAAGAATAACCGGCATAGCCGTGGCCCAAAGGCTCTGCGCTTAAGCAAAGCCAAGCCCCGAAACTCATTTTTCCATAAACAAGGCTCAGCCTTAGACATAACTCTCCTCAGACTCTCTGATGACTTCATGTACCAGGCATGCCAAAGTGCCCGGATGTAGGACTTGATCAGCCCCATTCACTGGGGAAACCGATCTTGTCCTTTGATTTGGTATTAGCAGAAAGGTCATTTATCAAAGCTTTGCCAGGAGGTCACTGAATCCCTAATTCATATCTTAGTTCCCTGAGATCATTTTGGGGGTGACTGTCTTTCCCCACCTCCACTTGCCACAGTCACGCACACACTCTCTTCCTAAAGTATTGGGACCTCCAGCTCCCCAAGGAGGGGATGTTTCGTTGATAAAGACGGATCCAGCCCATTTGACCTCTTGGATATTTCCGCGCATAAATGGCTTGGCGTTTTTATGACTTGCTATTAAAAAAAAAAAAAAGGAAAAGACTTACTGTCTCATGGAAGTGTTTTTAATATAGAATAATTCCAATGACAAACAGCAGTAAAAAACAAGCTTATTTTCATGCCAAACATGTTTCGAGTTTGACAGGCATTTCTCGTCTGTCCGTGCTGTTTGAGAGAAAGTAGGGTGGTCAGGGGCAAAGCTAGATCAAGAAAAAAGTGCTTCATTAAATTGAAGGAGTAGGGCTGAGGCAACACAGGCAGGAGAAAACAAGACACTTCTCTAAATTTTTATAGGGCTCAGCTTTTTTTTTCGGTGGTTTCAGACAGATGGCAGAAGTTAGTTTCATCTTCCCGTCAGCTGTCAGCAACCGAGACAATTGTGAATTCCCATCTAGATGGTCCGTGAGGTTTTCTATCACTCCAGACCCCACATATCCTGTTTTCCACCTGAATTTCAACTGCCCTCTCCCATTGTTTCTACAAAATCTTGCCTTTGTCATGGTTCAATTTGTGTTCAGTTTTGATTGTCAAAGTAATTATAGGCGTCCAGTGAAGTGTACAGACCTTAAGTGTACATCTTGAGATTTTTACATATGTCCATGCACGAACAGACAGAATATTTCCAGCACCCAGGGATGTTCCTCTGCACCCCAGACATAGCCCTATCTCTGGCTATGTCATCATCTTTTTGCTTTGCCTGTTGTAGAACTCCATAGAAATGGGACCACACTGTGTGGAATCTTTCGGATCTGGCTTCGTCCATTCACCGTAACACCTGTGAGTTTCATCCAGTTCGGGGTACATAACACTAGCTTGTTCCTTTTTACTTCCATGGAGTATTCTAATTCATCAATAACCATGACTTTTGGTGGCGGGAAAAAAAAGTCACCATACCTACAAGGACATCAGACATCAGGAAAGAGTGGCACGTAAAGTACAGGGGATTTCACATCTGATGCCAACCTTCAAACACCCATTGGCTCTACCACAGATTAGCTTTTTGCCCCCAGGGAAGCTGCTTTATTTAGCTGGGCTTGCCTTTCATGGCAGGGCACATTTAATATCTGAGACGGATACCAAAGAATTAAACACCTAAATGAACAAAATGATTTTGCTATCAATAGGTGTTGATGTAGGAAATCAACAGGGCAAGGAGACAGAGCAGTGTTGGCAGGTGCTCTCCTAGATCGGGAGGCCTGGGAAGATCACACGGAGGAAGTCATATGTAAGTAAAGAGCCAGCACGTATGATTCATTTATCTAACTCTGGGGAAAAAGACTTCCAGGCAGAGGGGAACACAGGAACAAAGGCCTCTAGACAGATAAGGTTGACACATTTGAGTAACAGCCAGGAACTTCAAAGTGCCTACAGTGTAGGGAAAAGGCTGGGGTGGGGAGAGTGAATGTGGTTGAGGGTAGAGAGGTAGTCAGGGGCCAGACCCTTGGGACCTCACCCACTCACTTTCATCCGAAGCTTCCATATATGTCTTCTGAGCTTCTGCGGCAGGAGGTGGTTTAAATGACTTTTCTAAGATCATCCAGAAGAATTGAACAAGAATTCTCATCTTCTCTTTCTCTTTTTCCCATGCTACCCAACTGTCAATAATATAATTTCAACTCCATTGCCAGGGCAGGGCAAATGAGTGGGTGTGAATGATACTCGGTAGCATACACCGGAATGATTTCTGAGGCTTAAATTAGCATGGCATGCTGTTTGTAGCAGGGATAGCAAACTACAACTTGTGGGCCAGATCTAGCCTGCTGCCCGTTTTTGCAAGGTTCGGGAGCTAAAATGGTGTTTACATTTTTAAATGGTTAACAAAAATCAAATGAGGAATACTATTTTTGGACATGTAAAATTATTTGAAATTCAAGCTCGTGTCCATGGAGTTTTATTAGAATACAATTGTGCTCAGACGTTTATGTATTTTCTATGGCTGCTTTAGGTGCTATGATGGTGGGGCCGAGTAGTTGTGACAAAGATGGTATATCCCCCAAAATCTAAAATATTTACTATCTGGCCTTTTGTAGAAAGTTTCCTGACAGATCTTCTCTGTAGCATAAAATCTAGAAGTTTAGTAATTGAAACACCTGCCCACAAAATACCAAACTTTAAGTAATACAATATTTTTTAGAAATATCCAGGAGAAATATGTTGCAAAATATACTCCTAGATAACTAGGTCCTTGCCAGCAATGCATCATTATAAGCAAAAAAAGATTTTTGATTTTGGAACATTCGGTCTGCATGCTTTCTTTCCATCAGCAATTATGTAACAGGTCTAGACTCTTGTAGTTTATTAAGGCTACTACTTGTATATGACCAAAAAATGCCTATTAGTCTATCTAATATACTTATTTTCCTCTTTTCTATATCAATGGGACTTACTAAGTGGATCTAAAACGTTAAAAGGGACAAGCACGTGTGGATGATGAAGGAGAAGAAAGAGCATTAGGGACTGAATGTTTGTGCCCCCATTCTCCCCCACCCCCAAATTCCTATGTTGAAGTTCCCGCCCTAAGTAGGCAGGGCCTTCAGGAAGCAATGAGGTCATGAGGGTGAAGCCTTCATGATAGGATTGGTGTCCTTATTTTTAATTTAATTTAATTTATTTATTTGAGAGAGAGAGAGAGCATGAGATGGGGGAGGGTCAGAGGGAGCAGCAGACTCCCCACTGAGCAGGGAGCCTGATGTGTGACTCGATCCTGGGACTCCAGGGACATGACCTGAGCCGAAGGCAGATGTTTAGCTGACTGAGCCACCCAGGTGCCCAGGACTGGTGTCCTTATAAGAAAAAAAGAGACTAGACCTCTTCCTTTTTCTACCATGTGAGGATACAATGAGAAGGTGACCCATCTGCAAGCCAAGCAGAAAGCCCTCATAAGAACTCAACCTGCTGGTACTTTGATCTTGGATTTCCCAGCTTCCAGAACTATGAGAAAAAAAAAAATTCTCATCACGTAAGACATCCCGTATATGGTATTTCGTTATAGCATTCTGAGTAGAGGAAGACAGAGGGAGAGTAGGAGGAAAAAGCTAAAGAGAGACAGAACACACTCTTACCTAACTCGTTGGTAATTATTTCTAATCTTGCAAGAGAATCAAAATTTCAAGAGAATTCTCACTAATGTTGACTCTTGCATAGTGTTTATATATAGGTTTTATATAAACATGACTGTTCTAAGTCGATGCCAAATTTATGGTTTATTCTCTTACTTGTATCTGTTAAATAAAGTTCCATAAATCCTAAGAACCATCTCATATATTCCTGACAGATACCACTCCAATATGATGAAGAATATGATAAAAGAGTTCCCATCAATAGAGAAAAGAAGAAATAAACTATAATTTATCAAGAGCCTGAACTGGTCCCACCTTTATGATACACTATCTCCATAATGTTTTAATGACATTATAAGGTAGTTGACCATTATTACTCTCATTGGGCACCAAATGACCTTGAGACTTGGCTACAAGAGATAAGGGGTGCTCAAGGTCACATAGCTAGCAAATGGTGGAACTGAACTTCCAGCTCAGCTCTCTCTGGTGCTCTTTCTAGCAGTCCCTTGGTCCTCAAAAAAATCTCTTTACTCTGGGTGCCAGGGAAGAGAAGAGACTTCCTTGAAGTATGCTAGTTCAAGTGCTGCAGAGAAGAAAGACTACGAGATTTCAGACTATGGGCAAGAAATCCCCTATAACAACAACTTTATTTTAGAACTGTAGAAAGTCCCTTCTGGCCCGAACCCTAATGTGTCAGAAGAATCATCGAGTGGGAGGCCTGCGGTGGTCACTCAGCTGGAGAAGGCACGGAAGGGCCAAGCTTTTCCCCAAACTTTCTCCACTGCCCGTCCCCCCACTGCTGGTGGGTATTGCCTGTGTACTTGGGAGGCTCTGGTACAACTGAAAGTCAATGTACAAGGACTATTTTCTGATCTTCCTTGATTCATCTTCTTTAGGGAGAAGAATATAAAGAAGTGGGTCATTCCCGAAGCTCTGCAAAATCCTTTGTAAGACACTGAGAAATCTGCTTTTGATGATTCAGTTTGTCTATCTAGAGAATAAAGTGTTTCAAGTTCTTCTTGTATTTTTTTCATATTTCCCCTTAACTCCTGACCCTTGTAACACTTTTCAACTGCTTTGAATTTTTGATTGAGCACCCATGAAGTGCACGGCGTTGTACTACATACATTGCTAAAAACAGCAATGTGAATTGACAAGCAACCATTCCCGCCCCCCAAAACTGATCAAGAGTTTACAATGGAGTGAAATAATCTGACCACGGTATAAATCTCTTACCAACAACCTCTTCTTGTCCTTAAAATTGCTTGAATAATCACATGATTTTGTGTAAATGTATCTTGGGAGACACTTCATGACCAGAGCATGTGAAGGGCAAGACAAGATTCCTTCCATTAAGAAGTTTAGGTGTCTTTGTTTTACAGCAGGATAGAAGTCTATCCAGGGTATATATGTCAGCATTGGAGAAATACTGACTGGGGTTCAAATGATAGCATTTTTTACTGTGTCACTTGGGACAAGGCATTTAAGTTCTCTACGTCTCAAATACCTCTTTTAAAATGAACATATGAGAAGTAAGTAGTTTATAGAATCACCCTGAGCTGAGATGGTGTTTGATGTGTCTGGTGAGGAGGAAGTGTTGGCTCAATGTTCTCTGCAATCTCTATCTTTCCACATCTTGAACTGAGTTAATGAACTGCTTAGACAAAGCCTGTGTATTCTTCGGTGAAAGATCCATTTTGTATTTTTCCCTCCTGCCTTTCTTTTATGGAGTAACGCCTTCAAAATGGTACAAAAGAGTTTCAAGAATGCAACATTGAATGGTTACACAGGTTCCTTTACTGAAGAACCGCTCAGAGCCTTTACTATATTAATAAGCATTTATGCGTTATGAAGCAACGGGGAGAAAGTGTGCAGTGTTTTGCTGACTTAACCATAGAATTCTTTGATTTTCTTCTTTTTTTTTAAAAAGATGAAATTTATAAATTGAATATTCCAAGGAACAAACTCTGGGACAGGCTGATTTTAATAATTGCCGCAGGGAAACTTGACTCATTATTAACGGAAGAAAATAAATGTGTATCCTCTATGTACCACATATATTGAATAGTTAAAGGTAAAAAAAAAAAAGAAAATATATTAAGACCACAGTAAAATAGAAGAATAAAATCTTTGCATACCGAGAACTTCATGCACCTCGAACAAATGGAAAAGTTGCAAAGATATATATTGATGGGTTTGATTATATAAGTGCCTAAATATTTGTTAGCCCCCCCCCAAAACATCTTAAATTTAAGAGGCAAAAGTCAAACTTGAGAAACATCATTTATTTAAATAATGTAATCATTTATTAAAATAGTGAATGAAAAATGCTATACAAGTCAATGGTACCAGATACGAATTATATATAGAGATATATAGACATAAATCATATAAGAAGCAAAAAGATGGCTAATAAATCCATGAAATCCAACATTTAGAGAAGTGCAAACTAAAATAAGGACAGGATATTTTACCTATAAAATTTCGAATCAGTAGTCAATTCTCATGAAGGGTTTTTTTCTGATAGATATTTACATAAAAGGTGGAACTATTAATTGGTATCACCCTTCTAAAAGATAATTCGGTAAGATACATCAAAATAATTGCAAGTACCTTAAATATAAAAAAATGAGGACGCAGTTAAGAAAATGAAAGAACAGGGGCGCCTGGGTGGCACAGCGGTTAAGCGTCTGCCTTCGGCTCAGGGCGTGATCCCGGCGTTATGGGATCGAGCCCCACATCAGGCTCCTCCGCTAGGAGCCTGCTTCTTCCTCTCCCACTCCCCCTGCTTGTGTTCCCTCTCTCGCTGGCTGTCTCTATCTCTGTCGAATAAATAAATAAAATCTTTAAAAAAAAAAAAAGAAACTGAAAGAACATACATAAGAAATAGTATGTTGTATCCCTTAAGATATATATGAAGATGTTTAACACCTGGATAAAAGTCGTGTATAATTTTGCAGACACAATATGGGCTCAACTAAAATAGGTTTATTAATAAATATAACCGAAAAGAAATAGACGCAAGTGTTAAGCTTGATCATCTCCTGATTGGTGGAATTATGAGTGTTTTGTTGTTGTTGTTGTTTGCTTTCTTTCTTAAACTTTCTTGTACTTTTTAAAAGGCAAAAAAAAAAAAAAACCAACAAACTTCTAGAAAAATGTATTGACAGATCAGATTGGCATTTCTGACACTGATTACTTCTGTGATGGTAGTAAAGGAAGCAGGGTCTCCCACACCCTCCACAAAGGCCTGCTAGTCCATTTACATATATATTGCACTGTTTGATAAGGCAAATAAAGTATTGTCTCCAAGCTTAACTAGTCAGCTGACAAATTTTTATCTTGGGTTGTGAGAGCGATCTAGAAAGGGGAGTGAAGGAGAGAGACAAGAAAAGGAAAGCAGAGGTTCTGGGCATCCCAAGAGGGTTCCCATTGAGGTTGGAAGAGGTGGTGAGCAAGTGTGCTCTAAATCCCAAGAACTGTCCTAACACTCTTATGATGAAAATCATCTGCAATAATTCTTTCTAGCAAAATAGGGACTAGCCGAAGTCACAAGGTACTGAGGCACTTTGGGTTATGCTGATGAACTTTACAAACAATGAATGTAAAACTGTAGTGATAACCCCATAATAATCCCATGATACCAAATGCCTACTCTCTTAAGAGGTTTCTACTCTGGATTCTATATAAAGCATGGACGTTTGCAAACATTTATTGACTTCCTTTGATGGGTACAGGGCATGAAGGGAGACACCAAAAAACCCATCCTTATAGTGTTTCAAAGTTTTGGTTTTGTTTGTTTGTTTTCATTTTTGTGTGTTGTTTTGCAATGCATATGCCAAGACCTGCACTTGTCATTATAAAAAGTACTTCCCTATAAGAAGAATTATAGGGTAAATTGAGTCATAAAATAGGCAACATGTCAGTCATTTTCTTAGCTCTTCTGTCTCCTGGATGTAGAAAGGGATGGAATGGCTCTACAGCAGCTCAGTACCTCTGGGGTTTCTTCACAGTGTGTTTCTCTGCTCCTGGGTTCTCACCAGGCTAAGACACTTCTGGTGGATGTTTACCTACTGTCTCTCCTGTTCATAAGCCACTCTCCTCTCTGAGAACTACCTCGTTACCTACAGGCATGCACCACGGCCGGTGGCCATGATTATACTTTCTGTCCCCAGCCCTCTCTCATCACTTACGGGGGGGCAGGGCTGGTGTGTGTGTGTGTGTCCGTGTGTGTGTGTGTGTGTGTGTGTGTGTGTCTGACCCAAAGGAAGCCAGTGAAAATCTCTCTCCTGGGAAACTGAAACTCAGACCTAAAGACAGGGAATCTATTGCTACACGCAGCTGCAAGAGTAACAGGGGATAGAAACAGTAACAGAAAACAGAACAGGAACAGAGATGCTATGAGGACACAGGGACAAGAAAGTAGACAATGCCAATTTGCAGGCAGTAGAATGGAATTCTGAAAGGAAAATGACAGACAGGACACAATTCCTGGAGTTTCGCAGCATTTTCTCTCCTAATTTCAGTTTCTCCTTTAAACCTTTATGTGGGATAGGCCGGTGATGGGTATTAAGGAGGGCACGTATTGCATGGTGCACTGGGTGTTAGACGCAAGTGATGAATCATGGAACTTTACATCAAAAACTAAGGATGTCCTGTATGGTGACTAACATAATATAATAAAAACTTATTATAAAAAAAAAAAAAAACACCTCGATGTGTTCTGACAGGTTCAGTGAAGCACCGCTGTATATTTTAAAAAATTTAATCCTGCCCTCCCCCCACCCCTTTTTATTTTTTATTAAGGGAGTTTAAGTTGACTTCAGTTATTTAAAAGCCAGGAGACTTAACTAATATAAACTTTTACCAAAGGTAAATATTTCATTTGTCTTATCTCCTGCAGTCTTCCCCGATAAACCTGTCCTCCTTCGGGGCCGCTTCCCTTGATTAACTTAAACTTGAACTGTATTTACATCATTTATATAATGTTCTCGTATCAGATTGTTTGAGCTCCTCTGGAGTAGTTACGGTCTATTGTGTAAACACAGCATCGATGTGATTTATACAACTTTCATTATTTACCCAACAGACTGCGTAACTGCCCCAAATGAACCGTTAGGACTGTCATGTGGTGTAAATCCATCTTCAGGCACTTGTGAAAGCATGACTCACTGTACTCCTTTGTGTAAGGGAATTTATGAAATGCGCATGATCCATTCAATGAGCTCTAAGTCTGCCTGGTGAGGTTTAAAGCTAAATTAATCCACCGGAAAAAAAAAATGACACGTATGGATAAAGAAGACATAATTCCTTATACCAGCTGAAGCTAGCACCCCTACACGAAGGAAAACTGAATCCACAAATGTTAGTGCCTAGTCCACCTAAAACCAATTTGCAGGGATGCATTCATGTTCATTCTACTCAAAAGATCTTGTTTATCTGTTTTCTTCATGTGACTAAAAACTAGGGCCATGTTGGTTTTGCTTACGATTTTATCTGAGCCCTTAGCACAGGACCTAGCACAGACAGATGCTCAATACACTTTGCTGAACAAATGTGTGATTACACCCATCTCGATGATCTCATTCAGTTCTAGCAACAGCCCCATTTTACAGATGAACAACTGTGACTCAGGGACGGTAAGTCATTTCTTCAAAGTTGCATAAACTTGCAAGTGGTAAAACTGGAATCCTGTCTCTCCTCCCCCCAAACTTAGTTATTTCAATTATGTCAAAAAGCACACAAAAAATGCAGAGATAATAAAACATTCCTGCAATAACCAGCATAAAACAAAAATCATGGATTCCAAAGAATTCAAAAACAAGCAAGTAGAGCAGTCCAGGCTGGAAGTCAAGAGACCTGTGTTTCCTTCAAGTTGCTGCACTCATAGGCTAAATCACTTCATTTTTCTCATCTTTCCTTCCTGGTGTCCCAATTCCTTTTCTAAAAAGTGCAGTTTGGATACTCTTGTTTCAGTTGTCCTTATTCTCNTTCCCTTGGTCAGCACCGGAGAATGAGTGCCTCATTCGGTGTTCCTCCCGGGACACCTAGCTTGCCTCACCCCCATCCTGGCCCTGGAAGCCCAGTAATACCCTATCACTACTTTCCACTGGGTAAGTCAGTCACTAACGATGTTCATAAGAGGCCCTAGACCCACCTCTCCAAGGAGGCTGAGAATTAGAAGGAATATATTCTCATTAGTGAAATTGTAGAGGTCTTACATTAATACCAGGGTGGATATGTGGGCTTGTTCTCTCTTTTCCTCTCTCTTTCCTTTTTTCTTTCTCAATTTTGCTGCATGTGGAAAACTCCCAGGCCTTTGATATCATATCAGGTAGATACCCTGCGGGGTGCCCTTGAGGGGACCCTGGTAAGAACAGTAATACCATCTCTCTTCTCAGGTGACATTAGCAGATGTGACCATTTATTTTAAAGATTTTGTTTATTTATTTGAGAGAGAGAGAGAGAGATAGTGAGAGCACAAGCAGAAGGAGCAGCAGGGGGAGAGGAAGAAGCAGACTCCCCGTTGAGCAGGGAGCCTGATGCGGGGCTTGATCCCAGGACGCTGGGATCATGACCTGAGCCAAAGGCAGATGCTTAACCGACTGAGCCACCCAGGCGCCCCCAGATGTGACCATTGTTTACCCTCTGAAGGAATGCTGCTCTGATGAGTGTTGCCACCCTTAATTTGGCTTCAGTATCCTCTCAAGCAATGTTGACATAGGCTTTGGTACATATCGTCTTCTTTCAACAATAAAAGTGTGTCACAGCCACACTTCGGGCAAGTTTGGGCCTGTGGCATGCAGAGGACATAGCCCCATGGTAAACTTCTTTTGTTCTAGGATCCACCCAGATCTGGGGAGAGCATAGCCGGCGGATTGCTCATAGCCCCTCGGTACAAGAGCAGGGGAAACCCCCAGCTACCGGAGACTGAGGGACTTTGTGGCTTAAGTTGGGTTGGGTTGAACTCAAAGCCCCACTTGGGACTCACAAGAAAAGTCTCCCGAGCTTTTGAATTGCCCTCTAGAGAGCCTTAAGATAGTCAAGTGGGACAACTCTGGGTGGGAAAATCTGGGGACAGACCCGATGGTTTTTCGCTCCCGGCAGATCCGGGAGGCTCCCTTATTAACTATCAGTCACGTGGATTTCAAGACTGAAAATTCAGCTGATGTGCTGTCTCTTCAAGTCAACTATCAGGAGACTCAGCAGTTATTGAGGGGTGTGAGTGATTTTTAGAGGAATCCAAACATTGGGTAATTGTGTATTTAGGAAAAAGAACAATAATAAAAAAAAGTAAGGTAGATTAAATTGGGGGAAAAAAAAAAGGAAACAACCGAGCAAAAAAATAACAGCAGGAAAACAAATCCTACACAAAGAGGATCAGAAAAGAAACAGAATTAAAGCCCCTGAATGGCATTTGAGTAATGGTGAAAGACCGAACCAACGCATTGCCTTGTCCTTAAAATTCACGGAAATAGCAGAGAATGATGAATAACAGACATGCAATGAGGGAAACAAAAATCTCTTCATTTCCATGCTTTCCAGAGTTTAACCGAAATAAGTCCCCGTTCCTATTTGAATGTGGCCTCGCTGGGCTTTGAAATCGGAAAACAATCCTCGCATGTGGAATTGGAGGCTCACTAGCTAGCATTTAAAAACAGGAAATGAAAATGAGTGACAAACCAGAACACTGGAGGAGAGAGAAAAAGAAATATCGCCTCCCTAGCCTTCTGCTCCTTCGCCGTCCAGTCCGTCCCACAGGCAGAGTGGAAATTGCTTTGCTCGTGCCGGCGTCGCGTTTTCGCCGTAAGTTATTGAAAAGGCAAATCAAGGTTTTTAGATCCTTGTAATTACAAAGCTAAAAAGCAATTGGAAAAATATATTCAGCACCTTCAGAGCATTTGATGTGACTTCCCGGTGACACTTAGAGCGGGGGCACGCTGTTGTGGGAGGATTTCTCTGTGCAGTTCCACAGCCCTTTCTAAAAGAAAAAGAATTCTTAGCACCGTTTTCCCATTAAGTGAATTCAGTTAATTAGCTTCACAAACAGAGCCCATGCATTATTCAGCAGCAGACACTCATCAAAATTGTCTTTCCGCAGCCAGCCCTTCTCCTCACCTCTCAGTGAGCCGGGGCCAGGCTCCTTCCTTGAGGATAAGCATTTGAGACCGCACTGACATGGGGGTTTGGGTGGAAGACCAGGACATCTGAGCCATATTGGAGTACGTGTGGATCGGGGGTGGGTGAGCGCATGAACTAGGGAAAAGAATCTGAATGAGCTCATGATTTGAAAAAGAAAAAAAATGCTGCGGTTCACTTGTGGCCTCTCTGGCATGTGTGTCCTGGAGAGATTTCCCTGCCTCATCAGATTCGTTGAGATCCGGTAACCCTGGTTCATGGTTGTATCACAGTTGGGCTGAGCAACTGGCCGCACACATGCCTGGGGAATAGATTCTCTAACCACTCCCCGGGAGCACCACATGTAGCCGGGGAGGCAAGCCCGGCAAGAATCTCAAGACAGAGTCTCCGGTTCACCCGGAGACTCTATTCTAGGAAAAAAGAGAGTAACTCAAGCCACCCATCTGGATTTTTGGATGCAGCTGACCATATGGCACAAGAGATTCTAGGAATGTTTAAGCTTGTCCAGTGTGTTCTCTTGGTAATGAGGAAACAGTCTAAGAGATGTCAAGTAGTTGTGCAAGATCCCCCAGTTGGCCGGTGGCAGAGCCCCGAAACCCCTGTTGCTTGATTACTCCCGTCAGCCTCAGGACAGCCTTGAAAATCAGCTTCCCTGCCATCTTCTGTCTAGCGATTTCTTATTCTCTGTTCTCATTGAGAGGCTAGTGGCTTCTGTAGACGGTCAGCTTGGGTTTGAATCCAGCTTCTGTCACTTACCTGCTCTGGGATTTGGGGCAAGTTATTTAACTCATCTGGGCCTAAGTTTTCTCTCCCGTAGAAAGAATTCTTATGAAGATGTGGATGACTTAGTGTCTGTAACATGACCTAGCTCTCCTGCTACCCTCTCCTCACTTCCCTACTCTAAGGAACAGGTTTCATCCGTCTGTGAGAGACATGGGGACAGTGATTCATCAGGCTGATGGCCCCTAAAGTACAAGTAAGGCTAATACACTATAGTCTTGAGGTGGACAATTGTTGTCTTGTCTACCTAGCATTCTCCCCATCTTCTCAGAATAGAACACCCCCTTCCTTGGTCCATTATTTCTTTACTTATTCCACTCATGTGGTCACCGAGTTAGTCTCTCTGTTCTTAGATGCCTCGGTCCCACGGGCCACAATTAGTTTGTCCAGTAGTGGGCACCCAAACCAAATTGAGCAAATAGGTCATTCAGCTGGATTTTTCCAACAGTAACTGAGGGAGAAGAAAGTTTCTCATTTTTAGTGATGAAGCTGGGGAACAGGAGACAGAGAAGTCTGACATTTGCCGTGTGGAAGGAGCAGGTGTCCAATGACAGACAGTGAAACCATCAGAGTAAGAAGCAGAGACCAGCTGGAGAAAGTCTTCGCAACATCTAAGTTCCTAGATTTAGCTTTTCCCGAAGACTGACTTCATTTCTACCTTTGATATGTTTGGCTTTTTCACTTTTTTCCCCCCCTATTTTGATTGGGTGAGATACCCCAGGATCCAGTATCCATCCATCGAATGGTGCCTTTACCTAAGTGCTTCTGTGCTGTAGGTATGTGTCAGGGTATGTCACCTTTCTTGCATGGTTGACTTAAGGAATAAATACTATCTCTAAGGCCCCTGATTCCTAGTGGGTACATGTGTTTTATCTTCACATGCGTTTCAATACAAGATCTGCCATTTGTTAGATGTCATGCATGTCAATCTTCGTGGGGATCATTTATCTGTAAGATGGCAGTGATAATAACTCCGTCATAGTGCAGTTATTAGTATTAAGTACATAATACTTGGTATGTGAGAGTGCATTCATTGTACATTAAGATGCTAGGCAAGGATATGATAGGCATGACCATTGTCATACTACATTGAACCTTCCACAATCCCGAGTCTAATTTAAGGAAATCTTCACATCATGCTCCCCCTTTATGATTTTCATATGGATTGCTAATATGTAGCGTAATTGAAAAATTGCAATATAAATGCCACCAATTTGTATTTCTTCAGTAAACCTTCAGCTAGAACTCTAAAGCAGCTTAAATACAGAAGCAAAAGCAGCTAAGGATCCTGCCAGTTTGGGAATCCCCTCTTGCCAGACGTGAATGTACTTGACACACGCTCGACAAGTCATCTGAACAATTATTAAGTCACTGGCAATGATTCTAGAAGGAAAATCTCCAAGCCTTCTGGGTTGTGCATTTCATGTCTTTGTCCTTGGTTTTGTTTGGGAGTGAGATTTGAGAATCCACTGGGGCTGAGAATCCAGGCATCTCATTTCGGGTCATCAGGAGGGAAGAGTAAGGCAGACGATTAATTCAGTGTTCATAATCAGTGATTTAAACAGAACAGACAGTCTGTCATTTTTTTTTAAGTGAGGGTTTCTAGCAATGTATTAGGCAAAAGAAATATGAATCGCCAACTAAGAGAAATGGACGAAAGAAGGATTTCATCCTTGCATTTTTCTTATTCGAAGCTTATGACAATTGGTCATGTTTATTGAACACCAACTATGCCGCAGAAGATTTAGAGAGAGGATAGCCTTCAAGACACTAGTGTTTTTACTCCACAAATGGAGAGACTGAGCTGCTGCAATGCGACGTGACCGACTTGAGTCTAGGGCTGTCTGGGTCCAAACCACTGCTTTCCCACCGTGCTCGAAAGACAGGACCTGTTAGAGGTGAGTTGGGGGGGAAAGGGGTGCTGTGGGTTATGATAAACCATGTGTCTGAATCACATATTTATTCCATGGCAAACAACTTTTCCAAACCACGCAATGGGTGCCCATCGTTTCTGAGTCTTGCCCACGATAGAATGCTATCTCCTCACACAGTGCATTCTTGAGCTTACGAAGGGACTTCTCTAGATGTTTCCCCAATCAGGAAGTGTGAAAAAGTCCAAATGTGTATAAGGCATTTAAGGAATCTGCCAGGTTATAGGAGGAATGGAAGAGTTTATCTGCCAAAGAGATAGAGCAGTTGATGACATTCTTTTCCTTTTTTTTTTTTTTTAAGTGTATCTATTTGTGTAATCTCTACACAACGCGGGGCTCGAACTCATGACCCTGAGACTGAGAGGCATGTGCACTTCTGACTGAGCCAGCCTGGTGCCCCTCTGAGGTGATTTCTAGAGATGAAAACGATTTCATCTGTATTAAGTCAATAAAACAAAAAAAAAACCAAAACAAACAAAAAAAGCCAAACACCTCTAAATTTCTCTCTGGTAAAAAAACAAACAAACAAACAAACAAACAAAAAACCTTTTACATAGAAATTGAACAGCTGCTGTTCTAATCATTACTACTACCATTGTGATTATTATGACTATGCATTAAAAGTACCATCACTAAGGCCTCATATAAAAGCCCCCCTTGTGAGAAGGGCTCCGGAAGGCTGAATTGTCATTTATTTTCCCATTCCTCACATGCACAGCAGTTTCTACCACAAGACGCCTCCCAGCACTAAATTCCTGTTCTTAAGAGAATGGCTTCCCCTCCGCTCGCCTCTCCCTGACACACTAGCTCAAATAGTACCGCACTTCTGCCTGAAATGCCCGGATTAGTGGTTCAGTCGGCTCCAGGACGTGGTCCTCTTCCTACAGCCTTCCTTGGAAATGGCGGTATCTCCACCTCACGTCCCACCTCAGGCACCTGTGGATGAATTTCTGTATCAGCACATATTCTTTTTTTCTTTTTAGGATTTATTTATTTATTTGAGAGAGAGAGAGAGAGAGAGAATGTGCATGGGGTAGGGGGGCAGAGGGAGAGGGAGAATCTCTAGCAGACTCCCCGTTGAGTGGGGAGCCCAACATGGGCTTGATCTCATGACCCTGAGATCATGGCCTGAGCTGAAATCAAGAGCTGGACACTTAACCGACTGAGTCACCCAGGTGTCCCTCAGCATATATTCTTTGTCCCTATTTCAGGTATTTATAATTTTTGCTTTGTAATCTGGGTGATTTTATTTTTAAGTCTTATCTCTCCTAAACATAAGTTACTTCACGGCAGAGAAACCACTGGGCTTCTTTTCCTTTTTAGCCATAATCTTGAAGGGGCATACAGCTGAAACAGATTTCCTTTTCTAGGTCCTGGGGCCTTTATTCATCACATATTTACCAGGCACTTTGCTGGAACTGAGTGTGCAGTGGTGTCTCTTCTTTCACGTGGTTTTCTTCCGTAAACAAGGGAATAAGGGATGAGATAAGAAAATCTCATACAATATCGAGAGAAAGGAATATGATTGAAAACCAGCCCTGTGAGGACCCTGGGACAAGAGAACCCCAAGCTGAGGGACCAGCAAGCACAAAGCCCTAATGTGATATCCAAGGTGCCATGTCCTTTCTCCGCAGTGTGGGGTGCAAAAGCCCAGGAATAGGAGACTTAGTGGATGAAGTTCTCCTTTATAGGGAAAAATAGAAGTCGGGGGTGGGGGACCAGGATTAGAGGAATTGGGTCTTGAATAAAAACATGAAAACTCTCCTAGGTATTTTATATTCACTAAAATGATACAGCAAAGCATT